>NC_087457.1:25976097-26591483 GCF_036321535.1 Camelus dromedarius
AAGAAAAGGTGAACAGTATTCCAAGCAGAGAGATTAACATATGCAAAGACCTAAAGAAGTGATTTTTAAATGGATTGGGATCCATTAGTAGGTCATTGAATGTGTCATGACCAGCATTTAAAAATTAACGAAATGGAAAAGAAGATGTCAGAGTGCACCTCACATAAAGTGGTAAATATTCTTTCATGAAACATTTTTTCTCATTGTATTATGTATGTTTGTGCACGGGGGTGAAGGGGAAGGAGGAAGACACTATAGTGGGTTACAGTGTAAAATGCCTTTCTTATTGTTGGTTGAAAGAAAAACTTTTAAGAAAACCACCAGTCTAGAGGCATAGAGGCACAAGAGACCATTATGTGTTCAAAGAACTACAGGCAGTAATTCATTATGGATATGGATGGGCTGCATGTGGGTGGTGCTGCTGAAGAGATGAGTAGGAATCAGATCACAGAGAGCCTTAATGACTTGCTGAAGTAGTTTGAATATTATCCTGAAGGTAGTTAAGTACCATTAGAGGATTTCGGAAAGAGGGGTGTATCAGTTTAAAAAACATTCTAGCAGCTATGAGAAAGATGAATTCAAAGGATAGTGATAAAATCTGATGCAAGGAGACCAAGCTGCTGTAAAAATTCAAGAGACTGAACTGAAGCAGTAGGAATGGAGATGGCTGTAATAGTTTTTAATCTATTAGAGCTCTTTTTAAAAATCATTATTTCTCATTTGGCATTCTGCTGTAATTTTACAACTACATTATACGCAAGAATATAAGCTACATGAAGGCAAGAATTTTTGTATCTTTTTTAAACCTCAGCATTCTCAGAAATGAGAACAATAGATACATATATCAGATACTCAAGAAATCTTTATTGAATGAATGATAAATGTATCTTCTCGTATCCGAAGAGGATATTATTATAGGAAGTTGTTTTAAGTTTTCTTCTGCTCCCTACATTTTATCTCTAAACCTCTCTTCTTTTTTCTTTTTTTCTTTTTGCCATTATATTTTTTATTATCTAATCTTTCATGTTAGAGACTTTCCTAAATGTTTAGTGGTCTTTCTGTGTTCGTTTATATTTAAAAGTAAAAGTAAGGCATTCAAGTCAGTCAGTCAAATGCTCTCCGTGGTTGGTGGAAAGATACTAATTGTTGAGGGTCCAGTCACTTTACTGGGTGACCCCCCAAATTAATTTCTATCACTTTTCTCTTGTGAATGACACTTTCTTAATGGAGGATCTTCTCATCTTCTTCCTTGGGGCTGTAACCCTGGCTACCAGTGTTCTGGGGACCAAATGGAATGATGCATTCTGGAGTTAAACTATTGAGTGGGTGGATTTCCATTTAATTCTTTTTTTTTTTTTAATAATGGCACCTGACCCTGGGCGCAGTTTCCCTAATGTCTCTGAATCTAGAACCTTGCTGGTTCAATTTCTCCAGAGATTAATTTTCTCTTCTCTTGGTGGGGAGGGGGACCTTGTTACCAGGTTGCAAGGGGTCTAACAGCTCTTTAGTCAAACTTTCTCCTTCCTTTTTCCAGCCCCTCTCCTTACCCTTGCCTTCCAAGGTCCTTGATGCATCCAGATTCCCAGTCTCTCCAGGGATCTGTGCTGAGTTCACATCCTTATCTGAATACCCCAGTTCACGTGTACTGGGGTTTCAGCTCTGCTTCTCAGTTACCATGCACTGCTCTGCTTTCCAGTTTTTGTTGACATCTCTTAACATGGTTTTGACTTCACTACTGTGCTCTTTGTCCTTGTGAGTTTATACCATTTTTGTTACTTTATTGTTATTGTTATTTTAGAAGGGTTTTGGGAAAAAGTGGAAATAAATTCATGTATTTAATTTTTCACTTTAAAAAGAACTCTCAGAAAGGCTTTTTAGAGAATAGCTTTATTCACTGACTAGTCCCACTTTCTCTTTCATTTTCTCAGATTTAATCACATTTTTTCAATTATGTTACCTAGGAAAAGAATTTGAGAGTATTGTGTGCTTTGATTTTAGCAATAAAAATTTTCAGTATAAGGAAATGAAATGTTACATTCTACTGATAATTCTTTTAGAATTCTGTTATGTTACCTGAACATTGACACCCATTAATAACATTTAACCAGGGAGTTCATATTTGTATATTTAGCAGTTCTGACATGGAAAAGCCTGGTAGAAAATCTTTTGACGCAACTGAAAAGTTTTTATACATTATACAGAGAAAAAATTGGAATGATTGATCATAATAAAACAAGAAAATGCTATTGAGGAACTCATCAACATGCCTAAAAAATAAAATACCTATAAATAAATGCATATTATTAATCCATCCTGACATTTGTATGTGACAGAATTTCAGGGTTTCTAATTCCATATCCGAGTCCCGGATAATTCTGATCTAGTGTTCTGGCCTGATTCCTTATTTTACTCACTAGTGAATATATTTCATATAGTTGATGATAAAATACTGTTTTATCTCTAAGTGAGACTTAGTGGCAGCACTTTTTCCAAATGTTGTATGGCATCATCTAATGTCCTTTTAGTCTAATGCTATGCAAGCGGTCAAGACACTGATTCGAGCTAGGATTTGTGTGTGTGTGTGTATTTAAAAATGCCCAGAGAATTGGATTAAATATAATAATCTGGTTTGTGTCTTTTGATGTATGATTTTATTTTTTAACTCAGGTAGATTGATGTGTAATTTATATACAAGAAATTTACTTCTTTTAGATACACAGTTCAATGGATCCTGGTAAATGGATACCACCATGACATTTAAGATCCGAAGCACTGTCCTCGCTCTGTGGTCAGTCTCCTCCCCAAGCCCCATGCAGCCACCAGTCTGTTCTCAGTTTGCCTATTCCGTAATTTGTCTGTATGATTTTAGCAATAAGAATATACTGGTATGCAAATTAATATGCGATGATTAAACACACGAGGAGCAGTTTTACTTCCTAGGATATCACAGCCTTTTGGGTGTGAGTCGTTGCTTACTGTGCAACTTTTGTTATGTCTGTTCAGTTAGTTCTTGTTGATAAACTGTTTAGATTTCAGAGAGATTTAGGATTCCAGGAATTTAAAAATGTTATCTTGTGAAAAATGAGTCTTTAGATTCTTAGAACATCAAAGTAAATACCTCTTTTTTGACTTGTCAGACCAGGAGCTTGCTAGCCACATTTTCTAATTTCTAAGCCCTTCCAGTTTGTTTTAGCGAGGTCAGTTTAGGCATACTGACCAGAATGATCATATACTGAGTTTTAAACTGTAGGGAAGAAGTCTAAATGAGCCAAAAATGGAAGAACTTTGTGAGCACTTTATTTTCACAGGATTGGGTTTAGTAATCTCTCAGGATTAGCCTGGAAATCTTAAAGGAAATTTCATTTTTCTCAGTATCCAAATTATTTACACTTACTGCACTGGGAAGTATGTTGGTTTATTCCAGAAAATTTCCCTTCTCTGTCTGAAGACAATGTATTTAGTATGCGTGGTGCTTTTATTTATATTTTTTTATTTTGTGTTAATCTCAGGAGAAAAATCATATTCTTAGGAAGCTAGCACTAAAAGGAGCCTTAGAGGTCGTGTCCATCTTCTTTCTGGTATAGGGAAGAAATCTGAGACTCAAAAAGATGACTTCCTAAGGCCTCTGGAGAAAAGATTAGTTTAAGGAATTAATCTTTATGTGAGTCTAAGTATTTTTCTTATTCATTTAACAATTCCAAGCCTAAATTACTAGTACATCTGCAGTGGAGCCCAGACTACCAACCCATGTTTATTCCACCAGTCAATAAAGCGTATGTTTTGTAATAGTTCTTCACTGAGAACATTGGTATATACATTATCTGTCATACTTGCAACCACCTCAACATTATCATGATTATAAAGTCATCAAATTTGTATCATCTAAAATATTCATTCAACACCTATCTGCACATGACACTGAGATAGCCACTATATTCACATTCACTAAAGAACACTAGAGGGTGCCTGGCACATGTAGGACTCAATACCTTACACTCTGAATGTACATCATTTAGATTAAAAAGTCACAGAAGACACTGGATGATATACTCACCTTGTATATAGCCAGCAAGTACTGTAATTTTAGGAATTTTAAGAAACTTCAAATTGAGAATTTTGTGCTTTAAGGGAATGTTCTTCTGATTCGATCAGCATTTCAGGAACTCCTGAATGGACTTAGCTTTCACCTTATGATAATTCTCCAATCTTTGGGAAAGATAAATCAGATTTAGGAAATGAACATCTGATACATGTGTGTACTTATCATTTGTTGCCTTACTAGGCAGCAGTTATTAAGTATAGTTCCATAAATCCTATTATTAAGATGACTGCCAACATAGCAGCTGGAGTCATCGTTACCATGGCAACTGAGTATCACTGTATCCCCTCTGCTGAGGCCTCACAGACATGTTGCTGACAACATTAGGATCTTCCTTGCTCTCCTCTTTCCTCTCATTTCTTAGAGAACTGATTCCATTGGATCCTTTTTCTGTCAGATGGTGTATTCCATTGAGGTTCCGTATGAGTAAAAGAAGTTTGGCTCCTGTGTGTTAAACAAGATAGAAGTGCTTTTTCCATCCCATAAAAGAAGAATGGAGGCAGGCAGCTCCCAGGTATTATTAGGACTTAGGCTTCTCTAAACAATTTAAGCTTCTTTTTCATCCTTTAAAGGTTACCTCATAGTTCTAATGTCTGTTGAAGCTCTGGCCTTTATGTTCTTATATCAGGCCTGAGGAAGGGGAAAAGGCAGAAGGGGAAAAAAGGGGTTCATTCTAGCTGAGTCTGTTTACCTTAAGCATCATTTCCAGAAATCTCACACAATACTTCTGCTTATAATATATGGCCAGAATTTAGGCATAATGCTGCAAGGGTGGCTGTGAGATGCAGTCTTTTATTCTGAGTAGCAATGTACCTACTTGGAAGGAAGACACGGTGGAAGGGAGGTGGATGTTGTAGATTATTAAGTCTTTGCCACAGATAATTTAGGTGGAATATTCTGTCTGTATCTGTGAAGCCTTCACTGCTCATAGTAACCACTATTCTACAGAAATAGTAACTGAATATGATGCAGTTAGCTCAGTAGGCAGTCATTTGGATATCCTCAGAGAAGCTCAGAATTCTTATGTCATATGAGCACATTCATAGTAACCATTTGCTCTTTACTAGAATGCTTTCAGTTATAGGAATTAAATAAAACAAAGCTTAAAATAAAGTCACAAAAAGATATCCATCTCATATATTTAACAGAATCTTAGGGAATATAATAGACTGAAGAAAAAACTGAGAAATCTGTATCATAGTAAAAGACTGTAAAAATAATTATTGACTTCTTATGAAAGAATCACTTGAAGTATGATTGCTTAATATAACCCCCCAAATAAGCTTTTGTTAATTCTTAGGGAGATTGAAGAAATCTAGTACCAAGTTACACTCTACTTCCTACCTCTTTAAATAGGTTTATTTTTCATAGATAATCTTTCAAGATAACTTTACTTGATATTGCACTACCATTTACCAGCTGTGTGATTTTTAAAAACAGGTCTATTGAGGTATAATTTACATTCTATAAAATTCACTCATTGTAAATATTCAACTCAATGATTTTAGTAAATTTATAGTGTTACGGAACCATCACCACTATCCAGTTCTATAACATTTCCATCTGCTTTCTATCGCTATAAATTTGTTCTTCTAGACATTTTCTGTAAATGGAATCATGCATTTGTGTCTAGCTTCTTTCCTTTAGCATAATATTTTCAAGGTTCACCCATGTTGTAGCATGTATCAGGAATTCATTCCCTTTAATTGCCAAGTAATATTCTATTGTATGAATATAACACATTTAGACATTTAGAATATTTCCAGCTTTTGACTGTTATGAATTATGGTGCTATGAACATTTGTGTGCGTATCTTTGTGTGGACATGCATTTTCATTTTTCTGGTAGAGTCCTAGGAGTGGGATAGCTAGATTGTGTCCTAAGTTTATGTTTAACTCTTTAAGAAACTGACAAACTATATTCCAAAATAGCTGTACCATTTTACATTCCCACTAACAACGCATGAGGGTTTCAGTTTCACCATTTCCTCACCAACACTTATTGTCTATCTTTTTGATTGTAGCTATCCTAGTGGTGTCTCATTGTGGTTTTAATTTGTTTTTTCCTAATGAATAATGATTTTGACCATCTTTTCATGTGCTTACTAGACATAGTTATAGCTTCTTTGGAGAAATATCTATTCAAATCATTTGTCCATTTAAAAGTTTGATCACTCATCAAGCACTATATATTGGTCATTTAAATGTTCTCTATATATTCTGATATGTCTTTTATCAGGTATATGATTTGTACATATTTTATCCCAGTGTGTGTTTTTATTCTCTTAATGATGTCTTTTGAAGTACAAAATTTTAAAACTTGATGTAGTCCAGCTTATCAGTTTTTCTTTTGTAGCTTGTGCTTTTGGTGTTGAGTTATGGAATTTTGAGCAAGTTGTCTAACCTCTTCAGGCCTCAGTTCCTTTGTCAATAAAATTGGAATAATAATTCTTACCTCAAGGGTAACTAATTTAAATCTGATTTCCCTATTTCTGTTCAAAAAACGGAAGGTATAAGCAGAGACTACAAGTTCAAGGAAATTCTGTTGTTGGTATTTATTCTGTTCTTATTCTGATTTGCTGGGAGGGAGGGACTTGGTATATGTAAAAGCTGTTGAGTATATCTGCTGACCAATTTTGCTCTCATCTTCTGATCCAAGAGGTCAAGTTTACAGATGGAAGGGAATAAGCAGGATAGGTAAGGGGAACCAAAATACATAGGGGATTAAGAAGTGGATGAAGTTGCCTGGGAAGGATGAGCAGGAGCAGGGAAGGATTATGAAGGGGCCTGAGACTTTTGGCCTGATAGATATGATAATAATTTTAATTGTGATGATGGCTTCAAGAGTGTATACGTGTGTCAAAACTTATCAAATTATGCACTTTAAAATGTGTTATTTATTGTATATCAATTACTTCAATGAAGCTTTTTTAAAGCTGGTCTTAATAGCCTTTAGGATGGCTATTATTTTAAAAAACTGAGAATAACAAGTGTTGATAAGGATGTGGACAAATCAGAATCTTTGTGCATTGTTGGTGGGAATGTAAAATGGCGTAGCCACTGTGGAAAAGATTGGCATTTCCTCAAAAAGTTAAACATAGAATTGACATATGACCCAGCAGTTTCACTCCTGGATATATACACAAAAGAACTGAAAGCAGGGACTCAAACTGATATGTATACACCAATGTTCACAGCAGCAGCATTCACAGTAGCCCAAAGTGGAAACAATCCAAGTGTCTGTCAGCAGATGAATGGATAAACAGAATGTGGTAAATACGTACAATGGGATATTATTCAGCCTTAAAAAAATAAAATTCTGATACATGCTGCATCTTGGATGAACCTTGAAGTTATTATGCTAAGTGAAATAAGCTAGGCATAAAAGGACAAGTATTGTATGATTCCACTTATATGAGGAGCCTAGAACAGACAAGTCTTAGACATGGAAAATAAGGGCTTCTAGCCCCTCCCCCCCAATGGATGAGGTGATATATAAATAACAATAAAAGAGAAGAAGTTGATGAATCAGCCTCAGGGATAAAGTTAGAAGTAGGCAGATTCTGCTTCCTTCCTGGTTCCTTTATCCTACCACTCATACCTATCAATTACTATAAATTTATTCTCCTATTCCTTCATTCCCTTGTTTTTAGGCATAGAGAGTTATAAAGTGTAAAATAAATTGAATGCATTTAGCCTGGGGAAAAAAATATTTGGGGGAGGCCATGACAGCTGTGTTTATATTTACAGGGCTGTCAGGTAGAGGGAAGAGGAGGCTTATTCTGTGTGTTCCAGAGACAGAAATGGGATTTCATGGGAAGCAGATATTTCCTGCCTCTGGAAAAGGAATAAAATTTTAATAAATAGAATAGTCTATAAGTGGAGAAGTCTCCTTGGAAAGCTGGAAATGGGCAAATGGAGGCTAGGGACATTGCAGAAGAGATTACTGCATTAAATGGATGCTGGACCAGGTTAGCCTCCCTGCAAGAAGAAGGAAATTTCATGTGGGACTGAGGAGTGTTTACTGAAGGAACTATTTTCAGAGGTGTGACCAAGATTGAGGGAGCCTGCAAGGGATGTTGAGGTACCTAAGAACTAACAGCAGTGGGAAGGCTTTACCATCAGGCCTGAAGTAGCAAAGGGAGGCAGCACTGTTTTAGGAGCCCAGTGGAGCTGTGGAGGAGGAGTCGTCAACAGGGGATGGGGGACCACCCAGTAGGAACTGATAGTCTTAGAGGGAGGAGCCAGTGGCAAAATTGTGCACCAAGACAGAGAAACTTCAAGGGTAGAACTTCCTGTCTGCCTTCCATCTCCTGCTGTTATCTCTTGCTGGCAAATGCAGCTGGATGCCAGAGGGTACAGTTGACGAAGTACTGCAGATCGCAGGCAGACCAGCTTCCCGGGGCGCTGAGTAGAGAAGAGAAGTGTGTCCCCAAGCTTTCTTCTGTTTCGGAGGTCTGTGCGTTTGGAGGCTGTGATATTCATAGCAGGCAGCCCAGTTCCACCCCACGGCCCCCAGTTCAAAAAGAGCAAAAGACCCAAAGATTACACCTGACTCTCTGTGAATGACCAGTACATTGTGTGAAAGTAAGGAGGGTCAGGGAAATGCCCTTGAAGGCTGAAAGATGGGAAAGAAACCATCATTCAGTGAACATTTATTTCTTGAGTACCTACTGTATGTGAGGTACTGTTCTAAGTGCTGTCGACTTAATGGTGAGTAAGGCAGAAATTCTCCTCTTACATAGTAGAAGTAGGAGGCAAACAACAAAGACATAAATAATTCAGGGTGCTATCACACAATATGGTAAACTGACTAGATCATGAGCTACACCATTTCCTAGTTGTGTGACCTTCGCTAAGTTACTTGACCCCTCTGTGTCTCAGTTCCAGATCTAAAAATGGAGTTAATGATTATACTTGCCCAGCAGTGTTCTTATGTGGTTATAACTAGTTAATATACACAGTGTTTAGATCAGTGCCCGGCACATAGAGGTGCTATATATAGATGTTTGTTATTATTATCAGACACTATTAAATACTAGATAATAGAGGAGATAATAAAGCAGAAAATGCAAAGAAAAGAGAATGGTGGTTATGAGCTTGATGGCAGTGGTAAGATAGAGATCAAGAGAGCTGGTGAGCAGAACTGCTGACATCAGAGAAGAACCAGAGGTTCTGGAAAAAGGGAAGAAAGCAGCCATCTGTGCCCTAATGGAGTGCTGTCAGTCTTCAGGGACAAATGAGGTGACACTACAGAAAACACAATGTTATGGCCTGTGTAATGATAAACACAAGGCCAAGTAGGTTAGAATCCATTTTGTAATATGGGTTCTAATAATTTTTAGTCATTTAAAGGCAAAAGGCAAAAAGAAAAGATCCTTAAAAGAGGCAGAAACCTAGTATCTTAGCTCAGGCTCTGGAATCAGATGGGCACAAGTTCACATCCAGCTCTGCCGTTTACTATTGTCTCACTTGGGACAAATTACTTAATCTTGTTAATGACCAGTTTCCTCTTTTGGAAAATGAGGATGCTAATACGTACCTCAAAGTTATTTTGAGTCTGAAATGAAATCATCCCAGGTAATTGGTTAGCACAATTCCCAGGACATTTTAAGGTACCAGTACATGTTACTACTGTTGCTTACTGCTATTATTACAGAAAGAGAATGAATACCTGTGGAGGACATGAAAAGGATGAGCGCAGTACAATACTGACACCTTTCTGCTTTAGTTGCTTTGTATGATAACAGCTTATGAAGGATAACTTTTGAATTTCTTGGCCAACTCTGACTCATCCTAAGGGGCAGCATCCTATGATACACTCACCGAACCAGAGCATCTGCTCATGTTCTGTGTGAGCAGTTATTGACAAAAAAGATCTCCCAGTGCTCAATGAAAAAGCAAAATATTTTAATGATAAAATATGGTACTTGACTATATTTATTTTTGAATGATTGTTTTGACATTTCAAACTTACAAATAGCATTAGTAAAATGGGTATTGCTGGTGAAAATTAATTGGAAAATTGGTAGTTAAAAATTTCGTGATTTCTTTTAGAAAACTTTCTAAGCACAGTGTGTTCCCTGAACAGTCTTATGGTGCTGATTTTAAAAATGAGTCTTATTTTGATGATACCTGCTAATTTCTGCCCTAATAGTTTCCAGTAAATCACATTTCGTAGATTAAAAGTGAGTAAGACAATGATATTCTCCTTTTCTCTCCCTCCATAAAATATTTTGAGGTTCACTATCTGTATTATGAATGAAAACCTAACTAGAATAAAATACTTTTAAAATTTCTGTTTAAAGCAGGCATATATTACGTTGTGTGCCACAAACAAAATAGAAATTTGACATATGAGAATTAATTATAGGATTCAGAGGTTGAGAATACATCTGATGAATTCATGATTTTTTGAGGCTTTGGTTTATAACTTACTGGTTTTAGACAAACTATCTCATTACCTTCAGGTTAAGTCTAAGAGAATTTATGAAGGGAGAAACTATTTTGAAGTTTTGTTCTTTAGGCAGTTTGGTATTTACTGTCAAAATACCTACAACTTTCAAAATAGTGGAAAATAAATTAATCATGTTCAGCAATATAGAAAAGTCCTCTATATTTTTTCCTTTTCTCTTTTTGAACTTATTAGTTTATTTAGCACTTGGGTGCTAATCTCTCATATTTTGCTAACCAAGAACAATTACATATATAAAATAAAATCTTGCTCTTATATTTAGAGACATTTCTTTTGGTTCTTTTTCTTTTTTCTTTCTCCCCGTTTTGGGGAAAGCTTACCTCTTTGTAGTTCAAGAAAAGTTTCTAATTCTCCTTGAGAGGCAGCTATATATTGTGAAATGCAGTGTTTCCCAAGTCGAATCATTTGCTTAGCATCCCTTACCAATTGAGTAGAAAGATTCTCCTCCAGGGACCATTGGCTGTCATAAATCTCTTGCAAAGTAAGCAGGCCATACTCCTTAAGGAGAACTCAGTGGCATGAAGTTCCTGGCTTCAGTATGTGTGGCTTCTTGTCTTAATCCCCCACGCTGGGTTCTTGTATTTTCTTCCTCCAGAGGTCATGTCTGACACAGCGTGCCCACCGTGCTGGGTCAGCAGGAACACAGGATGACCATGTTACTTCTTCATTATTTGCCTAAATTTAGAGAAAATGGTATCACTATTGATTTCACCCTTGGGTTTCCGCTCCAAACGATGTTGCTGTACACAGAGTAATCATTTGTTTTCTTGCTGCAGGCACGTGTGAGAGGTAAAGATGGATTCTCTGCTTCTCAATTTGAGCAGGACACTATTGAATAGTGAACACGGTACAGAATGGCTGAAAAAACTCCTTATTTCTTCCAGTAGTCACATTGGGACTATTGCAAGCATGTACAAGATCAAGCATCCATTGGACCTTTTTTATTTTTTGTAACTTTTCTGTGGATTTCCATAGAAATCCAGAAGTCCTGTGCCTTCTTTCAAAAATTAAATTAAATTAACTAAGAAGGGAAAGAAAAAAAGCCTGCATTTTCTGGGGTTTCCCCAGAGGCTTTTTATCTGTTTAAACACCAGGGATTTTTCACATATTGACATAAGCATTCATTTGCTAATTTCTTGGACATTAAACTGCTTGGAGCCTTCCCCAGAATCCTGAATGAAGCAGCAATACTTGGGTCCTTAGGGCTACCTACCTCCTGCATCATTCTCTTCACACATATGGTTTTCCCTTAGATAAAAGTCAGTGCTGATCGCCTTAAGGAAAAGAATGAGTTAAATGGACCAATATTCTAGGCCTGGATGTAAAAAACCTGGCCTTTTCAGAAGCCCCTTAGCACCTGCAGCAGCAAGGTCATTTGCACATACATAAATAAATAAATTAACAATGAATAAATAATTTAATCCTGGCCACACAATGCCACCTTGCAGATTTGATCCTTCGCAGCTCCCAGTGAATTTGTCCATTTCTAATTCTTTCTGATAAAGTCCTCAGATACTTGCTGACTGTCAAGCTCATTTTCTTATTGTTTTCGCTTGATTAGTTCTGTATGACCTGAGGTCGCCCTTAAAATCCACATCTCTCGTGAAGACTCCGAAAGGCCTTCTTTTTAGCACCCTCCTAAAAAAGGATGGCAAGTGCTTGCCGTTTCTCTACACAAAAGCCTAGAAGGTTTTTCGTCACTAGCCAACTAAAGCAGCCCAAGCGCAAAAATAACTCATTAAGGGGTACCATGTTTTCGTGGCCCCTTTATCCAGTGTACTTGGGTGTGCCTGTGCCAGATCTCCCAGGTCCTGGAGGAGCTGGGCCACCTCCCCTTTAACCCCCCGAGGCACCCTGTCAGTCTGCCTGTGACAGCACCAGGTCGTGGTGCCTGCCCACCCACACTGTTGCCCCAAGCTGTTTGTCCCACAGTCTTTCAGAAAGGATGCTGGCCTTCATTGGGGGATGACAGTGGGGGAGGGGGGAGGAGTTGCTTTTTGCTTTTTTTCAAAGCAGCTAGTTACTGCCAGTTCCTCATTTTCAGGGTGGACATTCAATTTAGGCTGTAGGCCCAGCAGCAGGAGTTCCAGCTAATTCTCAAGTCTCTGTGGTCCTGTCTGTGCTGGGTCTTAACCTTGTGTAGCTGGGGCCTCCTCATGCTGTATCACCACTGCCCCCCCCCCCCACTAGTCATTCTCCCCACTGCCAAATGGTCAGCTCCTTCAGTAGGGGAGGGGAAGGCGATTAGCCCTTGTGTTGGCTGAATATAATAGCCTTTAATGGGAACCACATTCCTCACTTCTGTTTTTATTGAAAAATTAACAAATATTTTAAATCAGTTGTTCAGTAGTCTTCAATAGTTCTGATAAAGTTTTTTTGGATTTTCAAAAAGATTTTTTTCTCCTTCCTTCTTCTGGACCATAGAATAAAAACTTGCTATATTATGTGGAGTCCTACAGTTGTTACTTTTAAGTAATAGTGAGTCTCTGGAGTCCTTGAGAGAGGCGTTAATGAGAATTGTAGTATCATATGAAAGTTTCAAAAAGTAAACTCCAATACCAACATAGAAATCTACACAATTAAGTTTTCAAGTTTCATTTTTTATGTATATATATATATAATATATATATGTGATACTTATATAGATATCTATCTATATATATATAATAAAATTTTAGGAATGGATTTTCATATATTTGGTGCATTTCAGCAGTTTTCCAGAAGGACAAATTACCTAGGCTGAACTGTCAACGTCCTTCAAGTATTTGGTTCCATCATCTGAATTCTAAAAAGGCAAATAGTCTTGGCCCCATGTGAAATCAAGATACTTTGTCAATGAAACCCCTTAACTCAGGAAGCTCTGGAAGAGCACAGTGATGTGTGATGCACAGGAAGGGGAGCTCTCTGACCACAGTTATATTTTGTATGTCAGTGGCCTTCCAGCACAAGCAAACCTTCAGGCAGCAGGCACCAAAAGTCATGAATTAACATCAGTCTGTGTCATCTCTGAACCATTTTTTAAAAACTTTCATCCTCTGAAAGTCCATCATCTTGGGATGGTAATGGCAAAGAAAAAATATAACTTCAAACACTTACATTACCAGTTTGTATTCATTGTGCATTGTTCTCCAGTTATGTTAGGCACTCTGTGAGACACTGGGGCAATCACAATTTTATGTTACTAAAGAAAGAGAAGGGGTTTTTAAAAATGATTGTACCTGTCTTTTAAGCAGAGAGTTACCCAGTCTTTTTTATGAATCTCCATTGGATGTTTCTGAGCTTTGTGAAGAGCAATTTATGAAAAAACAGAAGAGTCTGCACTCTCGGAAAGAAGACTGTAGCAAACAGAGATCCCCAGAAATGGTAGAACTGCTAAAACACTAAGCTAGGCAGTTCTAGCTTTTCCTTATTTTGGAAGTTATAAAACATTGCAAATTTACAGAAAAAATAGAAAGTGACATAGCAAGCACTTAATTTACCTACTACTCAGATTCAATAGACGTTAACATTTTGCCATATTTACTTCAGCTCTTTTCTTCAAAAAAAAAAAAAAAATTTACAGATGCAGTGAAGCCCTCTTAGTCTCCCTTCCTGGTCACGTTCCCTTCTGAGCCTCCCCAGGATAAGTCTCAAGATAACATTAGTTTTTAAGGAACCCTTACTTCCATTCTCTGTTTCCGTAATTTACCTGCCAGAATGAAAGTATAGTTTGAATTTTGTAACAATATTGTGTATACATATATACACAGCAGAGAATAAAGAATGTACATGAAAAGGTCAACAGTTGATTTTTATAAAATTTGGGATTTTCTTCTTTGTACTGTTGACCTAAAACAAATAGACTTCCAGTTATTTCTCCAGCAAAAATGGGCTTATTAGGGATCAGCAAAAAATTGTGATTCCAGGTCTGCAACCATGGTGAGCCAGGAGCAAGGTCCTATGCAACAAGAAGAGGAGAATTCCTTTAAAGAGGGGAAAAGGAAGTTGGGAGGGTTATAGTAAACCAAGAGTCCATTGGAGGAATTGAGAGTTCCAAGTACAGTGGCTTTTTATTGGCTGAGTTGTGACAGCCTCTCATTGGCTGAACTCTTGCCAGGCAAGGAAAGAAGCCTTCTTCCTGTTGGGCTCTGCTGTCCTCCTAGGGCATGAGAGCTCTCCCTTCTGGCCTCCTGGCTCTCTTTAATTGAGGATCCTGTTTATTTTTACATGTTCTCATTGATCATATGTTTAAGTAATGACAAGTAATTATAAAGTAGTAATTAGGTAATAAGTAGTAATAAGGTAATAAGATAAAAATGCTATGAAATAATGCCCTTTATTATTTATATAAATAAAAGTATTACATTGTATGGAAAAGTATGCCAAGACTCTTTTCTAAATCCTAAGACTATGGGAAGCCTTCATGTACCTACTCCTAACTTCATGATTGCTTCCTCAGCCAGAAGGCATAAATCAGCAACAAAACAATCAGGCATAGATATAAACCAACAAATGGATATCAAACTAGTATCTAGGACTTGAATGTCATTAGCTTGAGATTCTATAAACCTATTAGATCAGCACGTTTGCTAAGTAGCTAAACTTTAGTATCTGATGATAAAGGACCAACATTCAGACATATTTATGAGTTGGGTCAAGAGCAGATGGGAAATTCTCAGAAAAATGTCAAGGAACTAGAATTGGAAGATACTGATAAGAAGAATGGCAAGATCTTGTATCTTCAATGAAGATTTACTAGGGAGGACTGTTCTAAGTGCATTGAAAAGTCAATCTTTGATAAATTTAAATATACTTGATAAAGTGCATGGCTGTTTCATTGAAGCAGGGGAGGAGCCTGTCCAAAAGAGCTTCTAGCCTAATGTCACCTTTGTATGATGTTAAAAAGGGTATCCCCCACCTCCTGGGTGGCCACAGTTCATGTCAGTACACAGCACTTAGGGTGCAGGCTGGTTCTGAGCTCCCACAGATCCCTGTTTCCTGGTGCCTTTGTGCAGTACCAGCATGTCCAGTTGTACACAGCAATCCTGAACTGCACTCACTTTTCCACCCCTTCACTGTCATTCCCTCTTTGGTTCTTTGGAAATGGCCACACATGCTCTGGCTCTGTACCTTGGAGTATAGACCTATTGCTTGGGTTTGCGCTCTGGGGAAAGTAGGTTGATCTGTTCTCACAACCTGCTTTGGTTCTGCTGTTTACACTGATCAAACTTGGTGAAAGGAAAATTTTCAAGTTCAACCTAGCTCACTCAAGCTCTGCTTTTAGCAGTTAGGGTAGACTCTATGCCTTTCAGGTGTGTTTATTTTCTGTGTTTCATAATTTTTGTCTACATCTCCCCCAGAATCCCTTGAAAACAGGTGTCTTAGGCAGGATTAGGATACTTTTATTTCTCATCGGTCCTTGGTCACACCCCATTACCTAGACATTTGTCATAGTCAGTGAGCACCCACTTAGACAAAACTTACATCAGGAACTTTTAACTCAAGAGAAAGAATATGTCATCCACTCTTATAGTGAACAGTAAAATGTCCTTGGTCTTGTGGGGCAGAGTAAGGCAATGTCCTAGTCCATCCTTACTGGAGAACAAAGGAGGATGAGTGAGGAAATAAAGAAGGAAAGAGATGAATGGGTTCTTTCTAGAGGCCACTAGCTTCATTTGGACTTACAGGTCGTTTTCTGGATCCTATTTCCATAGTGATAGGAAAACAGTAAGCATGTCCTTGGACCAAAATCCTGCCTGACCAGAAGAGGATCATTCAGTATAGGCACCTTCCTTGTATATGGGGTAGGCAGCAGTGAGGGATGAGTGACAGGGGTAGCCACTGGGTTTGCTATTCAACTGATGGTTGGTGTAGTCAGTACATTTAGCACACAAGAAGAGCTTTATCAGATATTTTATCAGTTACTGAGCCATGTGAGAGGAGAGAGCTATCTACCTGATAACTGTGGGACTTATTAAACGCTAAGTTTAAGGGCTGTTGTTCCTTGTGAATTTGCTATTTGTTTTATTAAGTCCTTATGTATGTTTCTAAGTGAATTTCTGTCTGGGACTTTTTGTGTTGTTCTTCTATGGTTCCTCAGGATACCTATAATTTGAAGTTTCTGCTGATGGCTTGTTAGTGCTGAACATTGATTCTGGTCTCCCGGGCTAAGGTTCAAAGGACAACATGGCAAGTAGAACTGTCACTTGTGATTTCTCCCAAATAGGAGAGCGTTCACATTTGTCACACCACTCCTGTTCTTACAGAGGGAGTGACTTCTTATCCTGACCTTAAAGCTCAGTACGTAGCTTCTGGTTCCCGTCACTCTTTCCAGTGAATAAGCACTGTATGTCTTGTATTCTTTCATTATTCTGTGGTTTACAGCCCAATTTTTTTTACACTATTTAAACTGTTTCCCAAAGAGAATTTCACTGTGTATTTTAAAAACATGCTTAGAAATTTAAGCACAAAGCACAACTACTCAAAACCTATGGGACACAGCAAAGGCAGTGCTAAGAGGGAAGTTTATAGCGATACAGGCCTTCCTCAAAAAAGAAGAACAATCTCAAATAAACAATTTAACCCACCACCTGAATGAATTAGAAAAAGAAGAACAAAAAGCCCCAAAAAGCAGCAGAAGGAAGGAAATAATAAAGATCAGAGGGGAATTAAATACAATAGAGATTAACAAGACCATAGAAAAAATCAACCAAACCAAAAGCTGGTTTTTTGAAAAAGTAAATAAAATCGACAAACCTCTGGCCAAACTCACAAAGAAGAAAAAAGAGAGAGCACAAATTAGCAAAATAAGAAAGGAAAATGGAGAAATTACAACAAACAAAATAGAAATACAGAATATCATACGAGAATATTATGAAAAACTATATGGAACCAAACTGGATAACCTAGAGGAGATGGACAAGTTTCTGGAAACATACTGTCCACCAAAACTGAATCAAGAAGAATCTGAACACTTGAACAATCCGATCACTAGAAAGGAAATAGAAATAGCAATTAAAAACCTCCCTACAAATAAAAGTCCAGGACCGGACGGCTTCACCGGGGAATTCTACCAAACATACAAAGAAGAACTCATACCAGTCCTTCTCAAACTCTTCCAGATGATTGAAAAGGAGGGAATACTCCCAAACTCATTCTATGAAGCCACCATCACCCTGATACCAAAACCAGGCAAAGACACTACAAAAAAAGAGAATTATAGGCCAATATCACTGATGAACATAGGCGCCAAAATCCTCACCAAAATTTTAGCAAATAGAATCCAACAACACATAAAAAAGATTATACATCATGACCAAGTGGGGTTCATCCCAGGGACACAAGGCTGGTTCAACATACGCAAATCAATCAATGTAATACATCACATCAACAAGAGAAAGGACAAAAACCACATGATCATCTCAATTGATGCAGAAAAAGCATTTGATAAAATTCAACACCCATTTATGATAAAAACTCTTGCCAAAGTGGGTATAGAGGGAACATATTTCAACATAATAAAAGCTATATATGACAAACCTACAGCCAGCATAGTACTCAACGGTGAAAAACTCAAAAGCTTCCCACTAAAATCTGGGACAAGACAAGGATGCCCACTATCACCACTCCTATTCAACATAGTCCTGGAAGTCCTAGCCACAGCAGTCAGGCAAGAGAAAGAAATAAAAGGGATCCAAATTGGAAAAGAAGAGGTAAAAGTGTCATTATATGCTGATGACATGTTACTATATATAGAAAACCCTAAAAGGTCCACACAAAAGCTACTAGAGCTGATTGAAGAATTCAGCAAGGTATCAGGTTACAAAATTAACGTTCAAAAATCAGTTGCATTTCTTTACACTAACGATAAATCAACAGAAGAAGAAAGTAAAGAAACAATCCCCCTTAAAATAGCACCCAAAGTAATAAAATATCTGGGAATAAATCTAACCAAGGAGGTGAAAGAATTATACACAGAAAACTATAAACCATTGATGAAGGAAATTAAAGAAGACTTTAAAAAATGGAAAGATATTCCATGCTCTTGGATTGGAAGAATCAATATTGTTAAAATGGTCACACTGCCCAAGGCAATCTACAGATTTAATGCAATCCCTATCCAATTACCCAGGACATATTTCACAGAACTAGAACAAATCATAATAAAATTCATATGGAACCACAAAGACCTAGAATTGCCAAAGCATTACTGAAGAGAAAGAAAGAGGCTGGAGGAATAACTCTCCCAGACTTCAGACAATACTATAGAGCTACAGTCATCAAGACAGCATGGTATTGGTACCAAAACAGACATATAGACCAATGGAACAGAATAGAGAGCCCAGAAATGAACCCACAAACTTTTGGTCAACTCATCTTCGACAAAGGAGGCAAGAATATACAATGGAATAAAGACAGTCTCTTCAGCAAATGGTGTTGGGAAAACTGGACAGCAGCATGTAAAACAATGAAGCTAGAACACTCCCTTACACCATATACAAAAATCAACTCAAAATGGATTAAAGACTTAAACATAAGACAAGATACAATAAACCTCCTAGAGGAAAACATAGGCAAAACATTATCTGACATACATCTCAAAAATTTTCTCCTAGAAGAAATAAAAGCAAGAATAAACAAATGGGACCTAACGAAACTTACAAGCTTCTGCACAGCAAAGGAAACCAGAAGTAAAACAAGAAGAAAACCTACGGAATGGGAGAAAATTTTTGCAAGTGAAACCGACAAAGGCTTGATCTCCAGAATATATAAGCAGCTCATACGACTCAGTAAGAAAAAAATAAACAACCCAATCCAAAAATGGGCAGAAGACCTAAACAAGCAATTCTCCAAGGAAGACATACAAATGATCAAAAAGCAGATGAAAAAATGCTCAATATCACTAATTATCGGAGAAATGCAAATCAAAACTACAGTGAGGTATCACCTCACACCAGTCAGAATGGCTGTCATTCAAAAATCCACAAATGACAAATGCTGGAGAGGCTGTGGAGAAAGGGGAACCCTCCTACACTGCTGGTGGGAATGCAGTTTGGTGCAGCCACTATGGAAAACAGTGTGGAGATTCCTCAAAACACTAGGAATAGACTTACCATATGACCCAGGAATCCCACTCCTGGGCTTGTATCCAGAAGGAACCCTACTTCAGGATGACACCTGCACCCCAATGTTCATAGCAGCACTATTTACAATAGCCAAAACATGGAAACAGCCTAAATGTCCATCAACAGGTGACTGGATAAAGAAGAGGTGGTATATTTATACAATGGAATACTACTCAGCCATAAAAACCGACAACATAATGCCATTTGCAGCAACATGGATGCTCCTGGAGAATGTCATTCTAAGTGAAGTAAGCCAGAAAGAGAAAGAAAAATACCATATGAGATCGCTCATATGTGGAATCTAAAAAAACAAAAACAAAAACAAACAAACAAAAACAAAGCATAAATACAGGACAGAAATAGACTCACGGACAGAGAATACAGACTTGTGGTTACCGGGGGGTGGAGGTTGGGAAGGGATAGCCTGGGATTTCAAAATTGTAGAATAGATAAACAAGATTACACTGTATAGCACAGGGAAATATACACAAAATGTTATGGTAACTCACAGAGAAAAAAATGTGACAATGAGTGTGTATATGTCCATGAATGACTGAAAAATTGTGCTGAACACTGGAATTTGACACATTGTAAAATGATTATAAATCAATAAAAAATGTCAAAAAAAAAAAAAAAGAAATTTAAGCACAATCGTTTTTAAGCCAGCTGTCTGGTTTTGACATATGAAAAGTTTGGTTAAGGCTCTAGAGCAGTGATGGGGTCTTGAGCACCCAGGGGTACATTGGGCTATTAGGGAAGGTAAGGATAGCCTGAGAACTGGGCTGGTAGGTCTGGATTAAGTGTTTGTATCAGTCCTTTATTATATAATTGATTTTGGCTATTTTCACCTCTCATTAAAAGACATTGTATTTATTTATTTTTTGCTTCCTTTTCTCTTTGAGTATCTCCGTGGTACTGTTCAGTTTACACTTAATGCAATGTTTTTTGGAGGGGAAGCGTGGCTGGTAATAGCTGCCTTAAAAACCTCATGAGCTCCCCCTGCTGTTTTGCAGCTGATGATACAAGCCCCATTCAATTTTAATTCTGAGAAGCAGCCAAGTAAAAGAATTAAAGAGTCACTGTGGGGTTCTTGATCTAAGAGGTGGATTAATACTTGTTAACTTTCTCCTGAAAGTTTATAAAATCAGAAAGGAAGACTCTTTTAGTGTTTTATCTGTGTAATACTTAAGCTAGTGCAAGGGGGCTGTACCCTTCCTTTGATGTAAGAAGAAGGTCTATACCACTTTTGGAAAACTGCCAATGAAGAATGAAAAAATAAATCATGAAGTTATATAATGTCTGAAGTGGACAGACTAAAGTCTGGAAGATGGGTTTTTAGTCATTTCGGTTTTGATCTGTAATGGTTTGGAAAAAAATAATATGTTTAGATAATAAGCAATTGATATTGTTTCTGTTTTGTTAAATTTTTTTTCTTCAACACTTCTTGAAACTTTACAGGTAGTTTGATTTACATTTATGTGTCTTAATTTAGTATGAATTTTCATGTTAAAGATAATTTAATATCTTATAGAAATCACTTTTATTAATCAATATTTTTCATAATTATACAAGTTAATAGGGTATCATACTATATCACATATTAAAAACATCAGAAGATATGCATCCATCAGGTAACAAATATGTATTGGAACACCAGCTAGTTACCACCCCCAGTGTAGGCAAACAGGGGTTTCTGCCTTTGTGTAACTTACAGCCTATTAGGGTAGGCATTTATGAAAAAAATTTTTTGGATAAATGTATAATTAAAACTATTAATTATTTGTTGGATATGACATCAAAAGCACAACAAAAGAAAAAAATAGATAAATTGGACTTCATCAAAATTTAAAACTTTTCTGCCTGAAACAACACAACAGAGTGAAAAGACAGCCTAAGGAAAAGGAGAAAATATTTGCAAATCATATATCTTATAAAAGGTTAATATCTAGAATATATAAAGAGCTCCTACAATTCAACAACATAAAAACCAAACAACCCAGTTTAAAAATGAGTAAAGAACTTGAGTAGACATTTTCTGAAAGATATACAAATGACCAATAACCACAGGAAACAATGCTCAACATCACTAATCATTAAGGAAATGCAAATCAAAACCACAATGAGACACTACTCCACACCCATTATGACGGTTATTATTTTTTAAAAAACAAGAACCAAGTATTGGTGAGAATGGAAGCCTTGTGCATTGCTGGTGGGAATGTGAAATGATGTAGCTACTGTGGAAAACAGTGTGTGATTCCTCACAAAAGTAGTTTTACCATGTGATCCAGCAATTCCACTTTTGGGTATCTACCCAAAAGAATGGAAAGCAAGGACATGAACATATACTTGTACACCCACATTCATAGCAGCATTATTCACAATAGCCAAAAGGTGGAAGCAACCCAAGTATCAGATAAATGGATAAACAAAATGGTATATACATATAATGGAATACTATTCAGCCTTAAAAAGGAAGGCAATTCTGATACATGCTGCAACATGAATGAACCTTGAAGATACCATGCTAAGTGAAATAAGCAAGACACAGAAGGAGCAATGTTGAGCGACTCAACTTGTCTGAGATGCTAGAATAGTCAAATTCGTAGAGACGGAAAGTAGAATGATGGTTGCTAGGGATGAGGCGGAGGGAGGGATGAGGAATTGTTGTTTCCTGAGTGCAGAGCTTCAGTAAGGGAAGATGAAAAGTGCTGGAGACGGATGGTCAGCAGTAGTTTCGCAGCAGTGTTAAAGTACTGAATTCCATAGAACAGTACACTTAAAAATGGTTAAACTGATAAATTTTATGTATGTTTTTGCCACAATTTAAAATAATTATAAGTAATTTGAAGGGAGAAAAGCAACAGGTTTCTACTACAAGATATTTAGTAAGTGTGGGTGGTCCAGGAAGACGTTGCTGAAGCCTGACAATGAGAGAGTAAAGAGTGGAGTGGGGAAGGATGTTTGAAGGCCTCATACTGAGAAGGACTTGAGTGCAGTTGAGGAACTGAGGGAAGACCAGGGTGGTTGGCACATAGAGACCCACGGGGAGAACAGAAGGCAGTGAGGTTGGAGGGGTGGACAAGAGTTGGGAACAGAGTCTTGCCACGTGGTGAGGAGTCTGGATTTTACTGCAGTGACAAGAAGTTATGGAATTAATTAGTGGAGGAGGAAAATTCAATCTAAATTCATTTTAAAAGGCCATGCAGATTGTTGTGTGGAAATAGATTTTGAGGAGCCGGAAGTGTAGCTTAGGAGGTCAGTTAGGAAACTATGGCAATATTGTGGCTGAGAAATAGTGGCTTGGACTATGAGAGTGTCAGAAAGAACATGGAGAAAAGTGGAAGGATTTAATGTTTTGATGTAGGATTGTATGTGTAGGTAAGAGAGAGAGGGAGGTGCCAAGTTAAATGGCGGGTCATTGCCATATTAAGCATGAATGGCTCTGTGGTTTGGTCTGATCTGAAAAATAGGATCTGTTATTTCACCTTGGGAAACATGAATTGCTAAGGTTCTTTTATTTCTTCAAAGAATAATGCTGCAAAAATTTTGATTATTAAAATGGCTATTCTAAGCTATCCAGTGCCATGATCTAACCTAATTTCTGATCAACTGGATCATAGGATATGATGACAATGATGAGTAATTAGTGTGTTGTTTTAAATGCTTCAGGGCCGTAAGTGCTTCCAGGAGATAAAAGGTGACATAAAACTACATTTCAGAATTTTAAATGAGGTCAGTGGAATACTTTAAAGGCATTTTTTTCTTCAATATGACTGAAAGTAGTATTTGGGAAACAAACAGGAAAAGGCTGGTGTACCTGAGTGGAAGACAGGTTGTCCTTCAGTTTCATGAAGCTTTGTAGGTGAGGTGTCAGTGAGTAGGCTGGACTGGAAGCTCCAAACTCAGTGAGCCAGGGGAGCTTCTGCCTAAAGCAGTGAGAGCCTGAGTCACTTTTCTCCAAGTCAGAGGAACTTACTAGTTCAGTGAGCAGTTAGAGCCAAAAAGGATGTGTGCAAATGCAGTGAGCATCTCCGTGACTGACAGCAGAGAGCAGGATGAAATGGAGAGCCGAGCAGAGAGGCAGAGCTGGGAATAACTCTGAAGAGGCTAAAGGTGAAGTTCAAGACTTATTAATAATTCATTCCAGTTTCTTTTTAAGTACTTGGTTTTGTTAAGGGTCAAACCTGAGTCTGGTGTAGTCTCTGGATCTAGCTGCAGGTGGGGAAGACAGAGGAACATGATGCGCTGCACACAAGCCCATCAGCAGCAGCATCCAGTCTCTGCAGAACTACAGGTCAGATAGCCTGGGCTTCCCAGTGGGTACCTTGTAAGAAAGCGAAAGGAGTGGAGGGAGAATCTATAGCTTAAAAGAGATTTAGAAGACTTAGTGAATATTTTTAGAGAAGCAAGACAAAACTGTATTGGCCAGGGATGCACATTTGGGTGATAAAACTACTTTGAAAAAAAATCCAAAGAAATGATTTCTACAAAAGTCAGGATAATGGTTACTTAGTTGGAGAGAAAGGGAGTGGGATGAAGCTACATGGAGATGGAAGTGAGTCAGGTCTAGAGAGTAAGAAAACCTAGGTATATGTTTGTATTTACTCATAAAATAATGTACCATTTAAAAAAAGAGTTTAAAAATTATTCAGTTTATGTGTATACATGGACTCTCTGTTAAAGGATACATAAAAAAAATAGTGATTGCTTCCTAGGAAGGGCACTGGATGGCTGGGGTCAGAAGTGGGAGGGACTTTTGAAAGTATATCCTTTTGTACTTCTAACATTTTGTACCACACAAATGTATTAGCTATTTGAAATTTATTTAAAAATTAGTGTGTGCATAGAAAGGTTTTAAAGAAACATACTAAAAATGTTCTGCTTATATTGGAATGTGGGATTGTAAGCGTTTGTGTATCCTCTGTATACTTTCCTATGTGTTTCCAGTTTTCTACAGCAAGCATATATTGCTTTTGTTATTAGTTTTTTAACGTTACATTATTTTTTAAAACCTGAATTTTAGACACCAGATACATTGGGACATCCCTGCTCAATGTTGAGGTCCTGGAGGACTACAACTTTACACAAGAAGAGTATTCCTAACTTAGATCTGAATTCTACAATTCCAAGAAAGTGTGAAAATGTTCCTGACTGTGGCAGCCGTTGCAGAGAAGAAAGGGTGCTGGATCAGGAAGCAAACATATTATAGTTCAAATCCTAGCTCTGCCACAAAGTAGTTATGTGACTTTGGACAAACTTTCTGAGTTAGGCCTCATTTAAACAGTTCAAATTCATGTTGTTTGAGGGTCAACTGTGAAATCAGGTATTCTTCAAGCTTTCATAAATGTATTACTTGTGACCAGAATATACATTTGTAAATGACCCTCCCTCCAATTTGACTTTTTCCAAACAGCTTCTCCAAGTGCCCAGAATTTGGCCCTTCTAGGCTTCCTCCCCAGTATTGCTGAGGCTATACGGGTTGCAGTTGTGGCTGTGCCACATACGTGGCACAAAACACATCCAAAAAGTAGACAGGTGGGTTGTAACTTGTACTCCTAAAACTTACGTGCATCCTCTCCGTGGCTGCCCTTTACAGCAGCCTTTTTCTTCACTAATTACACTTTAGGTTGTATTTAGAAAGACCAGCAGGGCTAGATCACAGATTTATATAGTCTGACATAAATATAAAATAGAAATCATGTTTATATAAAAAATAAAGTTCTGATTTTAGTGAGTGGAAATGAAAGTGTTTTATGTGGAAGACCTCTACTGATTATCTACGACAAAGGGCATATGACAAGGGGAGACTTACTTTTATTTCATCCAACATTGCAAAGGGGCTCCTAGAAATATTGTAGTAAGAAAGTTTCACCATATTTATAAAGCTGTAACTAATATGTTTTTATTGACTCTTGCTTTTAAGCTAAACATAATAATGAGGCTAGGTGGGACTAGCAAAAAGTACTCAGGTTCCCAGTTCTTATGGGTTCTTTTTCCTCACCCCCCCTCTTTATCACTCAGTCCAGAGTTCATGCCCACGTTTCCCACCCCCGTGTCTGGTTTTGGTAACTTTGCTGTTGTCTTTCATGCTCCTGCTCGGCTTTGACACTGTCTGCTGCCTCTCTTCTGCTTTGCTTCAGCTCTTCCCACGATACAGAGGGTTTGTCAAAGATTATAATAGGACAGATTTGCAGAGCTTCTGAATGATTGCTTCTTGTCTTCCAGGTGAGCCAGAAATAGCTGGCTCCCTCAAGCTTTAACCTAGCCATTCTCTTTGGGGGCGGCGCTTTCCTCTGGCCCCAGTCCATGCTTTCCTGTGTGCACCTGTGTACACAGCAGCCCTGCACCTGTGCTGCTTGCAGCATGCAGGTGCATGTGTACGGCCACCTTCCTGGCTGCGCATGTGTAGGCACCCAGGCTCTGGGGTTTAGGGTGTCTAAAAAATAAAGATCTTTTTTTCTCCCACCTCTACTCAGAATCATTTGGGATGTAGATGTAGGTGTCAGGTGGAGATAAAAATGTCTATTCTGTGACTGACTGGGGGATGTGACTTCTGTGTGCAGAGAGTGGGCTTGCAGCACTTCACTTTAGGATCAAACTTACCCATCAAAGGCCCAGGATGAGCTGGAAGTCTTCCAACCAGCCTCATAGGAAAGGCTTGCTTCCTGTGGACTGGAAGAGGAAGGGGCTGAGGTGAGTATGCTTGAATCTGCCTTCCACTCCCTACGATGGGATAGCTGAAGAACAGGAACAGGCTTCTGAGAGATGCTGAGAGTGTTACCCCAGTAATACCCCTCCATGTGGGGCACAAACATGGAGATAATTCTTGTATCAGGGCATGGATCCATGGAGAATTGGATATTGGGAGCCAAACAATCAGAAACCAGAGAGGAGGAGAAATGAAGGCCAAGTGAGAAAGGGAGTGAGAGTGAAGGGTCAGGACCCAGGGAGCTGGGGGTCTGCAGCAGAGCTTTCAGTCTGGAGCCAGGAGGTGATAAATAGGATGGATAAAAGCCTTGAATGGGGGGGAGGGTATAGCTCAAGTGGTAGAGCACATGCTTGACATGCACGAGGTTCTGGGTTCAATCCCCAGCACCTCCTCCAAATACAAATAAATGAATAAACCCAATTACCATCCCTCCCCCATAAAACAAACAAAACAAGCTAAATGTATGCTTAAAAAAAAAGACTTGAATGGGAAAAAAGGGGGTAAATGCTGAAAAGAACATAAAGCTATCAGGGAACGTGTTTTTAAAGAATATTGAATTAGTTTATTTATTTACTCCATGTTCCAAAAAAGAATCTGCAACAGCCGAAATCTGTATGTTAATAGACATTAGAATGTATACTTTGAGACTGTGGGAATGCAGGCATAAGAGCTATTGTAAAGTAACATCAAGCCAGATTTCTGTGTATGAAAGAGCTTTGGAGTTAGCATTCCAGTGTTATTAGGGGCTCTTACTACCAATTATAGCTTGGAGTAGCCTCCAAATTGACCATGGGATGGAATATGAGCTCCCTACCCCCACTTGCTCTAAATGAAGAATATTGCCTTGTTTCAGAACAAGCCTTGGGGTTTAAGGAAGAGCCCTGGGGTTCAAGATTTTTTCATGATTTGCCTTGACATTTTATTTTTTAGTTTGAGGTGCTCCCAAGGATCTGACTCATTGGGAGAAGGGAGGGAGGAATAGATAATTATTATAATAGCTAACATTTATTGAACATTCACTATGGGCCAGACTCTGTCCAGAGTGCTTTGAATATACCCATTCATTTAATCCTTTTAGCAACCCTATGAGGTATATGCACATTTAATGTCTCTATATTATAGATGAGGAAACAGACGCAGAGAGGCTTAGCAATTTGCCCAGAATCGTAGGCAGCAAAGCTGGAATGAAGATCCAGGTAGTTTGAACAACTAATGGTGCAGAAAAGAGGAGGGTAGAATCTGACTCGGCCAAGTCGTGGATCTTCCCCATGTGAAGAAGCAGAACCTTCGTCAGGCTAGTTTTGAATTCAAATTCTATATTTGGTGCCTGTGTTTAGCTGGGCCTTCAGGAAAAGTTAACTGCCTTAACCAAGCAGACCAAGCATGTCTCCTGCTGCCAGACTACGAGGTAGAATTTCTAGGCAAAGGCAGAGACTACCCTCAGAATGAGTATAGATTGCTCCACAGATTTTTGGGTGGGTATACAGAAGTGGGGAGGGGACTAAGGGCCAGAAACAGGAAGTCCAGGGGAGATGTAGAACCCGTGAGGCTCAGTGCTGCGATGTCATTCTGCACATGTTTACTGATCTCCTACTACATGCCCCGTCTTGCCTTACTTTTCTTGGTGTGTTACTCTCTGCAGATACCCATTACCAGATTCCTAGGAATTCCATGCCTTTGTGGGGTCAGCCAGGCGCTTGCTGCTCCCCCACCTTCCTTGCCTGATATCTAGCAGGCCAGACTGCAAGGCCCCCACTGGTACGCGGGCTGTGTTTGCTCACTAACGCTTGGAAGCACAAGTGAGCTCTGTATTACCGCCCTTTTACTGGGGCGGCTGGACGGCCTGGAAGCTCCTAGTTGTAGCCCTACAGAGCCACAGGGACCGACCCAAAGCACCAGTCATCAGCTTTGTTCCTCAAGCCTCTGGAGAAAACCTTTGATTTCATGGGGATGATTATTTTTATACTTGCCCACTCAAGGATGAAGCCCAAGAAACAAGAGGTTGCCCCTTTCAGAGGCATCACAATGGGTCACCTCCAGCCAAACCAATTGTTTTTTGTTTTTTGTTATTTCTGGGTTTGGTTGAGCCTCTCTTGGAAACCATTACTATACAACTTACCTAAAAGAAAGAGTGGAGGATTGGGCATAAGAGACTCAGACAGCGGGGGGAGTAGGTGGGGAGGTTTGGGATAGAGGCTGAAAGTAATGTGTTCTCAGAGAAAGTCCAGGAAGAACACATTAAAGTCACAATCTCATTTGAATTGATTCCATTTTGTAGTGACATTTTAAATCTTTTACAAAGTTTGACTTTTGGCCGAGCTTGGAGAATTGGAACTTTGGAAGAAGGTTTCAGAAAAAGACACAACATACACAGACAGAGAGAGAGAGAGAAAGGGGGAGGAAGAGAAAGGGAGAGAGACTTTTATCCTAAAGTCATTGTAAAGCCAAAGCAGGGTTTTATCCTCCACAGTTAAATGAGAAAGAAAAAAAAAAATCAAGAATACCAACATTTGAGGTACAAAGACTGTCATGGGCCAGTGGAAGTTTGCAAAATTATATGTAAATGACCAAAGTTTTTACTGTGGTGGCCCTGTGCATTCCCAAAGCTAATCCCAAAGAGAAAATCTACTTAGCAAAAGAAAGTTTTGTCTAATTTGGTTAACAGTTGAGAAGTGACAAAAATGCTGAATATATTAATAATTTATATTTCCAGGGTAACACCATATCTTTAATGCTTCACTGCCAAAGGGAATTCAGATTGGCTTAATGCTCAGAGATAAAAAGCCTGAAAGGCCTTCTTCATATTCTGTATCCAGCACTGATGAAAATGGGTGTAAGACATGTGTTCCAATAATAGGCACCATGCATTCTCCCATTTCTGCATAATTTGTTTTCATCCCACATTGCTTAACGTATATTTGTTACCCGAATGGCCTCTGGTCTTACACTTTCATGCTCCAACTGTACCAGTTCATAAGGGAGAGGATACTTGTTTGCATCTCACATTTTATAGGTAAGTATTGTAGTAACATGTGGTGCATGCAAGGACAAGAACTCTCTACTTGAAAGACCTGAAGTTTATAGATTCCCCCAAAACATACACATTTAAGATTTAATTTTCACTTTATGGACAACATAATGAAGTGGGTTTGTGTGTGTGTGTGGTTTTTTTGGCCGTCTCTGTGTAATCAAGTTTGATGGTTTACAAATTGAAGGTCATCCTATCCCATGACCTCAGTAAACAGTCTGGGTTCAAGCTCCCTTTAATTCTGTCCACAGAAGTGGAATAAGTTAATTTATTATCCTCCAGATAATCTAAGAGATGACAAATCATCCTAGTTCAGCCAAATGGCCTCAGGAAACAGGAAAATCTGCTACATAATTTCAAATTATTTAAAGGGCATTGAAGAGAAAAAAGGATAGAATAAAAGAAAAAAATCAATGAAGGAAAATTTTTAAATTATCACAAGCACAATTTTGACTGGTTGGATACCTTGTTTATTCTTCCAGTTAACATAAAACAGTGAGGCTCATTTTGCTCTTTGTGTCTTAGAAAAAACTGATTTCAGTTTGCTGTTTTAAATATATGGCTGTTTTGTAGTTAAGACGCAGATCCACCTGTCGTTGGAAACTGCAAGCCCCTTTAAGATCACTAGCCATGTATCCCCTAGACCCCAAGCTTTCCTCACTATGTTCTGGGTGGGGCGAGAAAAAGGGGGAGAAGGAACCCTTGTCTCACCAGGCCTGGGAACCCAGCATCTCGACCGGCACCAGTGGCCAGAGGGTGGGGATGGACAGAGGGAACAATCCTCTAGGGGAGCGCGTCTCCCAACCTGGTGGGTGCTGGCCTCTCACCAAGTAGCTTAGAGCCGGGAAGCTGAGCTGTTCCGTGCGCCGGAGGCAACGCCAGCTTCTTGAACCCTCTAGCACCAACTAGTAGTTGTCATTAAAAGACAAACTTAGTCGTAGAGTTTTTAAGCCATACTAGTAAATTACCTCTACATATTTTTTTACGAGACAAGTTGAGACCGTAAGCCTAGTCACGCACCCCGTTGGCCTGAATTTTGCCGCGCTCCAGACCAGCGGGCGCGTGGTGCGCGCGTGTCCCCGAGCCTTGTCTTGGGTTAGGGAAGGGCGCCCAGGTCGGAGCTGGCGAAAAGTCCGCCAAAGCCAGCTTGGGGCGGGTCTTTCGATTTCTATTTTCTGAGAACCGAGGGCCCTGTTCCTCGTGTCCACTCTTCTCTGAGGCAGATGCCTAATGTGCGCGCGAGGAGGGTGCGGGTCTGGGGCCCCCGGGTAGCAGGGAACAAGCCCGGAAGCGACGCCCCCATTTAGCCTCCCCTCCCCCGACGTTGCAAAGACTCGCCCCTGTCCCCACCCAAATTACTAAGGGCCGACACCTTTGCCCCTATCAGCCTTGCGCCCGCGACACCTCGGAGGGGATTAGCTTTGGAGGAGCAGAAGGTAACAAGAAATCCATCTCTCTGGGTCCTTAACAGAAAACGTTTATTGCCAGGGGAAGATCCTTCAGAAGACGAATTCGCTCTTGGCCTTCCCCCATCCAGCTTTTTTGTCGGCATAATATTTACACTTGTACAGTATACAGTATTTCTCCGGTGCAGCGCCCGAAGCGCAGAGAAATCTTCGGGCGAGTCGGCGTCAAAGTACGGGAGGGTGCTGGGGCGTGTGCAGGTTGAGGGCGTTGGGGTGGGCGTGGCCGATCAGGTTGAGGTAATGCCGGTCCAGGCCCTGCACGGGAGCCAGGAAGGGGCTATGCTGCTGCGCCGGGCTCGGGAGCGGCACAGGCGCGCTGGGCAGGTAGGGCAGCGCCGGGCTGCGGGCAGCGCCGTGAGGCCAGGGGAAGGGCCCTGGGGCCGCGCCCTGCGGGAACACGGACGCCTCACCAGGGCTATGTCCCGCGAACTCCGGCCCCGCTGGGTGCAGCTGGTAAGAGAAATCCGGCTCCGGGAGTGAACCCACCGGCTGGAGGGCGGGCTCGGCGCCCAAGCGGGCCTTGGACTGCAGGAAGGCGAGGATGCGCGCGTACTTGGTGTCCTTAGTCTCCATCCTCTCCACGGTGGTGAGGTAATGCACCAGGTTCTTCATGCACTCGTGGTAGCCGTAGTGGAAATAGTTGGCAAACTCCGCTAGCAATTCTGCTGGAGGGGCGAGAAAAGCCGTGGAAAGGAAAAAATCATGAGCGGCCTCTTTCCAGCCAGTTTTCTGGTCAGAGTCCCCATTTGAGGCCCGTCTTCCCTTTTTCCTAGCCTGGAGACTGGAAAAGTGCAAGCTAGCGAACTCCTTTCCCTTAAGAGGCTGAGCCCCCCGCTCCCCACCTGAGAGGAGGCGACGGAACCAGACACCTGTTCTCTAGTTCCCTTAGCTTTCACAGGACCCCGGGCCGCCCCAGCTAGGACAGAGTCCAGAGAGGAGATCCTTTCACTCCCACCCCTACCCCCAGGTCTCTGTGTGGTGCACGGTCCCTGTCCAGGTTCCTTTCTGCCTAACCCGCGCCCACCTTTTTCCCTTCCCCGGGGAAAATCAGCGGAGTGCAGGGCTCTCAGGTACTGTACGGTCATCTCGAGGATCTCTGCCTTCTCCAGCTTCCCGGAACTCTGCAAAAGGAGGAAGGGCTCCTTGTAGCGGCCCAGCGAGGGCCAGCCAACCCCCGCAGGCTGGGTGCAAGGTTTTATCCCTAGAGGACCAGCGAACTGGGCGCTGCTGTGGATCTGCACGAGGGCAGCCTGCGGCTCACTCAGAGCTCAGGCACCGAGGGAGGGAAGCCCACACGTAAGGCCCTCTCTGGCTCCAGACTCCCGGAATTACTGCCAAGAGCAGCAGTAGAGGATCCCCAGTGCCGGCACCTTTCTCTTGGCAGCGGATGTTACCTGCTTCGCCAGGGCCATTGGCACCGTCTTGCCCAGCTCGTTCAAACAGCGGTTAATCCGGTCCCTTCTCCGCTTTTCTATCACTTTGTGGGAAACGGGGGTTCTCTGCGAACAGAGGTTTGTACGTTTAGGATGGCTTTGCCTAGGGAGTCGTCAAAGGCAGGGCTGTGCCAGCCGTCTCCCAGCCCCCAGTGCTGCCCAAGGACAGCCCCAGGCCCCTGCCCCTTCACACCGGGTCACATAGCTCTGCCTTCTCACACCCGCGCTGGTGCGCTCCCCTTCCAACCTCCGCTGGGCCACACCAACGCGCTGAGCGCCAGGGCAGTGGGGAAGTGGCCACCAGCCTCCGGGCGTGGGCTCCTCCGCGACTGAGGAGTCCCCTCCCTCTATCCTCATTCCTTTCCCAAACCACTCAGAATTCCTCTCGATCCAGTCAGGTGGTGGCTTGGGAGTCAGACGCCCCCGCCATGAGGGCGCAAGAGCCACCTGGGCTCAGCGAACTCACTTTGCGTTCTTTGAGCTTGTCTGACATCCTGGTCAGTACGCGCCCTCGGGAGAGGCGGTGGCGAGAGGCACCCGTCCACTCTTCGCCTCGTGTGCCTCCTCGAGTGTCCCAGGTAGACTGTAGCCTCCCAACTACGAGGGGCTGCCTTATAAAGCGGCCATCTAGGGCTCCAAGTGCATTCACGAGTTGAATTATTCCATAGGATTAGGGGAGCTGCGTTTGGGGGATGCATGCATTCAAGATCAGTTTTTAAAAAGTTAAGAGAAAAAAAAAATTGCAACCGAGGGGGGCGAGCTGGGGGCAGATCAGCTTTGTTAATCCACGTGGCCCTTCAAAGGACACGTGACCGGCGGGGGAATAATATTTGCATGGCAACAGCCGGGGCGGGAAAGGAGGCGGTAAAACCCACGCTGGCGGTCGAGCGAGCGCAGGGGCGCAGCAGCCGCGGGCACCGGGGGGCGAGGACCCTCACAAAACAGTGTCGCCTCCTTTAGTCCCACCGCTGAGTCTCACACGATTGCCTGTTTACAAATCCCAGCAAGCCCGCGGTCCCAGCGCCGAGTGCGTTTTAAAGCCTGTCCAGAGTCATTAAAGTAATTAAGTAAGCCTTTAATAGGCTGTTCCGCCGGGTTCAAGGGAGAGCTCTTGGAGACGGAGGCGCCCCGTTTGTTCCCAGGCTTTTCTCACACGACTTGGTGACACGTCCATCTCCCCCCTTTTTGTTTACACCGCTTTATTTGTCCGGACATCCCGGCAGGTGTGGGGCTGCGGCTGGCACACGAGGCTCCAGCCTCGCCTCGCCCCTCCCGCAGGTCTTTGGCACGCGACGCTCCCCCCTACTCCCTGACCACGTCGCTGGCTTTCTTTTCTCCCCGCCTCGGGCTCTCTCTTCGCGGGGGGAAGAGGCTCAATTTGTAGCCTATTATCCTATACGGAAAATGTCCATTGAAAAGTATGAATAGTTTCATTGGGCTAAATTTTAATAATGACAGAGGGTGGGGGAGGAGAGACAGGCAGGCGTGTGTGCATGTGTGTGTGTGTGTGTGTGTGTGTGTGTGTGTGTGTGTGTGTGTGTGTGTGTGAGGGGGGTGGTGAGAGGATTGGGGGCAACAAGGAGAAGAGTGGGCCAAGAAGAAAAGGGGGAATGCAGCTGGCCCAGGCGAGCATTATGCGACGTCACCTGCGAGAGGGGGCGCCTACAGACCCCTATTCATTTGCCTAATTTTGGTCAATTTAACAAACTTCAGGAGAAATTATTGTGGCTTTGTCAGGGAGGGTGAAGCCTTCTGATCGAATTAACAGCATGTTTTGATCCGGTAAATGTCATTAGAAAGGGAGAAACAATCGCGCTTAGAGGGCTCTAAGTAATGCGCCCAAGTGGAGACGCCAAAGCGCACGGCTCACAAAGGGAGCAAGTAGCTGCCACAGGGAACTTTTGTACCCGCCCATCGCCCAAGTTTTGACACAAAAAGGCATTATTTCATACTTGAATACGTTTAATCCAACGATTGTCTATTTTCTGCAAACATATTTTCACAGCATTGTTAACTTTTTATGTCCCCCTTTCGCGGGCGCCTTTTCTTAACGTTTGGGGGCGGGAGAGCGCAGACACTTTGGGCATCAATATTTGTCACTGAAAAGGGCTCCGTGAAGTTAGGGAAGTTGATCTCTTTTTTATGGTTTTAGAGAGCGAATATATCGGGGGAGGAGGAGGGAGGGAAAGCACGAACAGAAACGAGGGAGGAAATTTGCTGGACGGGCCTGAGGGGAAGGAGGGGGGCGGCGACGGCTGGAAACTCTGCTCCGCCTGCGCCTCTGCGGGCAGCCGGGCCCAGCAGCCGGGGGCCTCCTCCCCCATCGCCAGGCCTCGCTCACATTTGCTGCCTTGGAACTCGCACTCTGGGGGATTCACGCTTGCAGGCTGTGGGTGGGGGGTGAGCTTTGTTGCAGATGGAAACTATAAAAATGGTTTTTGTTTTATGACCTGCTCTAGAGCCACCGAGCTCTCACCTTTTTCTAATCTGTTCCATCTGAGAACAGCTGAGACCTCTCCTTACAGAACTTTCCCTCCCTTTCTGCTCTCCACCTCACCTAAATACTTTCTATTCTGCTGGATTATGGCAGGGCCCGACTCTCCCTTTGGGTGTCCTTAGTCCTTGGCAGAGGTGGCTAGCGGGGAGTCTTGCTCACCAGTGGCACCTAGGGATCTCCAAGGGCGCAGAGGTGGGCCTGGGGCACCAGGCCTTGGGGAAGCAAACGGCCCACCTGCTGCGGCCTGGGAGGTGTGGGGCCCTCGGTCTGCACTATACACCCCAGGGTGTCCCCCTCTGTCTCGCTTTCAGCCTCCTCAGGACATTTCTTTTCTACTTCACGCCAGATTGGACACGACCCGCACCCTCCTGCAGGTTGCTCTGCCAGCCGCCGGTGCCCTCTCAGGGGTTGTCGATTTCAGTATATTCACTCACACACAAAGGGATTAAACATGAACCCTTATCATCCAAATTAACTAAAGTGAATGGGTAAAAGGAAGCGCGCATACTTCTCACCCCCACCCCCTTTTTAAGCCAGCGGACTGGGAGTTGATCCTCTTACTGCTGGTGTTAACCGCCAGCTGCAGGCACCTTCCATGGCCAAATTTCATTCAGTGCAAACTGTTTAATTTCCCGTGTTTGCTCAGGAGCTGGGCTCTAGAGCTTGTCCAGGGCTGCAAGTTTCCGTGTGTAGCTTGGGGGGGCCCAGGTGAAGGTAGGCAAGTGGGTGGAAATGGGGTGGAGGGGCAACCATCCTCACTAGGTCCTCCTGGAGACTGGGAACTGCCTCTTCCAGTTGTGATGAGGGGAAGGATGTGTTTCATTTCTCCCTTCCTGCCTAAAGGCTTGAATCACGCTGCCAGAAGGTGGGGCGCTGGGACCCTCATAGTCACCTTCCCTGTAATCCTTCTCCCCAGGATAGTGAGAAAGTGTTTCCTGATGGTGACTTAGTTTCCATTCAAAATGAGAGCAGAGTAAGGAAGAGCTGTGGTCGCTGGAGCCAAGACAGTCGTTCAAATTCCAGCTCCACCACCTCCAGCTTGGAGAGACTTGGGCTAGTCACTGAATCTTGCTGTGCCTCAGTTTCCTCTGCTGTAAATTGGAGATAACTACTGTATCTACTAGGTCACAAGGTGGCCAGTGGAATGAAGGAAGTAAATACAGGGAAGGCACCTAAAAGAAGGCTTTTCAAATCAATTAATAGTTTCACTTTACCCAGAAATCACTGCTGTAGTGGTGTTTTGTGGGGCTTGTGCAGTTGTGTGATATTTTCATTCATTTCATATTTGTTCTCATTCCTAAGAAAGCTGCACTCTCCCTAAAAAAGCCCCAGTAGTTTCACCTGAGGTTTGTTAAATTGACCAAAATTAGGCAAATGATGAAGGCCTTTAGGTGTCCCCTCTCACTGGTGACATCACCTAGTGCTTGGTGATCAGTTGTGTCTCCCAGGGTGTGTGAGGCTGAAAAAGGCTCTAATTGCAGAAGCCCTTCAACTCAACATCACGGTCATTTCAAGCGGTTCGAACATTAGCATCAACTTAAAACAAAGCAAGGAAATAAGAGTACTTAGAAATTAGGCGATGCTGTATAAATATTAGTCTGCACTGAGACTCCTGGCATCTGAAGACCTTTGTTGGAGAATATAGCCAATCATAAGCAGAAAATATTTATTATTGTTGCTGATATTGTTATTTTTACTATTGCCTTTTTTTTTCTTTAGCAACATAGATTTGACATATAGCTTTCAAACGTGGAAAGATGGATTCTTTTGTGTTTCTTTCCAATTCTAGAAACTGAGGACTTATGAGCTTGGGAAGTGGAAGGGAAAATGAAAGGGAAGAAACAAAAACCTAGTGGGTATTTGGTAATTTTAACCAAATTGCTGTAAGACTAAACGTTCTGGGTGATTTCAGACCTCTCCCTCTACCTCTCACCTCTAATACAGACGTTGTAGATTCACTTGCAGGACTGGGTTGTTTTCAAGTGAGGAAGTGTAAGGAGTCTTGTCTGAGAGTGGAGAAGCCCCAGCAGCGGCTGACTGTCCTGAACTTCTGAGGTACCCAGGGGACAGGGCCCAGAGGGGACCCAGCTCGATTTCTGAGGTGAATAGGATCGCAGAAAGTGGGACTGCAGGAGGTTTCCTCTGAAAGGAGCCTAGAAGAGCATCAAATTCAACACACCACTTTCCCACCGGAGATTCTAAAGAGCCACAAGGAGACCTGGGAGTGACAATGGCACACAGCACGCTGCCATCACAAGTATTTGTTGATTTACTGTGACCTCCCAAGCTGACTGCCTCAGTTTACTCCTCTGTTACTGTGGAGGAGAGTCCAGGCAGGGGCGCTGTGATTTAGAACTGGCAGACATTCTGTAGGATGCCTCCTGCCTTTGGCTGGTGTGATCATCGTCAGAGACATCAGCTGCATCCCTGAGTCCCCATCCACATGGTCCTGCTTCTCACAAGTCCAGGGATAGGAGCATGTTGTGGGCGATTATGTGAGCCAGAGATTGGGAACACCAAGCAGAAAGGGACACAGCCCAGGGGCTTGTACTCTAGTAAAGAAGAAAATGTTGGTACTCATGACCCCAGTACGGTAGCCTCAACACAGCCGTCACTCTCAATGCCCATTCTTGCAGGTGTGCTTGAGATATCCTGTTGGGTTGGTGACTTCTCTAGACTTTTCCTTACTCAGCACCCCAGATTACTCTGCTCCCTCTGATCACTAGTAGAATTCTCAACTCAACAAGGACATCAGCAGGAAGTATGTGACAGGCGATGGTGCTTGTCAGCCTGGTGACAATGAGAGGGACCGGGGATCATAGCAGTCTCTCAAACCATGAGGACACACATTGAAGGTGTCTACTGTCACCTGAAGCCATGTCTGAAAGGAGTCCCGAGACTTTGGAAAGCTGTATCCATAATAGAGTGATTTCCCAGGACTTTGGTCTTCATCTCCTTTGTTTCTGTCTCTGACACAGTTTAGTTCTTTGCTTTCTAGCTCTGTTTTTAGGTCTAGTACCTGGCAGTTTTTGGTGAGTGAGGCAGCAGCTCTGAAACAACAGTTGGTAATCAGCACCGCCCTCTATCCGAAGGTTCAAATGCTTCCAGCTTCTCTGTCCTATGGAAAGTCTTGAAACACTAACACACATGCCACTAGAATCTGATGCTTTCAAAAGTTGGTTTATTTTAAGTAAAAATGAAGTGCTCTAACCCAGTGTGGTCCTCAGACCAGCAGTGTAGTTGTCACCTGGGAGTTCATTAGAAATGCAGAACCTCAGGGTCCTTCCCTGACCTAAGCAATTCAGAATCTGCTTTGAAACAAGATTCCCCAGCTGATTTGCGTGCACTTTGAAGTCTGAGAAGCACTGCTCTAGCTGAAGTTGGAGGCCACCATTTGGTATTTCATAGCTGAAGGCTGCCATGTGGCAAACCCCAGGGGGGAACGAGCACCCTAGAACGACAGCAGCGAAGGTGAAGGGCACTTCCAGGCCATCAGCAGGGGAATTAATTAACTGCTCGGATTGAAAGGCTTCCCATGAACAAGGGAGACTTTGTAGCACTGCTTGTTCAACTGTTCTCTGGGGTGTTTGCAATATTTTCCTTAAGTACTATCTCCTATATGTGAAGATTTATTTCCTGCATGTCTTTCCAGAATTTGCAAGTAGTAGATGTTCAATGTAGTTTTGGTGAATGAAGGAAAATTGGGAGAGAGACTTTGAGGATGACTGGCAGTCTCTCACAGGGCCCCATATGGTCATATTTTACCATTTTTTGAACTTTTAAAAGAACTAGGGGAAATGTAAATATAACTATTGAGAAAGAACACTCTTAGGGAGACTGCAGCATAGATGAAGGAGTTGTTTCTATATTTTGATGTTAACATCACTTAGAAAATACATTACAGACGTTGTAAATGGTGTCCATTGCAGGCTTTGGCTTTTCTTTGGGGGCTGATAATTCCAGCCCTTTGCTCTGTGTTAACTTGAGCAACATCCAGAAGTGATCACTGGGGAACTTCATGGCTGTCAGCATTCCTTGGCTTGTGGTCGCATTACTTTAGTCCCCACCTCTGTGGTCACAATTATGTCACCCCTACTCTTCTATGTCAAATCTCTCTCTGCTCGTCTCTTATGAGGAAACTTATGGTTCCATTTAGGGCCAACCTAGCTAATCTTCCCATCTCAAACCCCTTAACTTGATCAAATCTGCAAAGTCCTTTTTTTGGCCATATAGCGTTCATAGGTTCCTGGAATTAGGACGTGGGTGTCTTTAGGGGGCCATTTTTTAGCCTCCTGTACCTGATGAAGTGCAGAGTGGGAGCTCAGACAGCATCTGTGCACTGATGCTCTGAGAGCAAGGACACAGAGGGGCAGGGGCATGGGCAGGAGGAAGAGGGGAGAAGATAACAAAAAACATGTTCTTTTTCCAAACTTGGCCAAGCTATCCCTCTCCTCCCTCTCATCTTCCTTCCCATTTCCCCTTCTCCCTCTTCATCCTTTCTTATCCCTCATGCGTTGAGGACCCTTTGCTCACAGGCGTAGAATTAAGGCTGCTGTGATGTATTTATGCTGCATTATGAGTTAGATCACTGCTAGTTTACTAACCTCCAGCCCTCGTTACTGTTTAACACACACATACACACACACAGTGGCTTTGTCTCAAAACTACCTAATTAAGACCCAGTCTTTCTGCACTTTTCTCCAACATCTCTCTGCTGCTGATTGACCACTGGTCTTTTGAAAATGCCATGCTCATGCTCACCAGGACCTGTGATTCAAAGAGATCCAGGTATCAATTCTAACTCTGTTTACAGAATAGTCTTGGGCAAGTTGTGCCTCAGTTTCTGCATCTATAAAGCAGAGATGGTGGTACCTACCTCCAAGGCCTGCTGAGATGACTCAGTGAGGTAATGTTTGTAAAGTTCCTGGCATAATGTTCAGACCATTGGAGGTGCACATGTGTTGAGCACCTGGTGTGTTCCAGGAACAGTATTGGATCCTCACATTACAATGGGGAACAGAACCCAGTTGCTGCCTTTCAGGAGTTTATCAAGTGAGACAGGCACAGGAAGAGAATCTGATATAAGCTGGCAGGAGGATAATGATGGTAGGAGGAACTCAGGGAGGACTTCCTGGAGGAGATGATGTGTGAACTGAGTCCCCAAAGTTGAGTGTGTTAGTTTCATAGCACTGCCCTAGCAAATTATCACAGACCTGGTAGCTTAAAACAATTGAGATTTTTTTATCCCAGTTTTGGAGGCTAGAAGTTCAAAATCAAGGTGTCAGTAGCATCACGTGCCCTCTGAAGACTCTAGGGGAGATTTCCTTTTCTATCTCTTCCAGCTTTTGGTGGCCTCAGTCATTCCCTGGTTTGTGGCAACAAGCATCCAATCTCTGCCTCCATCTTCACGTGACTGTCTATGTGTCTCTTCTCCCCCTTTATATAAGGACGTTTTCATTGGATTTAGGACCCACATAAATAATCCAGGACAGTCTCATCTTGAGATACTTAAATACATGTGCAAAGGCCCTTTTCCCAAATAAGGTCACATTCACAGTTCCCATGTGGGCATTTCTTTTGGAAGATCATCATCCAGTCCCCTTCAGTGAGGAAGAGGCAGCCAAGTGAAGACGGTGGGGAGGGATGCTCTCAGCAAAGGGACTGGCACAAGGAAGGGCGCGGGGGCATGAAATGGCTTTCTGGTTTTGAGGGGCCACAGTGTAATCTTACTAGATCATGAATTGTGAGGAAGAGTGTGGTAGAGAATGAGTGGAGTGGCAGTCATGGGTGGGAGCGCAGACCTGGTACCCAGGAGTTTAACTTCTTCAAATCAGTGTTCAGGTGAAGAAGCTGAAGTCATGCATAAGGATTAGAGATGAGCTGGACATGTCTGAGAGATAAAATACACAGGGCTTAGGGGAGGATTAAACACGGCAGGAGAAGAATAGGGAAGAGAATTGCTGGGTTTCTGGTTTGGAAATTGACTACGTGGTGACCCCATTCATTGAAGTTAGCAATAAGGAAGAAGATAAGCTCATTTGTGGGGAGAGGGTATGAATATGGAGGCAGGGGATGTAGAATATGATCCATCTAATTTTGGAAATATCAATTTTAAAGTTCATATGGACACCCCATAAGTGGATGCCAAGAGATAGCTGAGATAGGAAATTGTAGGTCAGAGATAAAAAGGGTGCGTTGACCTGCAGAGACTGCTCATTCGATCCCCACATCAGTGAGATGAGTAGTATGTTTATTTTACAGATGACAAAACTGAGGCTTGGGGAATTCAAGGACACTCACCTCAAGGCACATAACCATTAGGTGGTAGAGCTGGACACAAACAGAGGCTGATCTGACTCTACCAGGGCCCTTTCCCGCAGGATGCCTGGCCTTGCTTTAGCCTTGATCCCATTGAGATTAGAAGTCATGGGAGAGACTTCTCAGCCAAGAGACTCTACCCACCTAACAATAACCGAATGTAGATGCTGCTCCACAAAGCAGGGGAGCAATTCTTAATACGCCCAGTTTCTCTCTCTCAGAACTCTCAAAGGTCCAGGTTACTCCTAAGTCATTTGATACTTGAATTCAATTCTTGCACTTTTGCTCTCCACATTTCTGATATTCCAATTATATAGCAATGGCTTCCAGACTCTAACACATCTGAAGCCTTTGGACAACACACATTCCTGGGCCCCATTCCAGACTTACGAAAAAAAATCTTCATGGATATCTTCCTCAAATCTGTATCTTAAAAACCCCCAAATCCAACACACTCAGGTAATTTGACACGCTGGTTCACGGGTCCATGGTCTGGCAGTTATTTGACACCATTTCTATACGATGGATTGTCAGTAATGCGAGGTTATGTTGTGGTTGTCTATTGACATTAGATTTTGGCAAATAGATAGGCTAATGAGCATAGGTTTTAAAAGATCTTTTATGTCATTGGTTCTGATCTATTTATTAAGACAGTCTGCCACCTCTTTTCTTTGTATTGGGACAATTTGACTCCCTCACCTTCTTATTGGCTGCAGAGTACAGTCTGTGAATTCGGTTTAAAGCTTGCATGGTTCTCAAGAGAGATTTTGAGAAAGATGAAAGGTATTAGCATTATAGATCTGGGAGCAGAGTGACCTAGTGCAGAGGCGCTTCAGGAATTGGGCAGGTTTGGCCGGATGGAGGGTTAGTTGGTGCCCTCTAGTGGTTGGAACTTTTCAGCACCTTCTAAGACAAGGGCTGACCCACTTGAGTCTTTATTTTTTTTTTTTAACATTTTTTATTGATTTATAATCATTTTACAATGTTGTGTCAAATTCCAGTGTTCAGCACAATTTTTCAGTTATTCATGGACATATACACACTCATTGTCACATTTTTTTCTCTGTGAGTTATCATAACATTTTGTGTATATTTCCCTGTGCTATACAGTGTAGTCTATTCTACAATTTTGAAATCCCAGTCTATCCCTTCCCACCCTCCACCCCCTTGATAACCACAAGTCTGTATTCTCTGTCTGTGAGTCTATTTCTGTCCTTTATTTACGCTTTGTTTTTGTTTGTTTGTTTTTGTTTTTGTTTTTTAGATTCCACATATGAGTGATCTCATATGGTATTTTTCTTTCTCTTTCTGGCTTACTTCACTTAGAATGACATTCTCCAGGAGCATCCCTGTTGCTGCAAATGGCATTATGTTGTCTGTTTTTTATGGCTGAGTGTTATTCCATTGTATAAATATACCACCTCTTCTTTATCCAGTCACCTGTTGATGGACATTTAGGCTGTTTGCATGTTTTGGCTATTGTAAATAGTGCTGCTATGAACATTGGGGTGCAGGTGTCATCCTGAAGTAGATTTCCTTCTGGATACAAGCCCAGGAGTGGGATTCCTGGGTCATATGGTAAGTCTATTCCTAGTGTTTTGAGGAATCTCCACACTGTTTTCCATAGTGGCTGCACCAAACTGCATTCCCACCAGCAGTGTAGGAGGGTTCCCCTTTCTCCACAGCCTCTCCAGCATTTGTCATTTGTGGATTTTTGAATAACGGCCATTCTGACTGGTGTGAGGTGATACCTCATTGTAGTTTTGATTTGCATTTCTTTGATAATTCCACTTGAGTGTTTAAAAGAAACTAGATTCAGCCTTCCATTTGCTGTTTGGAAAGCCTGGTGTCTTGCCAGGGCACCTCACCTTTCTGGTTCAGTATTTTTATAAACAAATTTGAACGCTGGACAAAAATAGCAGGTAACAAGGAGTCAGCAGTCCAGAGGGCTGCCCAGGAGACCAGCCATATGTGAAGTCTAGGCCAGGGGGCAGGTATGACAGCCCCACCATACCACAGAACCCGTCTCCACTGGCCGTTGAGCTCTCTGAGCCGGGGGCCATGGCTTATTCATCTGTGTGTCCCTAACATCTGGTGCAGAGCCTGGCATGGGGAAGGTGCTCAATAAATGTTGAAAGGAGGAAGGGCAAGGGAAGGAAGGTAGGCTGGTGGACTCCTGTTTGCTCTGGGGATGGTAGATTGAGATGAAGTCTTGTTGAAATGGAGCCCTTCACTCAGAACCCAGACTGAAAGGGGCTCGGACGGCTGCTGTGGGGCTCAGGCTGCCATCCTGAGGATGAGTGAACACCTAGATTCTGACACCTGAGGCTTGGAACCCTCCTGAATTCTTTGATTCCCAATGTAAACAGATTCCCTCTGCCTGCAAGAATGGGGCAAGGATCAATGTAACAGGGTTTCTATGACGTGCAGGTGTTTGGAGGTAAGTTCTCCTGCATGGGGCCTTTTAGTGCTTCTTTGCCTGTACCTACCGGAGTGTCTGGGCACAGTATATGGAAAGAATTCTGGTTACAAGGAGACCTGGTCCTGGTTCTCTGATGTTTGACCTTGACAAGTCTCTCCCCTTGAGGTTTCCTTTCCTGCCAAGTTGGAGGCTCTCCAGGGACCAGTGTGGTCACATCCAGAGCTTTTCTGCTACCCCAGACTCCTTGACTATCTCTGCAGTTGATGGGACCACCAGCATGCCTGGACAAAAAACAAAGTAAAGGAAGAAAGTGAAAAACAGGAATATAGGAATGGTGTTCAAAGAGAAACAGGCAAAGGAGAGAGAAAAAGGAAGAGAGAGGAGAAGAAAATAAACCTAAGGTTAGCAGATTTCATTAGTTCATTCCACGAGCATTTACAAGCCCCTGTTTTTACCTAATGTGATGGTTAATTTTATGTGTCAGCTTGCCTAGGCCGTGGTACCCAGATATTAGTTCATACATCAGACTAGATGTTGCTATGGAGGTAGTTTTTATGGAATTAATATTTAACTCAATAGACTTCGATTAAAGCAGATTACCCTCCATGATGTGGGTGGGCCTTGTCCAATCATTTGAAGACCCTGAGAGGAAAAAAGCCTGAGGTCCCCTGAGGAAGAGGAAAGTCTGCCTCCAGACTGCCTTCAGATGTGAGCTGCAACATCACGTCTTCCCTGGGTCTTGAGTCTGCTGGACCACTTTGCAGATTTTAGACTTGCCAGCCTCCTGATTGCATTAACTGATCCTTAAAAAATCTGTCTTTCTCTCTGTCTTTCTGTCTCTCTCTCACACACACACATGCACGCACGCACGCATGCATGCACACATGTGCACATACACCCTGTTGGTTCTTTCTGAGAAACCCTGACTACAACACCTGGTAATGTATTAGCTGCTGGATAGAGTGGTAAACAGACCCAAGAGGCTTGGCCACCTGCGGTGCACTAAGGGGTCAGAGGTTTGACGACAGACTTGGGGTGGTGGATGGTGGACTGTACAGACACAAAGGAAGGGTGTTGCGGGAGCAGCGTGTGGTCAGAAAGGACCTTGAGGAAGACCTGGGTTTAAGCTGCACCTTGGATTATGAGCAGTTCTGGCTGGACAACCCAGTGGCAGGGATGTTTCAGGCTGAGGGAGTTGTGTGGAGAGGGCACGAAGGTGTGGGAAAGCTGACCGGCAAGGTGTGCAAGGCCTAAGAAATCTCTTCTCTTCCCCTCCCCTTTGGCCAACACCTGTTTTCTCCATTTGGTTGTCATTTCCTCCGGGAAAGCCCTTCTGGCCTTCCTGTTTGGTCGAAGCCCCCTAATGTATCATGTGCTTGTGACATAATTACATAATCTTTTCATCATTTAATTATTTGAGTGATTTTTCAATAAATAGTCTGTCATCTGAGGGTGAAACGGATTGGAGGAACTTGCTCCAGGTGACAGGCAAAACAGTTAGGAGGCTATTGCTGAAACCCATAAAAGAAATTATGGAGAGGCAGTGGTGGTGGCTGTGGGGATGTTGGGAGGGGACAGACTAGAGACACGTCAAGGAGAAGGGTCTGTCCCCTTCAGGGCTAGAGATCATCTCTTCCTTGTTTATTATTATTTCCCAGAACCTAGTGTGGTGTCTGGCACACAACAGGTACTCAATTATGTTGGCCAAAGAATGCAGGAACATCTAATAGATACCCTGCCTGGCACACAGTGGGCACTTCAGGAATATTTGTCAGTGACACACGAATGACTGAATTTCTTGCACCTCCAGTGTGGTATCTTAACAAAGAGTCACAGCTGCTGGAACATTGCTTTCAGTGTTGAGACGTCGTGCCACCCTCTGAGTCTTGTGTGAGTTCTAAGACTGTCACATGAGCCACTAGGTTGCATGCACAAAAGGGGTGTCATTCTGTTCATTAAAGCTTAGGGAATATCCTGCATGCATTCAATAAGCAACTACATACAACATGATGTCAGGGGAATATGGTTATAGATTCTTGAGCTCTTTAGTTAGGAGTTAAAGTTCTATATCTGCAACTTCAGTGACACTGCTGGAGAAGCTATTTATCTTGTTGTAGCAAATGTGGCCTCCTGTGTTTTAGAGAAATCCCCATATTTTTAGTTCCCCCTTCCAAAGGTAGAAACCAGAATTCAGTGTCCCAGTTTACCTTGAAGTCAGAGCACAGGAAATGGGGGGGAAATTAATTATTCGTAAATTATGGTCAATTCCTACACAAATGATTGGTCTTTTGCCAATGGTACCTCCACTTCAGTCAGGTATCTCTCATTTGTGAAAGGGTGGAATGGATTTTGGTTGATTTTAGGTAAATACAATGAAAGCCAATTTGCTAACATTTGATTTTGTGGAAATAAAACTTGCCTAGTGATCAATTCATTGAATTGACCACATTTGCTGATATATCAAGTTTATCATTCATATTGAATAGGAATGATTTTAATAGCAGAGTTTTCTAGAAAGATTCAGTTAACTGCTTTCAGTTTTGTCTAGCATATTGAAAGTAAGCTTAAATTTCTTGAAAGCTAACAATGATAGGATAATACAGTCCTCTTATGAAAAAATACACTTAAGATACAGTAAAGCATATTTTATGACCAGGAACCCCAATTTCAGTGTCTCATATGGAAGTTTTTTGCTAGAATATCAATTTTTATTTGATTAACTTTGGTGGGGGGTGATAATTTTAAGATTCTTTTCCCAATTTCTTAAGTACTCTATCAAACTTCATTGGTTATATCTAGCCATTAATAGCCAAATGTTACTATATTATATTGTTTTTCCTATTCCTAGTTTATTTTTTATTCTATCCATATTTATTTTACCATTTTACTTCTTATTCTTCATTCACATTTTTGTAATTATGGTAAAGATATATTAAATTTGAAGCACTAATTGTGCATTTTTTTGTAGTAATACCTTAGGTCATCACCACTTTGAAAAATTCTACCTGTTCACATTAGTTCTTTCTGCAAACTACTACTAAATCTACATATGTCTATTTCTCCCTGTTAGAAACCAAAATGTTACCATTTTAAAAAATTTAAGCACTTATAAAAACACAATAAACATAGCAGCTTATAAAGTCAGCAGTAAATTGTGGTGCTTTTTCAACAACTTTTGAGTCCATTTTTAGTTTTAGTTATAATTTAGTGATTTAGTTGTAATTTAGAAATAGTTGTTTCACACCAGCCACTTTGTTGCCTGCTCACTGAATGCCAGTTTCTTGTGTGTTTCGTATTTTAGACTATGGGAGTCCTTTTCTTTTGCATACGATATAAGCCAACTATCATTTGGTGAAATCTTTTAACAAATCCATGAATCAGAAGATATCAAAAGGCAATGAACTTAGTTGCAAATATGTCATTGGAAGAGAGAAATCCAACTTGTCATTTATACAATCCTGGACCCTTGAGAAAGTCAACATATTGAAATATAAAAAGAATTCTCATTCCCTAGAGCATTATCCTAAATCCAGAAAACCCTAGAATAGACTGAACTTTGAGCGGGTCATCGCTTGGGAAAAACTAAAACTAAACTAGAAACCAAAACTGAGTTCAGATTTGGGGGGAATTTTTTGAAGGCCATGGAAACCTCTCATGTAAAGCTAGTGATGAAAGCTGAGAGAGAATGCTGTTCATTTCCCCGCCTCCTTTCCACTTAGTTGTGGCCATAGGCTGGATTCTGGCCGTAAAACTTCCTCTGCTCCCTTCCATGCCCCTTTTGGACAGGCTTGGAGATAAGCCCCAAGGCGATCTTGGAGCAGGTGTAGAGCCACAGGATAGAAGGAAGCTTGGTCCCTGCAGGGGATCTCTCAGCGGAGGGCTGCCTGCCAATCAGGGACGTACGCTTTAGGTTTGACCTGAGAAGAACTAAGCTTCTATTGTGTTAAATCAATGAAACTTGGGGATCACTCATTATTGCTGTTAATCTATTCTGACCCTAACAAAAGACCCTAACTACCAATTTTAAAAATTGGTCATTCAGTGAATGATGTTACTCCTTTGCTCATCTTTGATAATAAAATAACGCCAACCTTTATTGAATGTTTGTTCCAGGAGCTGTTGGAGCATTGACACATGCTAACTCATCTAATGTTCACCACAGCCCTTTGCGGTAAGTACCACTTTTTATCCTCTTTTCACAGATGTGGGAACTGAGGTAGAGATGTTTAACCAACTTGCCGTGGTCACGTAGCTGGTAAACATTAGAGCAGGAATTCAAACCCAGGCAGTCTGGCTCTGTGATCTCCTCTATGAGTAAGAGTGTCACATTCATAAGTGGCTGTAAGAATTTCACGTGAGACTCCTGCAGGTCAGTGTGGGACAGGAAGAACCCTCCAGTGCTTCAGAAACCAAGTCTCAGGCTACTGAGTTAAGAGGTTTAACTTCCGCAGTTCAACACCCTCGTTCTGAAGGGGGCACCTGGTTCTGGAGCGGGAGGCCTGGGGGTGGTGGGGCCCTGATTTCTGCGTAGGCTGTAGGGCTGCATGATTCATCCACCCTGAAGGAGAAGCAGGACGGAGGCCGAAGTGCAGTGTCCTGAGAGCCGCCGCTGAGACATCCCACCCTCCATCGTGTTTCACCCTGGCCGTGGGATTACTTGTAGAGAGTCAGTGGGACTTTGCAGACTTCGTTTCAAACCAATTTCAGTAGCACTGTTGACCTGCCCAGCCCTTGCACCATCCAGCTGGTGCCTCAGTTCCCGTGCTTGCTGAGCGGATCACAGAGGGTCACCTTACACGCCATGCCATGTCCTCCAGCACCGGCTTCCAGAACGCACCAGAACACAGAGCAGCACGCAGCCAGGGTATCAGAGAGCTGGATTTTTGCTCAGTCATCCTAATTAAAGTTTGCCCAATATCCTATCTTCTACAAACAAAATAGCAGCTAAACCAGAGACATTCTCTTCATCTGCCTTGGCCCGTAAGAAATTCATTCTGACTTGAGATGTGTTTTGACAGTTTCAGGCGAAATATCTTCCCTGGCCTCAGACTCAGTGGTGAAGCGTTGCTGTGAAAATATGAGCACAGGTTATGGAGGAATCATAACGATGTCAAAAAGCATTCCAGAACACATGGGAGAAAATGCACCTTGGCAATGTCGAAATGTTTAATGAGTGAGTGTGTCCTGTTCCCAGGCATCTCGAACTGGCTTGACTTGAATTTTACTCAAAGACTAAGCTGTGATGCTGCCAAGGAAAACCATCATTGAAGCCACACAGGTAAGGCGTGGTGTCACAGATCAGTCACTGCCTCCTTCTTGGAACAGGGACACCTTGATTACTCTGTGGGATGCACAGGTGTTACCTCTAAACAGGGAAGCCCAGCCCCTTCCATGGGAAGCTGTGTCAGAGGGCAATGCTCGGAGGAAACCTCTGGGTGGCTGCTGGCAGTGTGAGGTGACTGAGCAGCACACCTGAGCTGTCACAGCACCAGTGCGCTGTGGCCTGCGCTGACCTCATCTGGGTGGCGCCACCTTCTCGGAGTTAACTGGATGTATTGCTTTTCTATTGTGGCTGTAATGAATCACCTCGGACTTTGTGGCTCCAAACAACACAGAATTCTTCTCTCATTGTTCTGGAGATCAGAAGTCCGAAATCACTTTCACTGGGCTGATGGCCAAGGTCTGGTTCCTTCTGAAGGCTCCAGGGGAGAAGTTGTTCCCTTGCCCTTTTCAGTTTCTAGTGGCCACTTGTAATCCTTGACTTGGACCTCTCCTCTGTCTTCATCACTACCCCAGTGCTTCTCTTCAGTGGTCAGATCTCCCTCTGCCTTCCTCATATAAGGACACTTGTGAGTCCATGTAGGGCCCACCTGGGTAGTCCAGGAGAATCTCCCATCCAGAATCCTTAATTTAATCACATCTGCAAAGTGCCTCGCACCATACGAAGTGACATTCACAGATTCAGGGAATTATGACATGGATATCTTTGGGGACCATTCCTCAGCCTCCTGCGTGGGGTCAGGGCATGCTGCCCACCACGGATGTGGGCTTGGTTTATTATGAACTATTCCCAGAAAAGTGGGAGGACTGGGGAGGGCTGGGGAGAGACACTCCTTTACCTGGAGTTTTCGGGGACTAGTCAGCCACTTTGGGTGAGAATACATCTTTCTTTCAATGCTGTTGCTATGACTCCTACAATACATATGCGTACCCACACCCACACCCACACCTACACACACACTCACATGCACATGTCATTCGTTGTCTCTAGAAAATCTATTTCAAATGTTATAGCTGGTTACAGGTTATAGGTTATAGCTCTCAGTAGAGCTGGTCTGATGCAAGGTCTCCGTTAACCTCAAAGCCTTGTGGAGAGAGCAATGAATAAAACACACCAGGATGCTAGATTCTAGCCCTGGTTCTGCCACTAACTAGTCTGATCTTGATTAAGCCATCTTAACTGTCCAGGCTCAGCTTTTTAGCTTCAATACAAAGAAGTTTGTTTACAGCTGAATTTCCCCCCAAAATGTGATCTATGCAACACTGGTTGTAAGAACTGCTACATGGGGGGGGGGGGGAAGGGTTACAAGTAAATTAGGAAAATGTGTTAGGGTGTGTACCCATCCATTCTTCTTGGAGAGCCACAGTGCACTTAAGCATAATAAAGGCTCTGAAAAGTCCTGCATAAATGCAGTTGGATGACTCTTAAACCCAGTGTTTTGTTAACTATTTTTAGATCACAGAGCACACCTGCTTTTTTTTTTTATTTGTTTGTTTTTGTTTTTTAAATACTGAAGAGCAAACTTTGGGAAATACCATGATGGGTTCTAAGGAGATCACGATTCCTGCCCCTTTAGGGCAGTTTTGAAACTGATACATTTTGCTAACAAATCTGCTCCTGTAAAGAACAGAAAAGGCACCCTGTTACCTAACCTGGCCCCCTAAAGGCTTTGTCCATCTTCATGGTCAATTTTAATAGGGGTGCCAGGCCCAAGGGCTAGAACATGTGAGCCCAGACAGTGAGATGGCCCCACAAGGCAGAGGGCTTTCTCCCTGCCCCCTGCCCCTTTAACAGTCACTTTTACTCTCTAAGTATTTCTTCACGGACTGCTAGGAGTTTCTCTCTGGAGATGAAGGCCACAGAGGAGACCTCAAGAACCGTAATGTTTCTGTAGAGCAAATGACCTTTCTCCTTGAAGCCCGTGAAACGGAAAGAAGCAACCAGGCATTGAGCTCAAGCTGCAGGGGATTAACCACCTCTTGGTTAATCCTTAGGAACAGGCTTTAAGGCAAATATTGTTACTCTCCCAAGGGACGAGAGGCCCACGGCAGAGAGAAGTTAAGTGACTTGCCAAAGCCACGTGTCCAGTGGCAGAATCAGAACTGAGCACTGCTTAGGTGAGCTGTGAGGAGGTGTGGTCCGCGGTGCAGAAGGGAGGGGTCCCCCAGAGAGACAGGGGGCTGCGGAAGGGGCCCTGGCTAGGGGTCAAAATAGGATCCGAGGTCAAGTCCAGTCTCTGTGACTTTGGACAATTCATTTAACCTTCCTGGTTTCCTCAAATGAGGAGGAGAAGGCTGGAGAGCATCCTCGCTCAGCTGTGAAGATGATCCGCTTCCAGTCGGGGGTGGGGACTTGAGTGAGTCCAGGAAGACATTACCGTGTGAAGTCCTGGGCGAATGGGGACAAGAGCAGGAAATGAGGAGAAGCTCGCATGCACTGGAAAATATTTATTAAGCACTTCCTAGGTGCCAGACACTGTTGTGGGCCCAGGCAAGTCAGAGAACTAAACAGACCAGAGCCTTGCCCTCCTGCAGCTTCCACACTGGAAGGGAGCCAGATGCACAGTGTAGCGTGTTGGACAGTGAGGCTGAGGAAGAATAGAGCTGAATGAAGAGGACCAGGAGTGAGACTGTCACCTAGATGACAGGGTGTCAGGGACGGCCTCCTGCAAAGACAACATTTGAGGGAAGACTCGAAGGAGAGGTTGTAAGTCAGATAGATTCAGGGAGATGATCATTCCAGGCCGAGCTCGTGCGTGGATTCTGAGGCAGGAGGGTGGCTGCCAGGTTCAGGGACCAGCAGTGTGGTCAGAGGAGGGCCAGGGAGGAGGAGAGCAAAAGGAGACGAGGCTGGTAAAGCTGACCTCTTTTCAATATGCAAAAACTGAGGGAGAAAATTTAGCGATAATTAATTCTTTGTGTTCAATAACAATATTACGGAAGTTTTAAATGGAATGCCTTGTTACTTGTCTCAAGACTCCAGAGGAGGGGCCTTTGTCCTTGATCAGATTCTGTATCCAAGAAACAAATAGCCTCCTAAGAATTGTCTCTCGCCTTTCCTGGTGCCACCTCTTTCGTCTGCTCTCTCAAGACACTTGGGGATCTGCCTGTGACTAAGCGGGCACAGAGCAATGACTTTGAACATCTGTCACACTTTCATGCTGTACTGTATGGTTTTTGTGGACATTAATGTGACAAGCAGGATTTCTACCCTTGGATGTATGGGGTTACGAATACCACGAGTTTCTTGCTATTCAGAATAGCTTCTCCTCACAGTGGACAGTTTTGACCCTGCAACTAACTAGCTGTGTGATCTTGAGCCAATCACTTACGTCAATCTGAGTGAGGGTTTCTTGGTCTGGAAGTGGGTGGGTGTGGACTAGGTAACCTGTAATTTCCCTTTCTATCTGAAAAGCCTTCTCTTCGCAAACAGCATTCCTTTTCCCCAGCGATCTCCTCTCAGAGGTCAAACCAGCAATTGCCTCCACCCTCCCACCCCATTAGGCCCGTGTGTAAGATACAAATAATTCATAAGTGGGCTGGTAAATGGGAGTGGAGGACTCTTTGGCCCCTTCCCGTACGTCCTACGTGACTAGTGCTGACGTACCAGAAATGTTACAAAGCACAGATTCTAGTTTTCTTCCACCTTCAGCCTTTAGCCCCCAAGAAGTCTAAATAATAATCCATTGCATGATTATATATCACATATTTAAGTAAATTTAAAGCTGGAAGGAACCCTAAAGATCCTACAGTTCAGCCTCTTGACAGCTGACGAAACTGAGGCTCCGAGAGGTCATTGACTTGCCCTCGACGGGTACACTCACTGGGGCAGAGCAGGGACCAGAATCCTGTCCCTGAACACTGGCCATGGCTCATTCCCTCACCTCTTGTTGTCTCTGTTCTGCCAGATGCTAACCCTGCCCCCAAATTATGAGATGCTTGAACATACTTTGGGGAGATGATGACAAAAACTTTGGAAGTAAGAGTTTTGTTTTATTTTTAAATATGCACTCGTAAACCCAATGCAGTGGAGAGGGTGACAATTTCCCTAGAAATGCCACATTTAAAAGAATGTGATGAGGCTCTGGTTTCTAGGTATTCCATCTTAAGTGATACAATTTACACTAAAAAAGAAAGAAAGAAAAATGAAAGACTCAAAAGAACATTCTTAACCTGCAAGGTTACAAAGTTTCAGTTATACAAGATGAGTAAGTCTTGAGATCTAAGGTACAGCATGGGAAACTATAGTTAACAATACTGTATACTTGAAATTTGCTAAGAGAGTAGATCTTAAATTTTCTTACTGCACACCCCCCTGCCCCCTCCAAAAAAAACCAAAAGAAAATGGTAGCTATATGGAGACAATGGTTATGATAATTAGCTTGATTTTGGTGATCACTTCATTATGTGTATGTGTCAAACATCAAGTTGAACACTTTAAATATATACAATGTTTGTATGTCAATCATACCTCAATGTTAAAAAAAAATACTCGACCCCTCATTGGCATTGTTGTAGTTCATGACTTTCATCACTAGGTGTCCCCCTGGCTAGCAAACTGTACCTAGAATGCTGCTTCCCTGCACATCCTTTTTGGAATAGAGGTCAATCTGATGCTTTCCTGCCTCATGAGGAGGGGTAGAAGGAAGGTGAAGGAGGGGCTTTCTGAGGTGGCCTTGTGCTCTGGCGGAACCGTCCGTTTAACACAGATGAAGAGTCATCATTGAGCTGGAGGGTCTGGCTGTATTTAGAATCAACAGATTGAACGTGAAAGGAACGCTGTCAAACCTCATTTCCATCATGGGAAGTGAATGTGGCCCAGAATAGATACGAAGCATGATTAACTGCAGGATGGGCCTCTGGAGAGGGGGCGAGCTGGCACATATCAGCTGGGAGCTGCCCCAGACCCACACCTGTGCCCACAGACAGAAGATCCTTTGCAGGTAGTGCAGAGAAACAGATGGTATGTGTCTTTTCGGATGGATTCCTACCTAAACAAGCCTAAGTCATTTTTATTCCAGGGCCCCATGGAAGCTGCAGTCCCCCTGCCAAGCTGCACTTACTCATAGGTCAGTTGGCTGTATCACCAGGGTCCTGGATGTCTCTGCTTTGTAGATGGGCTTTGAGGGCCCTTCTAATGCACTTGGTGATCAACAGAGCAAGCCCAAGATGGAAAGAAACTTCATTCAACCAATCAGAATGCCACTGCCAGTGGAAATGTCTCTTGGAGCCTTCCTCCCTAGCCAGCATCCTTCTCCTTCCCATTGCCACCCCTCAACTGTAGCAGGTTCCTCAAGGACACCTGGCCTGGGGCAGGGTGTGTGCCACCACTGTCAGATAGGAAAGGACATCTTGTGGAGCTGTTGTCTCACCAGTGCAGTAGCTAAGAGTCCATGCCTTCGGAACAAGGCTTAGTCTCTCTGAGCCTCCTCTGCTGTAGAATCTGGTTTCCTGTAAAATGTGGCACTGCCCTATCATCATGGCATGGTGGTGAAGCTTCACTGAGATAATGTGGGAAGTATCTCGCGCAGAATCTGACCCCTAGTATAAATGCTTAGTAAGTGGTGTCTAGTACTGAGGGGCTCTTTGGAAAAGGAAAAGGGTCACTACTCTTGCCCCTCTTCAGTGGTTATAAAGAGTCATTTTTCACGATCTTTGCCTTAGTCATGACAGAACTGCTCAAATCTGCATGGATGAGAACTGCTTTCATCAAGACAGGCCAGATGTGTGACTTCCACTCTGTGCTAGATGGCATGCCCTGGACATGAGTTCCCTGCCCCGCCAGGAGCTCAGACATTCACACACACTCACATGCACACTTACACACACACGCACACTCACATGCACACACACGTGCACGCGCATGAAAACAAAAATTATATAAGGGCTCTAAGTGGTGTGGCTGCTGGGGAGTTGGGAAAGTTCCATACGAGGGTCTCCAAGGATGAGTGAGTTCACGAAATGGACAAGAGGTCTGTGCGAAGCAGAGGGAAGCTGAGGTGCGCCATGTGCACCAGGTCAGGGCCTGAAGCACAGCTCAGAGTGGGAGCTGGGGACTGGGGGAGAAGGGGCTGTTAGCCTGCAGGACAGACAGGGAAAGGCTTTACTTACCTCTCGGGAGAGTTTGAATTTGATCTTTTGAAAGCTTGTAAGCAGATTGATCTCAAGAAGAATGACTCTTAGGCAGAGTGGAGGGTTGAAGGGGTGGAGCCTGGAGGCAGGGGTCCCGTTGATGAATTGTTGCAGTGAGCAGGGGCGGGCGGGTGGGGAGGAACCTGGAATAGATTTTAGGTAGAAGCTGAGTGGGATTTCTGAGCAGCGTCTATGGGCTTGGGGACTAGTTGGGGGATGATGGAGAGCAAACAGTTCCCAGCTTGGGGGATCGCACAGGTGCTTCTGAGGAAGAAAAGAGGCCCGTGTTGAGGCGTGTGAGCTGGAGATGCACGAGGCCAACTCAGGTGGGGCATCCAGGGAGCTGTGGAAATGGCGAGGCAGAGCTTAGTCAGGCTCTACAAGAGATTTGGGGATTTGGGGATTTGGGGTGGCTGTGGAGTGATTGAAGCGCTTGTGATGAGTTAAATCACTCAAGTCACTGAGACCTTTTACAAGCTGTGTGAGTTATTTCAAGTCTGAACTGCCTACCAGATCATCATACCTCTATGCAAGGTGTGATAAGGTGCAAAGAATTGTAAAAAATTGCAACGAATGGTCACAAGTACAGTGTTAACCATCCCCTTCATAGGCCTGATGGGATGTCTTCACTAATCTCTAAAATTTCAACTAAAATTCAAACTTTTCTTTTTCCATAAGAACCAAATATTGTCACCAGTTGTGCCCCACCTCCGTAGGACAGGGGCAGATGTGCAGTTGCTAGGGTCAGTCGTTAGACTCAGCCTGGTCACCTGTGTCTTCTGCAGCCCTGGGCTGGTGTCCTCAGGGTGTGTCTCCAGCACGGCGAGGACCTCATAAACCTCCTGAATCAACGGAGGAAGACCGACCAACATCCAGGAGCGTTCAGTGTCAACATCATTTTTTGCCCTCAGATGTATGGAAGTTCCATAACCTTTTTCTATGATCCCTTCCAGCCCTCAGTTCCCTGTGTCTGACGATATGATGGATCCTGTAACTGGAAGATGAACTCAGTCAGAGCCTCCCTTCTCCAGTCACCTTATACTGTATATGATGGAGCTGAATTGAAGATGCCATGTTGTACTGGTAAAATAAATACAGCCCGAATATCAAGCATCTTTAGATGGCAGTGGAAGTCAGGAGAGTGTGCATATAAAATGTCACCTGTAGAGTGGATCACATTTCAGCTAATCGTTTTCCCTTCAAAAGTCTGACACTAAATGCTGAGTTGCTAAGGAACTAGGCTGTGGCAGATGACAGACTCACAAAATACTTTTGTGGCCACAATTTAGAAACCTCTTTGAAAAGAGCACGAGGTTTTCTAGCCTGTGGCCCCCTTTCGCTCCATTATTATTGATTCACTCTTCTCTGCGCAAAAGGCAGGCACAGGGGGGTCTCCCGGTGCTGGGGGCAGGGACGGCACACGGGTGGGTGGCGGGGAGTCCTGGCCCCTGTGTCAGCACAGACCTCGGGCTGCTTCCTCCAGCGTCTGTTCACGGTATTGGTCGGGCCAGCGATGAAGTATGTCGTCTCTACGATTGTCCACAAGGTCTTGTCGGTTTTTGAGTGGCCTCCTGCCCAGTCTGGCTCAGCTGACAATGAAAGAGTCGAATGAGGGAGGCCATGATCCGAGGAGGACAGGGTGGGACTGAGGCCATGTGAGCAAAGGGTTCCCATTCATATCCCAGCCACACCCCCAACCCCATGGGGGTTCTGGTTCCCCTTGCTCTGCTGCCCTGTCCTGGAGAGACTGTGGGGTAAGCCACAGCATGTGGGCAGGGCCTGGTGTTCTCTGAGGAAGGTGGCCTCTGCCAGTGATATTATCTGGGCAAGACCCACACCCTCTATCAGAAATGAGGCTCCGAAGGTAGGTGTTGACCTTGGCTGGGCAGGAAAGGGAGCCCTGCCTTCCTCCCTCTCCCTCTTTGGGATTCTAACCATGTGCCCGGGGGCCCCCATTGCGTGGAGGCAGGCTGGGAGCTGGGCGGGGAGGCGCCTGTCGGGACCTCTTCAGGCTGATATGACTCAGGTGGACCTTTTAAACCAGATCGTCCAGATGCATCTGTCCAGATTTCCCTTTTAGCAAAGCCTGGCTTCGGAGGGGATGAAGGAGAGCGTTGTGTGTACGGCTGCTGATGTATTCTGCTGTACGGCCATGTGCGCCCCCCTCCACCCAGCCCTCTGACACACCTAGGTGTAGGTGGCATCAGTATTTAGGAGATGATTCCAAGGGTGAGGTCTGTTTTCAAAGATAAGGGTTAAGGCTTGGAATAAAAGATGAAGAGACAGAGAGAGAGAAAGATTCTTCTTCCAATGATAACCATGGATGAACCAGGCTTCCAGAACGGCAAGTCCTAGCAGTAAACAGGGCAAAGCCCAGAGAGGTAGGAAGCCTGAGGGGGCCAGAGGCAGATGCAGGTGACTAGAGAGTGGTACCTGCAGCCCTGGCATCAACCTGGGAAGGCACCCAGCGCAGGATTCCAGTCCCCAGAGGGCTGCAGTGAGTAAGGCAGGCGCCCAGGAGCAAGGGGAGAAACAAGAGATGGGGCTGGGGCCAGTACTCCAGCAGTAGGGGCAAAACGGGGCTCCATGATGCTGGAGTACAAGGCAGACAGCCCAGCAATCAGACCTGGCCCTGCAGCCAGGCGGACTGGATGCCGGGTACTGTTCCTCCTGCAGTTAGGGACCAGATTTGTTCTAGAATTGTGCTTTTCAGTATGGTAGCCACTATCTTCATGTGGCTATTTAAATTTAACTTTTAATTAACTAAACATAAAATGTGTGTGCACTTAGATCCAGTAATTCTGCTTCTGGAAATTCATCCAAAGGATATAATCATAGATATTTAAAAAGAGACCAGTGGAAGGGTCTTTCTGCATGAGTGTTCCTTTTGGGTGGGTCATATTTATTGGGACTGTCATCTATGTGCAATAAAATTTACCCTCAGTAGGTGTACAGGTAGATGAATTATGTCAATGTATATAGTCGTGTAAACACCAGCACAATCAAAACATTCTCCATCCCCCCGAGGAGTTCACCTGCGCTGCTCTTTGTCATCAGTTCCCTGCCACAAGCCTCAGCCCCTGGCAACCACAAATGTGCCTGTTGTCCTATAGTTTTGCATTTTCATGAAAGTCATATAAATGGAAGCACACAGTGTCTAACATTTTCTGTCTGGCTTCTTCCATTTAGCATAGTGTTTCTGAGATTCATCCACAATAACTATGTCCGTCTGTGGTTTGTTCCTTTGTACAGCGGGGTAGTATTCCACTGTATGGATGTCCCATAGTTTGTTTATCAGTCTTCCTGTTGCTGTGCATTTGGGTTGTTTCTAGTGTTTAGTGATTAGGAGTAAAGCTGCGGCAAACTTCCCTGTACAAGTCTTTACGTGGACAGCAGGGCCTTCGTCGTGAAGCAACCTTTCAGAAATAACCTCAGTCTAACATCTAACACCTGTTTCTCCTTATAGTGCAGGGACTAAGTGCAGCCACTGAAACCATGTTTTTAAAGGCTTTTTAAAAAGGCTTATTTATGGTATGGAAATATTTCAGTTTTTTTAGTATAAAAATAATGAAACACAAAACAGTATGTTTTCAGGAAGAAAGTGAACAGTGATCATCTCTGGCTCATGGAGAATTTTAATTTCGTTCTTTGTTGCACAGTTCTCTGTTGGACTCTCTGAGCTTTGGGGAATCAGAAAAATGGTACCATCCATAATGAAGTTTACTGTAAGGAGCTGCAGGGCAATAAGGAAGGCAGGAATCTCCTCCGCATGGGAGCTGGAACGGGGACCATCTGCGTAAGATGGAGACAGCTGCCCCCCAAGAGCTCTGCAGATGAAACAGGTTGCCGGCCCCTCAGAGGCATCCATCCACCTGTCTGTCTGTCCCTCTCTGTGCTTTCTCACTGGATGGTTTGGGTTGTCTCTCAGTCAACCCAGACTCTCCCTGGATGACTTCCAGGTGCCAGGTGCTGTTTATCTCCAGGCACAATGCAAGCATGGTTCCTTCCCTCATGCAGCTAAGAGTCTGATGTTGACTCAGTCTCTCTCTCCCTCTCTGTTGCTCTGTCTCTCCTTCATCACCAGCTAAACTCTGCCTGTTCCCCTTCACTCTCCTCTGTGCCTGCTGTTTTTGCACAAGTCCTGCTCCGTCCAGCTTTCGCTTCCTTCCTTCTCTCTGCACATCCTTAGACTAGAGCTCCTCCCACCCACTTTCCACTCTTGTGTGCCTCATATTTAAACACCCTGAGAGACAGGACCCGATGGGCTCAGTGAGTCACAGTGAAACCAGGGTAAGGCTTTCACAGGAGCCCCCCGTAGACCATGGCCAGCCTCACATCTCCCCTAAACACAAAGAATCCTTTTGCTTGAAAACACCGACTATTGACCTAACTCTGTTATTTTTCATTCTTATCACCGTCTAAACATGCCTTCCCATGGCAGCAATCAGTGAATGTGTGTGTCCTTGTTCTGTTTACTCTTGCACACTTTTCCATGTGTTGACACAGTCCACATATGTATGGTTTTAATGGCTCTATATTTTTTCAAAGGAACGTACAGTACCCCAAAGGTTAGGCATTTGGCGTGTTTACAATTGTTTTGCTGTTATGAAAAGTATACCTTGAAATAATTATGAATTGGGCTTTTGTTTTTGTCAATAGTAACAACTATTTTTGTTCTCTTTATGATAATTTTATTATGTTTCATTTCCTGTTTATAAAACTAGAACATGTTCACTGTAGACATTTTAGAAAAGATAAGCTGCTTGGGGTGTTTATGACCCATCTGGGGTACAATCACAGACTCCTGTTTTATTTTTCCGGTTAATTGAGACCTTGCTCATAGAGGTTGGGCATCCTTGCCCCTCAATTGTCCAATAATCCCAGGGGTCCATAAGACTCATTTCTCATTCCAAATGTAAGCTGAAGAGGATGCTGGAGAGTCTGGGCAGCCCCCTGGGGCCGGGGTGATGCTGGCCTTGTTCTCTGACCAGGGGGAGAGCTGAAGGCTGATCTTGGTTACTGTCTTAGTTTACTCAGGCTGCTGTAACATAATTCCACAGACTAGGTTGCAGATAAACAACAGAAAGTTATTGCTCACAGTTCTGGAAGCTGGAAGATCATGGTGCCAGGATGGTCGGGTTCTGGTAAGGGCCCTCTTCTGGGCTCCACTCTCATGACCTAATCACCTCCCAATGGCTCCACCTCCAAATTCCATCACCTTGGGGGTTAGGATTTTAACATACGAATTTTGGATGAACATAAACTTTCAGTCCATAACTGTTACTCTGTACCAAATGGCTGGGGCGGGGCAGGGAGAAATTGATGAATCCAAGAACTAGATCTGACATTTTCCACTCATGACCCCATGGAGCCTTCCTGTGATCACTGTGATCCTTCCAGGAAATTATAAGAAAAGTTTTTTTGTGGTTTATACACACAATGGAATACTATTCAGCCTTAAAAAGGAAGGAAAATTCTGGCATATACTATAAAATGGATTAATCTCAAAGACGTGCTAAGTTGGAATAAGCAAGTCACAAGAGGCAGATATTATATGATTCCACTTATAGAGTGGTCAAATTCATAATGACAGAAAGTAGAATGGTGGCTGCCAGGGGCTGGAGGGAGGAGGGAGTGGGGGAGGTCAGTGTTTAATGGGATAGAGTTTCAGTTTGAGATGATGAAAAAGTTCTGGAGATGGGTGGTGGTAGTGGTTGCATGGCAATGTGAGTGTGCTTCATGCTGCAGAACTGTATGCTTAAAAATGGCTAAAATGGTAAATTGTATGTTGTGTATATTATACCACAATTAAAAAAAAAAAACAACAACACTTGCAAATCCTCTCTTAGCCGAAAGAAAGTGATCTGGAGGGTTAGAGGAATGTGCTCAGTGCTATGGGGACACAGAAGTGCCAGATGGTCCTGCCCTTGAATGGTTTCCAGTTTGGTGGGGGAGAGATGGATTCAACACTAACCAACAAAATGCACATGCAGAAGGAGGGAAAGAGGGAAGCAGTATAAGAATTCAGGGAGGAAGCAGTCAGGGTGTCTGGGGGGTCGTGGCGGGACTCGTGGAAGAAGGGCCACTCCAACTGGGTCCTAAAAGTCTGGTAGGATCTTGAGCTTTGAAAGGAGGTGGAAGTGAGGCTGAGCTCTCCATGGTGGAGGCTCAGAGCAGAATGCTTGCTGGGGGTTGGGTGGTAAGGACCTGGAAGACCCAGCTAGGTAGGGTGGAGGGTTCCCATTGTGACTGCAGGGAGGTGGGGTTGGGTGTCAGAATAATGAGTTGGTGGTGTGGATGGTGGGAGCCTTTGGACTTTTTTTTTTTTTTTTTGGAATAACTTTTCATTTTAGAACAGTTTTAGATTTACCGAAAGTTGCAAGGACAATACAAAGAGATCCCATGTACCCCTCACCCAGTTTCCCCTGTTGGGATGTTATATTACTGTGGCACATTTGTCACAACCAGTGGGCCAATACTGACACATTAGTATTACGTGAAATCCATTATTTATTCAGATTTCCCCTGATGTCCTTCTTCTCTTCCATGATTCCCTCAGGATACCCATTCCAATTTATACCCATCTAAAAGTGCAAAGATAGTACAGAGAGTTCCCATATACTTGACATTCAGTTTCTCTAATTATTGATAAGTTAGTATGGTACATTTGTCATATATAATGAGCCAATATTGATACATTACTGTTAAGTGAAGTCCCTACTGTATTCAGATTTCCTTAATTTCTACCTAATGTCCTTTTTCTATTCCAGGATCCCACCAGGACACAACATTACATTTAGTTGTCATGTCTCCTTAGGCACCTCTTGGTTGTGACAGTTTCTCAGACTTTCCTGGAGTTTGATGACCCAGGCAATTTTGAGGAGTACTAGTCAGGTATTTTGTACACTGTCCCTTAATTTGGGTGTCTGGCATGTTTCTCATGGTTACGCTCGGTTGTGGGTTTTTTGGAGGAAGCCACAGAAGTAGAACCTCCTGTTCATCTCACCCTATCAGAGGCCACGTCCTGTCAACGTGGCATCATGGTTGGCCAAGCTACTGTTTGTCAGGTTTCTCCACCGTAAAGTTACTTTTTTTCTGCTTTCCAAACTCTAGTCTTTGAAAGTTAGCATTAGACATTTTTGCATAAGGAAAGTGACTTGATGAAAGTGGTATTTTGGGGTGGAAAGTCCATCTGCGGCTGATGTACTGGGTGGGAGCATCTTAACCTTAAACAGTGCTTACACCGGTCTAGATGTGGCTCATGAATCTCGACATTTAACCCTCACTTAGACCCCCATTTTACAGGAGAGGAAACTGAGGCACCACGAGGTTAAATGACTTGTGAAAGGTCACAAAACCAGTAAGTGATCCACCTGGGATCTGAACCGAGGAGTGTGTGGTTTTCAGTCTGTGTCATCACCATGGATGATGGGTTAGCATAATGAATTCAGAATGTGGTTGAGCATCAGGGTTTCCGTGTGAAGGCAGATTCTCCAGCCCCACTTTTAGAGATTCCGTTTTAGTAGAGCTGCAGCAGAGCCCAGGCGTCTGTATTGTACCAAAGTCCCTGAGATTCAGGCCCAATCCTGGGACTCGTAGTTTACAGAACAGAGAGGCTGACGGCGAGACCATTCGGGATGTGCTAGTGCCGGGGGTCCTTAGGTCACAGAGGCCTCGCCCGCTGTCCACGGTGAAGGAGAGGGTGGGCGAGGGGGCCGTGCAGAGGAAGACCGGGAAGGCTTGGTCACTGATGACGTGGGCGCAGGTGGAAAGCAGGGGCATTCGGCCTGGGTGACAGAGGGAATGTTAGCCCCAGTGACAGAAGTACAGGGGAAGGCTGTCGGAGGGGAGATGACCTTGAGGCTGAGGTGGTGGGGACAGTGGGAGGAAGTGGTCTTCAGAATGTGGGCCGGGGCCCTGGCAGGGTCTGGTGTGAATGAGCGGAGGGGCACTGAAGAAGTCCCAAGTCTGTGTCTTTTACATGACAAACAAGGGGAAGATGACCATGGGCAAGTGCCTCATTTCCTTGGAGAGAAGGGAAAAGATGTGGTGAGGGAGCCCTGGTGTCAGTTCACCTCTTCCCCAAAACAACAAGTGACAAACCGAATCAAGCTCCCCCCGGGCTTACCGTCTGGGCTGAACCCCATCACTAGGGAGGGAAGGACAGGGTGGGGGCACTAGACTCGGATAGCGTCCACAGGACAAGGAGAATTTCCCTGAGTCCCATAGATGTCAGGCCTGGAGCCCGGGAAGGTAGATCTGGCTCCATCCTGTCCAGAGTCAGCTAAGGCGATGTCCTGGACAAGGTCCATGGGGCCCTCGCACCAGTGCTCAAAGGGACAGCTAAGTTCCCAAGAGCCATGGCCAGCCATGAGGTCCTCATGGCCTGGAGGCCAGGTTTCTTTGCTCTGGAAATCATCTCACGCTCCCTGCACCTGCTACGACCCAGCCAGTGCCTGGGCTTGTTTTGGCTCCTTGCTGACCTGCAAAAACCTTCCCCTTTGTTGCCAGAACCTCCCCGCCCCTGGGATGGGGCTGCTCCTTGCTCACAGGCAAGGAGATACCTCCTCCTGCTTGTAGTTCTAAAAGGAGCCTACTTGGGTGACTTCACAGGGTCTTTCCTTCTGGCAAATTCTATCAGTAAAAGAGAGAAAGAAAACCCAATCCATAAATTTCATCTCTTTTGCTATAACCGATTTAGGCCAGTTGTAGAACGTTTGTAACAGTTTGACACTCTGTTTAAGGGATTTCAGAAAAAGCTAGAATAGGTTGTCAGTTGATTTCCTCCAGCATTGAGGTTCTAAACGGTTAGTATCAGCACCTGGATTTGGTTTAGCATCTATTTCAAGCCACTAGATTTGGAGGCACAGAGTAGCAGAAAGTTGGTTGTTGAGGATGAACAAGTATTTTTGGACATCTTGCCCTTAACACGCTCCGTGGCACTTCCCCTTGCTTGTTCAAACAGTAAACATTTATTGAATGCCTGCTGTGAGCTGGGCATACTGTGCTGAGTGTACAGTGGAAAACAAAATCTTACCTGTCCCTGGATCTCTTAGTATTTTGCACCGAGGGTGAATGATGGCTATTATTCAAATAATCACACAAATAAACTGATGTACAGTCACCCTTCAGCATCCACAGGGGATTGGTTCCAGGATCCCCAAAGACACCCAAATCCGCAGATGCTCAAGTCCCATATATAAAATGGGTGGTACGGTCAGCTGTCCGTTATCTGCAGGGGTTGAGTCCACGGATACAGAACCCACGGATGTGGAGGCTGACTGTAATTATATCACTTCAGAGATTGAGGTAAGAGCTTGGGATAAAGGAACATGGTTTTCTGAAAACAAAGAACCAAGTTTAGAGTCAGACTCAGGACAAGTTTGGATCTTCTCATACCTCGAGTGGAAACCTGGATACTTAGGCAAAAACAAGAAACGAAACAATAGAGCAATTTTTCAATTAGTAAAGCTTCATACTGTAAGTGTAGTCGTATTTAAATATCAGCATAAGTCAAGATTCCTCTCGTTTCTCTGTCCCCAGCAGGGCCTTACATGATGAATGGAAATAAACATCATAGCAATTCACAGGCTGAGACTTTGAAATAACCAACTGTTCTTAAAGCACAAAGTCATCTGCTTAGGGCCCTGCTAGTTGAAGTCACCCCCCAACTATTTCTGAAATGGAGCCAGGAGACACGTGCTGAGTTTGGGCCCAGCTCTGGCAGTGGGGCGAGCCTGGGAAGCAGCGGGCAGTCGGTCATAGTGCGAACGCTGACTGCTATCTAGGTAAAAGGTCAGAACGTTGTCTTCCCTTCAGGGTCATCTGAAAGAACGTAGGTAACCAGCTGAAGTCAAAGTTAACGATTCACCACTGGCTAAAAGAGAGGCATACAATTTTTGCTGTCTTCCGTCTGTATGCCATGAGAACATATTGCCTGAGTATTACGTTCAGTTTTTAATGTTAAATTAAAATCTGAGTCTCAACTATTTAGGTATTCTCCAGGTACTTCAAATGAGTCAAGTCTATAGACAGAAAGAAGTTCAGGGCAGAAGGGAACCTAGCATTTGGTTAACCTAACAGTTTCCAGATTTTTGGATTTAACAGACTGATGAAATTCCTAAAAAGGATTTGAAAGACCAACTTTTAATTTACTCAAATAAAGTAATTAAAAACACCTATTATTCACTGTCACCCCCACGGTGTTACATCTAAAGTGAATTACAACAAAATATAACTTCATGTTTTGATGGAAATTAATTGACCTTATGAAAAACTCATTACATTTTCGGAGGGTGTTTTCTCACTTCTCCACGGGCCTTTGAAAACCAAAATCTTCCTCCCAGTCCAGAACCAGTTCTTGCACTTGGATTCGAGAACCGCTGAATTAATTCACACACCACCCCATCACCCCCCCCCCCCATTTTATGAGAGCGGAAACCAAGGCCCCATGTGACCATGAGTATTATCCAATCACAGGCACCAGCTCACAGCTGAGAACAGCCCTGTTTGGGGCCAAAGGTTTTAAATGCAAGTCCTATGTCTTGCTCTCTGCCTTGTTTCCAAGAGTCCCTGTGGGGGCTGGCAAGGGCCCCCACCACTCTGTTTATACTGATGGGTGATGTATTGTCCTGGGAACAAATTGGGATGATGGATGAGGGAGAAGGAGGGAGAACCAGGAGCCATTCCTTTTCTGATCCTCCCTCTGGGCCCTGCATACCCTGGCCTGGACTCTCCCTCATGTCTGGCACTCTCTGAGTTTTCGATATCCTTTAGTGAGGTACGTTGATTCCTCAGACTACTGCGAAATGTTTTGTGTGCTCCAGATTCCTCATAATGTCCGTTCCTCTACCTCTCCTCTCCTCCACAAAGACTTGTGCTTCCTGAAGTATGGGCTCACTGCTGGTATCTTTGGAGAGCTGAGTATCACATTAAAAGCACCCTAATATGTTCAATATTTTGTTTAATCTAAAATAAAAATCAAGATTCCCTTGTACGCAGCACTAGGTATAACACAAGTAGAATACTTCATTTGGGAATTTAGTTTTTAAGCAACAGAGAATGACTCTATTTTAGAAGAAAGAGTCTTTCTGAAAAAGGATAATGGGTAGTTGACAGAATCACCTGGAGGGCTGGAGAATTAGATTTAGAGATGGCACAACCAGAAACAGCTGCCAAAGGCACATGCCAGAGATTCTGATGCCCCACTGGTAGGGCCAGAGGCCACCAGGAGTGCTGGTCAGACGGTGCCTCTGTGCAGCTGCTTCCCCCCCGCAACCCAGCATCAGTGTGGACGCAGCCCTGGGCCTGCCTCTTCACATCAGTAGCTTCCATTAAAAGCCTGGGCTGGGACCCTCTGATGGGCAGAGACTGGGTCATTGCCTGACCTTCCAGGGAGTGTGGGGAGGTGAGTCTCTGACATTTTCTTCCTTTGTCCTGAAAGGCAAGCTTTGCTCAGTAAGTGGGGGAAGGGGGTTTCTGAAATGGGAAAGTTTAGTTGTTGGGCAGCCAAGAAGAATAACAGATGATTTCCTTATAGAAGCTTCTTAGAAAGTTGGGGCAGCAGACAGTCTTTGCAACAGTAGTAAATGAAATCTGTTGACTTGAGTGCAGGTTTGATCAGCGTTCAAATATTTTTTCTTGCTTTAGAGAATCCTATCCTAACAGAAGCTCTTGATGACCGCTACAGGGTAATGCATAGCGACTTCTTGGAATTCTCTTTTTCTTAGGTGAGTGTGTTGAGCTCCAGAGCCCCACTGAGGCCTGCTGAGAACCAGCATGGGGATCTGGCATTCCCGGGCCAAATTGGGGTGTGGAGTACAACCTTCCAGGGGAGGGCTTGTAAACCACACGGGGAATTCTCCTGGTGAGATGTCACTGCAGCACATAGGGTGGTTCTTTTCCCTTCCTCTTATGTAAACTCCCTTGAGAGTCAATGTAGTCAGAATGTGTACAAGTGGAGAGTCTTAAGCTGTTCGACAGCGTGTGTTCCCGGGGCGGGAATCTGTGACAACTGGTTCCTTTCGGAGGATCTATCTCCAGGCAGATAAGGGGAGTTCAGAGAAAGCCTCTCCCTGCATTGCTGTTTTTCAAGTACCTACAGCTCAAAATAACGAATATATCAAAGGAGCATGTTTTAGGGTGTCGTATCCTGCTACCCTTCAAAAGCAGTGTACAAGCATCTTGTTTAGGGATGCAGAGTTCAGTACCAAAAGCATCAGCTCAGATGCGCGAAGGTGGTTCTCCTGGAGAAGAGGTGTTGGGGAAACTACTGTTTGTCAAACAAACATTGTAGAACTATGCAACTCTTTAAAATTCATGTTTGTGTTACTTTAATAAAAATTTTAGAAGTTCAAACAGCAAAAGGCCCACATGCCATGCCTCTCCAAACTAGGAAAGGAAACTAAGTCATAAGTACTTTATAGCATGATTCTAACTGACATCATTTGAGACACTTTGAGCTCAGAACCAGAAAGTTCCATTTGCAAATGTGAAGAGAATCCCACCACTGGTGCTGTGACAGACACAGAGACGGTAGGACGTGGCACCGTCCCTGGGCTGGGAAAAGGCACAAGCCAGCTACGAAGTTCCATTTTTACTCATGATTAAACGCCAGCTGTAACCTGGGATTCCAGTTTCTAAAGTTTATATGTCATGATGCTGAGAAAGAAATCTTGAGAACTATGAAAAGATGACTGGACATCAGAAGATTAGCTGATTTTTCTTAAAAGCAGTATATCTACAATTGCAGTGTTTAAACTTTCTGGTGTGGAACCAAGCCAAAAATAACAGGAAGAAAATATTGAGCACAGGAGTGGGGACTTGAAATTCAAAGTTGTTGACCTATTAGTCACCTGTCCCCACGATTCAGCTCTGGCTGCATATACCCCATCCAGTCTTATCCTATTGTTGATATACTCAGGAGAGAAAGTGTTCAGCAGAAGTTAAAGATGAGTAAATAAACCTGCTCAAAGAAACTCACAGGGGTGGGGTGGAGAGCAAACATACTACATTCCAAGTCTCCCCGGGAGTCAGAAGAATCAACTGCTAGATGCAGAATGTACCTCTGAGCCTCTGGGAGAGCCAGCTGGGAACGCCTCTGGGAGAGCCAGCTGGGAACGGAGTAAATTCATGCAGTACAATTAATTCCCAAACCTACCTTCCTATCTTCCTTCCTTCCCTCCTTCCTTCCTTCCTTCCTTCCTTCCTTCCTTCCTTCCTTCCTTCCTTCCTTCCTTCCTTCCTTCCTTCCTTCCTTCCTTCCTTTTCCAAAACCTTATTTTGGCTTCAAGTTAGCTTTCCCATACTCTGTTCAGAATTTACTGTCACAGTGCAATCAATCAATCAAGCTTTGGTGATCACCCACCCAGCTGTAATTTGAGCTGGCTGGTCAATAAGACAAAAGCCATCAAAGCTCATTTGTATTGCTATAATCTGAAACACTGAAGAGATTAAATGTAAAGATAATCCTTTACTTAATCACACAGCCTCTGGGAATGTTTTTCCCCTTTGGGTAGTGTCATTATGGGAGTTTAAATTGTGAAAATCAAATATGTAACTTATGTGAAAGCAATCACAATAGTTTTGTTTTTTTTTTTTGAAGTATAGCCAGTTTACAATGTTGTGTCAATTTCTGGTGTACAGCATAATGTCTCAATCATACATAAACATACATATATTCCTTTTCATATTCTTTTTCATTAGAGGTTACTATAAGATATTGAATACAGTAGAAACTTGTTTATCTATTTTATATATAGTAGTTAGTGTCTGCACATCTCAAAGTCTCAATTTATTCCTTCTCACCCCCTTTCTCCCCAGGAACTATAAGTCACAGTTGTTTCTTGAATAGAAATGATATTTTCCTGACAATCTATTTTTTAATGTTTATTTTAAAATTTACGTAGAGTAAAATTCTCTTTTTGATGTACAATTCCATAAGTTTTAGCACATGTATAGATTCGTATGACCCCACAACAATCAGAATACAGAACAGTTCCACCATCCCAAACCCCTCTTCCATGTAATCCCTGGAAACCACTCATCTGTTCTCCATCCCTAAAATTTTGCCTTCTTCGGATTGTCATAGAAATGAAATCATTCAGAATGCATGTAGCCTTTTGTACCTAGCTTCCTTCGCTTAGCATAATGTTATTTGAGATTTATCCCATGTTATTGTATGTATCATACATGTGTGTGCGTGGATGCATGTGTGTATAAACTTTTCATTTTGAAACAGAGTCACAGAAAGTTGCAAAATTAGTACCAAAGGGCCCCTGCACCCTCAGCCAGTTTCCTCCAACAGTTACATCTTTTGTAACTATAGTACAAGATCAGAAGCAGGAAACTGGTGGTGTTGATATGATGTTGGCCATGAACAGATTCGTGTAACCACCACCTCCATCAATATTCGGAACTATCCCACCACCAGAGATCTCCCTAGTGCAACTCCTGAATAGTCACCTCTGCTCCTGCCTCCTCCCACCATTCCTCACCCATGGCAACCACTAATCTCTTCTCCATCTCTACAGTTTGTAATTTCAAGAATGCTATATAAATTGAATCATGCATTACATGACCTTTGGAGATTAGTTGTTTTTTTTCCCCCTCAGCACAAAGCCCTGGAAAAGTATATATTAAAATTTCATTCCTTTATATTACTGGGATGTATTCCATTATATGCGTTTATGATGGTCTGTTTATATCTGTTGATAGACATATGGATTGTTTCCAATGTTTGGCAATTATGAATAATGCTCCTGTAAATATTTGCCTACGGATTTTTGTGGGAACATGAGTTTTTATTTCTTTTGGATAATATCTAAAAATGGCTGAGTCATATAGTAAGTGAATGTTTATCCTTGTAAGCAACTGCCAAACTGTTTTCCAAAGACATGGCACCATTCGCATTCCCACTAGTAATGTATGAGGAGTCTAGTCAATTGTTCTGCTTCCCTGCCGGCGCTTGGTGTTTCTTGTTGTTGTTGTTAGCCAGGGGAGGGCCAGGGGCTTCCTTCCAGATGTCTGAGACAGAGGAACTCTGACACTTGGAAGGAGGGGAGTATGTTTTGAAACTAAAATGGACACAGTAGTTACAAGTCACATTAATTAGAGGAAGGTACCTTCCTCATGTGACACTAAACGATGCGACTTTCAGAAGGCAGTACTCAGGACCATGAGGTAGCAGCAACCGGCAGCGCTGGTTGTTGGAGGAGAGACTGGTTTGGAGACAAGCTCTCCATGGGCCCCACCCTCTTCCCTCTCCTCTCACAGAACAGAAACCTCTTCCAGCCCCTGGAAGCCAGCAGAAGCCAGCCAGAAGCACATAGTAGGTGGACATGGCCCCAGGTGCCAGGTTCCAAAGACACTGGGCCTGGGCGGGGAGAGGACAGCTCAGTGGTAGAGCACGTGCTTAGCACGCATGAGGTCCTGGCTTCAACCCCCAGTACCTCCATTAAAAAAATAATTAAAATAAATAAACCTAATTACCCCCCTGAAAAAAACCCCCAAGGAAACTGGGATTCCCTGGGCATTGAGGGAGGGGCTGGGTTTCCCAGAGAAGGTTCTGGCACCTGGGCCCAATGAGATGTACCTTTTAGGGGCATGGAAGCAGGGTGGGGCTGCAGGGAGAAATATCTTTAGGAGAGGCCAGAGTTCCTTAAAAAATGCTCATATTGAACATGGGGTCATCTCCTCTGAGAGCCAGTGAGCGACCTTACCAGGAACAGGGAGGGGCCCCCCACGGCAGCAGACTCTAGAAGTCAGACCCTTGTGGTGTTGAAGGCGATGGGGTACATTCAAGTAATCATGTGAGGACCCTAGTTTCCTGCACAAATTCTGTGTGACTCTGTATTCTCCCAGAGGTCAAAGGCAACTTGGACTTTGACACCTTATTTAAAAATAGAATTATCTGTGTATCCCCATGAGTATTCCCTTGTGGGTCTTTTCTACTTTCTCCCTTCACAGTGTTTGGCGTTTGACTCTGTAAAGGTTGTTAACTATGTGACTTCACACATATCAAGTCCAGGCTCATAACAGAAGAACTTTCCTGTGTATCAGCTAGTAGATTATTCTGAATTCTTACCATTTTCTCGGGGAACCTGAAAAGTAGTCAGAACAGAGCCTCCGGAGTTATTCCCCTCTCGGCTTTCAGGTCATGGTTCCAAGAAAGGGTCATCCTATTGAGTTTTCTCCCCCACTCATCTCCTTTCATTGAAGCCGAGGAAAAGAGATATCCACCTGGCCAATGTCTAGTCCAACGTTTGAAATGTTCTGCTGCAGCTGCTCTGGTTCCCCAGCATTCCTGCTGGGAGGGACGCAGTCTCCTGATAAGTACTGCTATTAAAATGACAACGGCCACCTGCAGGAGCCCAGTCTTGATTTGTCCCCTGGGGAGATGAGGCTCCAGGGCCAGACACTGGGTGGCTGGGATGAGAGATCCCCCACAGCCCTCTGCCTCTTCTTTCTCCTTATTTCCTTTTTACTTTAATCGTTCCTGGAAACATGGAGTCACAGCGAAGTTTAAAGGTTTCTCCAACCTAGCTCTCCAGATTTGGATAAGATTAAACCAAAGTCCTAGCTGAACTGTCCTGGTCTTAACATTCTCCAAGAATAAGGATTCCATCACCACCCAGAGGAACCTGAACTCAGGAATCTGTTGGTGCGGTTGACTCTCATTCAAGGCTTGTCTGTCTTCTGTGGTATGCAAACAATTCTGTGCGTTCCTCCAGTCAGTTTTCAATCTGGCATTTTCAGTGGCTGTCAGGTGGACTCTACCTCTAAATGAAGGTCCCAGCCTTGCATTGAAGTCTAGGGAGTTTTGCTTTGTTTTATAACGTGATGGTCGGCACCGTCTTTTGGGGACCGTTTGGTAGATTGATCCTTTTCAGCCTTCTCTTCTTTGCATTACAGATTTTCTTTCTTTCTCCTTAAAGGAGGACCTCAGCCCATGGGAGATGTAACCAGAGGGAGAGTTCTGCCTGAGAAGTGGAGAAGGAGGAGTAATTTTACCCAGAGACTGAAGCAAAGGCAGCAAAGTTCCACATTTCGTGGGTCCAGGGTTACCAGGCACTCAGAAGGTTGACATGAGTCTCGTCATTACCAAGGGTATAGATTTAGACCTTGCCTGGCTCTTGGTCGCCTCCTCTATACAGAGCCCTTCCAAGTCCCAGGAGTTCCCAGGGAGGCTGGGACAGGCCCACAGCAGTCCCAACCCTGAGCCATCCTGAGGCCCTGGCAACTTCCCAGGGAAGCCCTCCAGCCAGGGCCCGCCTGCCAGACAGACTCATTCCAGAGCAGGTCTCGCAGCCCACCCCTCACCTCTTCCCAGCATAGGTGTCAGCCTCCTGGAGCAGCACCTGCTAGGCTCACCCGCTGCGCCAGTCAGGGTTCCGAGAAGCCGTGTCTGCAAGACGAATGAGAGCTGACTGTATTCTGAGGAACTGAAATAGCGTCATTTAGTCAAAGGATATGATACAAATGACCCTTCTGTGGTAACATGATTAAAAATAGGCAGTGAGGGGAAATTTTTCAACTCTTAAAAATTAAAGGATGTAGACGTTAAAAAAAAAAAAGACCTAACTTCCCTCTTCTTCCCGTTGGTGGCATATGTGGGCAGACAGGGCTTCTTTTTGCCGCCTCGCCAGACGGAACGCCACTTTGCACAGGACAGGAGTATTTCTAGGCTATTCCCCCTAAATGGCATCTCTGTGTGGTACTGATGGGCTGGCTCACTTACCCCAATCTGAGTGTGTTTCATTCTTCGGGTTTGGGGGCTGGATTTTTGCATGAACAACATAGAGCAGCTGAATCCTCCCTATCAGCCTGTGCCCTCTAGAGCAGGGGACAGCAAACTTTCTGTAAAGAACCAGGTAGTGTGTATTTTAGACTCTGTGGACCATACATACATACAGATTCTATAGCAATTACTCAGCTCTGCTGGCGTAGTGTGTGGGAAGCAGCTGCAGGTAGTGTGCAAACGAAGGAGCGTGGCTATGATTACAATAAACCTTTATTTGCAAAAACAGGTGGCAGGCTTGCTTTGGGCCTGCATTCTGTAAGTGGCTCAGCCCTGCTCTGAAGTCAAAGAGACGAGAAAATTCACCTTCCTTCACTGTTTTCAGGTGATGGCTGGTCATTATGTGTTTGTTAATTCATGCATCCATCCAACAAATAGTTACTGCGCAGTCTACTGCTATGCCAAGCTCTGTGGTGTGTTTGACATAAAACTTACACTTCGTAGGACTTACACTGTAGCAAAGAGGGGCACGTTGTAGGAACAGCAGGGAGACCCGTGTGACAGGAGAGAGGGATGTGAGGAGGAGAGAAGGGTGTGAGGAGGATACTAACGGCAAGGGATGAGGTCAGGGAGGTAATGGGAACTGGTCATCGTGCTTTATAGGTGATCACAGAGACAGAGACTTCAGCTTTTCCTCTGGAGAATTCTAAACAGAGACATGACATGACCTAACTTCTGTGTTGAAAATAACTATAAACTATGTTGACAGTGGACTAAAGGATCGATGCGGGGGTCCCTATTTGGAGGATGTAGCAGAACTCCAGGAGGGAGAGGGCAGTAGCACGAACTAGAGCGGAAACAGGGAAGATAGTGAGACGTGTTTAGTGCATGGTATGTTTTGAAGGTACAGCCACCCTAATGATTTCCTAATGGTTGTGCGATATGTGTGAGAATAAAGGAGTCAAGAATCTTTGGCAATTAGAATATGGAATTGCCACCAACTGGGGTGAGGAGTATTAAGGGTGGAAGAAGTGTTAAACATGTTAATTTTGACATTTCTCTTCGACATCCAAGTGCATATATCCAAGTTGGCATTTAGGAGAGAGGTCTGAGCTGAAGATATAAGTTTGTGTGTTGTCAGCATAGGAAAAATATATGGCATTTAAAACCATGGGATTAGATGAGACCACCAAGGAAATGAAAATACAGGGAAAAAAGGAGAGCCAAGACTCTTAGGCAGTCCAGCATTGAGAAGGAGATGAAAAAGGGGTGTTTAGTGGCGGGAAAAAGAAACCAACAGAGGACAGTGTCCTGGAAGCCAAATGGAGAAAATTTATCAGGGAGGAAGGAGGAAGGATCTACTAGGCTAAATACTGCTTATAGATCTAGGATCCAGTGTAAGAAGAGGACTGAGTGTTGTTGACCATTGGATTCAGCACCATGGTGGTTATGGCTGACTTTGATGAGAGCAATTTCTGTGGAGGGAGTGAAGGGGATTGGAATGAGCCTACGAGGGAAGGAGGGGATAGGAGTTGGATGCAGCAATTATAGAAAGCTATTTCAAGGGATTTTGCTACAAAAGGAAACAACTTAATGGGGTTATCGCTGGCAGAGGAAGTAGGGTTAAAAGAAATTTGAGGAGGGGGTTGTTGTTGTTTTATATGGGAGAAATTACTGTATGTTTGAGTTGTGGGAATGATCCAGTAGAGAACAAAAAATTGATGATGTGGGAGACACAGAGAAGAACTGCCCCAAAGATGCCCTTTAGTAGGTAAAAAAGATGGGACCTGGTCCACAAAAGGGGTTTCAGCTTTAGGGAGTTGCTTAGAACACTTCAGTTTGGGGCCATGAAGGAGTAACTGATCCTAGCAGTTCTCCATATACAACTGGAAAATTAGGAAAGGATGCAGTGTCTGAGAGAAGGGTAGTAAATGGGCGAACCTAACAGTCACCCAGACTTTCTGCCTGGTGGCACTCTGGTGTGCAGGACAAGGAGGGAGGACTCAAGCAGAGCAAGGCAGTCTTGCTGAGTCAAGGAGATGGAGTTCAAAGAGGCCGAGGCATCTGGAATAATTTGCAAGATACCAAAAAGGAGGGCAGTACTTCATAAATCTGCATAGGGGTTTCCTAGCAAATCTCAATGCATGGTGCAAAAGGATCAAGCAAGTAATTTAAGTGCCTGTCAATAAACTGCAACACGATTTTTAAAAAGACAATTAAATCTAGACTCTTAACAAAAACAATAGCCCATCAGAAATTACTAGACATGTGAAGAAGTAGGAAAATGTGACCCACAATCAGGAGAAAAATAAGTCAATATAATCAGGACTCAGAAATGACAGAAATGATGGAGTTAGCAGACAGGGACATTGAAATAGCTGTAAGAGCAGATCAAGAATGAAAGAAAAAACATGAATATGATGGGAGAAATGGAAGACATCGTTTAAAAAAGAATATAACTTCTAGAAGTAAAAATATACAACATTTTAAATGAAAAATTCACTGGATTGGTGTCATAGCAGATTAGACTGTACGAAAAAAGATAGTAGTTAACTTGAAGACATAGCAATAGGAACTATCCAAATTAGGACACAGAGGGAAAAAAAAATGCTCAGGAAAAAAAAATGAACTGAGCCTCAGTGACCTGTGTGGCAGTATCAAGTAGCTTAACATACTTGTAATTAGAGTCCCAGAAAAAGGGGGTGTTAACAATCCAAAAATAGGCAGAAGACCTAAATAGCCATTTCTCCAAAGAAGACATACAGGCACATGAAAAGATGCTTGATATCACTAATTATTAGATAAATGCAAATCAAAACCACAATTAAGTATCACCTCACACTGATCAGAATGGCCATCATCAAAAAGTCTACAAATAATAAATGCTAGAGAGGGTGTGGAGAAAAGAGAACTCTCCTACACTATCAGCAGGCTTGTAAATTGGTGCAGCCATTATGGAGAACAGTATGAATGTTCCTTAACAAAGTAAAAATAGAGTTACCGTGTGATCCAGCAATCCCACTCCTAAGCATATGTCAGGAGAAAACTCTAACTGGAAAAGATACATGCACTCCAATGTTCACAGAAGCACTATTTATAATAGCCAAGACGTGGAAGTAAATTAAATGTCTATCAACAGATGAATGGATAATGAAGATGTGGTATATATACATACAGTGAAATACTACTCAGCCATAAAAAGAATGAAATAATGCCATTTGCAGCAACATGGATGGACCTAGAGATGAGCATATGAAGTGAAGTAAGTCAGACAGAGAAAGACAAATATCATATATCACTTATATATGGAATCTAAAAAAATGATATAAGTGAACTTATTTACAAAACAGAAGTAGACTCACAGACTTGGAAAACAAACTTACGGTTACCAAAGAGGAAAGGCGCGGAAGGGATAAATTAGGAATTTGGGATTAGCAGATACAAACCACTATATATAAAATAAACAGCAAGATCCTACAATATAGCTCAGGGAACTATATTCAGTATCTTGTAATAACCTATAAAGGAAAAGAATCTGCAAAAGATATATAAATATATTTATGTGTATAACTGAATCCCTTTGCTGTACATTGCTGAAACATTGTAAATCAACTATACTTTAATAAAAAATAAAAATTAAATATTTTTACTTTAATAGACAAAAATAAATTTTAAAATATACACAAAAAAGGAAGTGCGCAAAAATATTTGAAGACATAGTATTTTAAAATTTAATACAAACCCACAGATATAAGGAGTGCAACTAAATCAAGAAGGATAAATAAAAAGAAAATCAGACCAAGGCACATCAAAATTAAATACTGAAAACTTACGATAAAGAGAAAAGTATACAAACAGCCAGAGAAAAGGACAAGTTGCATGCAGAGGAACAGAAGTAAGAACTGAACAGATTTCTCATCAGAAACAAAGTAAGTCAGAAGACAATGGAACGATGTCTTTAACTTACTGAAAGAAAACACCTATCAACCTCGAATTCTGTATTCAAAGAAAATAATATTCAAAAATGAAGCAAAATTAAAACATTCAGATAAGCAAAAGCTGAGAAAATTTTTTGACAGAAAGCTTGTACTGCAGTAAGTATCAAAGTATGTCCTTTAGGCAAAAAGAAAATGATACCAGATGGAAATTTGTAGCTATAGAAAGAAAAACAGTTCTAGAAACGGTAAACATGTAAGAAATTATAAAAGACTTGTCTCTAGTTTCAGATTTTTCATTAAAGGACAATTGTTTAAAACAAAAGTAATAATATAGGTTTATGACATGTAGAAATAAAATGATTATTGACAAAATAATCCAAAGGACAAGAAAGGGAAAATGGAAGTATATTATTGTAGGATTTCTTACATTGAAGTGGTACAATATTATTGTAAACCCTAGAGTAGACACTGGAAAAAAACCCAGGTAGGTATAAGTCATAGCCAATGAAGGAGATAAAATAGTAAAATACATGAAATTAATTCAGAGGGAGGAAAACAAACAAAGAACTGATGGAACAAATAGAAAACAAGTATCAAGGTGATAAATTTAAACTCAAACACATATAAAATTACATTAAATGTAAATGGCCTTAGCACTTTAATGAAGAGACTGAAAAGCAAGATTCAGCTATATATTACCCAATAAGAAATGCATTTTAAATATACAGATATAGATAAGTTAAAAGTAAAAGGATAGAAAAGGACATGTCAAGAAAATGCTAATTGTAGAAAAGCTAAAGTGGGTATATTAATATCACACAAAGTAGACTTCAGGATAAAGAATATTGCCAGGGATAAATACCTCATAGTGATAAATACATTAGCTTATCAAGAAGGTAATAAACGATCCTAAATACACAGACATCTAATAACAGTTTCAAAATACATGAAGCAAAAACTGATGGAACTGAAAGGATAAATAAACAAATCTTCAATTATAGTCAGAAATTCCTCATTTGATGACCTTTCAGCAAGTAGACATAAAGTCAGTAAAGACGTAGAAGACTTGAACAACTTGTCTTAATTGACATTTATAGAATACCCAATAAAGCAGAAAACATCTTCTTTTCAAGTGTACCTGAAATATTTACTAAGTAAGCCATATGCTGGGCCATAAAAAGTCTCAATACATTCAAAAGGATTGAAATTATAAAGAATATATTCTCTGACCAAATTTCTGGATTTAAATAAAAAACTAGTAATTAAAATCTATGTGAGACATCCTTAAATGTTTGGAAATCATTCCTACATAACCCAAGGACCCAATCACAAGGAAGATTTTAAAATATTTTGAGCTGAGTGATAATAAAAGCACTACATACTTAATTTGTGAGATGCAGCTAAAGCAGTATTTAGAAGGAAATGTAGAAGTTTAATGCTTATATTAGAAAAGAAGAAAGGTCTAAAAATGATTTAAGCTTCTGTCTTATAAAGCTAGACAAACCAGAGCAAATAAACCAAAACTAACTATAAAGAAGAAACATAACAGATTAGAACAGAAATCAAAATAGGAAATGGACAAACAGATCAATGAAGCCAGAAGCTGGTTCTAGATGAGAGCGTGCACAGTAGCAGCGTGCCCGGATTCAAAAGCTGGAGCGGGTAGCTGGGTGGTGGCTGTTCTTTCCTGACGGCCTCAACATTCTCCGTGAAATAGGAAGCAAGTTCAGCAGCTGAAAGTGAGAATAGGGTAGAGATATTAGGGGAAGAGAACGAAGGGGCAGCTGTGAGCTTGACCCCAGGGACAGTAGAAGAGTCACTGGTCTCATGTTATATGCTGGCCAGGCAGCATTAGGCTCCCTTGATCTTCAGAGTACCTTTACATTATACTAATACTTAATTATATTTAGTAACATCTTGTGCAATATGGGTAGTGTAGGTGTTATTACCCCATTTTACAGATTAAGAAACTGAAGTTCCAAATGCCTAAGGTTATGAAATGTGTATTAGTGGTAAGTTGAGGTCTCGAATCTTTACAAATACTGTCTTATGTAACCATTTCATGATTCAAGCTATTTTGCAGGTATAAGAGAATCTGATGCAGTGAAAAGTCAAGTAATTTGCCAGAGTACCCACAACCGATCACTGCTGAAGCCAAAACCTGAGCTCAGTTCTGCTAAGTGACCTCACCTCACTTGCCAGAAAAGATATACCTGAGACAATCACATAAGAACATATGAACAACACATAAGAACATAATTTTTAAACAATCTTTAATTTTTCATTCTATATCTGAGGGACATTCTATATCTTTTGACTTAAGGAGATATTTGTATTTCTCAATTGGATTCAGGTAGGCTGTTTTATTAGTCTTATTATGCAAGGTTTTTTTCCCCCTAATAAGGAAAATAGTTTGCTTGAGATCTGCCAGACCATGTTATAGATTCATCCAATTAAAAACTATTTCAGCAGTCTGCTTTGCACATTGCCTTGCCTCTGTTTGTGCTCTGTGTCCTAGTCTAAAGGTACATATAACCTGGTTTACTTATTGCAAAATAAAATCTGAGCTAACTCCTGGGTTGCCCTACATAATGAGTAAATTTCAGATTCCTGTGAATCAGTCTCTGCATTTTAGTTTCCAATTCTGATATTCAGAGGATGGTAGGTTGTTCAAGATCTATGAAGAACACAATCATCTTGTCCTTGGCTTAAGTTGTAAAAAACTTTGGGAGTTTTTTGGTTTGTTTTTAACTTGGGAAATTTGGTTAACACTGTCCTTAAAATGATCAATCTTAAAGGTTTTCTTAAAAATATCTGTAGAATGCATCAAATATTCCGAGGACTTTTAAAGCAACGTTGTGAAGTCTGTTATGATTCCCATCTTATTGATGATGTGTCAGTTCAGATGAGAATGTGAGCAGAAAGGGACGGCCTGGACCCTCATTCTTAGCCCAGTGCTCTTCTCTCAACGATCAAGGGCTCAGACTAACATGCTGGCCAGTTTGCCATCTTAGAAAAACACACGTCCTGACTCTTCCAGTCGTTTGTTTTGTGTGACCCCCATTTCACTTAGGACTCATACCCAGAACAGTAGTTGGACTACTCTACGGCATTTAAGAGAGGGAGATAAGGGCCCTGGTTGGTGCAGTGGTTTTAAATCGTGACGACCATTTGGACAATTTTCCCATGAAAGGTGGGGTTTATGTCCCCTACCTTGAAAGTGGTCAGGCTTGGGACTTCTTTGACCAAAAGGGTTCAATTAAATTGTTACTATGTGACTACCAAGGGTAGGTCATAAAAGGCCACGCTGTTTCTGCCTTGTTGACTAGAATATTCATTTTTAGAGCTCTGAGCTGCCATGTAAGAAGCATGATTACCCTGATTCCACCATATTGTCAGGAAGCCCAATACACACGAAGAGGTCAAGTATAGAGGCACTAGTCAACAATCCAGTTTTTGAGGCGTTCTAGCTCAGACATTAGACATATGAGAAGAGATATCGCTGGATGATTCTAGTGCCCAGCTGTTCAAGTTGCTCCCAGCTTTAGAGTCTGCCCAGCTCAGGCCTGAGTCATCGTGGAGCAGAGACAGGCAATCCTCGCCATACTCTCTCTCATTTCCAGACTCAAGGAATTTGTGAGCATAAGAAAATAGTGTGCTGCTAAATATTGAGGCTATAATTTTGTTTGTTATAAAACAGTAGGTAACTGGAACTCTTGGCTTCACAAGCACTGGATATCGATTAAAGTTAAGTCGTGTTATTTTAAAATCATTCCTCTCCTGTCTGCTGCAGATAAACTGAACAAAGACTGTAAAAAGCAGTGCACTCATTTTACCATGATTCCACCACATGATGAACCTAAGTTTTACGTCTCATAGTATTGGTGTCTCCTGTGAAGGCTGCCGGGGGTGAGGGCATGGGCTTTCTGGGCCTTGGTCTCTTCATTGTAAGATGAGCTATAGATAATCTCCAATCATTTCATGATTCTAAGGTTTCAGTCATGAACTGAGTGCCAAAAGTATTATTCCCACACCAATGTTGATAGCAGCATTATTCACAGTAGCCAAACAAAATAAGGTAAACAAAATGTGACCTATATATACAACAGAATAGTATTTGGCCTGAAAAAGGGATGCAGTACTGATACAGGCTACAGCATGGATGAGCCTTGAAAACATTATCCTAAGTGAATAAACCAGACACAAAAGGACAAATATTAGATGACTGCATTTAAATGAGGTACCTAGAATAGGCAAATTCATAGACACAGACAGTAGAATGGAGGTTCCTGGGGCTGAGACGAGTGGGGACTGGGGAGTTAGTGTTTAACGGCTACAGGGTTTCAGCGCGGGATGATGAAACCATTCTGGGCATGGAGAGTGGCGATGGTTGAGCAACATCGCACATGTACTTAATGCCACGGAATCACACACTTAAAATGGTTAAAATGCTAACTTTTATGTCATGTATAATTTACCACAATAAAAACGATGTTTTAGAAGTCTTGTACCTACAAGCTCTGACTCCGGAGCCCCGGGCCTCTCACCGCTGTGAGGAGTGTGGATGTGCACCCTTGCCCCACTCCGTGCAGTTGCCCAGAGTGATGTCCAAGAAATGTCCTCCGCCTTCTCAGTGGTCCCAAGAGATAACCCAGTCATTCATCTCATCAACAGAGATTTCTGGATGCTGAAGGGAGCCTCCACATGTAGGTGGCCCAACACCCTCAGTTTGCAGGTGAGGAAAGAGGAAATACAACTCAAGGAAGTATCTTCTGGGTGGGGGAAGTAATCCAGCTAGAAACCTTAAAGCTACAGATAAACCACATCTGGCATTCTCCCTTCTAGGATAATAGTCTACTTTTCTCTAAAAGTCTTATTTTTGACTTGCTTGCCGTTTCTGTGTTCATCTCCAGGCCAAGGAGGTTATGAAACCTAGAATAGGACGCTAGTAAGATTATATTACTGAAGCTCTAATTTGAAATCTCCTCAATGTGCTCATCTAGGCAGCCACTACAAATTCAGTAGAGTTGGCATGAAAGATGGAATCCGCTCCCCATTCCCGTTACAGTGTGCTTTATTGTGATATGGTGACAGGGGCCCTGAACTTGAAGTGCAGTGACCTGAATTTAAATCTAGACTCTGCCATGACCGAGGGCAGTCATGAAACCTCTCTGTTCTTCAATTTGCTTCATCCATCAATAAAGCAATTGGACAAGATAAACCCTAAAATGCATGCCAGCCTCTATAATTCTGTTATCCTCTGATTATGTATTTATTTTTGTTTGTGCTTTGAAAATAAGGAAGTATCGAAATACTTGAAAGTTATACATGGAGCACTTCTATTACATTTATTCTATGGATATAGAATTTACCGTGGTGGGTGGGTTGTCTCATGGTAGCGGATGCTCTGTTGCCCGGCCCAGATCTCCATTCCAAATTGAAGGACTTGCTCCTCCAGCTCCGGGGGTGTTGCCTACAGACGGCTCTCCAGGGTCAGCCCCTTTCAGGGAGTCGCTCTTGCCTGAAGGACGCCATCTTGCCTGAGGCACTCTGCCTTCCCAGGTGCCGTCTGTATCCAGTGACTGACCCATGTCGGGTATAAAGACCTAGCCTATCTAGCCCAACTCGGGACAACTCTGAACGGTTCTACAAGGCTTAGAACTCCTTGCGGGGCTGGTTGAAGCCTTTGAAGAGACTAAATCACAACCCAACATCTCCCTCTGTCCTTCCTTGTCCTTCCTCACCTGAGCTCACTTTGAGAGCAGCCCCCAGTAAAAGGCCTGCATGCTGATCTCCATCCCGAGTCTGTTTCCCAGGAAATCAGCCTGCTTCATTCATTAACCCTCCCAGCAACGTTATGAGGTAGATACAATTATTAGGAAGCTTGTGGAGTAAGTTTCCACAGTCACCTTTCTAGAAAACGATAGAGCCAGGATTTAAATGCAATCTTCCGGCTCCAGCATCCCTGTTCTAAACTACTATATTTTGCCCTCCTTGATCTCTCATTCATTTCTCAGATTTTACAGACGTCTCCTCAAGTGTACATTTAAGAATCACTGCTTAAGGACATGCATATTTTCCAAATATTGCATATGTTTTCATGTTGGTTTACAAAAGTGAAAGCAAGATTTAGAATAGATCCCCAAAAATGACTTCCAAAATAATTTACCCCAGAGTTAGGAACCTAAGAAACAATCCAACAGTCCTACATCCAGCCCTTCCCCAGTTCTTCTGAAGACAGCAGTAAAGACAAGAAAGGAGTCTTGTTTGACATCCTGCAGGTGGAGAACTGAAGAAAGCAGCCCCTCTGGGATGATGCAGACAAGAGCGGTCCCTCTTCACACACTTGGATTATCATTTGTGGTTTCTACCTCTGTTGAGGTGATGCCAAGCGTGGGACCGTGAGCATTCCCAGGTGAGCCCCGGTGCTGCCTGATCTCTCTCTCCCACCACGCCCACCTGAACCAGTGTTCTATGCCACCTTCAGAGAGCATCAGCTACAGAGAGGGGTTTTCTGTTCTGAGAGGGGGTAATCCTGCTTGTCCCCATTTGCCAGGGGAGCCCACCCGAGTGGCTGTGTAGACTGATGCATGGGTTAGTGTCCGTAGACAAGTTTCCACCTGCCGCCACACTCAGTGACTTTAGGGAAACTGTAGACCTCATCCTGCCTCTGTTTTCTCATCTGTCAAATGAGGATGATAATGTTTGTTCTTTTCTTCGTATAAAGTGCCCGTGAAAAACAAATGTGATAATCACCATAGCATTGCTTGGCGGTTACAAGTATAGTTTCCAAGATGCATTGTTATGTCCTCTGGAAGCAGAAGTGGAGAATCAAGATTACTGTTTGTTATTTCCAAGTTTAAAAAATATTTCATATTCTTTTCTTTCTTCCCACAGATGATTCAGATCTTACTCATATTGCTATGGCTTCACATTTTTCTTTCTTGTGTGAGGTCTTGTTATGGATATATGTTAGCTTAATAGTTATTTACCCCTTGGTCTAAGTTCTCAGATTGGAGGTCAGTAGAACAAATTCAGCTGGTAAAAACAGATGGATTTTGACTCTCATAGTGTTGGTTGTTTGTTAAAATTGAATTAGCTGACACTAAAAATCCAGACTTACAGCTTTGTTAAAAGATATTAGAAAATCTGGCCTGATTCCCACATTGCAGTGATCGCCTAGTGCAAAAGAGCAGGTGTCCCCTTAGACAGAGTGATGAGCTTCAGTTTTCCACAATCTCCACCATTCCTTGTTACAGCCCTCTCTCACTAGGGCCAAGTGTTAGTCGCACTTTATCATCACACTTGCAAATCCATTCTGCTCCTTAAATTGCCTGGCCTCCAAAGGCTGCGTCACCCCAGCCTCTCACTTTTTTTAAATTCAAGTATAGTCAGTTACAATGTGTCGATTTCTGGTGTACAACATAATGTCCCAGTCATATATATATATATATACACACACACACACACATATATTTGTTTCCATATCCTTTTTCATTAAAGGTTATTACAAGATATTGAATATAGTTCCTTCTACTATACAGAAGAAATTTGTTTTTTATCTATTTTTGTATATAGTGGTTAACATTTGCAAATATCAAACTCCCACATTTATCCCATCCCACCCCCTTTCTCCCCATAACCATAAGATTGTTTACTATGTCTGTGAGTCTGTTTCTGTTTTGTAGATGAATTCATTAGTGTCCTCTTTTTTCTTTTTTTTTGACTCCACATATGAGTGATATCATATGGCATTTGTCTTTCTCTGTTTGTTTGATTTATTATTTCATTTCACATAATGCCCTCAAGGCCCAATCCTGCTACAGATGGCAGGATTTCATTTTTTTTGTGGCTGACCTCAGTCTCTCTTTTTAAAACTTCTTCAACTTTTCCTCTCCTACATCTCCATTGCCTAAAACTGCACTGGAACAGAGTTCAGTAAAACCTATATCAGTCTTCAGCCCAAATGACAAACCACTGTGCCTTTAGCATTCTTACTCTAATCCACCTTGCCACTTATCCATCTATTTAAAGTCGTGTGGCCTCAAGTAAACTGCTAAACAGGGCAGAGAGAAGTCACCTTTGCATGCTGCACCTTTTGCACATGCATACACACGTGCACACACACGCATGCACACATACACGCACATGTGCGCACATATACACTACTTTAAAAAATAAAACAATGAATGAATGAATGAAAGTTCTATAGTCAGTAGTGGCACAGTAGATGCCATTGTTCAGTTCTTGGGGACATTCCTGGTACCTTTTCCCATTTGATACATTTCTTGTTCCTATAACCACAGTCTCCTTCTTCTCTAGAATGAGTCATAAAATATTTTTAAGACATCAGGGCAACTAGGACACCAACATCTGCTGGCAACCCAGACACCATGGGAGGTGTGATGCTGAAACATGGATAAAAGCTACGTTCTCTCTTGAGCTGCAGTCAAAGGCAGGGGTCTTCAGTGGTGGAACAGATCAGGTCCTGCTGTGCTTGCTAAGTGGGCGTGCACGCCAGCTTATCGCCACTGATTCAGCACTTGTTCCTGTGACCCCTTTGGCCAACTTCCCGGCCCTGGCCTGGACTGACCCTGCTCAGTCCAGTTTGAGAAGTAAGAGAGGAGAGGCCCATGTTGGCATTGGTATGGGGACAAATTAGCGCAATAACTACCTGGAGATCCTAGGAACCGACAGGCCTGCTGTGGGCAGGGTTTCATGCCAGCTACACGGCTTGGCTAACGAGCAGTGAAATCCTGGGATGAAATCACGCCCTCTGTGCTCTTTCCTCTCTTGCAAACTATGTGCCCTGTTGATCCCCTGGGGACTCCTCTACTATGTTAAACCTGTCCCTCATCTGTCTGGGGAGAAGGCTGCCCAGGCCAGGGCTTGTGACACTGCGGTCAGACCAATTGTGAGTGGAGTATGTGTGGCATGTCTGAAGGCTTCTGTCCACTTGATTCTTCCTTGCGTGTCTTGCTACGTATTGGCAGTTCTTACACAGAAGGCAGTCAGTTTTCAAGGTGCTTGAGAAAAGAAGTACGCTTACCCCCCTTTAAGAATAGATTATTCCTCTCCTTGGGCTGTTTGTTCAAATGCGCACAGAAAAGGAACATCATGTCATCTTGCCAAAGAAATGTCGTGCTAGCCCGGTGATGAAAACATGGACGGCAAACTGTGCCTTGTCCTGTGAAGGCAGCACTCAGGCAGCAGTGAGCTGGGTGATAGAACTGGTAGGCGTCGGAAGAGGCCTTTCTCCTTAGACAGTCTAGAGCAGATCTTTCATATGCCTTATTGCTGTTATGTTTTGTTTTTGCTTTTGTTTACTTGGATGGATAAAGGGGCCCGTGGGGCAGAGAGCTGAAAGATGTTTAGTTTTTATCAAGGTCATCCTGGTTCAAAATTTAGCCCCTGAAAGAAGCAATATCTCCTTTGTCCAGCTTGTCTGAGGGTAAGGCAAAGTGTGGTGATGGAAGACATAATCTCGCTGGTCCCCCTGCTCCTCTGCTTGCCCCACAGGCCTTGGTGCCCCCGGTGAGGCCAGCTTCCGCCTGACTCTTGAGCTGCTCCCGTAGTGCAGCCACCCATGACTCCCGGTGACCCTGGGGGTGTCTGGTCTCTCCTCGCCTGCTCCATCACTGCTGGCTCCCAGGCATCTCCAGCCTGTGTAAGAACTCTCCCACCACTCAGTGCAGCCTTTTCACCTGGCTCCTTCTCCTGGTGACTTAAGCTCCCAGGCAAATCATTCTTTAGTTTTATCTAATGCTGTACAAGTACTCTTCTTCCTGGGGTGCCTGGGCCCCACTATAGGGATGAGTTGGGGCAAACTACCCTTGGGGAGTTAGTCCTCTGGGGACCTTTGGCTCGGACCTCGTGTCTGTCAGGGCCCACTGAGGCCTCAGACTTTTCTGCATGTGCAGTGGAATCCCAGCTCAGGGTGGAATTCAGGTCCCTTCCCAAGGAGCTTCTGGCAAATCAAGGTTATGGCTAGACGGTGCTCACGCAGCCTTTAGCATCCTTTGATTTTAAGGAGCTTGTCCTGTCCCCATTTCAGCGTTTCTGAGTCTTTGGCCCCATCAAAACTCTGTTCCCAGAGTTTCTATGTTTATGTGACAGGAGAAACTGCCACCCCCTCCCCACCATTTATAAGAAATGGCTCTGGAGTCCTGAGAGCCTCCTGTGGGATGAGAGAGCAGACATTACGGGGGAAGAGACCCTTTTGTGATTCCAAGGGGATTCCTTATACGGAGAACATCAGTAACAGAACTCTCCTGCCCTTAACAATGGAGACCACTGACTTCAAGAGCAGGGCAAGTGCTTTGTTAACTGAGTTTCTCAGAATGAATTCAAACCCACTGTCTCCAGGAAAAATAAATCGTCTCTAAGAGGTGTGTTTGTCTTAGTAGATCAGCCAGTAAAATCCCAGCCTGTATCAGAACTTCAGTCTTTTTTAAGCCTGAATAACGTTCCATTATATGTGTACGCCACATTTTGTTCATCCATTCATCCGTTAGTAGACCTCTGGGTTGTTCACCTTTTGGCTATTGTGAATAGCGCTGCTGTGAACGCTGGTGGGCAAGCCGTTGTAATTCCTCTTTACAGTTGCCCTCACCTTGCAGTCTGACGTGCTCTTCTGGTGGAGATGAAAAAGGCCAGGTGGCAAAGGGGAGGCCCTAGCCCTCCACCTCCACCCAGCACCTTCCCCCAGGCTCTGGCTGGAAGGACCACAGCTCAGAGTCCAACACAGCAATGTGGGCAGTGGTAGATGCCCACAGTGGCAGAGGAACTTCCGACGGGGACATTTGCAGGAGAGAAAGTGTGGCCGACTTCCGATCACTTCTCTATGTGGAGAATGCTGCCGCCTGGGGAGGGATGGGGGGCCCACCCCACATCTATTTGGTGACTGCATTTATACTTCATAATCTGGACAGACATCACCAAAATGTTTATACAGTGCTTATTTTGGAGGATAGAGTTATTGGTGATATTTACTTTCCTATTAGAAAAAATAGAACTATTTCTATTTTTAAAAAATGAATGCCAAGTTGATCGCTCAGATTAAAAAAATGACAAAATATTCTATTTCAGTGCTTGCTTTCAAAATACATGGTCAACATTCCAGTTCAACTGTCCCTTCTTCTAGCTCTATCAGGAAGTTTTTCCACATCAGAATTATCATAAATTTTATTAATTTTTTTAATGTTAATCTTAAAGACAGTGAATTCATGGCTTTACTTGAACATCCAGCATGTGCATAGGGCTGTGTTACGAAACTACAAATAAAACAGCTATATATTTATACTTTTGAGTTATTGTAATAGAAAAACAGACTAAATCCATATAATATACATACAAATATAAGATCTAAAATCAAATTTCCACCAACCTCAATGGAAATGCTCCTATCACAGGCTGTATATGTTTGGAAGATGGAAAGTTTTATGCACCCCCATGGGGCTAATGTCCTGGGGGTGCAGTTTTCTGGAGATCCAGAAGGCCCTGCTGCTCCTCCTAATCTCTGCATGCCCTGGGGACCACTGCCCCATGTTAGACACCGCCCCATGTTATCGTCACCTCAAATGCTTCCATGGCAGGAACCTAGATGAGTGAAGCAGGCAGGGCCTGAGAGGGTGGCCATGTCATCTTTCTTCCAAAGGAGATACTGGTAAGGGTGGAGAGAGGACTTAGTACTAATTATGCAGGGATAGCTGGCATGAGCTGGACCATCCAGGCAAGTCACAGTATATGCTCCCTCCTGGATATAAGACATGGAATGAGGGGGCCTCTAGCTCCTACTAGAGAGTTGGTCCTTACCTAGAGGCAGTGAGATTCAACAGTCTCTAAAACAGGACTCAAACCAAACACACGGCCACCGATTCACACTATTTGAAAGCAGATCCGGCCTTAGCAGTTCCCCTGAGGGCATCAGAGCAGGGCGTCCAGGCACATGCTTCTTAGCCCATGACATGCAGGTACGCATGACTCTCCCTTCTGTTACACTTAAAACTGGACACGCACAGCTGAAATGTTCAAAAGATATGAAATGATTGGGAAAATCATGTTCCATTCATATTAGCTTTCACTAATAATGTCCTTAAAGATTTTTCAGTGAGATAGACAAAAGTATCATAATGTTGAATCCAAAAAAGGCTACAAGACAACATATATAATATGAACCTAATTGCGCTATATATATATGTATATATATACATGTACACACACACACTTACATGTATATATATTCATATATAAATGAAAGTAGGAAAGAGAGCTATAAAAGTGCAATTTGCCTCTAAGAGATGGGTTGAGCAATGATTTTTGTCCTTTAAATTTTCCATGAGTTTTTTTTAACAGTAAGTATCTATTGCAAAATCAGAAAAAAGCACTTTATGTATATATATGAAAGCTGAATATACATGTAGATGTGTGTATATATATTCTGCTTTCTCATGTGGTCTGTCCAGCACCAGCCCATCCTGCCGGAGAATCCCCTGTCATCTTGCACTCTGCCTTGGGTGGTAGCCTATGTCAGGATCATGCAGGACCATGGAAGAGCCGAAAAGAAATATCCTGTCCCTGAATTCTCTGCCCAACCTGGTGCCGGGAAGGAGCGATCATGGCATCTTTGCTACCAGATTAGCAGGAGTGCTGTGCACATTCCTGCAGTGAAACACTTTCCTATTATTACTCGATCTTAAAAACCTGGGCTTTCCTGTGCTTAATCTGTTTTCACTCTTACCTCCTCTCTGGCCACCCCACCCCACAGAAAGGGAGGTTTCTATTGTTGCTGATTTGTGTTAAAAGCAGTTCTGTTGGTGAGGAGGGATCCCATGGCCTGGCCACAGAGGGGAACCCTCTCAAGACCTCTGTCCTCTGCGTCCCATGGGCGGGGAGGCAGGCCGGAGGGCTGGCACAGCACAGTCCAGGAAGAGAACCTTAAGGTCTCTGTTGAGCTACTGGTTCTTTGGATTCAAAAACATCACGGAAGCTGGCAAAGTTGCTATGTCCTCTTTGAAGTGAATAGCGGAATATTGTATCTTCGTGTGCGCTTTGAGCTTCACTAGGGAGACTTTGAGATGGCGTAAGAGCATTTGTCTTTTTAGGTTTGGTTTCACTTATTACATTTACAATTTTTAATTTACCAAAATGTGTACTTTAAGAACGTTTTTAAGAAGAAGGAAAGAAGTCAGAGCAAAGGGAAAATAAGAGCAGAGGAGGAGGAGACCAGAGGGAAAAGTCATGCACAGAAGGCCTGTGTGAGGTCACAGTGCGTTAGTTTGGGTGGGACGCTCAGCCGGGAGCTCTCATTGGTTAAAGAGGATCCCCAGCAGAAGGGCCGCGTGGTAACTGATTCAGTGAGGAAAGGACACGAGGCAGTCTTTTAAAGCACTATCAACAGGTAGCTGATACCACATGCAAACTGGTGTGGAAAATGGCAGAGCTAAAAGATGGGAAAGAAACGCCTGAATCACTGCCTGGGGGAAAGCTGCCCACCTACCAGAAATTCCTATGAAACATTTGGGAGTTTGTGTGTTACAGCAGTTAACCTGCCCTAACTAATACACTCAGGAGGAGAAATCATTACTGTACCATTTGGTGTCATTATCTTTTTATATGTTTGGGTCCTCTCTCTTCAGTTAAGCTGCAAGTTCCTTTGGAACCCATCTTTTTTTTTTTAATTAAAAAAAATTTTTTTAATACCTCCAGAGAGCCCTGCATAGAGGTGTGTACACAATGAGCCCTCAGTAAATGCTGAGTGTGGGATTCAGCAAGCTCCTAATGGGATGACACTGAGTCTCTGTGGTTTGTTTCCAGTAGTACTTGGGATCAGATTATGTGCTGTTAGTCAGTTTTAATTAAGGTTCTTGCTATTAAGGAACTTGAGACACAGTGGTCTCATAAGGAGTAGAGATCCAGGGGAAAGAGATAGATATATATGCCCCCAAATCCATTTGGAATTTTACTGAGAGATGTCTCTCTGTAATTCCTGCAGTTATTGGATGTAATGGAAGCTTCAGGAGAACTCGAACAGGGTGTGAGTCTGGAGGCTTGGGGTCTCTTGGCTCAGCTCCGCCACAAACTGCATGACCTTCAGTTTCCTTGCCTGTAAGAGGAACAGTGGTTCCCAACTGAAATTCCATGGATGGATGGAACATTGGCTACCATTCAGTTATATACCTGTGTCTGTATGTCTGTGTATTCTCCATGTGATTTTGATTCGCACGCAGATTTGGGAACCCCTGGGCAAGGTGATCTTAACCCGTAAATCCTTCTTTTGTAACATGGAAACATAAATTTACTTTCCTGATCTCAGGTTGTAGAATTTAGAACTGGAAAGAGACAGAGGTCCAAATAGTCCGTCTCTTTGAGGGAAAAATACCAAAAGTGAACAGCAATAACAAAAAACTCACCTTTAGCTAGTCCGAAGAGGAAATGGAAAGTTAAGCATGTTTTAAGAAGATTTGGTAGAGGAAATATTTTCTTTGACAGGATATTGGAGAATTCATCAAGAGTTTTATTAAACAAGGAAGTCAAATGTTCCGTTGCAGGAACTGAATAAATATTTGTTGATTAACCAGTTGATGTGCTAATTCAAGCAGAGAAGGAATGTTGTTGCTGTTTTAAAGTCAGAGTTTCTAACTGCCCATTCAAGGCAAAGAAAATGCTTTGTGTTGCCCTAAGCAACCTAGCCTCTCTCTTCCCTTATTCCAATAAGCACCAAAAAGGATTTAATATATCCTTTGGCCATGGAAGATAGAACTCCCAATCAAGCTTCTTTCGCGCTGATATTCATAGTTACGTGTGTGTGTAAAAATAAATGTCCATTTCATTTTTCACTAGGGTGCCAATTGTTGAAAAGCTGATATCACTATCCATGTACTATATGCACTATGCTTTTTAAATTTAATGATTTAGAATTTGATTTTGCAACTTGCAAGGTATTTTCATTCTAATATAATCACTTGATATTTATTGATTGATTCAACCTACATTTTGAATCTCACTGCAGTTCCTGCACTTTTCCAGGAACTGAGGATTCCGACCAGGTAATGTAGAGCATAGCTGACATCATGACAGGAACTGAGTAGGAAAAAGAAACAGATGGTTATCATATTGCAAGTATTGACTGACAAGTGGAGTGAAGACATAAATTGGCTGATGTGGAGAGAGTGATGGGGTAGGGAGACTGCTTTCTGAGATTGTGGGGTTAGAGTTGGTCAGTGTTAGAAACTTAGGTTTAAAACATTTGTAGGACGTAGTCATAAAGTTCCCTTTGCCTGCCGGCTCCTTTTATCCTGTTAAACTGAGCCAACAAAGTCACACACCCAGGTTTTAGATTACAGCATAATTTATGAAAAGGATTTCTTACCTAGAGCCAGTTGCTCTCCTTCCAAGAAATGTCTCTCCCATGGTTACTTTTAGCTATTGAGAAACGTTACATTATCCACGCCCTATGCTTGACAAAGCAGGTTTATGTTCTGGGCCCCACAACCCCGAGATTTGAGGCTGTTCGCCTTACCCTTTAGGGGTGGCTTCACTCCCTAACCCTGGGGGTTACCCTGCTGCTGAGTGAAGCCCGAATGATGATGGCAGAACTTTTCAAAATAGAAAGGAACCAAGATCCTCTGAAAAGTACAGCAATTAGAAGAACTATTGATTCTGAAATTGGGCAATTTCCAGTGGTGTCAAAGAATTGGCATATTATAGTAATTAGGGTATGTCTTCTATTCAACACATTCCCAATGATTTTCCATTCAAATGTATTCAAAATGTATTTTTATTCAACATGTTCAAAATGTTCCTTCTTCAAGAAGTATTCACCGATTCGCCAGCACCTCGCCCCTCCCCCCAGCCAGTGATTCCCACCTTTACTCTGCGGATTTAGAGGCCACTTGAGTGGTCTTTGTTCCAAGTTGCTCTCGTGGAAACAACGCACCCACATTTCATGTAAGCTTGAATTATGCACATTTAAAATCATAAATCAAAATAGTAATAAAAAAATCACAGAATTGATAGCATTTGAAATAGTGCAAATTCCTCCAAATTTGTATGATCTGTCCAGAATGGCATCACAAATCCAGAGCACCGACTTAGGGAAATTTACACCGAGATTAGACCCTTGTCTGGTGGCCGCTCCACATCAGAGGTAAACAGAAACCCCCACGGGCCTCGGTCTCCGTGAATCATACACAAAGGGTTTTGTGAGCGATCTTGGTGACTATAGTGATGTTATTTTAATACTCATTGTTTTAATAGTTTGACATCTTTTCTATCCTATGATAGTATCACCTAAACTTTTACAAAGTATTAGCACTGAAAATGTGCTGTAAGTTACTACGACATGAAGTTAGATGTAACAGGTAAGGAAGGCACTGGCTGCGATGTCACAACACTTAATTTGGGAGAGAAACTGCAAAATAAAAGGGACATTGCTAGGACTTTTTTTTAAAGCATCATTAAAACAAAAATATGTTTCTATGATTATAGATTTGTATACTCTGGGAACATATGCCCACACCCATTTTGTGATTATGACTATAAGAAAATAACATTTGAATTAGGCAAGTTTTAAATGATGTAGTTCTTCAGGAATGCAGTTTCTTTAAGGCATTTCTGTGTGAAGATAGTGTGTACTTTGCCTAGATTGTAATCTCTTTAAGAGGAAGCAGAAACCATCTGTTATTTGCATAGTCCACACTCCAATTACCTACTAATAATCGTGGTAGTGTTTTTGTAGAAGTTCACTGTTTACAAAGTGACTTGCCTCGATTCACCCTCATTGTGACCTTGAGAGGGGAATTTTCTCATTTTTCCCATTTACAGACCAGAATCCCAACTTTCAGAGAGATTCCTTGATTTGCTCAGTCATTCAGCAAGGTGTGGTAGGAAAGAAAACGTCAGATTGATCACTGAAATGGGAACCTACAGGCATCGGAAGGACTGCTGACATTTGCCTCATCTGATTCCTTCCTCTGTAAAGAGGTACGTTCTGGCAACACAGGCTGAAAACCTCTCCCTGTTGGTTTGCAAACTGGCCCCTGTTCTCACAGGGCAAGGAGAGGCTGAAGAAAGAGGCAGATCACTCCAGATAGGGGAGTGGCAGGTTTAGAAAGCGAAGGAATTTACATAGGAGGCTCGCCTTGGCCCCAAGAGACAGGACCTTCACACCCGCCTGCCAAGCCGTGGAAGTTTATAGAGAGGGCTTTACGCGCTCAGTCACATACATCATCCAAATGGTCTCAACCCACATTACAACGTCAAGGCTGGTCCTTGCGGCAGCTTCTGGGAGCAGGGAAGACAAGTTGGACACACATTCCAAGGAGGGGAAAGGAATCAGGAGCATCTATTTTCCAGGTCCAGCTTGTGGGTCAACTGGGAATCACATCCTCTGATGACCTCCTCCCATGGGCTCCCGGCGTCCCTCCTGCCTTATCTGTGACTGTGGTCCTGTATCCACGGCCCTGGAGAATCAGTTAAGGCAGTGGTTTCCTTTGGGGCTGGCTGGTGATCAAGAAGTGTACCTGTGTGCACTGATGTTCAGTGCCTGGAAATGTGTCTCTAGGGAGGGTGAGGGGGGATGGGACTCAGGCATGTCAGAGCAGAACTGTCATGGCAGCGGGGCTCAGCGAGAGCAGCAGAGAAAGTCAGGGGAATACGTTCTGTTTCCCATAGTAGCTAATCATGAGAGCTCAGAAAAAGCCCTCTCTGGGTTTTAATTTCCTCATTTGCGAAGTAAGAGTAACACTTGTCCAAAGTACCTGACAAGACTTGTGAACGAGCAAAACATTATCTGACATACATTTCAAAAATTTTCTCCTAGAAGAAATAAAAGCAAGAATAAACAAATGGGACCTAATGAAACTTACAAGCTTCTGCACAGCAAAGGAAACCAGAAGTAAAACAAGAAGAAAACCTACGGAATGGGAGAAAATTTTTGCAAGTGAAACCGACAAAGGCTTGATCTCCAGAATATATAAGCAGCTCATACGACTCAATAAGAAAAAAATAAACAACCCAATCCAAAAATGGGCAGAAGACCTAAACAAGCAATTCTCCAAGGAAGACATACAAATGATCAAAAAGCACATGAAAAAATGCTCAATATCACTAATTATCAGAGAAATGCAAATCAAAACTACAATGAGGTATCACCTCACACCAGTCAGAATGGCCGTCATTCAAAACTCCACAAATGACAAATGCTGGAGAGGCTGTGGAGAATGGGGAACCCTCCTACACTGCTGGTGGGAATGCAGTTTGGTGCAGCCACTATGGAAAACAGTGTGGAGGTTCCTCAAAAGACTAGGAATAGACTTACCATATGACCCAGGAATCCCACTCCTGGGCTTGTATCCAGAAGGAAATCTACTTCAGGATGACACCTGCACCCCAATGTTCATAGCAGCACTATTTACAATAGCCAAAACATGCAAACAGCCTAAATGTCCATCAACAGGTGATTGGATAAAGAAGAGGTGGTATATTTATACAATGGAATACTACTCAGCCATAAAAACCGACAACATAATGCCATTTGCAGCAACATGGATGCTCCTGGAGAATGTCATTCTAAGTGAAGTAAGCCAGAAAGAGAAAGAAAAATACCATATGAGATCGCTCATATGTGGAATCTAAAAAACAAAAACAAAAACAAACAAACAAAAACAAAGCATAAATACAGGACAGAAATAGACTCACAGACAGAGAATACAGACTTGTGGTTGCCAGGGGGGTGGAGGGTGGGAAGGGATAGACTGGGATTTCAAAATTGTAGAATAGATAAACAAGATTACACTGTATAGCACAGGGAAATATACACAAAATGTTATGGTAACTCACAGAGAAAAAAATGTGACGAGTGTGTGTATGTCCATGAATGACTGAAAAATTGTGCTGAACATTGGAATTTGACACAACATTGTAAAATGATTATAAATCAATAAAAAATGTTAAAAAAAAAAAAAGAAAGAAAGATTTAGACTTAAAAAAAAAAAAAAACGACTTGTGAACGAGAGGGGTGTTTTCCTTCTAACACATGCCACCCAGGGCGGGACAGACCCGAGGGCCTGTGTACCCGCAGGCGGGAAGCCTTCCCCCCTGCCCGCTCGCCCACCCACCTGGCCTGCTCCCTGATGGGCATGCGCAGGATTTTGTTATTGTTGATTTTGAAAAATAAACTCAGCTTTTTAGATTCAGAGAATAAATGCAATAACTGAGCAAAGAAACTGAAATACGTGTTGATAAGCAAATCTACTTTGTTCATTTTCACAGATGGGAAATTGTCTTCTTCTGGTCTGTAAATTAAAATCTATAAAATTATTCAGGTGTAAGAAGTAAAATCAGTTCAAAACACTTTATTCTGAAATGGCTCAGAATAGGTTCTTTGGATGCATTCTTGATGAATCCTCTCTCCTCGCCCTGAAATGTGCCTCAGGTCACGCTTTGCCACACCAGAAACTGGGTGGGGACTTGTCCTGGTCATCCAGAAAACAGTATATGGCTGTGTCAGTAAGACAGGGGGCCAGGAGGGGCATGCCAGCCAGGCCTGGACAGGCTCGTCGCTGCTCCACACAGCACACCCTGGGGAAGGGGCTGGACAGAAGGCGGCAGCACACCTTTCTTCCAGCCTCCACCAGAAGCATCTCATCCCTGGGGGCCAGCCCCCCTTTTCTAGGCTGTCTCTAGTGTTCCTGGAAATTTCACCTGAGTTCATGGCTTTGTGGGAAACGGTTACACACAGTGGGATTTGCTCCAGGAAAGACAGCAATGAGTTCATCTTGTGACCGATGGGATCTTGGCTGCCTAGAGGACCACGTCGAAAATGAGTCTCGGGCAAGACCTGGGCAGAGGGGAGAGTAGTGAGCACCCATCCCACATGGCTGCATTCCTTCTCTCAGCCTCGAGCTCCCTTGGGACGGTCTTGCAACCTACAGCAACAGAGCTTCTTTGTTTTATTTTAAACACACCAGAATCGTGCATAAAGCAGGGGTGTTATATTAGTCAGAGTTCCCCAGAGAAGCAGAATATATGCAGATAGATAAAAAAGATAGATAGATAAATAGAGAGAGAGAGAGAAAGAAAAATTTTTACAGAAATTGGCTTGCATGGTTATGGAGGCTGAGAATTGGGGGTCAATGGTGTAAATCCTGGTCTGAGTCCACAAAGGCCCAAGAACCAGGAGCACCTATGTCAAGGGCAGCAGAAGATGGATGTCCCAGCTCAGTCAGAAACAGCAAATTTGCCCTTTCTCTTTTTTTGTTCTATTCAGGTTCCTAACAGATCAGATAACGCCCTTTGGTGAGAGCAACCTTCTTTACTCAGACTACCTATTCAAATGCCAGTCTCCCCTGGAGACACACTTGCAGGCATACCCAGAAATAATGTTTTGCCAGCCATCTGGGTATCCCTAAGCCCAGACGTGTTGACGCATAAAGTTAACCATCACTGTGTGTGTTTGAGCATTGAGAGCAAAGGCCTTCCACCTTATTCATTGTATAAATTAATTGTGTAAATGTGGTATTCACAAAATCCTCAAACTGCAGATGAGCTGGGGGAGCTTTAGACAGACACCACCCCCTACCTGTCCCCCATTTTAACACCTTTAATACTTGCCATTCTGAGGTTGAGGAGGGAGGCTCAGGGAGGTCATGTGACTTACCTGGGGCTACTTACCCGATTAGTAGAAAAGCCAGGACTAGAACCATTTCTCTGTAGTTTCCTCTCTTGGGACATGGCTTGCACGACCTGGTTACCTGTCAGATGGGAAAGAGTGTGAGGATCAGAACCAGAGCATCAGTGTAGCTACCCGACTGGGATAGGCTCTGGGAGAACACACCGAGAGGCCTTTGCTGAGAGCAAGGACAGTCTGGGGAAGAGAATGGGGTCTCTGAAGGCTGTGGCTGCAGAAGGAGGTGGTATAGTCAACAGCTGTTGGAACCCAGGGAGAATCTGGGAGCAGGGGATGTCGGGAGCTCTTGCGGGCAGGTGGTGTTTGATGCCCAGACCCTGGGCCCATTTTCAGGAACAGGTCTCCTGTCCCTGGGAGGGTCTCTGGTACTGGAAACTCAGAAACTCAGCCTCATAGCTAGAGACATACATGGATATTCAAGTTTAAGACATAAGGCAGGAATGCAATGACCAAGCCAGAGATTGGGTTCATTTTGAGGAGCAAAAGCAAGAGCATACCAAGCAGGGGCAGAAAAAGGTGTTCGGGTGTTGGGCTAAATCCACTAAACTATGGACAGGATTGGCCCAGAGGCCAGACTGAGGGTGAGCCAGCAGATTTGGGACGTTTAAAGCGGATGGTGTGGGGACAAAGGTGAAGACTGCTGACTAGGCAGAACTTTGCCCTGACTTTTAGCCCAAAGCTCTCTTCTAATAAACATTTATCTGTTGGAAGTTCTGCTGAGCTAGAGACTTTTCACCCTTGTGTCTAAAAAACAGAAATGGAAGACAGAGTAAAGAGATGTGAGGTTCTGATTCACTTCTGCCAGCTTGGGAAAGGCGGCTGCATTTACCCAGATTTGGCAATCGCATGTTGGATAACTCAAGCAAAGGAAGGTCATAGCCCTCAAATAGAGTCTTCCTTCCATGGCCAAACCTCACGATCTTCTAAAGGTTAGGAAAACGGGCATTTTTAAAATTCTTACTTTTTATTGAAGCGGAGTCAATTTACAATGTTAGTTTCAGGTGTACAGTTATACACACATATATGTATATTTAAAATTTTTTTCCATTACAGCTCATTACAAGAAATTGAATATAGTTCCTTGTGCTATACAGCAGGTCCTTGTTGTTTATCTATTTTATATATAGTAATGTGTATCTGTTAATCCCAAACTCCTAATCTACCCCTCTCCCCTTTTCCCCCCTGGTAACTGCAGTTTGTTTTATAGGTCCAGGAGTCTGGAAAATGGGCATTTTAACAATGTAACATAAGTTATCCTTTTAAAAAGTCAAGCAGGGAGTAAAAATATGGGATCAGTCAGTGAGGTGATTTTCATAGGAGCTAGTCCTATAGGAAGAGGAGGATTGAGACCCGTATCTGAGGCAGGGAAGAGGCAAGAGAAGAACGCTGGTCTTGGAGTCAGAAGACCTGGGTTCTGAGAGTGGCTCGGCCAAGGCAGTTGCTCTGGGCAACATCCTCATCTGTGACCTGGGGACTACACGCCCCAGAGAGGGATAAGGAATACGTGGAATTGTGCCTTTGCAAGTGCACTGAAGGAAGTTACAGAGAATCGTTCTGCTGTAATTTAAGTCCGTAATCCCTTCTTTCTCAGCTACTCAGGTACTCCTGGCTGGGTGAGGAGAGAGCACTCCACTTGATCTGGCCTCTGTAGACTTAGCCTCATGATCACTCCACTGTCTCTCAGGAGCTTGGTGGCTGGTCCTTCCAGTAACCACTTGCTTTGTGTCCAGTCACGCTCACTGTCTCAGAGCAGTAGAGAGAGCCTCAAATTCCTCTCACTCTCCACGTGCCTACGATGATTGGGATCAAGTCACATCAAACTAAGAGTGAGGGAGGTGGTTTAGATTTGGGAGAAGAGGAGGATGAGGTTCCCACGGAGCCCCTGTAGCTCCTTGGTGAGTGTCCCATACAAATGCTCTCTCATCCCCATTCTTCCGGGGACACATCTGCTCCCCACACCTGCAGGGCAGGTAGCTCAGGCTGGACTCCCTTCTGAGAGCCTTCCCAACACGGCTCTCTGGAATTGGCCAGAGCCAGTGGGCAAGGCACTAACCATCTGAGAACTGGCATGGTCCAGCACAGGAATCAGAGAAGGCCCTGGGGGGCCCTTTCAAGAACTCTGGCATTGATTTCCTGGGCACGGTTCTGTATCTCTGGCACTGTGCCCTCTGCCATTTATATATTGATTCTTACAAACACCTTGAAAAATATGTCATCACAGAGGTAAGTAAGATGTTGATAGCTTATTTAATGTTGCCACCCAGCAGGTAGCAAAGCCAGAATCCAAGCCCAAGTCGGATAGAGAGCAAAGCCCATGTGGTTTATACGGCACCACGAGACCTCCTTCCCAGAGAGGTGCTGACCACCTGGGCTCACCTGGTAGGGCTGGTCGCTGGAGCAGGAGAATCAAAGGCTCACAGCCCATTAGATCAGGGCCAAGAGTCCAACACAGACAACAGAGACCCTCAGACCTCTTTCCTTCACTCCTTTTCCTGCTCCCTCCTGTTCCTTTCCCAGTGGGGAGCTGAGGGGGGTGCTTGGGCTGGGTCTGGAGGTGCAGACCAAAGCAGTGAAGCAGAGCTGTGAATTCAATCCCACGGCGACTCATTGAACGGGTACCATGCGCTCCGTACAGACAGCTTGCATCTTCATTAGGGAGCAGGGCATTCACCCAAATTGTTGAATACTCGTCAGGGTGGCATCCTACTGGAGGCCAGAAGGAGGGCTCCAGGCAGTGAGGGCTCAGTCAGTGGTTGAGCTCGGAGGAGAGCAGCGAGGATGAAGGGAAAGGCTCCTAAGAGGCACAGGGACTTAACCTCAGCCTATGTGGTGTCTGGCCCAGAGAAGTGTTTGCTGAATGAGTAAATGAAAACTCAAGCGTGGTTTGAAATCAGACAGGAAGAAATGAGATAACATTCCAAAACTGAGGAAAGACACCAAAGAAGTCTTAGGGGCCTAAATAAGCAGGAAGAGGGAGGGAAAACACCATGGTTCATGCTGGGAAGGAGCAGGGCTGACTGCAGGTAGTGGGGGGCTGAGAAATGCGGGGCTTATCAGCCTAAGAAGAGTCTGTTTGGTCCCATAGGCACCTGCTACTGGCAAGCACTCTGGCATCTCCACTCGGGTGTCTGACAGCATCTCAGACTTTACTTCTTTCAGGCTGAGATTGTGCTCTTTTTTCACCAAATCCCAGTGTTCCGATCTTTGTTCCATCCTTCCACTTGCTCAGGCCAAAAATTTTGGAGCTATTCTTGGCCCTCCCCCTCCTCTCACAGACTCTATCCAATCCACAAGGAATGCAGACAGGCTCTGCCTTCACCGTCTCTCTAGATTCTGGAAGGCAGCTCATGTCACCACGTCCACTTAGCCTTGCCTGGATCGCCACTGTGGCCTCGGGGCTCATCTCCCTTCTTCCACCCTTGTTGCCCTTGAGTCTGTTCTCAGTGCAGCGGCCAAAGGTGTTCATTTAAAGTACTAGTCAGATCGTGTTGCTCCTTTACTCAAGGCCCATCATTGGCTGCCATCTCTCTCAGAGTGAAAGACACAGGAACTAATGATGTCCTGTGAGGCCGATGGTCCTGTGCGCTTCCCTCCACCCTCTGCAGCCTCGCCTCTGCCTGTCCGTCCCCCGTTGCTCTCTCTGTTCCAGCCCTGCTGGCGTCCTGGCTGGTCCTCTGATGCTCCAGGCACGCTTCAACCTCAGGGCCATTGTCACTGCTGTTCCTTCTGCTTCGAGTGCTCTTTCCCCAGGTATGGACATGGCCTCCTCACACCTCCTTGATGCCTCTGTCCAGTGTCGCCCCCTCAGGAAGCTCTTCCCTCAAGATCTAACCTAAAAGCGTCTTACACTGCTCTCTTGGCACTTTTACCCTTCCTTGCTCTATTTTTCTTCATAAAATTTACTACAGTCTGACATATTTCTGTCTCTCTCTGGCAACTAGAACTAAGCTCCGTGAGGACCAGAGATTTTGTCTGTTTGGTTTATTGCTGGGTATCTAATCCCTAGAACAGCGCCCAGCACATGATAGGAATTCAGGAAATCTATGATGAATTATGACTGAATGGCAGAAAACGTGGTCAGGAAGAATGTTAAAAGCAAATAACAAGAACAACAACAACAACAAAAAAAAACACCAAAGCTTTTCAATTTCAGCTAGTATCCGCTTCTTTGTTTAAATTCCACCTGGATTTAGAAAAACTCCCCTTAGCTGTTGCTTCATTATCTGTCTTCTCCCTGTTCACCACTGTCAGAGGCTAGTTTTGCAGTTCAGTTGACAGAGAAAAGGGATTAGATGGCATTATGCGTTGAATTCTGTTCCCTCTAAAAGAGGGAGGATGTCCTAACCCCTACTACCTCAGAATGTGACCTTGTTTGGAAACAGGTTCTTTGCAGATGTCATCAAGTTACAGTGAGGTCGTTGGGATGGGCCCTATTCCAATACAACTGATGTTCTTATAAAAAGCGGAAATCTGGACCCCGAGACAGACAGGCGCAGTGGGAAGAAGATGTGAAGACACACGTGGGGAGAAGAGGCCCTGTGAAGATGGGACCAGACACTGGAGTTACTCTCCATAGCCAGGGAGTTTCTGGGGCCACCAGAAGTTGGGAGAGAGGCACGGAGCGAATTCTCCACTGCAGCCCCCAGAAGGAGCCAGCCCTGCGGACCCTTGCTCTGCCTCAGACATCCAGCCTCCAGGACCGTGAGACGATGCGTGTCTGTGGTTTAAGGCCACTCAGCTGGTCATGCTTTGTGGCAGCAGCCCTAGAAGATGAGCACAGCTGGGATGCTCCTGGCCGCCGGGCAGGCGGCCTGATTTGGGCAGAAAATAGAAAAGCCAGGCCTCATCTCCCCCTGATGCTGCCGGGCGGGTGTGGAGATGAACTGGGTGAATGTGGAGGGCACGGGCCTGGCGGTGAGGGGCAGAAGTGTGGCCTAAGGGTGGGGGGGGCGCCTCACGGGGGTGTGGTCCCACCTCTGCCACGCCTTTGCTGTAGGTGCACCACTCCACCGTTTGGACGTTCACGTTGTCACCTGCCAAATGAGCTGTTGGAGTGAATTTTGTCGACACTTCCAACTAGCGCTCCATGTTCCATTGTTCAGCAGCATTCTCAGAGGTCTGGACATCGGTGGAAGGCAAGAGGAGAGAACATTTGATTAAAGGGTGGCCCTGAAAACATTTTCAAAAAAGCTCTTTATTTGCAGAGCCCAATGAAACAACTGAAAAAAAAAAGCCTTAGTTCCCATTAGCTGGCTTTTCCTCAGCATTTATTTCCAACCAACCTGGGCTGATGTCATTGATACAATGAATGGAGGGATAAGTCAGTGCTTGAGTAGGGCGACAGGTCCTCAGTGGTAACTCCTAAATTAAACCAGCAGTAGCCTCTAAAGTTCAATTTAAAAGTGGGGGAAAAAAATCACAGAAAGGAAGAGGCCAGAAGGCAGATAGTTTTCGGTCAGTTAGAGCAGAGATTTGTGACAAGGGGCCTAAAATAATACATAATTGGCAAGCTTCTTGTCAACTCTGCAACTTACATCCCAGAAGAACTATATGTCAGTTGTGTAAACTGCTATAATGATTGGTTTTGCAAAAATTACTTCCAGGCAGAAAAGCCAGTGTCCTGTGGCACTATGTCCCTGAAATATCCAGATATGGAAACAGGATTAACTGCCTCCAAAATCTTCCACCAAAGCCTGCAATTAAGTAAGTGTTGCAGCAACACCAGTGTAAGCACTAGCCCTCCCCTCCTCCGCCTCCTGGGAAGAGGTGGGGGGACACCGTGCCAAACTGGTCTGGACAAGACACAGCTGTTGTCTACCCTGGAAATGGGGACCTGAGAGGTTATCTATGCCTCCTCCCACTCAACTCAAGAGATTAGAGTATGAGGGAATGAAAGGACTTCTTCACCGACTCATTCAACATATCCTCATGAGAACCCGCTACTTCCCAGGTGCTAGACCCTAGGGGTACAAAACAGACACTGTTCTCCTTTACAGAGCTTACAATTTCAGATAAAATACCTGAAATTATGATTAGAGCTGGGAATGAAACAAAAACTAACAAGGATACATTTTTGATAGAGTGATCAGGGTAGGCCTCTTTCAAAAGGTGAAATTGAGACCTAACAGATGGGGAGGAGCTGTCCATGTGAAGATGTAGAGCAAGGCCATTCCAAGTAGAGGGAATAGCATGTGCAAAGGTCCTGAGATGGGGAAGTTTAATGTCTGCTTTTGAAATAGAAGGAAAAACAGAGATGAAAGTCTGCACACCAGACAGAATTATGGACCTAGAAGAACCATAGACAGAAATTTGCCAAACATGTTTATTTTGTTTCTAAAGTTTAGAGAGTCTCATTACCTTCCCTAAAGCCTCACAGCAAGCCAGTGGCAGAGAAGTAGGATCCAGAACTCTGGACTATCTATGTTCCCAAACCCTCTTGTTAACCAAGAAGAACAACTGAGTTTACTCCATTCCCATTCTTCCAAAATATTAGCAGCTCTGTATGTCATTCGACAAGCGACTTGCAGATTTGGAAGAGATGTAAGAGGTCATTTTATGTGATTGCATTCATTCATTCATTCATTCATTCATTCATTTACTCATTCCTTCACTCCTTTATTCAGCTGCTCAGTGAGCTCCTCGGAGAAGCCCTTGTACCCACAGTATTGCTACTTTTATGGCAACTGCACTTCACCCTGCTTTTCTTATGTCCTGTGTACTTGTTCCAAGGTCCATGAGGAGGTCAGGATACAGCCCAAGCACTAGGGAGTCCCCAGTGCTTACTTAGCCCAGCGCATAAAACATGCTCAATTCATATTTGCTGAAAGCAGAATGAATGAAGGGATGGATGAATAAAGGAAGGTTGACTATCCTCAGCTCTTTGCTGGAAAACTCACTTGTGAGATCACAGTTCTGTACTTATGCATGTATTTGACACTGCCCATGGGGAGCTGATATATCATTAAATGCTCATCTACCATTAAAATCCAGTAGCAAATTTTACAATGAGCATGATATTCATAAATATTTTCTCAATTTTGTTTCTTGTAGTTTCCAACAGGTAATATACATACATGCAATGATTCCAAAGTCAAAGCAATATAACAAGGTGACCTTGTGAAGTGTCACTCCCCACCTGGTCCAAATGCCTCTGCCCCCCAAGCCTCACCCACACCCCTCTAGGTACGGACTGGTTTGCCTAGGACAATCCCAAGCTGTACCTATTGTCTTCGTATAAATATTAATAGTGACCCCTTTCACTATCAAAAATATCCCATTTTGGCAAAAAATATGATTACCCTAGCTATAGTTAACCACTTTCGCTAATTCCTTCAAGCTTTTCTTTATGTAAAATCAAATAAGAATATATATTCCTATTTCCCCTCTTTCTTATGTATCGTTTTCAGCACTTCGCCTGTTTCCTTAACAACTTGGAGCCATCCCTGTAACAGAACATAGAGATGGTCCTCATCCTTTCTTTCTTTCCTCCTCCTCCTCCTTCTTTTTTTCTTTGCACAGCATCCATTCTATGGACTATGGCTTATTTAATAATCTATTATTGATGGGCAGTTGGCTAATTTCCAGTTGTTTTATATTGCAATCAATGTAGCAGTGCTTTATAATTTACATGTGTGCAGTAATGTCTATAAGAAATCATGCAGGAGCAGGATTTCTGGGTCAAATGGCACATGCATCTATAATTTTGATAGATATTGCCAAATTTCCCTCCACTGGGTTGTGACATTCTGCAATCCTAAAACAAGGTATGAGAAATCCTGTTTTCCTAAAACCTTGCTCTCAAATGTCACAGACTACATGACTGCATCCGAAACTAGAAACTGTGACCTACAGGGGAACATCGTTGCCCAGCCTGGCTCCCTAGACCTGCCAAAGAAATGCTGATGTAGTAATACTTCGTTCCAATGAGTGATGTGAATTTTTAAAAGATCTTTAAATCAAGTGCTTTCATCAATACTAAGAACTCTCAGTATTTTTTTGTCTTTTAAAAAATAATTAATAGTTTTTCTATTAAATCTCCTAACAATATGATTCTAACCAGTGGCTCTTTAGTCTGATGCATTAAGACTACTAAGAACCACGGAAGATTGTTTAGCTGATAAATATGTTGGGGGCACAGTAGTTAGGTATGTAACATTTGGGAAGCACTTGCCTCTCATCACACTTTTCAAACCCTTTGGGCTAATATGGTAAATTTAGTTAATTGCCTGCATCCTACTGTTAGAGTGGCCTTGCTGGAGTAAAGGAAGAGAGCCCAACTGGAAAATAAAAGTCAGAGTATGTTAGCAAAAAATCAGGCTCATTAGGGAAGAGTTTCTCAAACTGTGGCCCTTGGGCCACCCACTTCTGAGTCATCTGAGACGCTTGTTCAGAGGGTGGATTCCTGAACTGCCTTTAAATCTGCTGAGCTTCTCTATACCAGGCTTTTCACATGTTCTGATCATTATCACTTCTGTCCATAATTATTGACGCAATGCCATGTTCAGGACACCAGACAGGAACTTCCTACCTCTCCTCACCCTGATTTTTATAGAGGATTTCTTTTTTGTTTTTTCACTGTCTCATGATTTTTCTTTTTCAGTATTTGATTATGAAAAATTCCAAACATCAGTGAAAGTAGAGAGAATAGTATGATAGCCTCCATGTATCCGTGATCAGCTTTAACAAATATCAACTCAGGGCTAATTTTGTTTCATCTCTGTCCCTACCAATGGCTCCCCATCTTTAGAAATCCCAGACATCCCATATTTCATCTGTAAATCTGTTTTAGTATGTATGGAGAGTTCCTCCTGCTCCCTAGAGAAGCAGCCAATAGTAGAGGGGGTTTGAGAAGCCTGAGGGGTGGGGGGTGGAGGGAGGGCATTAGAGGGAGGATAGCCCAGTTGGGTGTCTGGAGGGTTGCAGCTGGGCCGGATGTTAATTTGCTATGAGGAGTTCAGTCCTGCGTCCTGAAGGGACTGTCCTGGCCCAGCTATTGGAGTGCCAGCTGTGAGGGCATTGACTGGGCTGGGGAGAAGCCATCCTGATGTGGACACCACTGGACACGCGGCTAAGTGCATTTTGCTGTAAGTTAAGCACTTTGTTGGGGCTTGAATGTTTTGCCAGACCTTTTCCACCCTTCAATAGGTTTGGTTTATGTATTTCATTAGCATTTTGTCCTGATTCCCTTGCCCCGTACAAGCATGTCACTCCTCTGCAGTCCTCAATACCCTTCCTGAATTGGAAGTGTATTTTTCTCCCTTTTTAAAGAAAAAAATGGCCCTATGCAATATAATAATTTATGTTTCTATAGAGAAAACCCAAACACTTCACTGACTGTGTGATAAAGTGCCATTTTATGACGTTATAGCCGTGGTAGGCTATCATTCGTAATCCTCTAAAACCCTGAAAGCCTTCAATCCATTGTGCCTCTGGCTGAGGCAGGTGTAACAGATGACTGGGAAAAAAAGAAGAGGCATCAGGTTCCATTTTTCTTGTTGCATCTTTAACAGCTTAGTAAATTGGACCTTAATAAAAATGTGAAAAATGTCAGCAAAGAAATGTAAATTATAACAATGAGCTACCTTTTTCACCCATGTAAGTGACAAATATTTCAAGTTTAAGTTGGTACAACTCTTCTAAAGAGCAGTTTGGCAGTACCTGTCAAAAACTGTAAGATGCATATCTTTTAATCTACTGATCTCTCTTCCAAATTTATCTCAAGAAAATAATCAGACTAGAGGTCAAAACTGTCTGCAACAGATGTTTATAATAGGAGAAAATTAAATGTCCAAGAATATAGATTGGGTTAAGTGACTTGTTATAAATTTTAAAATGGAAATCTCTGAAGTCCTAAAAAAATTATAAGGTAGAGCTATATTAATTGGCATGGAAATACTCCACAATACATTTTTTCTTTAGCATATATTTCTTGTCTCTTTTATCCCCCCACTTTGTAATGATGGATGCTGCCATCAGCTATAGCTAACATCAGTAAACGGTCAGGTACTCTACTCCGTTGAAATCTAAATAGACATTAGAATTCTGAAAGGATGTGAGTTTTGTTACAATGTCAGTAAAACAGTACAAGGAAACCTGCTGGTTCCTTTAATGAAATCAAACTCAGAGGTCATCATAGAGATCAAATCTCCTTTAGGGAAAAAGTAGCTGGACCATGTAGCCACAAGTCTTATCCTCAGACAATCACCTTCCATCATCATCCTTGGAGGAGACTATCGAGGGAATATTTCCTTATCCCATATTTTTCTCAAAAAGGTCTTGATGGAGAGGTGAAATTAGTGCATCTGGAAAAGTAGAAATAAAGTGACAAAACACTACTTTAATACTGAGGTAGATAAAAAGGAAGGAGGTTCGTTATTATTTAAAAGTCTTTGGATCTAAAAGGTATGTTTCTAGACATTACTCTCAAAGGGACCAAAATGGATACCAAACATCTGAGGTGGGTGGAGAAAATGCTTATACAGCAGTTAGAAATTTGGTCTAAATTCTCCCCAAACAATGGGAAGTTTATTTATAAATTTACAAATTTAATCATTAAAGAAACATTTATCAAGTACTATTGTGTGGCAGCTCCGATATATAAAGATGAGCAAATACAGTCTCTTCTCCTCAAAACATTCCCAGTCGAACTGGCCTGGATTTGGTAGGGAGACTTGACTGTGCTTCAGTTCTGTTCTACATGGGCAAGTGCCTGTCTCCATAACCATCAGCAACCCACTCCATTAATTTTTTCACAAACTTTAACTAATTTAACCAACTGGTGTTTCAGTGTCACACACATATAACCTGTCTCTACTCGTTAGGGTGTCCCGGGGCTTAGTCCTGGTCCCTCTTCTCTTTCCACATTCTTTCCCTAGGTGATTTCATCTAATCTCATGGCTTTAAATACCATCTATTTATGATGACTCCAGATTTGTCTCTTCAGACCTTACCTTTCCCCTGAGTTCCACAATCAAAGTTGCAGTGGCCTATTTAACATCCCCGTTGGACATCTGACACGCATCTGGGATCTCTCTGGGTCAGTGGCACAGATCCTATGCTTCACCTGGCCAGCCCTGCCATAGCCAGGTGGTGCTAAATTCTGCCAATGCAGTCGCTCCACACAAGAGGGGAAAGAGGGGAGACCCACAGCCCTTGGTTGTTCACCTGATTAATTCTGGTCCTTGTTCCCTTGACTCTGAGTTTGGAATTCTGCCAGAAGCTCTGCTGATGCCATAGCTTCCTTCCACAGTGTTTCGGATGGGGGTTTCCTCAGGGAATGTAATCCCATCTGCTTTTTATTATTCATGAATTTTCTCAAAGTTTTAAGATTTCTTGTTGTGCTTTGTATTTTGTTTTATCTCTCTCTTTTTATTTTATTCTTTTAATGTTTTAAAGCATTTTTTCTAGATGTTTGGATGGGTGTAGAAACATACATTCAGTTTCCCATCTCGATTCAATATCTATTCTTTCCTATAGATTCAGTGTTGTACCGAATATAAGCCAATTTAATGACTCAGTTACTTTGTCAATTATTGTTCCGTGCTTTAGGATTATAATACCTTGGGGGCTATTGAGATGTGTTAACACTGCTTTTCCCAAACAGTAGGTGACACTCAGTTGTTTGCTGAAGAAGTAGAAAACAATCAGAGGTCTCATGGTGTTTACTTAGCTGTACATTGTAACTTCTCACTTCCTTTACTGTCTTGCTGTTGTAATTTGTGGACTTCTGTTTCATACAGTTGCCTCTCCTTTAGACAAAAAAAAAAAGCAAGTGTTTTATAGAAGCTTTTGCTTCTCAACACCACCACCACTACCACAGCCACTCTGGGGGAGGAGATTTCTGTTTTTGCAGTTATATTATTTAAAAAAAGTTTCCCATGTGATTCCTTTCTAGATACATGATGCTTTACTATAATTGTAATTTTTTAAGCCTTGATACAAAGTAAAATTGAGTTTGTTTAGGCTGAGAGCCTATGTTTGAAGAAAGCATGATGTAATTTACATCTTGAATTGTTCTGTTATCTTCAGGATATGGGAAGAAAGAAAAGCTACATTAATATCCTCTGCTCTTAAAATATATTATCCTCCTCTGCTTCAGGAGCTAGGCAAGAGAGTTGTGATGGTTAATTTTTATGTGGCAACTTGGCTGGGCCATGATGCCCAGATATTTGGTCAAACATTAATCTGGATGTTTCTCTGAAGATGTTTTTGGTTGAGATTTACGTCAAAATTGGTGGACTCTGTGTAAAGCAGATTGACCCTCCATAAGGTGGGTGGGCTTTATCCAATCAGTTGAAGGCCTTAATAGGACAAAGACTGACCTCCCCAAGCAAGAAGGAATTCTGCTAGCAGGTGGCCTTCTGATTTCAACTGCAACATCTGGGTCTCCAGGCTGCTGGCCCATCCTGCACATTTTGGACTTGCCAGCCTCCATTATTGTGTTAACTGATTCCTTAAAAATCAGTCTCTTTATATGTATGTATTTTTTGAAACTCCTGAATTGACTTGAAGTCCTTGCATATTCTCACATTGAGGGGTGGATGTTACAGAAATCAGAGTAAACACTACACATATTCATGTATCTGCTTTGGGACAGAGGTCAAAATCCCTTCTCTAGAGACCCAGTTGGGACCCACTTGCTCACTACTGCCTTGTAGACTCCCGTGGACTATGAACTCTATTTGTCTACTAAAAACCATGATGGCAGCCCTGCTTCTAGTCCATCGAGCTTTTCCTAGATGTTGGATTCAGCTCAACTACCTGAATTACTATGCACAGCTATGACTTTCCCACCTTATTTAAATTCCTAGAATTTGTACTTGCTTCTGTCTCCCTGTCTTCCTGGGCTTCCCAGTCACTGGATTGTGTCTTCATGTCTAGATAAGTAACGAATCTCCCAGTCCCAGCAGTTCAGGTGTTCTGCCCTGCTTTCCACCTAGGGACCACAATGAACACCACGGGTCTTACACTGGTTTTTCCAGATTGTCATGACAACCTTATGAATTGATTTTTTTTTTAATGGAGGTACTGGAGATCGAACTTAGGACCTCGCACGTGCTAAGGATGCGCTCTACCACTGAGCTATACCCACCCCCTATAAATTGATATATAAGTTTCTTTTGTTTTAATTTTTAATTTAGTTCACATATTTGAATGTTGTATTCTATAATATCAATTTGGCCTTAACAAGAAGGACAAATTTTACAAATAGGAAAACTATTTTTCAAAACTTCAGAGCAAAGTGTGTCATGACAAGCAAATATTAATCTTGGAAAATATAATTGAGACTTGAGAATTCAAATTAAAAAACTAACCAAGAAGTATTTAACTTTTTAATAATATAGAAGTACATGTACAGATTTTACTTGAACCAATCACGGTCAAGTCACGGGGTACAACCACAGCAGTTATTTTAACAGACAGAATTCAATGTAAAGCGTTATTAGCTAGGTAACTGCGGTAACTTCCTATTGCTGCTATAACAAATTAACACACATTTAGTGACTTAAGACAGCACAGACTTATTACCTTGTAGTTCTGGAGGTCAGAAGTCCAAAATCAGTTTCACTGGACTAAAATCAAGGTGTTAGCATTATCATGTTTCTTCTGGAGGCTCTGGGGACAATCTGTTTCTTTGCCTTTTCTAGCTTCGAGGACCACCTCCATTCTTGTCTCATTGGCCACATGTCACTCCAACCTCTGCTTCCATTGTCACATCTCTTTCTCTGACTCTGACTCTCCTGCCTCCCTCTCACAATGACCCTTGTGATTACGTGGGGCCCATACAGATAGTTCAGGATAATCTTCCCATCTCATGATCCTTAACTGCAAATTTCCCTTTGCCATGTAAGGTAACATATTCACAAGTTTGGGGGATTAGGACGTGGATATCTTTGGGTGACCATTATTCTACTCATCAAACTAACTGACAAGGTAAAATAGAACCCTAAGGCATCACATTTTATAGACTGAATCAGCAAGCGCAGGAAGCAGCAAACCCCTCTAGGGTTCCAACAAAAGGAAGATGTTGGACTGTTTAAAACTTAGAAGCTAAGAAAAGGGGCCCACAGTGAAGAAACCTAGGCTCTAAGGACCAGATGCCGGCAGCTAGTGTTGGCATCTCTGAAGGGGACACTGAGGCAGGTTCTCCAGAGGTAGGAGAGAGGCAAACTGCTACATCCAGGAAAAGGACAGCTGCGGTGGGGGAGGAGCAAGGCTTCCGATGCAACCAGAACTGGAAGCAAACAGGAAGCCCATCGGAAGCCACAAGAAGAAGTAGGTCCCTTTCCTTCTTCCCTCCCATCAGTCTTCCTCTAGTGCTACTTATTGGCACAAAGAGGGAGCGAGCTGGCAAAAGTATGTGTAGACTCCCAGCCCCAGAATTACAAAGCTTAACACAGAAATAAGTTGGAACTTGAGAAATAATAGCTTTATAAGTGACACAGGACACAACTTGATGAAAAGCAAAAAGCATAAATCAAACAATTATTTATATAACATATTCTGGAACCATGACTTTTCCCCTCAATTCACTGGCTTTTTTTTTTTTGACATAGTGCAGCTTCAAGCAACCTTGAGACATACATATGGAAACTAACTAAGCTTTTTAGGTGTTCTCTAGATGATGCAATGATTACCAAACTTTTTAGATTGGTTTTACAACATCCCACTTGATCTCCATAAACCACTTCTGGTGTATATTTAGTTTTTAATTAAAGCAAATTACAACTGGTAATTCCAGTTTGTGGATTCCGTACCCTTCTTTGAGACAACTGAGGAAAACTCAAAACAAGGGGAGGATTCCTGTATCAACATAGTGAATGGTTTCATCAAACCATGTCTTAATAGTTAGTGAAAAGAAACTCAGAAAGTGAGGCAGAAAGTGAGATTAAGAAAAATGTATCCTATTTTAAGAGTGAAGTCTATGCGTTTTCACTCATATTTTGGCCCCTTATTTTTTTTTTAAAACATTCTTTTATTGCGTCATAGTCATTTTACAGTGTTGGCCTTATATTTTAATGGCTTGTGTGAACACAGTCTTTCTGGACCTGGTTTTCAGTTTTCATACAGCAGGTTTGTGTTCTACAGTACAATATCTTTAGTGTGATATACTATCCATATTTTCAAGCTGTTCTCCAGTTATACAAGCAAGACTAGAAGAGATCAATGTTCTGGTGTTGGTCGAGCATCTTCCGCTCCATGTTGACTTCTAGAATGTATCAAGTTTGAGCACCTGCAGTGCTGTACTTGGTGCATGCTTTCATTCTCAGGGACACAAATTACCATGCTCTTAAATCCTAGACTTGGTTGGCTGGTTTTGCTTTCAACATCATTCAGTATACTTTCTTGTCATAATAACTAATGAATGGCTTCAAGCTAAAATATTCGTTCACCTGCTTCTAACACTCCGTTCTCAGTAGTTTCATTTTCTTTCCTCTCCTCATTTTTAAGTGCATCTTTTGACTTGTTGCTGTTGTCATGGATTGCTGCAACTCTGAAAGTTGTACTTTTATTTCAAATCATTGATTAACCACATCACTGGAACACTTTTGTAAGCAGGTTTTTATGAAAAAGAAGCCAATACAAGGAAACAGAAGTTATATCAGGAATTTATTCCAAAAACATGATCCAGGATAAATTAGGTCTGTGTATATTCACTCTATTCCCGTACACATTTCATACTTACATCTGTTCAATAAAGATTATGCTTAAAGTAGTGATCCTAAAAAGCTGACTATAAAATCCTAAAATAACAAAAACCCCTGAGCTATATAATATGCATTGTAACTATTGAGGCAGGAAATAATAGACTAATTATGTAAGACTGATTTTTCAGTAAGAATTTATATTTAAAAGAGTTTTCTATTCAAGAACTTTTCTTTCTTTAATTCTTGTTTTACCACCACTTTGTTTTCTATTATCTTTGTTGGTGATAAACTTCTTTGAGATTTCTTTTTTCTTTTTTTAAATGCTGCTGTGATTTTATTTTGGTAGTACTGATCTGCCCTTAATTTGGTTTTTTTCACCCCCTCACAGCAACCATACAGTTATCCTGATTTTTGTATTTTAAGTCTTTACTCTTCTCACATATTTTTACCAAATACATTTCCTCAGTGATGATGTAGTGTCATGCCATCAAGGAAATGATGTAATGCTCCAGTTTGTACATCACATCCTGCATGTCCCACACCATCTCATGACCTTTTAATATATTGGTCTCTGGGCTGTAGTGGAATCTTTGGTTTTGCATCAGAGGGAAATAAAATAAACTCATCACGTTTGAAACAAAAAAGAGAGAGAATGATTTAACACCTGAAAAAAAGATAAAATTTGTCATATTAACAGAGTAAGGGGAAAATATCATATTACTTTGTAGATAAGTGCTGAAAAAGAACTTGCCAAAATTCAATATATATTCATGATTAGAACTTTCAGCAAATATAAATGAAACTGCTTGAATCTGATAAAAAGTCACCTATTAAAAAACTTACAAACACATTATGAGTTTATGTTAAAAACTTTCCCTCTGGAACTGAGAAAGAGACAAGAATGTCCTAGCCAACTGATAAATTATATAAAGAGAACAAGAATATGAAAGACGAAAACTGCCCCTCCTCATAGGCAATTTGCTGATGTATATAGACTATCCAGAAGAATCTAGATATACCAATGCATAAATATCAATTGTATCCTATCCCAGAAAGCAAAAAAATAAAAATTTTATTTTTATTTTATTTATTTATACTTTTATTATTAAGGTATAATTGAGATACAACATTATAATGTTATAGTATTAGTTTCAGGTGTACAACATAATGATCTGATATTTGTATACATTGTGCAATGATCACTACAATAAGTCTGGTTACCATTTGTCACCACAGTTATAAAGTTGTCTTTTCTTGTGATGAAAATGATTCACTATTTACTCATTTAGCAACTTTCAAGTATGCAATACGGTATTATTAACTATAGTCACCATGCTGTACATTAGATCCTTGTAGCTTATTTATTTTATAACTGGAAGATTATATCTTTTGACTTCCTTGACCCATTTTGCTCACCCCCCACACTCCTTCCTCTGGCAACCAACAATCTGATCTCTGTATCTATGAGCTTGGCTTTTTTTGTTTGTTTTGTTTTAGATTCCACATATACGTGATATCATACAGTATTTGTCTTTGTCTGTCCAACTTATTTCTCTTAACATAATGCCCTCAAGTTCCATCCATGTTGTTGTAAATGGCAAGATTCCATTCTTCTTTGATGGCTGAGTAATAATCCTGTGTTTGTGTGTGTGTGTGTGTGTATAATATCTTTACCCATTAATCCACTGATGGGCACTTAGGTTATTTCCATGTCTTGTCTATTATAAATAATGCTGCAGTGAAAATGGGGGTGCAGATATCTTTTCAAATGAGTACTTTTGTTTTCTTCAGGTAAATACCCAGAAATGGAATTGTTGGATCATACAGCAGTTCTATTTTTAATTTTTTGAGAAGCCACCATACTGTTTTCTGGAAAGCTATTTGACCAAATTGGAAAGAAAACATCAAGACAAGTTTAGATAACATAAATGTCACAGTAATTTACCTTCTAAGAATCTATCCTTAGGAGACAATAATATCGATAATACCCTTGGACAAAGACTTATGTCCAGTGGTGTTGCAGCCTTAGTTATCAAGGCAAAGGTCTGAGATGACCTAAGTGTTCAAACACGGGAGAATGATTAGATAATCCATTCTACCTATAGGGACACTCTCAAGCAGATAAAATATGGTCCCCCAAATAAAATAATAAATGGATAATATATAATATAATTATTGTAGCTACACTTATTATATAGTTATAATCTATATGTAAGTATATTTACAATACTATATATAATAAGAAATATTTTAACAAAGTGGAGAATGTTCATGAGATGCTATAAAGTGGAAAAAAAGGAGATGCAAAACTGTAAATATGTACTGGAAAAGCTCAAATACCCGTCAAGAAATGAATGGATAAACAAAATGTGAAATGTGCATATACACGCATTATGGAATAGTACTCACCCTTTACAAGGAATGAAATTCTGATACAGGCTACAACATGAATGAACATTGAAAATATTACATGAGGTGAAATAAGCCAGACATGAAAGGACTAATAGTGCCTGATTCCATTTCTAGGAAGTACCTAGAAAATGTAAATTCATAGAGACAGAAAGTAGAATAGAAGTTATCAGGGGCTGAGGGAGGAATGAATGGGGAGCTACTGTTTAATGGGCACACAGTTTCAGTTGGGGATGATGAAAAAGTTCTGGAATGGATAGTGGTGATGGTTGCACAACATTGTGAATGTACTTTATGCCACTGAAATGTATACTTAAAAATGGTTAAAATGATAAGTTTTATGTTAGGTGTACTTTACCAAAATAAAAAATATGCACAGAAAATGCATGCTCTGAAAGACAGGATAATGTGCAATTAGATATTAAGATATAATATCTGGCTACTGATTGATTCATTTTAAAAGTATGGATTGATTCATACAAAACAGGTGTGGTAGTGAACACCTACTATGTGCCAGTTACTCTCCTAGGGTCTGGGGACAGAGCTTAGTAATCAGGACAGATGGCCCCTTACTCTAGTGCAGGGGATAAAAGATATTGAGACCATAAGAAATTCTTTCTCTCTGACCTTTTCTGTATTTTCTAAATCCTGCTCACTTAGTGTGTTATTTCTATACTTGGGGAAAGAAGGGAAGAAATTATGAAAAGCAATATTGGCTTGAGATGGACCTTCTCCCTTGGTATAAAGTCATACCCCATCCACGCGGAGAGGAAGAGGTCAGATGAAGGCGATGGGGGAGGGGTTGAGAGGGATCAGAACTTACAGAACCAGAGCAGCCTGTGGTTCTTGCTTAGTCTGCCATCCGGCTCTTCTCCCTATTGTGTTTTGGACTTTCTGGCTTCCAGAACCACCTGGACTGCAGTTATTTTGTTAATCGCGCCCACCTGATCCCACTCCGTTGGTAGTTTACATCCATATTCCAAAGATTAAGCGCTTTGCTTTTCTGGTGTCAGGAATTTATTCCTTTGAAAATAGTCCTACCATAACTTTTGGATCATTGTGTTGGCCCTCTCTCTATTTACAATAGGCCATGAAACGTCTTCTAGAGACTCACAGAGCTGATCTGAAAATATCAGGCAGAGGTCAGTAGACTTATTGGCTCATCACCTCTTCACCAAGGAATGGTTGCTAATTTTGGATTCCTCTTACAACAGAGCAAAACTGAGATAATTTCAAGGCTTTGCAGTGTAAAAAGTCCCCAGTGGCCTCATTTCTACATCCTCTCTCCACCCCCAAATTATTGACCCCAAGTTTTTGTTCTTTCTCGTCTGACATGGCTGGGATTAGAAGAATGAGATTGACCTGCATGAGTGAAATTTATTGGACATTCTTGATGCTAATGCCAAGAACCTCCCTCCTCCCGCCCCTACTACCTCCTGCAATTCTTCTGTAACCTCTGGCCTAGGAATCTATTTTAGGCAGCAGTTTTCACCCTGTGTCAGAAACCTCTCTTGTCATTGAACTAGATTTTGGAGGTGTATGAACAGCTGGGTTTTAGACTGTGAGTCCCCTAAAGGCTGATATCATATTTAATTCCAGCTATTCAGGGAATGTTTAATTTATAAGTCTATGATGCATGAATAAAACCAGCTTTGATGGCTTCATTTTAATCTTATTCCCAAGACACATTTTGCTCTCTATATTGTCGCCACAAAAACTGACAATTTTTTCTTCTCCATTTCAATTCTTTTTATCTCTCTGTCCCCGAAATCTCCAACTATCTGCCTTTCCCATTGAAAATTCCTTCTCTACCCTCTGTTCCTACTTGTTCCTAGTGGCCTTATCTAGGAAAGACTGTGTGGTTTGGTAGTTATAGAGCACAGTCTGCCTGAGTTCAAAATCCTAATTTCCCCACTTGCTTGTAACTTCCGTGTGCCTCAGTGACTTCATCTATACAGTGAGGCTGATTAGAGAAACTGTGATAGGGTTGTTGGGAGAGGGGGAAAGAATTCAAGGCATCTGGTCTGGAATCTGGTAACTGAAGAAGGATTCAGTGACCATTAATCAGCAGCAATGTTACCTGAATGGGTTTAGGTTGGTAGACAGTCCTTCCTTCATGGCCTTTGTCCAACTCTGGACTTGATCATAAAAGAAGAAAATGGATCTGTGGGGGAAAATCTGGAAGGATGGGATTTTGGCCCCAGGGAAGAGGTGACTGAGAAGGGTAACAGCTGCCACTTGCCCAACACCTCCCAGCTCTGGGAGCACTTCCATGTGCCTCAGACCCCCTGATGCTCCATCATCCCCGTGGACTGTGCAAGCTCACTGAGATTCAGTGTCTCTGTTTATGAGCTGTATTAGTTCCTCCTATAAAAGGAAGAAGCTGCAATCTAGAGATACAAACCGTTTGCCAGAGTCACACAACCAATGAGTGACGAAGCTGAGCTGAGCTTCCAGGTCTTCAGAGCACCAACTGAGGACCTTTGGTAGACACAGAGCTGCTGGCTCTGTTCTTCATTTCCACTTAATCCACCACATTTCCACGATGTCTACCTTGCTTCCGGGGGCCTTCCCTTCCTAATCAACCCCCAGCTACATCCTCTCAGGCCCCCCAAGCCCTGGAGTCCGTCCTGGGTGCCACAGATGCAAAACATGAGTATCTCCACCCCTCCCCACATACCTAGTGGGGCTTGAGGGTAAGCCATCAACCCAGATGGGGTCCTGTGGCCTGGCCACAATTGCATGGCTCAGGTGACTCCCTGGGGAACCTTGATGTGAGACCCGGCAGCTTTCAGAAGCATCCCGGGTGCTCACATCGTCCCCAGCCCTCTCTCTCCCTGCGCCCGTCTCTAGTTAAGCATTCCCTCCTGCAGTCTGATCTATTGCCCTCTCTCGTCTCTAGGCCATTGTGAGGGTCAGCCTTACTCTGAGCCCCAGTTCAGTTGTCAGTGGCCTTGGCACTCAGCCTCGCCCCATCTCTCGGGTTTGAACTGACCCACAGTGTCATTTCCTGCCTTAAACAGATTTCAGGGAACAGTGCTTCTTGGCTTCTGAACTCTTGAAGGCTGCCTGCATCCCCTAGGCCCAGGCCTTGCCCACCTGATTACAGACTCTTTCTTTACCCACTACTTCAGCAACTAGAGCCCTCCTTCTTCCTTACTTCCCACCACCCATTTTGTCAAAGGACCCATAATATATTGCCCTTCAAGTAGCCTCAATTTCAACACATTCATAAGACTGCAAATAGCTCTTTATGGAGTAGAATTAGACTATCCATTCCAGCTGTGACATTGGACAAATTATTGCTTTGAGATTTTACTTTCTTTCAGTTATAACAGGCATTCAATTAGATGACGCCTTTCTGCTGTAAAACTCTATGTATTTAGAGCGGAGGTATCTTTTCTTTTACCTGAGGACTCAGAGAGAGAAGACATGGTTATTGGTCTAGTGACTTTTAAGTCTCTCTGTAAATTTTCTCCAATAGATAAAGAGCTCTAGTTTTTATTTCCAACTCATATTCCTCGTGATATTGCTTGAGAATGACCTTTTCTGTCTATATAACCATAGCACACTGGTCTTTTTTCTTTCTTACTTTCAAATCTACATTTGATACTTCTGTAAAATACCCTCAACCTTCTATGTTAAGCCACTTTTATGAAAAGCATGATGATTTCCTTCAATCTGAAAGTGGTTTGGAGATTGAAAATAATGGAAACGACATGTCCCCCGGATGCTAATATGAAACATTGAAGTCACTGGATTTCAACTATTTCAAAGCTCTGTATCTTTTGTCTCTTGATATATGATTTTATTGTTGGCTAAATGATTAATTTTCATAATTCTTTTTCTCATTTCTGCTTCTTAGATTTTTTAAAAATTTCTTTATTTCTTGTCAGGCAGCATTAGCTCCCACCATATCCCTATAGAAGCTTCATTAAGTTAGTTACTCATTCACTCAGCGAATAAATTTTTGCAATCTTTGTTTACTCAAATACTTTTACCCAAAGCACATGAGACCCATATGCTTTTTGGGTTTGCACAACCCAAAACATCTGTTTGAAATGAAAATTTAATTCATTCTATGTTTATAGGCATGTCGATTGGTAAAAAAAAAAATTCTTTTGAATCATTATTTGGATTTTTAAAAATAGAGCCCAATATTATATTTTCCTCCACATGGATTTACTTAGCACTCCTATTTCATACTCCCAGGAACACAATCAAATTAGTTTCCCAGTCATCACTGCCTCTAGGTGAGGCCCTACAACTCGTTCTCACCAGTGGAATGTTCTAGAAATGATACAGCCACTTACAGACTTAGGGGCTTGTCTTCCCACTTCCCCCATTTGCTGACTGGATGATTCCAGGATGATCCTGAACGCTTGAGCTGGGGACGGCAGAACCGCGCGTAAGGCGCCGTGTCCCCGAGTTATGCTGTGGGAGGACAGTGAGTGACTAGTTAGAGTTCTGGGATTGTCCGATATAGCGCTCAGCAGACCTGGCGAACACATTCCTCTTACCCTTTCAGTCCAACAAACTCGTCTGCAGAGTCTTTAGAGTAAGTAGCCTTGCAACACAACATGGTCAAAGACGGTGCTTCATATGTGATTTATGACATACCTACTACTTACCCTGCCTTCACTTTGAGTAACATAATTTACGTCCCCTTGGCAGGATAAAAAGGGTTCAAAGCCATGAATACACACTGTGTCCTTTCAATTTTCCTTTGCTGCTCATCTACGGTGGCCTGTCCCACCTGTCAGAGTTCATCAGCTTGTCAAGATCTCTCCCTATTCTGGCAATTCGTGAATACAGCGAGTGGGCTCTCTGGTGTGACTCAATCTCAGAAATCAAAACAGAGCATCCATATCTAGCCGTTTTCACTTCTTTCAGATCATTTAATGAACATAATCTGGTTTCTTTCAAAATAATGCTGTTATCTAGTTTCCTTCCTTAGTAGCTAGTTAAGCAATTCTGATTCTGGATTTCCGTGACCCAGTTTACTGGGTCCTTGAGCTCAGTTGGGGCTTTTCCTCTTACTCTTGCATCAGTCACAACCTCACTTCTTTAATGTAACCTCTGGTTTTTCTGTTTAAATGTGCTCCCTGTTTTTTCTATGTAATTTACAAATGTGAATGCCTTGGACCCTCTTCACGGTTGCCTGCTCACCGCATCTTCACGCCACCTTTACCTCTTACAGCATAGTTGCATCATGAGCTATACTCAGCTGTTATTTGGAGCAGGCACTGGGAACAACCTCCCTGCCCCAGCGCCTTAGAATCCTTTCCTCCACAAAGCCTCGGTACTTGGATTTCTCTGATTCCTGCCCTGATTCTTGCCATGGGATTTCCATGATTATTTCCCATTTTTCCTCTTTCCAAGTAACAGATATTGTGTGACAGTGAACAACGTAGATACAGTTGCTGCATCTTATAAGTAATGTCTTATTTTCCTTCTGCTGGTTTTACCGAATAAGCAGCCTGAAGTAGCTTCATTTTGCGTTACTTGACATCATGAAGCCACGTCTATTCCAGTATGTCTAACTTGAGGTCATCCTCTACACTCCAGTGTCCCTGCACAGTGGCGTGGAAGAAAAGGTACTTTATCAATGCTTTTTGTTGGTGAGTTTGTAATGGTTGTGACCCCATTCCTAATTTCCTCAAGCTCTTCGTCTGATGACAACCAGCTACCCTCATTTTTCTTCCACGTCCTGCAAACCCTCTGCAGGCATCATTGATTTTTACTTGTCAGCAGCTCTGAGTTCCAGTCTTATACTCAGAGAGTCAACCTGCCCTTTGAACCGGCCATGGCTGCTGGCTACTGTGGATGGAGGAGGCAGCATGGCCAGAAGGAAAGAGAAGCTGGCAAAGTTGTAACTTCAGGGCTGTCTTTGAATGAGAAATCCCTGCCTTTAACCCTTAGGTGGTAGCAAAATGAAACAAAACATTTCACTAGATTTGCAGGGAGACAAGGAGCCTGCCTGACTGGGCAGCCTTCTCTCTGGGGGCGTCCTCAGGTGGGGTGACCTGTTTCCTCACATTTGAGTAAATCGTTAAAGGTGTGCATCCGTTCACGGTTCAGCCTCCACCCTCGGCTGCCGGGGGCCCACCAGGCTGATGTCTAAGTTCATTTACTTGCTACCCAAGATTCACACATCAGATTATCAATTTTACTGTCTTTTGTCAGAAGAAAATCTACACAGCTCTGAGTTCTTCAACGATTTAGAAATAAACCCAGAAAGTCTTTCCAGCTTTGTTCTCTCAGCTTCACTCTCTCCGTCTTCTAGAATCCTTCACAAAATGAGTGAGTTTGCCCTGGAAGCTGAGGCTCTGGAGGAGGTCTCAGAGCCACTGCTCATGCCTGTGATCTCACCCTGGAATCTCTAAGAGACAGTTCTCCAGCCTTTCAAATCTCAGTATTGCCCCACAATAAATACTGGGAGGCGGCCTTTAACTAAAACGGCTTCTCATCCCCAGCATAAATATATTCCGGATATATCCACTTCCTCCACCACTGCTCCCACTTTGGTACAAGCCCCCTCCACCTCTCACTGGCACTGCTGTTCCTAGTTGGCCCACATGTCGCTGCTACTGCCCCCAGGAACTCTGTGGACCATTATCACCCTTCCGACAAAGGCAAAGAAATGGATGCCCAATAAACTAGAATGTAAGGTGCTTTTTCTCTGTGTTTCACAAATGTGCTTCAATCAAGCACACAAACTGCAGGATGGAAACAGGTGGGGCAGTCACCTAAATGCACACTTGCCTTCAGCCAAGTCTTCACTTAGGCTGGTCTAGACAGAAGTTGACTCTATTTATAAAGCTGTCCACAGATGTGGGATCCAGAGATAGCGGGCCTGGGCTTTGGCCGTCTGTATATTGGCTGTATGACCCCGGCCTTCCCTGCGTGGTGGGTACAGCAGCCATAGCAGCATCAATCTCTGTCCCAGTGCTTTTGGGCACCTCACCAATGACACTCCCCCCTCAGCAGCAAGCAAGGCAGAATCCTTGCCCCCCACTTAGAACACACAAAATATACAGCCTTCAACTGCTAGGTCACAGATACGATGAAGGGGAAATCAAACACTCGTAGAACTAAATCACAGGCATGTTTTGCTGACTGGGTTACATAATGAGCTTGTCTCACTGCAGAATTGCAGGGAAAATTAGCTGAAGGGAGGAGGGACATGCTGAACTGGAATCTTTCACTGGGACTTGGGCCTAGTCTCTTCCAAGACAGGCGAGCAGGCACATCCCCGCTCATCTCTGCGATCAGACTAAGGCTCTACATCTTCATGCCCTCCCTCCCCTGCCCCTAAATTTCTCACCTTCTCCTAGGACGACCCTCCTTAAACATCCTCCTCCCTTACAAATCTACCACCGTCCTTCTAGTCCCTAGTGTCATCCTTGACTCTTCCTTCTATCTGGTCCCTCGTGTCCATCACCAACTCGTGTGCATTCCTTCAGATGTTCCTTAGACCCTCTGGCACCTCTGCAGCAGACCCTAATCATGTCCCGCTGGACGACACGTTTCCCTGGGGTGGTCCTCTCTTCACCCTCCTCCCAACTCCATCCTGCTCATCGGGTTCATTTCTGCCAAGTGAACTTCTGGAAGCACAATTTTCTCTAAGTCATTCTGCTAAATATGAATCGGCGTAGTTCCCCATGGCTTATTCATTCATTTAAAAAAATATCCTTTCATCCCCCAAATATTTAAGTCAGGCCATATGCTGGGTGCTGAGGAGGAGGATGAACAAAACATTCTACAGCTAACTTCCCACGTGTGAGTAAACGCCACCCTCTTTTGTGTAATTTGTATTACTTTACCATCTCTCAGGCAGGCCTCTGCTGTCATTGCTTCCCCAAATTGGAGTTCCGCCTTCACTCATTTTCATCCTGTGGATTTTGCTCATCGTGAAAGGACCAGTTCAAAGCCTCCCCCTCCAATAATTCTCTGAATTTATATCACTTACAGATCGACTTCCCATCTTTCGCTGTCTTATTTTTTTAATGCTGTTACCTTTTCATATGTGTAGATCTTATCCCCTCAGTTAAATATAAACATAAACACCTTGAGAGGGGTTCTCGCACAGTGTCTAGTTGCTACAGTATTTTGCAGTGTTTTTTGAGTAACTGAGCAATCTGTATAGAAATTTATTTTTTGAGAGATCTACTCCCTTATCAGCAAAAGTCATGTATAGGTTTTTGTCATCACACTAAATTATCCAATTAAATTTCTACCATTTAAACTTTTTACTAAATCTTTAATAAGCAGATATTTAATGTCTACACTGAAAATTGTTTAAAAGTTCTATTTGTGAAACAGGAGACATGCTTAACATCAGGATGTCGTGTTTTACTTCTTGTTGTTACTCACTGCGTTTAGCATGGCATTGAGCATACAGCAAGTGCCTGACTGAAAAACAACGGCTGGTGATTTTCTTTGTTTTTTTAATGGTTGATTTCTTGCCATACTTGGCCATTACATTCCGACGTTGTTGAAAGCAAGATTGCGTTTTGCCCACCGCTGCATCAGCAGTGTCCAGCACAGGCCTGCTACCTATTAGAAAGAAAAAGACTCAGTGAATGGGGTGAATGGATGGATGGAAGGATGGATGGATAGAGTAGCAGAGATCTCTGCCAGTCTGGGCTATTAGAAATTTCCTGAAGAAACTGGTGTTTGAGCTGTGCCTTAAAGGCTAAGGAAGATTTACATGTGTGGGATGGTAATAAGGGCAAACCTGGGCAAAGCAAACATCTTAAGCAAAAACTTGATGAGCCAGAAGAGTCTGACTGAAGTTGACAAGATACGAAGTGATTGAGAAATAGGGTTGATGACTGAAAATGTTCTTGACATACTTATGAGTCCATTAAAAGGGATTTAAGCTCCTTGAGGACATGGCCAGTTCAGGGTTGTGTTCCCAGAGCTTGGCACAGTGCCTACCGCCTGGAAATAATGGAATAACAGTTTGTAGATGACGGATGACCCTTCACCACTTCTCTGAAGTCACCTCTGTCACTGTTTCCATGGCTCACTCTGTTATCCCAAGTCACAACCTCGTCCTTTCTTACACTCGACTCCGAGTCTTTGCATTCGCTCTCTCCGTTTCCTGAGACACGTCTTACTCAGCTCCATTCTCACTGGCCTTCCTGCTCTTCCTTGAACATACCACCCTGAGCTCTTTGCACGCGCCCTTTATTTGGTCACCCTGCTCGGAAAATTCTTCCCACCTATTTTTGAGGGACTTGATCCCTCCCTTCACTTAAACCTCTGCTCAAAATCTCTGTCGCTTCCTCCAGAAGCCTTCCCTGCCTGCCTGTGTGAGCAGTGCCTCTCTCCTTCTGTCATTCTCAGTTCCTCAAGTTTTATGTCTCTATCGTTTTATTTTTCTTAATAGCACATATCGACACCTTACATTATTAGGGTTATTTCTTTATTGCTGGCCCCCTTCCCTGTTGGAATGTAGGCTCTCGTTCTGAAAACCTCACAGAGTGGTGAGGACTTCTCTTGTGCACTGCTGTTTCCCTCGAGCCTACCTAGAACACAGTGCTTGACACATAGAAAGCGCTCAATAAATACTTGTTGAATAAATCAGTAAGTAGATTAAATACCTTTTCCTGAAATGGAGGCCCTTTTATACGTATATTCCAATGTGCCTTTAGAGTGACTAAGTCCTAGAACGTTAAAGGTAGAAGGGACCACGGTAGAATTATCTTATCCACCCAAAGCATTTTAATGAAGCACAGACCAAGGAGGCCCAGACAGGTAAAGCCCACGTCGGAGGCCAGATCACACAGTTAATTGGTGAATAAGCCAGAATTAGAAACTTGGTCTCCTGGGTAGACAGTAAGCTTACCTAACTCACGCCAAGTCCTTCCAGTTCAGCTGCGCTGGCTGAGAAAAGCTGCCGTTTGTGCCCCATCTCCTTTGTCTGCTCCTCCATCTTCATACCCCGTGCGGTTCCACGTATCCAGACCTCCACACACGCTTATCTTGCCGGGACTTGTTACTGTCTGCTTCGTGATTCTTTCCCAAGGAACTTCGTCCTTTTATCGCCTACCTGTGCCAAGCTGAGAGCGCCAGACACCTGAAAATGGTTACAACTTACCTGGGAGCTTGGGAAGGGGAAGGAGAACCAAGGATATAGAAGGTGGCAGCCCCCTTACAACCTGCAGGGCTGGTTATAGCCCTCATTTTCAGATGTTGAAACTGAGGCTCAAAGAGATAAGCCACATAATTAGTGTTAAATAAACTTCTAAGCCCAAAATGAGGCTGCCCCTGCCCCAGGTGCACCATCAGCAAAATGAAACTCAGATAATTTCCGTGTCCCCATAGATGCTTTACTTGACCAGAAACTCAGTATATCCAGTCAGCCAGTCCCCAAACGCCAAGCTAACTCTGGGCTCTACGCTATTTCCTGTTCCTTCTCACCCCAATCTGGTCCCTGCCAATCAGATATTTTCTATTTTTTTCTCTTCTTTGTTCTTTATTCTTTACCCTATAAAAGTTCTTGTATCCTACCCTATTTTGCAGTTCACCAAATGGAATCTGTCAGCTTTGTGATGTGTTAAAAGTTTGTTTGTATCACCTAAATTTTCTTCTTTAATCTTTTTTTTTTAACACTTGGTAAGAGTTGAACTTAGATCTTTAACTCCAAATTTAATACTCTTTTTAGTCTATCAGAGGCTCTTAACCTAGGGACCCTGGGAAACCCACAGAAAGCAGATGGGAAACATTTATGAGCCAAGGATCCATATCTTTCATCAGATTCTCAAGTTGAGCCATGGCCACCAGAAGGCTGGGGTGTGGGCTGTGGCCACGTGCAGGGGTCGGGCTGGTGGCCCCTGGTGTGATGGAGAGAAAGGACCAGGAGAAACAGAAGTGAAGGAGGGCTGTGTGTTGCTCCACTTGCCCAGTGTCAACATCACTCTGAGCTGACGTCCCAACTCCAGGGGGGCACGGGGTGTCAAGTGATCTGGTCCAAGTCTATGCACTCTCCATGGCATTTATAGACACATTCTGCTCACTGAGGGAAACATACAATATTGGTGGGTGTTGTGGGCCTGCCACAAGTTAGAATCCTTGGGTAGCGGTGGGAGGGACAGAGAGGCCACTGGGACAGGGGCTGGGCCTGAAATTAATCATCTCTTGAGCATGTGGTGATGTAGCTGTGTTGTGATCTGGAATGGAGAGGAAAATCAATATTTCTCTGACTCTAGGAATGGAGTAGAAACAACCATTGATGAATTAAAATCTAATTTTCCTCTGGACTTCTGGGCCACAGGCCTTCCTGGGTATAAGAGGAACGGAGATTTGAAGTACTGTTATTGTTCATTTAACAGGTATTTGTAGAGAATTCACCGCTACCGCCAGGCATGGTGCTAGGGCCTCCGTGTCATATAAAGGTGAGCCAGGCACAGCCTGTATGTGCGTGTGTTACACAAACAAGTAATCACAATTGAAGGTGACAAGCCCTACACCAGAAACACTGTGAAACACTGTGACAAGCCACGGGAGCACCTCTAGGGGAAAGAAAGTTTATACCCAGGGAATGAGAAGCAGTCCTATTGGAGGTGACACGTCAATTCGATTAAATAAACACATTTCAAGTGTCAGGCACTGTACTGGCACGGGCCTGGAAGTTGTCTGGACACAGAATATCTGCTGTCAAGGAGCTCAAAGCCCAGCCACAGCCCTAGAAGCATGGAAATGACAACTTGCTACAACAAAGGACCTGAGTCTGCAGCGTAGGGCAGCATGGCTCTGGGAACAACAAACTGTGTGTGTGTGTGTGTGTGTGTGTGTGTGTGTGTGTGTGTGTGCGCGCGCGCGCTCGTGCGAGCCTGAACATGTATCCTGGAGAAAGTGATGCTTGAGTTAGGAGGATAAATTAGAATTTAAGGGCTTGCAGGTAGAAAGAAGCATAGATACAAAGGTTTCCAAAGAGAAGCAAAAATACTAGTCTTTATAGAGTGTTCACTTGGGGCCAAACACCATGCTAAGTACTTTGCAGGCATTATGTCACAGAGAGACCCCCCCCCCTTTTTTTCTTAACATAATAGTCCTTTCTTGAATAGAAATGACACTCATTCCCAAAAGGGCCTACCATTGAACATGGTAGCACATCCATCCATCCATCCATCCATCCTTATCCATCATCTATCTATCCACATTTATCCCAGTGTTTATTCAGGAATCAGACACAGAATTTTATTTTCTTGAGAAATTATAGTTTTCTTCAAATAGCAGAAAATACACTTTCAAAAGTATTGGCTTAAGTATTCACTCTATTAGGTTGGCTGAGTGATTACTGAGACTTTGTTTGGAAGACAGGGGTGTGGTTCATAGTTAAATACTTTGAAAGGAGCTCTCTTGGTGATATATTTCATCTTGCCATCTTGAACTGTTTAAAGTGACATTCCAGGTTATAAACTAGAAATGTGTGGTTTGTCAGAGGGCAGTAGTGGTTATGAATTGGGAGCTTTAGTTCTATAAGCCCTGCGGACTCAGTAAAGTTTATGTGAGACTGGAGGACTCAAATGGTGGACCTGCCAGGGGTGGTCCAGAGTAGAAACTCCTTACGGAAAGCAGTGTGGATCACTGTCATCCACTGAACTGGACAATCTTCCGTGTTTTCAGATTGATCAAGGAACTATTTCCTTGGCAAAAACCCACAGAAGCATTGTTTTCCTTTGAAAGCACTGTTTCTTCCGTGAAAACAGACTGACTGCAGGATAGTAGTCTCTGAAGGAAACGGAGGGGGGAAGGCACTGTGAGTGCCTACTCTTTGGAATGGAGATTATTTGACGGACTTTAGTCGTGAGTGTGGAGGGCATGATTTCTTCCTCTTTGAACGTATTTTCCAACTTCATCCATATCTACTTGTACTTCTTTCCCTCCAGCCTCAGAAGTTTTTTTCCTCTGCTAGAAGCTTTACCTGCTTTCAGAAACACTTACCTCCCTTCTCTACCAACACTGAGATCTGACTCCACCAATAATTCCTGTTCCTACTTCATTTTCAGTCTCTCCCATTTTTTTGGCTTCTGACTCAAAGCTTATAGGTTTACATGCTCTAATCTCTCCCATCTTTATAAGTTAACGCTACAAACAAAATAAATATGCTTAAACCCTGTGTTCCTTTTAGCAAATATGTTTCTTCTCTCCTTTATTTTTTTGAGGTATAATTGACATATAACGTTTTATTAGTTTCAGGTGTACAACATCATGATTTGATACATAGATATTGCAAAATGACCACCATAATAAGTCTAGTTAACATCCATCACAATTACTACATTTTGTGTATTCTTAGATGCATAGTTTTCTAGATGTTAACATCTTTGAAATCAGGGTGGGTGGTAGATTGTTTGCAAAATGGCCACCATAGTCTTCCTCCTTGTACCCATGTCCTTGGGTGATTCTTTCCCACATGGATTCTTCACCGGCCACTTGGCTTGCTTTGGCCAACGGATCAGCAGCAAATGTGATGCAAGCAGAGGTTTGAAAAGCAATTGTACACTGGGGTTTGTCCCCTTTGCGGACCTGGAGCCCTGAGACCACTGATTGAATATGCTGGAACTAGCTTCCTAGGGTGGCCATGTGGAAGAGAACTGAGGGACCACAGCAAAGAGTCTGACAACCATCAAACATGTGAGCAGGGCCACCCCAGACCATCCAGCCCCAGTTTATCCACCAGCTGACCAGCTGTTGGAGAAGCCGGGGAGAGACCAACAGAGGAACCACCCAAGTGCCAGCCCAAGTGCCAACCCGCAGAGTCATAAGCTAGTAAATGATTCTTATTTTAAGCCACTAAGTCTTAAGGTGATTTGCTATAAGAGCTAATCAATATAGGGTACATCTTCCAGTTGACGGTATCTTAGAATTATAATGGGCAGCATTTTTTTTTCTTTTTCAGGGATACGTAAAGTAATGGCGCATCTTGCAATTGATTGTGATTTAGACTGGACAAAAATACAGTATTATACTCACCTGGCAGAGAAGGCGGCCAGGGACGAGAGGGGTTTTTGCTCTAGGTCTGTAACCAGGAAGGTGTGGAATATGAACCAAGCAGTCTGACTCCAGAGCTTTTGCTCTTTACCTGCAAGTAGCCCCTTCCCGTTGGAGAGGGGAGTGGCAGACAGCTGGTTGGTGAGGAAAGAAGGGCACCTTCGAAGTTCTTGTAAAGAGTCTTAACTTTACTGGTGGACAATGAGAAGCTAGTTGAATTGGAAGGTGGGCCTGCTTTTAATTTCTCTGTGATCGAGTAAAGAAAATCTTCATCCCATTTCAAGAAACAGAAAGTGGAGTGTTGTGGGGGTGCAGGGTGGAGTCTGGAAGCCCTGGCCTCACGCGACAGCTCTGTGTTGGAGAGCGCGGCACGGCCGGGAGGGGGCCTGAGGGTAAGCCTGGGAGAGCTGGCGGACTCTCACCCAGCAGGAAGGGGAAACCCACAGGAGCGATTGCCTATGCAGCTGTGGACCAGTGCGCCCTAATATAATGAAGTCAGTGGGTCCAGCACATTTAAAAAGTAAAAGAGATGTAGGAAAAGGGAGGACTATGGCTTAATTAGGGCCAAGACACGTGATAACTATCCATAGTTACAAAAAAGTGTCAGTTTGGTGAAAATATCCTCCTTCCCTGTGGCTGTAAGCCCAAAAGAGCTGCGCTAGCAAAGCTGGACAGGAGCACAGTAACACTGCAAGAAGTCCTGCCAGCTGTGAAGCTAACGTAGCTTGATTTTCAGGCCTCCCCCCCCCCCCCTTACAGGAGTCCCTTCTAAGACCCGGGAATGGGCTCGAGCAACGTGTTCACACAGTTAAGTGTTTCCGCAAAACTGGAAAAAGGGAACTAGAGTTGGGCATATATTACTGTGGGTTTGGGGAGAAATATTTCCGAGATGTTCAGTCATTTGTATGTATGTTTATAACCTTCCCGGTGTAGGAGTGCCTTCAGGGCTATTCTCTCTGCCAACTCACCTAGCATCCCGGCAGGAAGGTTCAGGGCCAGTGGTCATATCTCCTCATCAACATGTCCTAAGGCTTCTGGGAGTATGTGGGCAATGAAAGAGAAACATGAGGTGAAAGGTACATGGCCAGAAGCTACACTACTGAAGATTCTTCTGGTCAGTGCTCCTCTAAAATGGAAAGCACTGGATTTGGCTCTCATCAACATCCAATCAAAACTATCAATTAAAAAAGTTTATCAGCCATGTTGAAGGAAAGGATGGACTTTCCCTCTATTTTCTCTATAGAAAATTATATTATAAAAATGTCATAGGTAGTCTTCCTACCCAAAATCCATACCTTAGGCTTATAGCGAGAAAACATCAGACAAATTCCAATAGAAGGACATTTTACAAAATAAAATGACCAGTATTTCTCAAAAGTAAGAATCTGTCACAGCCAAGAGGAGTCTAGAGAGATAACCGCAAAATGTAGTAAAGCGTCCTGATCAGGAACAGAAAAAGGACATTAAGTAAACACTAAGGAAATCTGAACGAAGCATAAACTTTAGTTCTAAAAATGTATCATTACTGGCTCATTAATGTTAACAAATGCACCATACTAATGTTAGATGTTAAGAATAGCAGAGACTGGTTGTGGGTTTATGGAAACTCTGCAATTTTTCTGTAAATCTAAAACTGTTCTAAAAAGTAAAGTTGTTTAACAGTGCCGTATATTGGGGCAATTAATGAGTATCAGCCACAGTGTTAGAGGGAAAAACTTTTTATAGAAGTAGGAAAAAAGAATAAACTTGTTAGTATTTTTGCTAGTTTTTGTGAAATGTATGCTGTTAGAAACTTCTAAAATTTGTAATTAACTGTGATTTCTGCTTTCAGTCTAAAGAAACAGTCACTTTTGTATCCAATTTTATAGTTTTCTTAAAGAGGCCCCCTAAATTACATAAGATTCTGGCTCCGCAGAACCTGAATCCATGCTTGGTTAATCGTGTGAATGGTTAGAAAATATGTCCAGTTCAGCAACTGAGTACGTCCTGTGTGTAAGTACTCTGCTAGGACTTACAGAGGAGCACGGGTGGTGGTGCCGGTGGTTCACGAAGATTAATGGGATACAGCTCTCCAGACACTTACAGTTTCATGGGGGAAACAGTTATATACCTAATGTAGATGTAGCCTCCAACAGATTGAGTGACAGACACCCAGCCGCAGATGCCAGCCCTGACTTTAACCATCCACCTCCCAAGCTCTGGAAGTAAAAGCACGTTGGCCGTTCCTAATTGATGTGCTTCAGAGGACTGTGCTCAAAAGCAACAGATGTAGACCATTAATAATCATCACAACTTTGCAGCAGGCAATTACAAGTGAGAGTTTTGGAGACAAGGCCATTGTCAACTTGCCCCTCAGCTTGTCCCCAAAAGGACTTTGACTCTCTTTAGCTTCTCTAGAAGATTGATCAATCAGTTTTAGACAGACGTAGATTTGGATCTAGCCAGAATTGGTCACAAAATTTTAATCAAGCCAACACGTAATGGAGGTGAGAACAACCGAAAAGACTCAAACTTCTGTTGAGAAATTTGCTGCATGGCAGCGTCTACAGGCTCTTGTTCACTTGGCCAGAGAGGTGTTTGGAAGAAAGTATGAAAGAGGTTTAAGACTGGATTTCTACTTCTCCATGAATCACAGGATGGAACCTGCAACCATGATGTCTGGAACCTTCATTTAATAAGAAAACTGAGGCCACAGGCTGTCAGTCCTTGTGACACCCTTCTCAGAAGGTGACCTTATCTGGAGATAGAGTCTTTACAGAGACAATCACGTTAAAATTGAGGTCATTACCGCGGACCCTAATCCAGTTTGACTGGTGTCCTTATAAGGAGAAATCTGGACACAGACTTGTATAGAGAGAAAACCACGAGAGGAGACACAGGGAGAAGATGGCTATCTCCCAGCCCAGGAGAGAGACCTGGAGCAGATTTTTTCCACACAGACAGCAGAAGGCATCAACTCTGCTCACACCTTGGCTTTAAACCTCTAGCCACCAGAACTGTAAGACAACACATTTCTGTAGTTGGAGCCATGCAGTTTGTGGTTATTTGTTATGGCTTCCCTGGCAAACTAACACACCACAGAACTCGGGAAGTGTCTGAGAAGGCACCAGGGCTGAAGGACAGGCGGGAGAAGTGAGGAGGGAAAGGAGGGGCTGCAATGATGAAATCATGGGTGGGAAGAAAGAGAGCCAGGCAGAGATCTAAACCCAGGATTAGCCAAGTGGAAACCAATAAAAATGAAAGTGGAGTCCTTCTTTTTTTTTTTTTTATCTTTTCGATGAGGAGTCTAGATCTAGGAGACCTAGCTGGGGAAGGGTGTCTAGGAGAACTGAGCTGTTACAGAGGCCACGGGAGTTGGGGCTGCCCACACCGTCAGGGTACCCGGTGCCCCAAGCACCAGGGGTGGACACAATGACTGCTGCCATGTTCAGGTGTTCTGGAACAGTGAGAGAAGCCTGGGGAAGTCCTTAGGACATTATCCTGGGGTCAACTGGAGTATGCCTGAGGCCTCGAGTGAGCACAAGCTCACCGCAATGTAAGCACAATTACATCTCCCTGACTATTATGGCCACAGTCTGGAGGCCGACTGCCTGAGTTCCCAGGGTACTTTTGCCCTCACTAGCAACCTCTCTGTGCCTCAGTTTCCTCTGTGTAAAAAGGAAATAACGACTGCCCCCAGCTCCCAGGGTTATGATGAAGATTCAATAAGAATGTGTATGAAATGTTTCAGTAAATGGTGTCTGTCCGTTAGGGGTGTTTGTTATAACAATATTTCTTCTCATGCCTCAAATTCAAAGCAGCACTAGGTAAGAAGCCTCCACACCGTGCTGGGCACAAGTACCACTGTGACTGGGACCGCGGTTATTTGAGGTTAAGGATGCTGGCAGGCCTCATGTACTAGGAGGAAAAATAACACCTGGGCCTGAAAAAATTGCATTGGCCTCTGAAAGCCCCCTATGGGCATCTATAGAAGCAGACAGAAGCCCTCAGAACCGCACAGCCAGGACTGAGCAGCAGACAGGGCCCAAGAGCTTGGCAGGTGGATACCGCCCTTGAGCAATGTCGAACCTGGGCTTTGCTCCAGCTATACCCGGGCTGATTGGTCCCGGGTTGCTTAGGTCCAGGGCTCTGCAGAGGTCGAGGCCAGAGCCCTCCCCTTCGGGACCGTGGCGAAACCTGTCGTGTTAAAAGGGGTCGTGTGCAGGTCACTGCCAAAGAAAACAGGAAAGGAAAGCCCTCTGGCCCTCAGAGCGCCCGCCAAGAAGTCAGCGGGGCACGCGGTGAAGGGTGGAAGATGGGGAAGGGCATCTTCTTGGCTGAGTCATCACAATTTACCCTTTGCCCTTCCTCGGATTCGTTATGAAATCCCAGGGCAGTTCGGGAGGCTAGAAATGAGCTTGCAGGTTGCCTCCCTGCACCCGCCCACCTGCCGCTGGCCCAGCACGCGCGCCACCAGACGAAAGGCGAGCGCGCGGAGGGGGCGTGGTCAGAGACGAGGGCGTGGCCTGCGGCCGGGGCGGGGCCTGAGGGCCGGGAGGGCGCGGCACGCGCACAGGCAGCAGCCTGGCTCCGCGGCAGAAAGGCCTGGGGCGCAGCCAGCTCAGCGGCGACGGCGGCGCCCTTAAATAGCATCCGGAGCCGGCGCAGGGCAGGCAGTGGGCTGCTGTGACAGCCGGCGGCAGACGGCCGGAACAGCAGAGGAGGTGAGTGCTCTTGCCGCGGGGAGCCGCGTCCGTGCCCGCTGCAGCGCCGGGGTCTGGGCGGCTGAGGCGCGGGGCCGAGGCTGCCCCGCGGGCCCGAGCCCGAGAGGCGGTGGCCGCAGCGGAGGCGCGCGAAGGGCCCTCGGCGCTCGGGGACGTTCCGCTTTTCCGGCCTCTGCCCGGCGGCTCCCGGTTCCCGCCGCAGCAGAGGCCTCCGGGCCGCCCGAGCCGCCGCCGCTTCCTGTGTCGGAGCCTGGGATGCTCGCCCGCCGCTCCCCACGGGCGGCGCGGGCACGGGGCTGGTGCACGGCGGGGTGCGGGCGCCGCGCGCCGCGGGACTGGGTCCTTGTTTGGGTGGCGGCTGGGACTGGCCCGGCGGGAAGCCGAATCCCCAGCTGTGGCTGCGAGGCGTTGATCCTGCGGGGCCGTGACAGTGCTCTCTCCGCCGGGGCCTCCCTCTTGCCCCCGCGGCAGTGGTGTGAGGCGCGCTCCGACCGCTCGTGGAAGCGTCGGAGCCGGCTGTCCCCCAGTCTCGGCGTGCTGGTGGCCCCTGTGCCGGGCGCTTGCGAGAGGGTCAAAGGCAGCATCAAAAGCCGGTTGCCACATGTGGAAATTCTCGCGGTGCCTCCAGAGGAGTGCCCTTAGCCGCTGCACGAAGCCGTGATGGAGTCACTTTAGGAGCCTGGCATTTTTTTGAAATCAGAAAGCAAAGATGATACCTATCACATTGCAGCCTAGACAGAGAGAGGTGGTAAGTGACTTGAAAGAACACGTGCACGAGAACCTAGAGACAGATGGCTCCTGATAATCAGTGTGTACGTTAGAATTGTAACTCCCTTCCCCACCTCACCCACTTTCAGGGTTATGGAGCTTAATTAAGACCATTATAATAAAAGTGCGCCTGCTTTAAAGTGAAGACTGGTGCAGGAGTATCCAAAGTGCCCCGACCGTTAATATCCTTCCTTTTATTTTTGCCCGTTGCTTAGCATGAGAGAAACTGGTGAAATTTCACCTTTCTAACACATTTCACCTGTGATTATCTAAGTGCAAACAATCAAAACCTTCTGGCCTATTGTGCATTTTCAGGTGGCAGTGGCATGTTGGATTGGCTTAAAACTTAAGTTTTGAGTTGACAGTCTGGTTGGGTGGCCTTGAGAAGGTGGAACTTTTAAAGGAACCCTTTCTTCCCATAGGTGTGGAGCCAGCCTTGAGAGATGTTCTTACTTGTTCCAATTTAGCTCAAAGAATTTCTTCCCAGTCTGAAACTTGACTCCTTATTTGTGAAAAGATTGCATTAGACTGAAGTCTTTCACAAGCCAAAATTCTGTGGTGAGAAATAGGAAATCCTTAAGAGCAGCACACCTCATACCTTCCCCTCCCTCACTTAAGATAGACACATCACAGACTGTGTGTCACAGACCTCTGATTTCTGCATTTACTGTAAATTGAAAAGACTTTTAAAAATCACCCTTCTCTCACACTTATAAGCATTTTAACCTATTTCTTTCCAGTCTCTGTTATGAATATGTTTTATTATTGGCAATATTTTGTATTATTATTGCGGGCAACCTGGCTACAAAGAAGCTCTGGGCTTTTAAATTTAGTCATTTAAGAGATAGATACTTGTAGAGACAGATATCTATGTGTATCATTAAAGTCAAGTTTTCATAGCTGTCTTTGCTTTGGGGTGAAGTTTGGAATGGCTGAAAGTGTACCCGCGTGCCACAATGTCATGTTTAATGTCCAGGTCTTGCTACGTCTTTGGTTTTTGGTGTAGCTGTCTTGTGGGAAGTGGTTGTGTTTGGAGGAGGGGCTGGGGAAAGATCACTTTGTGATGTCATTACAGCTGGGGATTTCTCCTCTCTCCCTTCAAGTTTCACTTTTCTGGAAAGAGCGAGACTATAGGAATAGTAGTAATTTCTAGATGTGATACTCAATAGTCTTAGAGGAGTAGATAATTTTTCAAGGGCAGTTGCTGAATTTATTGTGCATATTTGCCAGTTAATCCAACGTCCATTATTTATTTGCACTTACTGTCTGTTATAACCAAATTCTGTCAGTGTGGACAGAATTAATAATGTTTTGTGAACAGGACTGCTTGGATGATGCAATGGGTTAGACTCCTGTGTTAGAAAATACAAAAGAACTTCCTTTCAGGTGGCTCAGAGCTGTGGGTGTCCTAAGGCCTCTATAAGCCCTGCTCTCTGACAGGCCGCGGCCAGTCGGGAGGTAAATTGAAGGTGCCAGAGTTTTTATTGAAGGTTGTTGGTCCAACTTGGTATTCAAACAAACACGTTAGACTCACTTTGCTTTGACATTCATGGCTGGAGACCAAGTCTCAGTGAACAGAGCTGTTCTGAAGCTGCCAGTGGTTGAAGTTGAGTTTCAACATTCTAGTACTTAGAGGAGCTTCAGAGAGCTGTTAAACTCGAACCCTGAAGCCAGAGCTGATGCTGTAGGAAGCAGGGGAAGGGGTAATAGGTCAGGAGTAGAGCGCATGCCTGACAGGCAGGAGGTCCTGGGTTCCATCCCCAGTACCTTCATTTAAAAACAAACAAACAAAAAAATACCCAACTACACTTCAATAAATAAATAAAGTTTTTTTTTAAAGTTGATTCTGTGAAAAGACCAATTAAGTTAAAAAAAATTGAGGCAAATTTACCACTGCTTGTGTCTGCAACTCCATTTCATTTCCCCTCTGGTTCCTTACCTAATGTTGAATGGCAACTCTTGAGAAATTCTGTTTTGTGTAAGTCTGAGGTGATACATAACATGTACCACAGCGACAAGAGAAAACTGTCATGTAATCTGAGTTAGGTTCATTTTTCTGCTTTTTTACATCCTCACATTTAGAAGTTCTTGACTGTGTCAGAGATGACACAGTATTTAGTTGGTTGTGACCTTTGTGGAGTCAGGAGGGGAGGACGAAATAGAGTGGAGCCTTGCCTGACCTGTGGCCGGCTTGGAGAGATGGCACATTCTTTGGACAAAAACCTAGCTGGAGGTGAGGACTCTGGTCCCCTGTACTTCCTGCTGCAGAATACATTCAGCTGGAGATCAGGGTCTTGTCTCCAGCTCTAAGATTTCAAGACTGGTGGCTCCATGTAGTTTCCAAGTCTTAAATAAAAATTTGAAAGCTGTCTAATATCTAAATCAAAACCACTTACCTCAGAAAAGATATATAAAAAAACATATTTATATAAATATATATAATTATATATTATATGTAATTTATATGAAAGATACATATATATTTTATAATAGGAATCTATGCTTATAGAAAATTTGGGAACTATTAAAAAATAAAGGTCTTTAGGAGATTAAATAGTATTAACATTTTCATGTATTTCCTTTTTGTGTTTTTCTTAACAATTTAAAAAATTTAAGCCTATATTTTTAATTGAAGATAAAATTTTTAATAATTTAATTTTAATCACCTGAGTTATGTTGTGAACATTTTTCCATGTTACACACTCTTGAAAAAAATGAGTTTTGAGGATGACTTAGTTGGTTTATGGGACATGCCATAATTTATTTACCTCTCCCCTGTTGTTGGATATTTAGAAACAATTGTCTGTTTCAAAAGTTTACCAAGCTTCTTAGATATTTCAGTATATCTTTTTTTTTTTAAGTTAGGGCATGTTCTGCTTTAATACTGTTGAAATTGGCAATGTTTTAGAAATTATTTTTATTAATGAGTGGCTTTAATGGACTTTTGGGTTCATGTGTTCTAGTCAAAAGCTGTTGAAATAAGGATTTCATGCTATGGAAAGATAAATGGAAAGAAGTTTGGGCATCACAGGAGGAAATGTGGGTTGCCTTTTACATAATTTCCTCCTTCTGGGAGGGACTTCTGATGAGTGTATTATCTGTCCATTTGCACACTTTTGGCTGCTATAGAAATTGGTACTTTCCCCTCAGGTTTTGTTGTGGGGGAAAATGTCCATATATGTAAGGCCAGAATGCCCTGAATACCATTTTTTTTTTTTTAATTAACCAGAGTAAAGAGACAGTTGCTACAGGAGCTAGTTTCTCCCTCAGGGCTCAGCTGTCAGGGACAGAGCAGGGCAGTGGCAGCTGACTGACGAGGTGGCCGCAGCCCAGCATGGGCAGAACTGGGGCAACTGGCGGCACCAAGCCCTTTGCTTGGTGCTTCTGCTCTGTTATCCCATTCATCCTCCCCACTACCCTGAAGGTGGGTCCTGCTATTATCCGTATTTCACAGGAGGTCAAGGAGCAGTTGCAGAGGTTTAAGTCTCCCAGACCAGAGTTTGAACCTGGGCAGTCTGGTTTCAGGGCCAGAGCACCTGATGGTTTGGCTTTACTTCTAGAACTTGAAGGCTTCTGAGTCCATGGGGGCCTGGAAAGTTCCAGTGATCCAACTGGTGGCAAGACTGAGGACAGAGCTGGTTCTTCTTCAGTGTCAATACCCCTTGATCTTCCCCGTTTCGTTCACACTCTGTCTTGTACAAGCAGCATTGCTGGAATGACAGCAAATTTTGATTCAGCTCCGTTCAGCAAGTGAGAAAATCACCTGCTGCACAGCTGTGACTTTCTAGAGAATTTAAGAGTAGAAGGCTTTGCCTGCCCTGGAAGTTGGTCTTGTTCTAGGTCGTGCTGATAACTTTTAATGAGACAAGAGAATAGAATTGTGAATTTGCAGAGTTTGAAGGCACAGAGCTATCATCCAGTGGTTATGGCCCCCTTTTCCCAGGACAGTTTTAGGCAGAACCCCAATATGTGAAATAAAAGTTGGGCTGCCATGGTTGAAGGGAGTGGGGAAATGGCAATCGCAGATAACACAGACGCGGGACATGGTTACTTCCTGGCCTCTGAGACACTTCAGCACATGCCCAGGCTCCCCTGGTCACTGAGAGAGCCTAACTCACTCATTGGCCCGATGGAGATGCCGTCCCTGGTGCAGGAGATGGGATGACTGCCCAAGGTCACACCACCTGTGTTCCCCTCAGGGCGTGACATACCGTAGGGTTTGTTCCTGGGCCCTGTGCCTGTTCGGACCTCGGTATTATCCTTGGCTTGTGCCCTGAGATCCAGCCAGTCATCAGGTTCTGCACCGTGCTGCCCGGCACCCACACATGTCTCTCTTTCATCTTCCGTACCACTGCCCTCATCCAGTTGGTCACCTCTAGTTTAGACGGCAAAGGTCCTTAGTTAAAGAAAGAGGGAGAGAAGGATGACTCGTCCTGGCGCGGAGTTCAAACCGAGCCCCTCCTCTGTCCAGGAGGAAGCCTGCCAGCACCCCTCTGGAAGGCCCCGCGTCTTCGTGTAGCTTGTCAGCTTCTCGAGTCTGGTTCCAGCCTGTTGTTCCTCATCCATCTCCCAAACTGCCACAGGCTGGGACTTTGGGAAAGCAGACTTTAGTGGCCCAGGGTGGAACCACAGTCTCTGCACCTGTGACTCTGTACCTGAGCTCTCCCTTCTGCCCGACCCACCTTCCTGTGCCTGCCTGAAAGAGCCCCCCAGGCTTGCATGTCCACCTCGGCCTGCCTGCAGTGACCTTCCCTGTCCCACCCTCGTCCCTCCAGGCCCTGCCCCTCAAGGGCACTTTTCCTGAGGTGACCCTCCTCGTCCTCAGAGTCCATGTCACTCACTGGAACCCTTGGCTGACAGCAACTGGCAGTTAAAATGTTGAAATACTCCCATTCTGGTTTCAAAATAGTTACTACCCCAAGGGCCCCCACCCCTAATTCAGAAACTGAAGGGTTAATGCCTGGCCCAGCAGAGGCTCTCCTGAACCTTGTTCTGGTGGTTGCCGACTTCTCCAGTTGGTTGGTGCCAGGCTGAACTCTTTATTCATTTTTTTTGAATAGTGTCCTCCCTCTGCCCTTCCTTTGCCTCTTCATGTGTGGATAGTTTGCTTCCCCAAATAGGCCCCCAGCCACACTCTAAGCTCTGGACATTTAGGTGACCGAGGCATTGTCATTTCTGTGTTTTCAGTAGCATTTAGCTCAGGGCTTCACTGTTAATAAGTACTTAATATTATCTGATGATTGATTGAGACAGGGAGACATTCAGATGGACAGATGTCCCATAGAAGGTGTCACTGGCAAGAATGTACATTTCATTGTTCCAGGTTTGTATGTTATGATCCCGTGAAAGACTTAGATCTTTTCACTAAGATCCATCAAGGCGTCGAAAATCTCCAGCCCAAAGCCTTTTCTTTCCCTGGGTTGAACTTGGTGTGCAGGAGGGCATCTGAGGTCTCTTCCAGGGTAATTTGTTAAGTCTGAGCAGCAGGTGGCTGTGGGCTTCGCAGGGAGGGAGGGAGATCGGTGTCGAGTTCTCAGCAATCTTACGTAACTGTACTGTAGCCTGCGTCTACCTGAGATTCCTACCTAAAATCATACCTTGTTTTTGTGTCACTGGTGACATGGTCAAATAGCTGTTCGTTCCTCCTGTTGGATGATTACCCACATTGTGCCTCAGACAAGCTTCGGAGGTGCCTCGGACTGAGGAGCTGGCAGGGACCTTGCCTGTCAAGCAGTCCAACCAATCACCGCACAGAGGAGGGGCCAGGATGCAGAGGGGTGTGCCCCGCAGCCCTGGGCAGGCCAGTCGCCCAGGGCGGTGCCAGACGGTTTTTCCCCTGACGTGAATCAGACGACAAGCCGCTGACTGCAGGGACTCTGTAGAGGGCACGCGGGGGCTGAAGCCGTGGGGTCCCGAGGACAGACTGCCTCCAGTGAGGCCAGCCCTTGGCCTGGAGTCTCCTTTCTCCAGAACAGCCAGCCCAATCCTCTTGGCCTCCTGCGCTGGGCAAGGTGACAGTAACCAGCGCTGTCCTGCTCTCTGCAGCATGCCTCTTTCCATCACGGGGCCATGCTGAGTATTTTCGTCTCCCCCCGGACAGAAAGTCTACGTGCAGGCGTTGGTAGACACTGCTAGCCTGCATCCTGGGTGTAGCTGGCTTCTCTGGGTGCTCCAGTTAACAGTGGTAGTTGTTGCCTCCTGAAGTCGGGAACTGGCAGAGACCAGCCAAGAAGTGACAGAGAGGAGATTGAGGGCTGGTCTCCAGAATGGGGTACATGTGCCCCGGGTAGGGGTAGACCATCCATTAGGGTGCAGGTGGATGTTTTAGAACTTCTGTAGGTATTTATTTTTAAGCTTTCTTTTAATATTCATATTTGTGTATTTTATAACGTTCAGAAAATATTTGCAGATGCATAGAGTTTATAAATAAGTGCATCTACATATTAGGGATACATTAATCATGATTTTTCATGCATCATCAAAAATTTGGAGAATCAGAAAATCAACTCCTTCTCTGCCATCAGTGTGGCACAATCCCTTCAAATGCCATTTTTAAAAGGAGAATTTGTTAATTAAGGGAGGATAGACACTGCTTTGTGACACTGGGTTGTGATTCATGCCAAGTTGGTATCTGCCTTCAGGAGAATCAGGTTAAATCCAAAGTATGTTTCTCCTTTGGACCCAAAACTTGACAATGTAGAAAGAAGCCTCATTGGGAAAAGCTTTAATTTTTTTCCTGTTTTATTCACTACTGTGCCCCCCAAGGCTAGGGCAGTGCTTGACCTAGAGTGGGCACCCCGTAAATATTTGTGTGTACCTTTTTGCATGACAATTAAAAGTCATGCTGGGTTGGCTACTACAAGCCAACATTTGAGTTGGCTTTCTTTGTTTAAGCCTCTGGTCAGGGGCAGGATGCGTGCCAGCTTTACCCCAGTAAATGAGTTTCCAAAGCTGTGGCCTCGTACAGGTGAAGTGGGCCTCAGTAGTGTCACTTGAATGATAGGATGTTTGGGATTTGCTTTTAAATTTTTTTTTTTTTTAAGATGGGTAGAGAGTGAAACAATACTGGCAAAATGTTGTTGACTGTGGAAGCTGAAGCTGGGGTTATGGGTACATGGTGGCTTCTTATACTATCCTATGTACTTTTGAATAGGTTTGGAAGTTTCCATAATAAAAATTGAAACCAAACATAAAGGGAAACCAAAGACCCCAAACTCATGCCACCTGTTCCAAGGAGGGATGGCCAGATGGGACAGTCTCTTTTTTTTCCTTCCTTCTTTTAAACACTGGGTCATTATTCTGTAATGCTCTGCAACCAGTTAGATTTATTTTGTCTTCCTCTTACTGGGACTAATCACCTCTTTTTAATGCTACCTGGACTCCTGGTGTAATTCTAGCTCACCAACTCCTCCCTCCTCATACCATGAGCCAAATCCTGGTTAAGCTTTTCTCTATTTCTCGTATGGCTTCCTGCAGCATCGGTGGGGGCGTCCCCAGAGCCGAAATCTGTAAATGCTCAACAGTGGATTCCCCCAGACTTAGGAGTAGCTGGCCTTGCTCTCTCTCTCTGGATAGAAATGTCTTTCATTCTGTCTTCCACTCACCCGCTGCTCTGTTGGCTGATTTTCTAGTTTATCCATCCCTCTGAAACCTTGATCTATTTTAAGAGGCGTCAGTAACTCTACCCAGTCTTGTGCCCCCTCAGCCTTCTTATCCAGGTCGCTGACATTTGATCGCTGTGACCTGTGGGAGCCACAAGGACTGGGCGTGCTTCTTCTTGTCAGGCGGCCGCCAGGGCTGCTCTCCTGGGAGAGTGGCCGTGCCCTTAACGCAACCCTGCTCACTCCCAGCACAGGCGGGCCCTCGGGTGTTTCCCTGCCCCCCACCTGCCTCTGCCTGTCCTGCCTGGCCTGTGTCCCTGCCAGGCTCTCTGGGTCGTCCTTCTCCGTGCTCCAGCATGTAATTAGTGCTTTCTCCCTCCTCTGGCTCCTGGAGGCCAGGGCCCTGAACAGTTTGGTTAACTCCTGCAGGTGCGTTAACGCTTGTGGGTTAGGGGGGACCATGAGAGCGGAGAGATGTATTTGCTGGGAGGGCTTTACCCCATCTGTCACTCCGCTGAAAGGACAGGTTGCCTCCCAGAGCCCTTTCTGGAGCAAGTGGGAAGGACCTAAATACAAGAGGAAATGAACTGACCTGACTTAGTTACAGCTTCTTTATCTTGAGAAACTAGGATAAAGAAACAAAAGCAGCAAAGTATAAAGAGTAATAAAACCAGAAAAAAAATACCCATGGAATTGATGGTTTTCAACATGGATTGTTTGATTTGTATGTCCTGAAGTCACCCAGAGTTTCTGGGTGGGTTGGGATCCTGTTACTTTCCCGAATACCAGGACTGTGTGGCCACCTTTTGCTTCTTCTGGCATCGCCTTGGAGATACTCCTTGGTGTTGATGATAGAAAGCAGAAGCTTCCCTCTGTCCCCCCTCTCTTCCCCATCCCCTCTGGGCCACGCGGGCAGCAGGGGGCTGGCTCAAGGTTTTGCAGCTCGCGGGGCACCGCCTGTGTCTGGACAGTGCGCGTGGGTCTAGTGTTCCTTCGTGGCTTTGTTCTGCCTCCTTCCACGGCCACTGCTTAAAGTTACTAGCTTTGAACAAAGCATCTGACAAGACCCCATGACTTCGGTGCCTTCTCTCTCTGCAGTTTCTCAAACGAATGGCCCTCATCCCCAGTCCCGAGGCCTCAGCCGGGGAGCGCTCCTGCCGGCTGGGCCCGGCCCTGGCCGCTGTGGAAGGACAGGGATCCTCTTCCCTGTTGGCTTGTTCTCTGCTTCTCTCGGGGCAGCCTCTTGCTTCAGGGTTTACTCCGTGGTTCATTGCAGGCCAGGAAGGTGGAGATGCCTCTTCTGGGTTTCTCTCCAGCTAGTGTGACAGGCCCTCCTTGTGTCGCCTGACTGCCCTGGACCGCGCATCCTGTTCTGTAAGACACAGGCCCACGGATGTGGGCAGGACCCCTCCTGTGCCCAAATCAGCTGCAACAACGTGACTGATGGCCCCAGCCGGTAAGCGGGAAGCCTCCCCTACGGGAGCCTCTTCTGCCTCGGTTCTCAGAGAAATGCCAGGCCAGCTTAACCCACAGGCCTCCTGGTCTCCAGGTGCTGGAGCAGAGCCCGCGGCGTCTGCTCTGCCCGGGGCGGCTCCCTTCTCTGCTCTTATCGGGGAAGTTCCCTGCCCGGCCATGACACACACCCAGACATCACTCAGCAGTGGTGAATCTGTGTTTGCAGACCGGTGGAAACATCTTGCTTTTCTTTTGATTTTTTTTTTTTTTGAATGGAAACATTTCCTCTTAAATCCACGCCCCTAAAATTTAACCCTGGATCCCACCCAGAGGCTTTTCAGTGACCTGGATATCTGCACTGGGCACGGCCTAACTGTAATTATCATTTTCTCAAGTGGACGTACCTGACAGGTCTCTGCTGAGGAGAGAAGGGAGGAGAGCTGCGTGGCTGTGGGTGTTCTTCTCTCTGGAGAATGCCGGGCAGGTCCTGCTTCGAGCATTCCTTACATCCCAGATGACCGCCCACCCGCCCGGCTTTCTGGGCGTTTCCGAGGGCTCCTCACTCCAGTCCTGCTGGTGTGTTCCAGCCCCTGGGCGGTTTCTCTGGTTTGGAAGATTCTCTTTTCTGTCAGAGAAATCTTAACAGAAGTTAGTGGCCAACCCTAGGGCCAGGCTCTGAGTCAGCCCTTCCTCTGGCATTGGCTGTTCCACTTAAGAAAGGTATTTGCTCTCTTGCCTTCCCCAGTGGCAACCTTGATTTGTTTCAAAAAACCTGCAGTCACATGTCTCAATGGACATCTAAATGTCTTTGAAGGAGAAGTGAGGACCCTTGCCGTTGGATGACCTTGGGGCAACATCATGCATAAGTGAGAACAGTTTGAGAAACTGGAAACATCGTGGGCAGATGGGCAGGAGAGTGTTTTTCGTAGGCTTTCAGTCAGGGGCTTGCATCTTGTTTGTTTGTTTCTCCCCCACGCCACCTGGAGATGTTGCCTCCTTCCAGCGCCCTGACTCACAGCAGTGGCGTGGGTGCAGAGGGAGATGCTGAAGTTTGGAGAGGCCCTGAATACCCCTCTTTCTCTTAGGAAAACCACTGCTCTATAAATACATGTTCTGGGGGCTTGCAGTGAAGCACTGGTCAGAATCACAGAGGGTCATTCTTGATTCAGGAGATGTTTATGAAGCACGTGTTCTGGGCAGGGTACTTGTTAAGCACTGAGGGTGTCTAGAGACCGACGGGACGGGGCCCTGGCCCCAAAGGAGAGGGAAGCATCTCCATAATGGAAGCGTGCACTCGCCGTAAACAAAAAACTGAGGTGCTGAGGGCCACAGATAGAGGGTTCTTGGAATTCAGAACAAGGACTGACTACTTCTGATTGAGGGGTCCTGTGAAAATTTATTGGCGAAAGTGGCCCCTGGCCTCCTTGGGTAGGACTTGGACACCTTAAAGGAGGGCCAGGAAGGAGAGCTGTTGGTGAGGCGACAGCAAGGAGAGGGGATGTAGTGGGCCTGGAGGCACAGGGAGGACCTTTTGCTGGTCTTTGGGGAGGGCCCCCTGTGGTGCAGGAGGGCAGGAGTTCAGGGGAGGACCGAGGTGGCGTGTGCTGTGACACCTGCCTGCTTGGCCGCGCTGAGGCCAGGGGTTGGCAGGGTCGCCCAGAGGAGTGAGCACAGGGATGGAAGGTTCTTTCACTCACAGACTGGGGGACAGGGCTGGGACCTGCAGCCACCTTCCTGTGTCACCCTCCTCACTTTGTGGCTCCGCCATCATTCTCCCAGACTCAGAAACTCAACTTGCCAGTTCCTTCTCTTTTTTCCATTATATCTACTTAGTTACCAAATCCTAGTGGTTTTTATTTTAAGTGATTAAAAATTCTTTTTTCATTCTGATGAAGTATGCGTAACTTAAAATTTACCATTTGAATCGTTAAGTGTGCAGTTCCGAGGCATTAAGTACGATCTCAGTGTCGTGTAACCATTACCATCTCTAGTTCCAGAATTTCTCATCATCCCTGATAGAAACTCTACCTGTGAAGCAGTCACTCCCCATCCCCCACCCTGGTAGCCTCTAATTTCTGTCTATGAATTTGCCTGTTTTAGGTCCTTTGTATGAGCAGACTCATACAGTATTTGTCCTTTTGTGTCTGGCTTCTTTCACTTAGCATAATGTTTTCACCTATGTTCAACAAGCTTCACCCATGTCGTGGCATGTGTCAGAATCTCCTTCTTTTGTAAAGGCTGAATAGTATTCTGTTGTATGCACAGACCACATTCAGTCTGTCCCTTCATCTGTGGGTGGACATTGGGAGTCACAGCCCAGCTTTTTTAAAGTCCTGTGTGTCCTGGCCTTTTGCCATCCTCTGCATTGTCCCCCACCTTTGTCTGGATTTGAATTACCGCCTGCCTGGGTCACAGCACTTGCCTCTCCAGGGCCATAGCCTTTGTTTGCCCTCAGACCGAGCTCTAGTCCTGTTCTTGTGTGGAGCCGGGCTGGGACATTGAACTTCCTGCCTCACGGTTTCCTGATCTTTGAACTGAGGGTCATAGCTCCGTGCAGTGAGGGCTGTTGTGAGCATTGCATGTGCTCATGGGCATAATTGCTTAGCGCTGTGCCTTCATGAAATCATGGTCTCACACTGATTTCCCTGAACACTTTCCCTTCCCCTCTCCTGCCCGACCTACCCCTGTTGTGTGTTCTGGATTAACTTGCCCCAAATCCTAGAGCTGAGGCGGGAAGTTGCTCCTTGTTGTCCCATTTCTGTCCCCGTAGCCTGAAGTTAGACCTCATTTTCTTAGACACATTGTCCTTTAAGGGAGGCCCAGCTCACCCCCCGGCTCCTTCACGCAGCTCTCCCGGAGAGGATGTGAGCGCATCCATCATTTCTTTTGCAGTTACTGCTACCTCGTCCTTCTCTACTTTGTGTACGCATTTTTGTTGTGCAGTTTTCTTTCAAGCCTCATGAGTGGGGTCTGCAGGTTTTCCGTTTGTATCCAGTGTGGATATTAAATCATACATACCCAGTGGAAGATGAGGGTTTCCCCAAACTCTCAGTCCTCATATTAGAGTCTTACCAACAAAGTGCTCTCTCAGTCACTTTATTTTGAACATCAGTTGAGAGGGCACGTTGTCTTGAATCCACCCCTGCCAGTCCAAGTCTTGGGTCCTTGTAAAAATCCACTAACTGAATTTATTTTCTCTAAGGCTAAGAAATTGAACACTGGCTGAGTGAATTACTTCTGGGGGTTGGACTTTACAGAGGCGAGCTTTGGATACTATTGTATAAAGCTTTTAAACATCCATTTAAAAAGCAGTGAGGTTTGTGGTTTAGTTATATGTATATGGACCCATAGGGCAGATTTTTTTAAACTGTCCTAACATTATCCAAATGTGTTCCTGTGACTTGGGAGAATTTCTGTGGTGGTAGCTGCTGATGGGACTTCAAAAAAAGCTTCCACTTAACCAGCTTAAATGGAAGAGGGAAATGTGAAGATACGCCCCAGAAAAATGTCAGTCCTCAAAAAGTGGCTTTGGAGATTTCCAGAGACCCTGTTGGAAGAAGCATGTTCAAAGATTTTGAATAAAATATTAATGAAATGTGAATAGAAAAACAGCAAATATTTCTAAAGTAATGGGTAGTGTTGTGTGACTTAAATATATATGTAGCTCGATGAATATGGAAACTGTTATAAGTAGACATGTGACCATTTCTTCTAATCCCGAAAAGTTTTGTCTGTTCCAGTTGGACCCATTATATTTGGAATCTCTCTATTTGGGGCGTATGTGCTGGTTGTGGCCTGTAGCCGAGAGGGGCAGGTAAGGCCTGGCCCTGATCTTACTCATTAAAACTAGCTTGATCCTTACCTGGGAAGGCAGTGTGTCCCTCTCTTTCTCGGACGACTTTAGAAGAAGGGCAGGGAGGGGTTGAATGTAGAATTAGTCAGCTGGTCTTGACTATTTCAACAAATCCGTTTTCCCAAAACGGAGCATCTCTGCTCCCTTTCTCCTTTTAAAGTCTTCTTGGAAATTGAATTGGTGATGCACAGAATCACTTTAATGAAAAGTAGGTGGGTTTAGGGTTTACTGTGCTTGGCTGGGAAGGAAAGCCCCGAGGCCGTGGATGGGGACAGCTTCCTGTGGGATTACTTGCTCCTTGTGCCTGGGGTCCCGAACGGGCCCAAGTGGTCCTTGTCCTCAGGCCCGGGGTGAGGAGATGACCCCAGGGCGGGGACCTTGGTCAGGAACTCCCGTGTGGGCTGGGCTTGGGACAGCAACCTCTGCTTTCCCTTCCAACTGGTGGACTCTGGCACCTCTGGAGAGCTTCTGTACCTCCCTCTCTCTAGGGAGAGCCTGGCTGCTCTTTTGGTTCCAGAGGGGATGGTTTAAGCAAATCTAGCTTTAGGTAATTTGCCAGCCAGGGTTAAGGAGCACGAATCCAGCGGGTCTGGAGAGGCCCGTTGAAAGAACAGCGCACGGCCTGGCTGCTGCGCTCTTGTTCCTTCCCGAGGCTGAGCTCTGCCCCGCTAGTGCCAGACAAAGAGGGAGCTTTCAGGCCTCTGTAAATAGGCTATTGTACAGGGAGAGGAGGTGGGGCAAGGAATGGCATCATCTTGCCAGCTTGGCCAGCTGCTTTAAGGAGCGATGTCAGGGTTTCTTCATTTGCTGCTGCTCGGGCAAGGGTGCTGTTTATGTGGGTTTGTTTAAGGGCTGCATTCCTGGTGGAGTAGTCTACCAAACCACTATTATTCAGCTGGATGAAAGCTTGAGGAACTTTAGAAGGAGAGAAACATCCAGCTCATCTGTTTTTTGTTTGTTTGTTTATTTTTTGGTTTCTAAATGACACGAAGAGAATAAAATGCTAATGTAAGTATCCATTTGCAGAATTGCAGGAGCTGCGTGTGTGTGTGTGTGTGTGTGTGTGTGTGTGTGTGTGTGTGTCCTTAGAGAATGATGCCCTTGTGAGTCACCTCTGGCCCCGAGCCACTTTTTTCCTGGTGCGAAGAGAGTGGTAAGAGGTGAAGCTTTGTGTACGGTGGGCCTTGAACCCCCATGTTCGGAGGCCAGGGTGATGGGATAATGCCAGCAGGTATGTCAGGTATGGAGAGTTAAATGGGTTTCAGATGCCCAGCTCTCATCATCCTGTGAGTACCAGTGCTAAAGGGGCCTGGAGAAGCCTCCTGCCCTCACACTTCCTGACCTGGGGTGTGGCCTGAAGGGGACTTGTGAGCCCCAAGAGCAGAGAAGTACGTGGATATTGTTAGTGGAGAGTCAGGGGCCCAACAGAGGGTAAGAATTGTTCATGTAGAGGAAGAGCTTGAATTGAGAGTCAGGCTGGTGTCTTGGTCTTGGAAGAGACCCTGGGGAAGCCTTATAAGTCTCCATCCTTGGCTTTGTCATCAAATTTTATATTGTGATACTCAGTTAAGACATACGACGTGAAAGCCTTTCCAAACACCACACTTGATGCTAATTGTGTTGTTTAGCTGTTCTTCCCAAAGTTTGGGCAGACGGGTTTGAGAGTTTCTGCCCTCCAACAGTCACGCAGTCTGGTTTCTATTCCCCTGCCCTGTCCGTCTATTTCCACCCAGGTCTAATTAAAGGCATCCTCTGCTCCGGTGCTTTGCGTTGGGTTCCTGCCACATTTCCCCAACCATTGTTATGTTCCCTGTCATCCTGTGGTTGTAGCCTCTAGCTCTGCAGGAAATTCAAAAGACTCAGCTGAGCGAGCTTACCTTCCGTAGGTGTGGGAATAGCCGTGGGGAAGGAGAGCTGGTGGCCGGTAGTCCTGTGTGTTCAAGAAATACTGGCTGCTTAAGCCTTTAAGCCGACTGAATCATGTTCTTAGCAAACAGCAGCATGATTATATGCCTGGGCCATAAATACGTCCTGAGATGATGATACGGAAATTTGCTTTTGAAAGAATTAGAAAAAAATATTCCAACTAGAGCACCATTGCAACAAGAATAAAATCTGTGTGGGTTTTAACCATTCGTTGGCAAGTTCATGTATCTTGATAGTTCTTAGAGACCTGCTGGGACTGTCTTAAGGCCTCGTGTTGTCTTCACCTACAGCATTTAAAGGCTATTTATTGTGGCTAATTTTCTTTGAATATAGGTCTGCTTCCATTTCTAAATAGCCTAAGTGCCTTTAACTTGATAGCAGTTAAATAGGAGGTAACAGATTTGTAACACTCCCTGTTCACATTTAAGAGTTGTGAATTCACGTGGCTTTAAATGAGGTATTGCCTTTGTTCATTGTGTGGCCTGTGGCTTTCCTATGTACAGCACTGTCCAGTTTGTTTGGTGAAATGGATTTGTAGTTTGTTACCTGGCTGCCAGCTAAGAGGCATGAATTAAACTGCTGTAGCTTATCATTACCATCCACTGAAGATGAGGATTTAGCTGGATTTAAACCCTTAGCTTTACAGATTAGTACCTAATAAAATGTTCTTGCATGAGTGCTACAAAATCAGTAATTTTCTGGGGTTTTTTTTGTAAGTTTTCTTTCCTAGACTTATTTCTAGAGATAGACTTGTTTCTTAGTATAAAGCTGTCTACTTGTAGCTTGGCTACTGCTGATGCTTAAGATTAAAAAAATTAATCACCTGTTTGTGACTGTGTTTGTGGGGGAATGACTGAATATTTCCACATAGGGATATGATTCTTTTTTGAGGGGAGGAAGAAGTAATTAGGTTTATTTATTATTATTTTTTTACTGGAGGTACTGGGGATTGAACCCTGGACCTTGTGCATGCTAAGCATGTGCTCACCACTGAGCTGTACACTCTCCCCGAGATATGATTCTGTTGAACAGCACCTATAAATTCACACGGTCTAGGTTTTATGGAAATGACTTCGGGGACTTCTGGGAGACAAGAGGGAAGGTCAGGGGTATGTGTGTAATATAATGGTAACTCCCATTCAGACTTGAAATGCTGGTGGGTGATGAAGACAGCCAGAAGATGGAAATGACTGGAGGGAAAGGCAGGTGTGCACATTATATGTATAAGTTTTCTGTGCATTCGTACAGTTGCAATATTGTTTACGAAATCTGACTGCTCGGTGCCAGGAGAACCTGGGCTTGATTTGTCTGCTTACCAAGTCTTGGTGTAAACACCCCTTCCCTTCGCTTCCTCGGAGAGTCCACCCTGATCTCGGGATCTTGATGGTGGTAACATTTACCCACCTTGCTGACAGACAATGCTTGTTTAATTTTGTGTCTTCCCCACTAGCCAGTTAGCCCTTGGAGAGCCTGGACCAGGTCATTGGTACTGTCTTCCCAGCTCCTAGCACAGTGCTCAGCACCCACTAGGTGCTCAGATTTGTTGAATGGCTGGAGTGGCTCAGTTTGAGCTATCAATTCATCTAGAAGAAATCTGCTGTCAGTGTACTACTGACAGTCTGTTCTGTTCTTGGCCTGTCTTGTGTCAGTTCGATATAACCCCCCAACATCTGATCATTCATTTCAGTGGTTTTTAAAAATATGCCCATTGTCTCTTCTTATTGGGAAGCTGAGCAGAAAGAAAACAGTGTCTGTTTTCAGAACTGGCACAAGCAGTGACACTAACTGATGCCTGTCTCTGCCCATGGATGGAGCAGTGGGGTGACTGCTCCCAGCTCCTCATTGGCCCATCCTCCACCGTCTGTTCTCCTGGGATGTCAAGCATGGATTTTGTCTGCGAGTTACCTTTAGCCTAGTGGGCAGCAGCACAGGACTGGGCATGTGACGAATGCCCTGAGAGACCTTGGCAGGCCGGGTAACATCGGCTGAGCCTTTCCACCCCATGCCCCGCCCCTGCTCCCACCCTGCCGCCTGGTCTGTTTCTGCATTCGGGTGTCACCCAGCATTCAGCTGTTGGTGGCACAGATGGTGAGTGGTTTTGTGAGGGCTGGTGCTTTCTCTCCACAGTTATGACCTGAAGAAATGCGCTTATCTGCTCCTTCTCTCTTGTTATGTTAAACCTTGAAATTTTCTATGTATGTGCGTGTGAGTGTGTGTATATTGTGTGAATATGTGACATGAGATTGCGTTGTGTTGGCTCTTCGAGTACTGATGGCCTGATATTCTGCAACCCTGTTAAAAAAGAAATATATATATACACACACACACATATATACACACACAACAATATAGATTTAAATTTGAAGAGAATTTCTACATTTGAAAAGAGAAGAAAATTATTTTCAGTCTTGGGACCTAGCTATTTAAAGGAACACACAATAAGTAGCTCAAAAATACCGTCCGACTTTATGGTTAAGAGGTTAACACTTGTTGCATTGCTGGGGAATTTTCAAGAAAAGTCTTTCAGATCATTTACTATGGTTTCCTTCCCTGTGTTACCAGACACACTTTAGAGCAGATTTTTTTTTTCTTTTTTGGGGGGGTTGGGGGTAGGTAATTAGGTTCACTGGTTTATTTATTTTTAGAGGAGGTACTGGGGATTGAACCCAGGACCTCATGTATGCTGAGCATGCGCTCTACCACTTGAGCTGTACCCTCCCCCCATTCATTAATTTTTAATTAGAATTGTTCTTATTTGTTATCTGTATTGCACGTTAGTGTTTTATGTTGATGTATCTATAAATCTGTAATATTCAGTTTGAGGCTTTAATATATGTGGAGCTGTCCTTCTGATTTTCTTCTGTGTGTTTTGGCCTTGTAGTTTTGTTCGTAAACTCCTTGTAGTTAGTTAAGTGTCGTTTTTTATTACCTCTGCCCCTTACTGTTCTTCGCACAGGACTAATCACAATATCGGTAGAGGAAGCAGTCGTAATGCCCAGTGTTGACTGAGCACGTGCTGAGGCCTTGCACCCTTCTGAGCTCTTTGTATGAACCCTGTAGTCCTTAAGAAAGCTCTCCGAGATAGGTGCTGTTTTCATTTCCATTTGTGAATGGAGGCACCGAGAGGTCAGGTGGATTAGTCCCAAATCATACAGCTCATACGCTAGGGAGACAGAATCCAGGATCTTAAATACCGTTTATACTTTCCAATACTATGCTGCCATCTCTCTCTAGATAGTTGCTTGATAAGTATCTGTAGATATTTATGTGCACCAGATTATTGTTTATTTTAGCTGTGATAGCTTGAGGAATATAAAAGACACTGTCATATCGGAATAGCCAACTGCAGTTTCCCCTGTGTGGATATGGCTGCTTTTACGGTACAAAGCATGTGGGGAAGGTGAGAGGCCTTGTGAAGTTCAGTCTGGTCTGTTTCACCAGCCTGGGAGCTTGTGCTGAGCTTTGTGTGAAGAAATGGCCCACAGGTAGTTGGGGCTAGTTTATGCCCCTCTGTTCTTCTCCCCGTCGGCTATGGTAATGAGGGTTTGGTGCATTTGATTATGTGTAAAAGAACAGAGAGAGAAAACTGGGCAAGTAAATGGTAACTTACACCCCTTATTTGAACATTTTTTGGCAAGAATTCTGAGTAAGTGAATCTTTTTAATGTGGTTAATGAAAACCTTACAGAAGATGATAGAAGTGAAGTGAATGCCTAAGATGTTTTTAGAAAAGTGAAATCCTGACAGCCAGGAAAAGACCTGGACAGTCAGACTGTGGCTTTCATGCCTTGATCGGTCAGCCAGCCTTCGAGTTAGGTGGTCGGCCTTGAGGAGTCTGGAGCCGCACCCAGCCGCCCTGGAATAAACATCACATTTTTCTCTCCGACAGACTTCAGCCTAGGACACTGCCAACCCCAGCCCAGGACGATGCAGGCCCATGAGTTGTTCCGATACTTTCGGATGCCAGAGCTGGTTGACTTCCGGCAGTACGTGCGCACCCTTCCCACCAACACGCTCATGGGCTTCGGGGCGTTCGCAGCACTCACCACCTTCTGGTACGCCACGCGGCCCCGGGCCCTGAAGCCGCCATGCGACCTGGCGATGCAGTCGGTGGAGGTGGCGGTAAGTGGAGCCTGGCTGCCCACGGGGTCCCCTGCCTCCCTCTCCCCGGTTTACGGGCCCCACTGAAGGCAATGACAGTCACAGTCACAATCACAGGCACATATTCGTTTGCGCTTTGTAGACTGAAATGTGCTCACCTAACAGAATTTCAGCAGTGACAAGAAATGGAAAAGGCCAAAATATAGGGCAGAGGGTCGCACAGGGTGGTGCTGGTTGGGTGTCTACACATGTCACACAGGAGAGGCTTGTTCCCGAAATCACATGGGGCTTCTGCGCTGCTCTGGGCTCTGCGCTGTGCCCAGAGGATCCCGAGAGAGGAAAGGACAGGCACGGAGGCCCCACCCTCAGGCCCAGGGTCCCAGTGGAGAAGAGAGGAAGGCTGTCCAGTGTCAGGGAAAGATTTCACCTGTGGTTGTCTGGTACTTGGTTGAAAGGGACTCAGGGGTTTCTGACAGGATGAGGCTAGACCAGGAAGCTTCCAGATGACGTGGCCGCAGAGTTTAGGACAGGTATGAGGAAAGGAGGGCGCCCAGCAGGCCTGTGAGGTCGAGCTGGGTGCCGTGCGTGGTTGTGTCTAACGTGGGCAAAAGAAAGGTCGTGCTCTCATCGTTGTAAAAGTCAAACCAGCGAGTGATGTTCCATAATTAGGGCCTACGGGCTGGGATGATGTGGAAATGTGAAGGTCCTTCCAGAAAAATTCTTGCTCAAGACTCCCTCCCACTCCACCTTCCTTCCCTCTGGAATCTCCTTTTAAGATAAGTCAAAAAGATGAAGCAACCGGGTGTTGACTGGTGCTTTGACCCCTCACCTGCTCTCTGCTTTGTAGTTTCTTGCTTCCCCTACCCAAGTCAGAATTCACTCTCAGTACTTACTACTTGCAAAAGGAGAATGTTGTGAAACTTAGATTCACCTCATTACTGCTTTTAGACTTAGCAGTGAAAGGTTCCCCCTCTCCCCGTCTGGTAGCCACGAGGAGGAGAGTGTGTCCTTCCAGATAAAGCCCTGACCTGCTGAATACCTTTCCGTTATTTATAGGGTTCAGTTCTTTGTTTCGTTTCAGGCAACTCCTTGGATTCATTAATGTGAAACTCTTAAAATATGTGAAAGGTATGTCTGTCTATTTCATGCCAAAATGTAAAAATAGAAAGGAAAGGAAAAGTTGGCTTTGTACTTGATTTCTGGCTAGAAGGTAAACTTAGTACTTCACAACAGCTAGTCATGCACCAGTCATGAGTAGAGTTTAATTTTTCTCATGGAGATGTGTGGGGTTTCTGGCATCCTTTCTCTTCTGGCAGAGGACCTGGTGTCTCATAGTAGCACTGCCATCACTGTGGAAAGAATACTGACAAGTGCAGATTTAAGATATTTATAATTTAGCAGCAACTGTTAAAAAAAAAAAAAAGCCAGATTCTTACTGTATGAAAAGTTGTGGAGGCACTTGCGCTGTGGTTTTTAAGCTCCAGCTTAGCATAAAGTCGTTGAGCCTTATTAAAATAATGATAAATGTTTTCTGTAAAATAAGTTAAAACTGCGGATAAACCGAAAGAAAATTAAAATCTTGAATTCTGCTTGCCTGATTTTTCTCTTTGCTTACACAAATAGAGTTAGCTCTGATTTTCAGAATTTGTAGGTCTTAGGAAGAGATACAGAATTTGCTTTGTACTCCCAAGAAAGAACCGAAAATATTGAGTTTAAGATTTAACTTTGGCATTATGACACTCATTAATTACAAAGCTTTTGTAATGCTAGCATCATCATATGGACTTCTGAGCAGAAAGAGGAACTTAATTAATTTCATTAAATATTAATCAAGAGTGTGTATATCTGGTGCTGTTGTAGGGGCCTGATCACCAAAATAAAATATCGTTGCTTTGTTCCTACTTTGAGGACAAGTAAGCACCACTTGCCAGACCCACTCTCACACCCCCTCCCGTTTCACATGTGCAGTTTTTCCTCCCTCCTCTTCCCATAAACTTTACACAGCTGTCAAAATGAGAAGAATCTGCCCTTTTTGGTTTGGCTGCGTCTCATCACTACCCACACTGGCTATTTCCTAGTTACCCTTTTTTTCTTTTTTTCCAAGCAGCAGCACAGAGGTTCTTAGGATAAATTAGAGCTTCTACAATTTGCTTTTATAAATCAGCGTCTTAAAGAGGATATAAATCAGCATGCCACAGACCTGCGCAGGAAGGGTGACACAGACATAAGCTACACAATGGGGCAGAGAAGCTGGAGGTGGCAACGAAATCCCAAAAGCCTCTCATATTTCTGAGCCTGGTTTGATCAGGACCCTACTTAGAGAGCTGTGTCCCTCTGCCTGCAGGTGCAGCTCGCCAGCCTGCAGTCGTGCGTGTCCAGGAAGAGTTCTGTCTTCCACAGCGTCTCTCTGCTGTTGCTGCATAACTTTGAGCGGGGATGAAAGCACGTTTTTGTGTGTATATCTGGGTTTTTAAAAATTTCTTTCACAAGTGATGTGCAAGTTTTCTGGTTTCAGCTGTTCTCAGCCTCTTCTCTGGATTTGAGATCCCTGAGTCCCCCCAGTGAAGGTGATCTTCGCTGGAGTGACTAGAAACCCTTTGTGATTGGGCAGGGCCCAGACCATGGTAGGTGCCGTTTCAGGACGTGGGAGAGCATGTTAGAGCCAGAAGGAACCAGAGAGGCAGGGAGATGTGGCCGAGGCTGGGCCTGGCATCTCTGCTTGGACCAGGAGGCCTCGGGCAGGCTCACCCAGTCTGACCTTCAGATTCCTCATCCAGAGAACAGAGGTGGGGCACCTTCGGCTGCATAGATGCGGGCAGCATCTGCTTGGCCTGCCAGGAGTATTCAGTAAATGTTAGTTTTCTTCTGACCTCCGCATTTTATACTCAAGAGCACAGCTGAGCCCGCAGGGGTGAGTTATATCGTGCAGTTAGTGTGTACATAACGAGGCACTGAGTTCCAGAGTGTCTGAAAATGGATTTGCAGGCAGATGAGTCTGAAGGCTCTACTGGTAATGGAAGGGGAAAAGGGACAGGTGAGGCAGGAAACAGAGTCCGGGTCCCGCACACCGGTTGGAGGGATGGAGAGAATGTATCTGGAGGGGGTGTTTGTGTTGAGGAATGTTAAAGTCTAGGAGTGTTTTCATACTCGTACGTCATTTTGGCACCTTTTCTAAAACTTAACGGGCTTCTTAATAACAAACTATGAAAACCCTTGCTAACTTACTTCTCAAGTAAACTCACAATAGGGGACACTTAACTGTGGTGAGACTTGTCTGCTAGCTTGGGAGTGACTGTGATTTGAATGAGGTGGTAGCAGCATCGGCGCTGGGAGCTGGGCAGCGGCGGGTGAGGGTGGGGTGAGCTGCAAGGTGAGGGGCAGGTGCCCAGAGGACTGGAGGCACTGAGTCTGATCTTTGTGCCAGGACCAGGCCACAGGCGTACTAAGGAGCCACCTTTAGGGATTCAAAAAAAGAAAGGTGATTGTTTTAGAAAAAGAATTTTTTAATTTATTTCTGGCTTCCCTTCAACCAGGAAGAAAAGCTTCAGTTACTCTGGGAATACAGTAAAACAGGTCTGAAAACACAGCTTGATTTTGTACAAATGATGCCCTCTGGCTTCATGAAGCAAGGAATGAACATGTGTACACATATATGATGGAAATATGCGCTGTAATATTTATTGAAGTTTAAAATTAGCCTCCCCCCCCCCGAGCATGGCCCACTCCTGTCAGATGGAAGGTGGCACTTGGTGGCCTTCTGAGCCTCTTGACAAAACCCCTCCTTCACGCCTGAAAGGCCCACTGAGGGTAAGAAACGGGGACTTGTTTCCTTGGATGGTGAGCAACACCTCACCCGGACTAAACTGCAGGCAGGCAGGATGCTCTGGGAAGCTTGTCTGCCGGAGAGTGTGTGTCTGTTGGGGTTTGGATTCTGTGACTCTTAACTCTCTCCGCCTCCGTGGAGGTGGGCAGGAGCTCTTTCCTTCGTGTGGTTGGCTGGCTTCCTCTGGGGGTGAAGTGGACATATGTTTGGCCGCACAGAACCCATTCACTCAGTATTGTTTCAGCCTCCCCACCCCTTAGCAGATCCTCCCATCAGGACAGGAGGGTTCAGGAAGCTGGAAACTGGAGGGCCATCTGGGAGGTGACAGGAAAAACCTCCCGAGGAACACAGGAGAACATTGGAGAACCAGACCCCCAGTTGGCCACCGGCGATCTGGGCCTGTCTCCTCCCAGATGGAGATGAACGGTGCGTGGGCAAGTTTGAAGCTTGCTCCGCTGCATTTTAGACGTGGACTGGGCCGGGAAGGCCTCTCCAGCATCTGTTTTCTCCTCTGCGAAGTGGCTGGTCTGCAGCAGGTTCTCAGTAAATACTCACTTCCTTCCATCTCTCTTGCGCTCAGATGACAGCACGTGGCACCCATCGTAATGGATGCATCTGCCCTGCCATCATTCATTGGGTGTAAAGGATCTCGGGAAGTTGGCTGCTTCAATGGCGAGCATGAATAGTAAACCTGAGGGTTCATGGTTACCCTGTGACATTTATGTCAGCATAATGGAGGAGTCTAGGTCCCTTTAAAATATCCCGTTCATTATCATTAAAAAAATATATATATATGGTTGGGAGCATCACCTATCGGCTGGTCTTTAATAAAGGTTCTAGTGTGCTCTACCGGTGATCTAGTGTTGCTGGGTTGGGGGGCGATGGCCAGAGAGCCTCTCTAGGTCACTGGATGGAAAAGTCGCTTTGTGCCTGTTCATAACAGCTGCAGCTGATGGTGGTCTGGGCAGGTAAGATGCATGTAAAATCTAAGTGTATATTCCATGTGGAGGATATTTCATATGGAGGATATTGGAAAGAGGAAAAAAAAACCAAAACATCATTTTTACCCCCAAGGACTGTGGTTCTACCAACTGCTACTTTCGCTAGAGGTGGATTAGACACTGAGATCTAGCCAAGTCTTCAGCAGTCTCTTTAGAAGTTACTCAGTTCTCCCACCCCACCCCTCCTTGTCTCTTCCTTCCCCTCGTCCCTCCCTCCAACACCTCCCTCCCCCCCCATTTCCTGTTCTCCCCACCCTCCCCCAGTCCTTCTCCTTAGAGGGAGCCATTGACCCTTAGGGCCCGTAGATACCCGTTTTTTTCTAGATCAAGATAAAAGAGACCACAATTTATAAAGCTTGGGCCTCTCTATCCCCGAGAAATCCTCAAGGATGTAGTTATTTGCTTTTACATTTAAATATGGGAGTGATGCAAAATGACTCTCACCATCAAGTGATCCTTTTTTGCAAATATTGGCAAGAGTTCTGGTGTTGGTAACCATCAGTGGATTCCTGTCCTCCTGACCCCCAAGGGGAACTTGAACTTTTATTTCCTGTTCTGCCCATGTGGGGAGACTGACCTCTAGAGGAACCTTAGCTTGTGTAGACTTCGCTGAATATCCTCGTGACCGTGTTTAACTCTAGTGTGTTTGACTCACGATCTTCTATTTTTTTAAACTTGGAAAACTGTATCACCACGTTAAAGAGGAAGGAAAAGACCCGTAATCCTCCCTGACTCACCCTCACTGGCCCATTTCCCGCACATTCCCTGGGGGTTGTCTGCAGAGTGCGCCCTGTTTCTTGAGCAAACCCCCACCCCCACTCCCGATCTTTAGGTTATGTCAGAAGTCCAGAAAGGCCAAATGTAAAGTATTTTTTCATATAAGTAGGTGTTCCCAGAAGTAGCTGTAGGCACTCAAATAACCCAGTAACTCAGTGCCCTGCCTTCAGGATGGCTCAGGCTCGTAGCAGACACGGACATCCGAGCTCCCATTGCTATGCTGTGCAGCCCCTCCCCTTTGTAGGTGTCACTCAGGTTGCTGATACCCAGTGCTTGTGCGTAGCATTTTCATTCAAGAAGAATGGTAACACATACTCACATCAAAAATGATTCTTTATAGGCACACGTGATCATTTCATAGAGCAACAAATTTCAAAACGCAGGTCCACCCGCATTTCCTTCAGCTCCTCTCATGAAATTACAGAGTATGCCTTATAATTAAGTGACAGTGTGACCTTCCACCCAGTGTTTCACCTGTAACTTAAATTGTGCCTTTATTTTTTTTTAACTGGGTTTATTTGGGAACAGCAGAGAGTTACAATTTAGGACATGGAGTCTATGGCAAACCACAAGCAAGCAGTGCTTTTTTTTTAATTTAGGTACTGGACGGTGTGTCATTTCCACTGACCTGACAAAATCGGTCCTCTGTGCTGCCGATGGCTGCTGTCTGAGAATCGTCCCAGCGCGTGGGGGGGTGGAGTGGAGGGGTTTCCAGTCCTCAGACTCTCCATCCTTGTCTGGTGGGGACCAGTGCTTATAGGTCTGCGAGCCTCTTTTCTTTCTCCCTCCGTCGTTTCCTTTTCCCAGGGATGCTGGACGAACACTGGGGCTCAGCCTTGCTTCTCTGCGGCCTGCACTGGTCTCCAGGCGAATGATTTATATTAGGTGCCAGCCCATTGCACCCTTCAGTTCATTCACATGCTCTCTGAGCAGCTACTCCGGGTCCCCGAGGGATTGAGAGCACACACACATTAGGCTTTTTATTTTTGATACTTGCTTCTAACTTGCTGTCTATCTGTCTCTGCTCTTCTGTAGGGTAGTGACGGTGCCCGGAGATCCGCATTTCTGGACAGCGATGAGCCCTTGGTGTATTTCTACGATGATGTCACAACACTATACGAAGGTTTCCAGAGGGGTATACGGGTGTCAAGTAAGCATTTGGCTGAGTTTGTGTGCCTGATGCTGAATGTTCTGCATTCAAAAAGAGGGTTCTTTCTTCAGAAAGCCACATTTGCTCAGTTTTCACCTACTCAGTGTGGGTCCCGGCTTTCTGTCTCCTGTCATAACTTCTCCAGATTGAGGCGCACAGCACGGAAGTCCCTCTGGGTGTCCCCCCAGCAAAGGGGCTTCTGTGGTCAGGTAGTTGTTTAATGGAGTCACACGTCCATTCGCTCAGTGCAGTCTCTGATGTTTCCTGCAGTAGAGAGACCTGTTTAATTGGACCCAATCCAACATTTCTCAACTTCACTTGACCCATATTTTGAAAAATAAACACTGACATTCAAAGCAAGTGATTTTCCGTCAGAGACACCTGCGGTGTGCCAACTCACTGGACTGCACTCCATCCCTGACGGTGGCCCAGGAGACCCCAAGTATCCAACAGCCGCCTGCCTGGCCAGCCCCTCCCTCCCGGGCTCCCTGTGTGTGCCCCTTGGGTCACACTGAGCTCAGCAAAGCCGCCCTGCCTCTGCTCTCTCTGAGCCCCCCGGCTCTGAGCATCTTTTTGTCCCTGATCATAAAGCCTCTTCTTTCCCATCCCCATCCAGGGTGGCTGATAGAGTCTCACTAATCTCGTAAAACTCATATTGTGTTTCACCTTTTCTGTAAACCCTTCCTGGTCTGTCGTTTTCATCCCCTCCCTCCAAGTGAGGCGTTTCCTCCTTTTCCCAGCATCCTGTACCTGTTTCTGCAGTCACTCCTCAAGGGTGTCAGGTGTTCCCCCAGCGCCCCATCCTGCCGGCTGGCAGGGCAGCCACCCCTCCCCCACCGCCACCTCCAAGCAGCACACGGCAGGTGCTCCATCACTGTGCCCTCGGCGGAGGGGACCACACCCGCTGCTGCCACAGTCCCTCTTTTTAGTTTAGCCTCTTTGTCTTTTGCTTGTTCCTGGCTCCCCTCTAGAAATAGTCTTTGGGACCTGCCGTTTGTTATTAAACCTTTCGGTGGTTAGCATCTGTTCCTGCCACTGGAGGCCGGACCGCACGCTCCCAGTCAGGGACGGCGCTGCCTCCGGCCCCCACGGTGTGTGGCATGTGTATGTGCTCAAGAAGCACCTTTTGTTTCTTCTCAGCCTTCAATCCAGTAAAAATTGGCTTGCTCACTTCAGTGTGTTTGCCCCAGTGTTCCTGTAGCAGATTCATTAAGCCTCTTCACTACAAAGGAAGGCAAACTTAGTTCTGTATTATTTAATCTGCGAACTTCTTCAGAGTTAGTGTCAGGGTCAGGGTTTGTCTGTGACAGTAAATATCCACAAGGCAGAGCAGCCTGATGTCAGGCCACATGAAAACATTTATATGCTGTACATGTAATACAAATACACGAGTGTGTGGATGTATGGGAGCACGTACAATGTATGTACGCGTATAGATGTCTACGTATTCTTCACCACTGTGCAGAGCACGCGTGTGTATAAATGTATGTATGTTTATCCCATTGTTGACAGAGGACAGGAGTCATCTGGGAGTATGGGGACTTCTGTTACACTTCTGACTCTCCCCTGATCTTAAGACAAGCCACATAACTTTTTTGTGTCACTTTCTCTGCTTGGAAAATGAAGGTCTTACATGCATGTTTTGGAAAAATTGAAGAAAATATAAGTTCTTTTCTTAACCTGTACTGATTAAAGGGGTCTGCTTTAGGGAACACTTTTTTCTTCTTTTTTTTTCCAGAGGACCTTTTTACTCTAAGCTTTGATTTTCAAGATTAAGCTTTTGCAGGAGAGCAAAGCCCAGCCTCGAGAGCAGGTAGTTAGGAGTTTGTTGAATGATGCAGGAGAAGCCAGCCTAGAGTTCCCTCTTTGAGTGGTTTAGCTTTGTATTACCTGGGGAGCTTTTCAGAAATACTAGGGCCCAGACCCTATCCCTGTCCAGTGAGGTCGAACATTTTGTTGGTGGGGCCTGGGTTTGGTACATTTCTTTAAGTTCCCCAGTTCCCTGAGGGTTCACCAGGGAGTCCTAGAGCGGGAGTCTGCAGACCTTCTGTATAGGGCCGGATGGTAAATACGTTAGGCCTTTTGGGCCAGATGGTCTCCATTACGACTGTTCAACCACAGCCTTAGACACATAAGGGGAGAAGCGGGGCTGTGTTCCAATAAAACCGTATTTACAAAAACAGGCGGCGGCAGGCCTGACTTGGTCTCTGGCTGTAGGTTGCCAATCTCTGTTTTTGAGGACTAAAATGGCATCATCTCATCTGGCGAGTGCTTTTTTCCCATCTGAAAACAACTTCTGATGGAACTTGCCGTGTTCGGCCCAGTCTTTATCAGAAGCCCTGTGGACTGACGCGGGTCTCAGAGCCAGGCCCTCTTAGTGCTGTGCGAGAGAGCGGAGAGGTCAGTGTCAGGGGTGGGTCTGTCCAGCCCGGGTCCTGCCTGTCCTCACCACACCCACAGGTGTCACACTTCTCTTCCGCAGAGTGTGAGTTTGTGTATTTGGTCCCGGCTGGCCAGGGCCCCAGATGGGGTTATGCTCTGCTCCCCCTGCCCCCAGGTCCCCAAAGCAAATCTGACACCTCAGCTGACACTCCAACCTAGAATGCATTATAGCCTCAAAACGGAAGTGCAGGTGCTCAGTTCAGATGGGAGATGCCAAAACATCCAGCCTCAGATGTCCCCGTAGGAGGAGCCCTGCAGACCCGGCGTCACCCAGAGCTGGAGGGACAGCCCGCATTTCTAGTTAGGAAACATTTCTCATGTGTGGTCAACTCTGATCATCTAAATGTGTCAGTTTAAAAAAAAAAATTTGGTGGAGGGCATAGCTTTTCTTTTCAACAACTGCAAACTGAGTGTAAAGTTAGCTTGAGATAGATCTGTAGAAAGAAACGTGTACAATTCCAAATGTAAATGACTTGGGGCTATATTGATTACTGTGCTAGTTCTTAGTGTGATTGACTAAAATAAGTTTTCTTTCTTTCTGCTGATTTGGTGCCTAGGTTGGAATCAGGACACATCCTGGTATTTCTTGACTTTTGCTTTCACAAATGCCCCTTTATTTTCCCCTCATTTCTTTCCTAATGAGGAAAGAGAAAAATCTCCATTTTTTTCTTTCTTTGAGATCAAGACTTTACCTACATTCTTAGAATTCCAGGTGATTCTTCATACATTTAATCATCAGAATTTGGCCACTTAAAAACTATATTTTCTTTTCATATTCCGAATTTTGAGGAATACTTCTAAAAACCCATACCGAAATCTCTACCACTCAGCTGCTGACACCTTACTCAACCAATACTTTACCAGTATTGAGGAAGAATTCACAAATTAAGCATCCTTAAAAATTGTATGTGCCTGATCTCCTCTCTTGCCCCATATAAGAAACAAAATAGAAATAGAAAAACGAACACAAACTCAGACCAAAGCCCAGGGAGAAAGCATTTCCATTCTGAGTTCGTTGTTTCACATCTGAGGACCACAGTAGAGTCTCCCTGTTACTTTGTGGAATGAGGTAGGATACAAATTAGAATCTAGGAAGATTTATGCATAGTAAGACCATTTTTTGTTTTTTCATTGTTTTTTTCTCGTTTTAGATAATGGCCCATGTTTAGGCTCTCGGAAACCAGACCAACCCTATGAATGGCTTTCATACAAACAGGTGAGTTTCCTGGCTCTGTGGATGCCTCATGCGAGCCGTGGTGCTTGACTGTGTCAGTTCTCGGGGGCACTGAACATGGGGCTGGAAGGTTTCTCCGGAGAGTGCGTGCTGCCTAGCTCGGGGCTTTAGGACACACGTGTAGCATTTAAACGGAGACATTTCGCACAGACTTGGGGAGTATTTGAACTGGCAGCTCAAAGTATTTTAGAACTGATGTGTGTGCATTGTGGAGTGCAGTGTAGTTTTTAAAATAAAATTCTAGAAATGTGCTTGAAGCAGGTGACTCTTCTCCCAGACCCTCGGGGGACAGGATTACTCCTCTCTGCCTTCAGTGGTACTAGACAAGTTTAGATGCCCCAGTATACAGTAGCCCTCTCATTTTGTATATGAGAGGAACAGGCCTCGGGCAGGGGTGGGACTCACCCAGGTCACAGCTGGTTAGTGGGAGAACCAGGACCAGGAGTGAGGTCCACACTGTCCAGTGTAGGGATCTTCAGAGCATCGTACTGATCTTGGCCAGCGTGGGGCTGGTGTGACCTTTAACCCCAGGGCAGCACAGATGTTCAGGGACAACACCTGTGTTACAGGACAGATGCACAGGACACCATGATTGGGGCATCTTCACTCCTGTCACTCTACGGTCCCAAAGGATCCATGGCCACAACTGTTTAAACAGTAGTGTGTGAACAGGAGGTAGCAGAGCAGGAAGACTTGCTGTTTATTTTTATGTTTATCACAATTACAGCAAATCTCATGCCCCTGCTGCTCCCTGGTCCAAGCGGCCTCCCAGGGACAAGCAGGCGCAGCTGGAAGTGTCGGCTTTGCTGCCTTTTGTTTCCAGCACAGCTGGCCAGGAAACAGTGCTCTGCTCTCAGGGCAGGGCATCCCGTGGCTTCAGGAACACAGAGGGACCGGCCCTGCCGTGGTGGGTGTCTTCTGGGCTGTGCACATGAAGGAGATTGTCATCAGGAGCTCCAAAACCAGCCCCTGGAAAAAACACCTGCTGGTCCTCCCTCATCTGAGGACCAATGAAATGCAAAAGGCAGAGAGACAGAGAGAGACAAGACAACGGCTCAGCATGTCTTGCTTGTGGGAGTAATGAGCTGTGGCTCCGGTGAGCGGAGGGATTTCTCTGTTTTTATTTTGCCTTCCCAGAGCTAAGGAGTAGTTTTCCACCTAAATAGTTTTCAGATCGCTCATGCTCACAAGTGGTGTAAAAACAGTTAACGTGTGTTGGCGTTACAGCATTGCGTGACTGTCCTCCGGCCCCACAGGCTCTTTTATGTGCTTCATCTTCTTGTCCTGTTACTGTTTGGTGCCTTCTCAGCCTGTTAGTAACCAGTGTTGGGGCTGGACCCGCCCTTGTGGTTATTATGACGGCAAGACGCCCTTCAGCAATAACTGAGGAAACTTTGAAAAAGTAAAGATTTCTTACTCTGGAACCTGGAAATTACAGAGCACACATGGGCCACACAGCGAGGTCGCGGGTCGGTGGGGGGGGGCGCTCACAGGGGGTCTGGGGTTCTGCTTTTATTGGACTCAAAGCGGGGGGCCTAGGGTTTCACGGGCTCACTCTTTATTGATGAATTTAAAATGTAAGAGCAGGAACTTAAAGCACAAGAAGAGAAGGAACAAGTGGCCCAAATGGTCAGTCACCAACATCGGCCAAGATGTCTTAAACAAAGGAGCCTGGGGAGGGGAGGGGCCCGGCTCCTCATCTAGTCTGTGGCTGGTGATGGGTTTGTTTCGTGGTGCCATCTTGGATGTGGATGCATCAAAAAGCAGTCAAAGCTTAAGGCAGGCACTTGCATTACAAAACAAACAAACAAACAAAAACCCAACTGCAACCCAACCATTGGGGTTCATACCACAGTTACTACAGTAATATGTCCCTATATTGCTTCTGTTATATTGGCTGGAAGAGAGAAGATGGGGTTCATTGCAGCGGGATTTTTGAGGGCAGATTGAAAATCACTGCGATTTCGGAAGGTGTATTGTACATTTCAGAGGCCAGTGAAGATAAAGAAGCAGACTTAAGCTAACATTGGATTAATATTGGATTTGTACATTTAAATCATTTTTTCCCCCAGCGCAGTAACTCTGACCTTTTAGGGCTGGGAACCCCTGTGAGCTTTTTGAAGAAAGGCCTGGACCTTCTTTCTAGAGATAGAAATGTGCGCATAGCATCCTGGTGCACTTTGCAGGCATTCCCAGGTTCCCAGCCCTTAAGGGCGAGCAGGATTTGTGAAACAGTCCATGAGGTGTGAAAATAATAAGCATGTTGATGTCATTCTTGCTGTCATCTCTCCAGTGTCACTCTCAAGGCCATTGGCAGAGCAGGGGTGGCGCTATGTGCCAGAGCCAACAGGCTTCTGGGGCAGGAATAGGTGTGGTTCTGTTTTCTGCAGGTGTGGGTATGCTCTTGAGAATTCACTGACTGAGAATAAAGAAAAGCGTTCCAAGTTTTAAGATTAAAAAAAATTTTTTTTTTTTAGTTCATTTGGGGTAGGAATGAGGAGATGATGAGGCCAGCCTAATTTTTATGAATCTACCTATTTTTACTTCGTTGTAACAGTTGTGTACATTTTTGTATTTATTTCTCTTAAAATTGTTGCAGATACTCCACTTACTTAATCATCCAGCCATTGGTTTTTTTCCCCCTAGAGTCTTGAGATTTTTGAAATTTTGAAATATATATCTTTGTCCATAAAGTTTTTTTTGACCTCCTGTTAAGACAATTATTTCCTAAGAATAAGTTCTCAAGAATGGAATTGTAGAGCCTGGTGATAAGAGCTTGCTCTTATGTTTTTAAAGGTCTCCCCCAAACCTGTTGTTTCTGTGTTCATAGCAAAGGACGAGTTTTGTCTGCTTGGTTGCTATTTATGAACACAGACACAAAATTCTGTCCCTGGATGGCTTTTATAACTTTATAAAGCTGAAGTATAGGGTAGAAATGTGTTAGACCCTAACGTACGTCATCTGTGACCTGCAGCTGCTGGGGTGAAAATTCATTTGCTTTGCAGAAGGAACCATATGATGTGTTCCTTTCTGGTGAGTTCTGATGAGTCAAACCTTGACCTTTACAAAAATGTGAGATAAAGGAATACCTGTTGGCCCCTGTCCTCCTCCTCTGGGCAGGGCTGCTTGTCAGCTGAGGTACCACCAGTACGCTTTTCCTTTGATGTGGACCTGACATTCTTCCTGGTTTTTTCTTCCCCGTTTTAGGTTGAAGAAATGTCCGAGTGCGTGGGCTCAGGGCTGATCCAGAAGGGCTTCAAGGCTGCCCCGGATCAGTTCGTCGGCATCTTTGCTCAGAACAGACCTGAGGTATTGACCATTAGGCACTGACCGCGCGTGGCTTGGAGAGCGCTCTTATACGAGAGCCAGTTGGTTCACACCTGCCTCTGCTTCAGACCAGATTCTGTGGTCTGATTGCTACTACAACATGCTTCGTGTTAGCCTTAGAGAGTTACACAGATGAAAACCCGAAACAGGCCCTTCCTTAGCCTTTAGGTAGGAAAAAAAAAAAAAAAAAAAAACACTGGTTTCTGTGTTTTTAAAACCCAAGTCCGCAAACGAAAACAAGCAAAGAAACTCTTAGAACAAATAACTAACACAGAAGCCTTCCCACTTGAAGGGCTGCCTCTGTGGTTAGCAAAATAGCATTAATAAATGACAAAGAAACGTGGATACATTTTTGTCATTAGCAGACTCTCACCTTTTCTTTCTAAAAGGCCTGAGCTTTCCCTCTGCTCAGGTTACAAAGTTACAGAAACGCCAGGGGCAGCGGGGGGGGTGCTTGGCCTGGAGCTGGCCGTAGTTCAGGCCAGCAGACTGGCCGCCCCAGCCCAGGCGTGGCTCTGCTGCACACCGCCCGCCGCACTGAAGTAGATGGAAGTGGGACACCCTCTGGAGCTATTGCTTATACTGTGAGTAAACAAATCAGTGGCATAGCTGGCTTAGAAAAAGTCAAGCCCTGAGTTGAAGAAATTGAATTGATTCTTCGACCTACTTGGGGCTGGAAGACATGCTGGCTCAATCCCTGTGCTACTGAGTGCTTTATAAGTGAGAGTGGTTTCTTAGCGCTTTATGTAGTGCTGAGGGAGAGAAAGCATTTTTCACAGCTGGTCTGGACCAGGCTCGTGAATTTCGTTTCTTTCATTTGAAGTGAAACCCGTTTGAATGAACACACCCAGAATTTTTGCTTCAGTGGAATTTTATAGTGAGTCTATGACTAGGACACACATTCCTTCACAGAGTGGGCTTCTTCCCGCCTTTATTGGTTACTTCACCAAATGTTTGTTGAGTGCCTCCTATACGCCAGGCACTGCCAGGCACCAAAGGACAGCTGTGACTTGGCTCCTCTTTGTAAGGTACCATAAAGACAGCCCCATAAGCCTTTGTTTTCTCTGTAATGTGTGGACACAAGGCAAAAGGATTCTGGGAACTCAGTCAAGGAGGACTTCCTGGAGGTGGCATCCAGGTGGAGTCCAGAAGGCCGTGAAGGTGGGGAAGCCAAGGGAATATCAGAAACAACTACACATTTGCCTTGAGCAGTGTGTCTGTGTGGGGATGAAGTGTTTTCCTAGGGGGAGTATGGAGGGGCAGGATGAGAGAGAGAGAAGACAGTTCCAGACGGGGGAATGTGAGCCGATGATGCTCCCTCCCCACGCTCACCCTGCCCTTCTCTGCTCCATGCGTTCTGCAGAAGATCAAGAACTGTGGCTGGAGAAAATGGGCACTGCTGAGGATTAAAAGCGAAAGAGTGACCTGGCCACATCTGCCTGGTGGCTGGATTGGTTGCCATGGGGCTGATGGGTTTAGAGGCAAGATGACCAGTGACTGTATCACTTCATTGCTTCCTTACTTTTCTGGGGAGGCTTTGCCAGGACAATTTTCCCAGTAGACAGTGTGTCCCCCTTCCCCTGGTCCCAGGCTCTGCTGCCCACTGTGGCCAGATCGCTCTTCCTCAGGCCCCCAGTCACTGTTTGGCCAAGAAGCCCCAGTGCTGCGCCTCACCTGGGGTGTAGAACCAAGCTCCTCCGTGGCCTCAAACCTGCTCCAGTCCTCCGCGCCAGACTAGCTGGTCCCTACCTCCCTGCTGGACCGTCCCTGCCAGCCTCGTGGCTCGCGGGCCCCCTCCCCATTTTTGACCACACAGTCCCCACTCCTGGGGTCCCCTCACCCTTCTCTCTATCTGTCCAGACTGTGCTGCTCTTGCAAAGGACAAGCTTGGTTACTTCCCACACCTCGGAGGCCCACCGCGGGCTCCCTCGCCTCGGAGCCCGTCACTCTTGATCGTTAATTCTCTTTTCACATATTTGCCTCAAATCTTCAGGCAAATTGCACTTTCCTTTTAAGAAGCGGACAAGTGTTTTGTCCTCATTAGGAATCCCTCGGGTGCCTGGCACATAGTAGGAGACACACACGTTAGTTCTACTACATCCAGTGTTTCCTCCTTGAATCTCTAGAGGATTGTTCTCCCCAGAGTGGTCCCATGATGACATTTCATTGTCTCACCCCAACCTTTGCTTTTTCTTTAGTGGGTGATCATTGAACAGGGATGCTTTGCTTATTCGATGGTGATCATTCCCCTCTATGATACCCTAGGAACTGAAGCAATCACCTACATAATCAACAAAGGTACGTCGGTGGCCTCTGGGGGCACGTTGGCTGGTTATTGGTTCAATCCAGTGACTACATTTGCTGATACTTAGCTTGATAGGGGTTTTCTATTTAAATGTACCTCTGCCCTGCTATTCAAAGAATGTGGTATTTAACCCAGTGTCAGATGCTATAGTCAGGCTCAGAATATCCCAGAGCTGATTCCTCATTGTGTCTCTTCACTTCCAGCCGAACTCTCTCTGGTTTTTGTGGACAAGCCAGAGAAGGCCAACCTCTTATTAGACGGTGTGGAGAATAAGTTAATACCAGGCCTTAAAACCGTAGTTCTCATGGACTCCTTCGGCAGCAGTCTGTTGGAACGAGGCCAGAAGTGCGGGGTGGAGATCATCAGCATGAAGGCGTTGGAGGTGAGTCACCCTGCCCCGCCCCGCCCCGCCCCCTTCTCTGCAGGGTTTCCCCAGAGGTCATTTTGGCTCAAATGCCTTACCCAGTGTGACTGCGCGGTCCCAGATCTGGCCCATCGTTCCAGCAACCCATAAAAGATGGAGAGCAGAAATTCCAGTCTCATTACTGGAAATAAGAATTCTACATGCATGCCTAGTGTTAATCCATCACAGTTTACTGGAAGTACTCTCATAAAGCTAGTTGCAAAGCTCACATGTTCGTTCTAGAGCACTGGCAGGTCACTCCAGTCAATGCTGGAAATGGGAATTTCAGATTCAGGAGGAGATTTAAGTTTTTATGTCCTCTTTAGGCTTCAGTGCCTCTTAGTGATTTGTCCCTGAAACGGAGCCAGACATAGAAATCTGCCTCACTGTTGTCTTTTCCAGGGTGCTTTGGTAGAGTCCTGGTGAGTTTCTAGCCTAGATGCTTGATTTGGCTGATTTTCATATTATATTTCTTGAGGTTCACATTAATCACAACTTTAAAGGTAGGCGTTTTAGGAAAATGAGTGTAGTCCATATGTAAATTGGTTGTTGGACGTAGGATCATATAAGGACCTGATTTCCCCAGTTGCACTTGGATTAGAGTTCAATCCAAAAAAGCGGGCAAGAGGGGCCTCTTATGTGCACATCACTGGCGGTAATTGGCTCAATAGAACAAGTCATTCTCTTTCTGAAAATGTTATAAATATTCTCCTGGAACTGATATAAATAGGGTTTTTTATTTATAGTTCTCCTTCTACTAAGAATTTGAGCTACAAGGAAGGAGCTAGCAGACCTTTCCTGGGGGGCTTAGTGGTCACAGGGAATCTGTCATGTGTTCTATCCGAGCTTCTGCCGCACACGCACACGTGCACACAATAGCGTGGAACAGGAGTCCATAAGAGCTAATGGGTGTGCTGAATTGTTAAGTTGAGTTTTTAGCTAGCTTTTTACCTAGCAGTTCCTCACTTTTTTTTTACTTGTAATCTCATAATACAATTTCCTTTTCCCCCTATTTTCCCTCCTCTCCCTGCCCCCCCAACAGACACATACACAGGCACTTTTTTGTCTTTTTTGACTGCTCTATGATAAAGAAGTAATTTTAAGATTAAAAAAATTTAGATGAGTAAGTGATCAAAAATTATAAAGTTAATATTAAAATATTTATTATAAAAGACATTGCTTTACACTTAGCTGTGTAATATTGATCCATATTTGGTTTTTTAAAATTTCATAGGCAAAAGATTAAGTTTTTAAGAAATGAATTTAAAATTAGCTTTTTGGTTGATCATGTGATCCAGTTTTTATTAATATATATTTTTATTGCATCAAAAACAATGGTATTTGGAGTTTTTGTACTTTTTTCAATATTTTATTATGAAGACTTTCAAACATGCAAACAAGTTGAAAGAATTGTGCAGTAGACTACCACATACCTGCCAACAGTCTACAATTAATATTTTAATACATTTGCTTTATCGCATACTAATTACTCTGTCCTTTTATTCATCAATATGTCTTTTTTTGTGCATTTTCAGTAGGGTGTACATTTTATCACCCCCAAATCCTTCAGCATGCTAATCATTAAGTAGAATTCAGTCTTCCTTCTGTTTATGGGTTTGGGTTTTTTTTTTTTTTTTTTTGACATTTGGAACCTAAAGATGACAACTTGTTTATTTTTATAATTGTTGAATTTTTTTCCTAAATTATGACATAAGACAGGCTTGAGGCTGTAAAACTTTCTTGACAAATAATGCACTAATTTGGATAACTTTCTTCCCAATAAATTGAAAGTCAAATTGTATGTAACTGCTGCTTTATTTTTCTTAACTTCTTAAGATCTCTAATTCTTCAAAAATTGGTGTTATAAGAGAATTCTAAAAAGATGAGTGGAAATTTGTATCTGATAAAGATTATTTTAGAAAATGGTGGAATTGTCACTGCTTTAGCTCTCAGCTGACTTCTACTTGGATTTCATTCTTCCTATTTTTAATCAGTGGTCTGTTATATATAATTTAAAGTGTGATTAGGGCTAAAGACTGTTTAAAACTGTGTGCTGGGCAGAAACTCACTGAACCCTGAGCCTACCCATCTAATTTCCATTTAATTTTAGGCATGCTCCTTCCATATGCTCACTTAAGCTGTTTGATTTTAGTAGGAAAAGAATGTAAATAGTTTATTTTAAAAATGAGTAGATATTAAAGTGGCCATGGAGACACTTTCATGCAGTAACTGCAGAATGAGCCCTTGGTAGTAACTAGGAGCCTGCTGTTGGGAAATGCTGCGCCTCAGAAACGAATCTGTCCTTCTTAACCCTTCATGTCTGTTCAGGAGTGGTCTTAGCACTTCTTTCGTGGCCTGTTGTGTAATCGGAGATTCCAAAATCCTTTTTCTGCGCCATGTCGGGAGTACGGATATTTGAGCCTCTCCAAAAATGGCCAGCATTTAAATCTGGCAGAGACTGATTTCTCTCTCCATACTGAAGATGTCATTTTTGCAGAATTGGATGATCATGTATCAGTGCTCAGCTCTGATTCTGGGAGGGTGCAGAGCATCTGTGTATGGTTCTCTGATTACAGTTGAGAGCCAGGCTTTGTTAAAGGCCGTAACAGGAAGCGAAGTGGGGACTGGAAGTACACGTAAGAGACTTTGATTCCTGTCTTTTGCATAAATCCCACGTCAAAGGCCAGTCCTAATGCCTTTGATACGCATTATATAAGAGAGAAAACAACTGGAAAATGGCTTCTTGAAACAGTGGCTAAGTGTTTGGGTTCAGGTTAATTAGAATTGCTGTTGTTTATTTAATCTGAAATGTATGCTGTCTTTGAGTTGGCTGTGAGTGAATCCCAGAGTAAGGGCAGCTTGAAGTGACTTGATGTGACTTTGTTCTTTACATTTAGAAAATGTTTCCTTTTAAGACTCTTTCTCTCTTCCCATCTAGGACCTGGGAAGAGCCAATAGACAGAAGCCAAAGGTGAGAGCACAGTGTCTGACCTGCCCCAGCCTCCAGCCTCTGTAGTTTCCATGTCTGGTCAGCTCAGAGCCTAGTAGAACTCTTGGATGATATGTTACGACTTAATCATTTTCTATTCTATTCTGATTTATAATGGCTTTTCTTTTTCTTTTCTTTTCTTTTCTTTTCTTTTTTTTTAACTGTGCTGTAGCCGCCAGCACCTGAAGATGTTGCAGTCATCTGCTTCACAAGTGGAACTACGGGTCAGTTTTGAAAAGGAATTGCTTCTAAGTGGTATTTGGAAGTGTCTATTCCATATCTCATTTTGTGGATGACTTATTCGAACTATAGATGGACTGAAAGCAGAAGACACAGAAGTGCTTCAAGCCCTGTCATCTGGTAGCTCTGTAAGACAGTCCTAGAGTCTGAGAGTGTCCTCAAACATTTATTGAAGGCGAAGGTAGAACCTCCGGTCTTCTTAGGTCAAACTGTATCACTGGTTTCCAGAAATAAAATTCCTGGATTTTCTTCTCTTATTGCTATACGCACCCTCTCAAACTTGCCCATATTAATAAAGATTGTTTAAGATAATAAGTTTCATATAAAGGATTGCAGGTTCCTCAGGAATCTAATGTGACTCAACATTTGGCTTTCATAGGTGTACCTCACAGTAGAGGCACCAGAGGCCCTAATTATACAGGGTTTCTGGGCTTCTGTAATTTCTGTCAGTCCTGGATGGAGTTTCTGTCTTCTAACTTTGTTCTGCTCGTGTGTATTCCTCAGGCAACCCCAAAGGAGCAATGATTACCCATCGAAATGTAGTGAGCGATTGTTCAGCATTTGTGAAAATGACAGAGGTAAACTTTGGCGGTATTGTCATCTCTCTCATATCCGTTGGTTGGCATCAGGCCTCAGGAGTGAAGGTGTCAGAGGCACCACCATTACGTTAGGCATGTGCTGTATTTGAAGCGCTATCTGAAATACAGATAAGGTCTGAGCTTTCCTATGGCCTGAGGTCACGTTCTGTCAAATAGTTTTCACTGTGGACCTAATATCCAACTCCTGCCTGTGACTGATAAGGTGAATTGACAGATAGAATTTATGACATCTTTTAGATAGTAAAACTTTATTTGGATACCGCTCTATATAAATATTTCTGGGAAAAGACAGAACAACTGACTTTCTTGTGCTTTTTTTCTATTTTAGTGTGGGGAAAAGAATTAATTTCTTTAAGTTGACAAATGTTAACATGCTGCTGAAGGATTTTGAATTATCATTACTTTTATTATTTATTATGTTTGATTTGACTTCCGCTTTGTAAGAAGGATTAAAGCCTCGAACTTTAGTTGTTTCCTGTAATCTTAAAGTTTGTGCTACGAGTGTCCTAGTTTGCTCAGGCTGCCGTAACAAAGAGCACAGACGGGGGGTGGGGGGGGAGGGGTGTTGAGCAACAGACCTGTGTTTTCTCACAGTCCTGGAGGCTGGATGTCTGTGATCAAGGTGCCAACAAGTTCAGCTTCCTGGCTTATAGACAGCCGGCTCCTCACCCTGCCTCACCTCTGCGTGCCCACAGAGAACTTTCTGGTGTTTCTTCCTTCCCTTATGAGGACATCAGCCTTATTAGATCAGGGGCCCACGCTGATGACCTCATTTAACCTTAGTGACCTCCCCTGTCTCCAGATACAGTCACATTGGGGGTTTGGGCTTCAGTGTATGACTTTGCGGGAAGAGTTGGTCACAATTCCGTCTGTAACACCAAAGGTAGATTTCAAACTTGCCTTTTTATAGAATAGTGGTATAGTGAATGCCTTCCCCTCTTATCTTTTGCTCACTTTTATAGAATTTGTTTTTGCAAATTCTGTGTTTCTGGGAGAGCTCTGTAGGCTCTAACTTTTGTGGCAGGAGCCTGTGCTTAGTGGTTTTGGAGAATGGGCATCTCTGGTGGCTGCAGAAGGTCGATCTCATTTTCGCTTTTAGTTCTAAATGCCTTTTTTGGTATATACTTTCTAAACAGAGTTCAACATTTAGTACCTTATCAAAGTGAAATTTTAATTTCTTCATTGGCCTTCCAAAAAAAACCTTAAAATGCAATTACCTCATTGACCTTCAAAGAAAACTTAGCATTGCGTAAAACATTGAGGTAAATGATTACAATTAATGTTAATATTAAAATAATATTACCAGGGGGCATTCTCAACTTCGTAAAACTTCTAGTCCTGCTCACACACATTCTTTCTTTGACCTAAGCCAGAAAACTGGAAAAGTGTAGATGTTGACAAGGCTGGTTTCCCAGCATGTAGCACTCTTCTTCTGACAAGTGCTACTGGAGATGCAGGCCACACTTGAATAAAGCTCCCCTGAGATGACAGCGTGACATGGGTACATCACGTGCTTGCAGGGCCCGGGACTCGTGCTCTCACCTGTGAATGCATGATTACGAAGGGTGGCCCAACTTTGGGGATGGAGGGCACGGCTCTCAAGTGGGTGCATCGCGCCCTCAGCAGCTTGACAAAGCCTTGATTTCTTAGCTGGTGTGGCCACAGCTGCTGCTGGCAGCCCCTTTTTTGGCCAGAATTTTCTATATTAATAACAGGAACATTCTGTGTGCATCCCTCACTGTGCCCGGACCCTAAGCAAAGCCCATTCTTAGCTATGAAATGGAAACCAGACGTCCACACTTACTCGAGATGCAGACCTGTCACAATCAGCATTTTATGGTCAAGCAAATCCCCTGGGGCCAGGTCAGAGCTTGAGTTAAACAAATGGGGCTATTTTTTATGGGGTCAAGCAGGGTTTTCAGGTAGAAATGTTGATCAAACTAAAATACTCAAAATGCATTTATGCTATAAATAAAAGGGGCTTGGGAATCCAATTTCTCTTATCTTTCCTCCTCCTCTCCCTTTACAACATAAGATGCTGGTCTTTTGTTGGAATGAAATAAGTTTCTTACCTTACTGTGGAACTGAGCTTGCCGGGCAGTGGGGTACTGTATCTTGGAAAATCTAAATGATTAGAGCACGTAATCTCTGGCCATCCCAATCTGGGCAACATTTTCCTCATTTTGATTCAAGTCCTCAGTGGATTCACTTTGTCGCTAGGAGTGACCTCCACTCTGTTTGAATAATTTATTGAAGTATTGCTTTGCATTTTACTCTTTGGTGAGAAATAATTGCAGAGAGTGAGCCAAAGCCATTTCTCCTTAGCAGTGAGGGATTACGTGCTCTGAAATAAAGTGGGACATTGCTGGAGATCCTAATGCTTTTCTGCTTGCTGCTGTCTTTGCTTACAGAATGTCTTCACTCCTACCCCAGATGATACTCTCATTTCTTTCTTGCCTCTCGCCCATATGTTTGAGAGAGTTGTAGAGGTAGGCACTGAGTTTTATTTTGATTGCTTGCTCATTTGTTTGTATTCTGCTAAGTTGTTGTGTCTTACAGAAAGTACTTGCCTTGAATGCCAGTGACACACACATTTCGTTTTTACCGCTTGCACACATGTTTGAGAGATTAATGCTGGTAAGTGTGCGTGTGCAGGCCGTCATCCCCATAGAGAATTCTTTGTTCAGCCCCATTTTAGAAATACCACTAATTAATTAAAAGAGTATAATTTTTTTTCTGGATCCGGTTACATGAACTGTAATTATTCATTTTAAAATTACAAGCTCAGACTTCTGAAAGATACAGAGACAGGCATGAGTTCGGAAAGATGAGCTGTGAATGTAGAATTTTTATGAATCCCACCCCACAAAGTGCAGTGAGGCTTCTGGTCTGTAAGAAGTCTCTAATTCTGGGCGTGCTTGTCCATAGGCATGAGTTGGCTTAAGACTCCTTTTTCTCACCAGTGTTCTAAGTGCCCTTGGAAAAGCAGGACGATCTTCAGCTGACCTCCCGCTGGGGTCCTCGCACACGACCGTGTGGCGAATTTAAAAACTGACCGAGAACCATCTTTTTTCCTTCTTGGACAGTTTTGGATTGTGTCATAGGAGAAACGCTGGACACTTTTTCCTTCATTTAAAGAATGTTCTGGGAGCCCCAGCCAGGCTGCAGGCCCTGGGCTAGGTGTTGGAGCCAGAGGAGTGACTGATAAGGAACCGACCCTCTGATTAGCCACTGCCCTGTAGGATTTACTTACCCCACGGGCTCAGGGATCTTCTATCTGGCGCTTCTGCTGCCTGCACACCCCAGGAGACCTCAAGTCCACAGAGTGAGCTCAGATGAAGTTGACAGTGGACCATAGGTGCCTCACTGTGGTTTTCAATGTGTGCCCAGGAAGCAGGCCACACTGAACAAAAAGCCTCCAGGCTTAAATTTTTAAACAATAAACCATGGTGTTACCCTTCTAGTGGTTTCTGCTTTCAAGCCTGAGATGATTTGTACTTCCGTTGCATCATCTCTTGAATCTCTCTTTCTTTTTGAAATTTAAAACAGGCAGACTCTTTGTCAAGTGCCTGTGGTTTGCCAATGCAGTTTGCATCAGACAGGAAAAAATTCAGGCACAATTATAGTTGGTTGCAGACCCCTCTGAGACGGATGGACGAGCGTCTCAGCTGTGGCATATTCTGACTTGTCAGAAATGTTTAGTTAGATTCAAATAAAATAAGCAAGACTTTAAAAGGCTGGTTGCAGCAACATGGATGGACCTAGAGATTATCATATTAAGTGAAGTAAGTCAGACAGAAAGACAAAATATCGTATGATATCACTTATATGTGGAATCTAAAATAAAAAACTGGGACTGTCGGCAAGTAGCTAAGTTTTTATTTTGAGAATAAATTAGACCTAAAGTTTCTGGAAGGCTAAAAATACTTAGATTATCTAATACCATGTCATTCATTCAGCAGATATTTATCATGGAGCTAAAATAGCAGAACCTCTATGAGCATCGCTAAAAAAAAACACATTCTCTGGTTTCTCACTAGCTCCTTTGTCTTCAGGATGACCAGGAGAAATACCACAGTTCCATGGTGGACAGTGACTGGGAGGACACAAAAACATTGTTTTAAAAGCTCCCTACGTTTAGGATCTTTAAGATTTCTGGAAACTGGTGTGAAATGCTGAAGCTGATGCTTTGTGTGTGTGTGTGTGTCTGTGTGTGCCTGTGTGTGTGTGTCTGTGTGTGTGTGTGTCTGTATGTGTCTGTGTGTGTGTGTGTCTCTGTGTGTGTGTGTCTGTATGTGTGTGTGTGTCTGTGTGTGTGTCTGTATGTGTCTGTGTGTGTGTGTCTGTATGTGTCTGTGTGTGTGTGTCTGTGTGTGTGTGTGTCTCTGTGTATCTCTGTGTGTGTGTGTGTCTGTGTGTGTGTGTGTGTGTGTGTGTGTCAGGCAGCACCCGCTGCGATGGTGAGATATTGGGTATTTCTGTTCCCTCTCTAGTGTGCAATGCTGTGTCACGGAGCTAAAATAGGATTTTTCCAAGGAGATATCAGGCTGCTTATGGATGATCTCAAGGCACTTAGACCCACTGTCTTTCCTGTGGTCCCCAGACTGCTGAACCGGATGTTTGACCGAGTAAGTCCTAAGCGCAGAGCAGGGGGCTGAGAGTGGGACCTTGAGTCTGAGGCTCAGGTGTGAGTGGGGCTCAGTGGGTCCCTTCTATGTGACCGTGGACACTGCCCTTAGTGTCACAGAACTGTGGATACTCCTCTGCAAAACCAGAGTCCATTTACCTCCTAGAGCTGTGGGTAAGAATTGTAAGAGGATACACACATGAACTCACCTTGTAAACCAGAAGGCACAATACAGGTGTAAGGCAGAGGTGGTTTTATTTTCACAATAAACTCTTTGAGCCTCTGTTTTCTCATCTGTACAATGGACTGTTACTCCGTCCCCTTCTCATAATTGCTAATTGCATCATATGAAAATAAGAACTGTGAAATGGCGTTATAAATTGCAAAGCTCCACCACATGTAAAATATTGCTTCCTTAGCCACACTGAGAGACTGACTAAGCTAAGCCAGGGACGAAGAGGAGGCCAGCCCCGCGGTGGTGGGCCGTTAGCGCCTGGACCGCACAGCCAGGGCAGGACCCATGTGCTGTGAGCAGTCTCAGAAATGAATCTGGACTCGACAGTTCCAATACTCTGTTTTGAGGCATGGCTTCTGTCATCAGTGAGAACCTTCTCATTTTTTTAATGGTTCTTTTTTTAAAAACCACCTTTGTTGAGGTGTAATTTACACTACATGCAATTCACCGATTTAAAGTGTGCAATTCAAAGGTTTTCGGTACATTCACAGAGTTAAGCAGCCATCACTTCAGTCCATTCTAGAACATTTTTATCATCTCAAAAAGAAACCAGTCATCTTCCACCCTGTTACCTCCTCCACCCTCCAAAGACCTAATCTACTTGCTGACTCTGTAGATTTCCCTGTTCTGGATTTTCATGTGAATGGCATCAGGCAATATTCTTTTGTGACTGGCTTCTTCCACTTAACATGTTTTCAGGGTTTATCCGTGCCATAGCTGCATCTGTACTTCATCCCTTTTTAAGGCCAAATAATACTCCACAGCGTGGCTGTAGCACATTTCATCCATCCATCCATCCATCCATCGATTGGCATTTGCATTTGGGTTGTTTCCACTTTTTAGCTATCATGAGTCATGCTACTTATAAACAGTCACGGACAAGTGTCCGTGTGGATGTGTGTTTTCATTCTCTCGGGTATGTACCTAGGAGCAGACCTGCCGGGTCACACGGTAACTGTGTTTAACTGAGGGGCTGCCTGCCTGCTTTCTAAAGCGGCTGCACCGTGACACGTTCCCCCAGCAGTGATGGGGGCTGCAGTTTCTCCACATCTTCACCAGCACTTGTTATTATCAGGCTTTTTCATTCTCGCCTTCCTGCTCACTGTGAAACCTTCTTGTTTCCTGACTCATTAGATTTTTGGACAGGCCAACACCACCCTGAAGCGATGGCTGTTGGACTTTGCCTCCAAGAGGAAAGAGGCTGAGCTTCGCAGCGGCATCATTCGAAACAACAGCCTGTGGGACAAACTGATCTTCCACAAAATACAGGTGACACATTGACTCAGAGGTGTCACTTGTCATGCAAACTGATTTGGGTTTCAGACTTTCTATGGGGGCTCTTTTCTTTTAATTGAAGTATAGTTGATGTATAACATGTAAGCTACAGCTGTACAATGTAGTAATTCATAATTTTTAAAGATTATACTCCATTTATAGTTACGGTAAACTATGGGCTATATTCCTCACATTGCACAACGTACCCCTGTAGCTTACTTTATACCTAAGAGTTTGCACCTCTTAATCCCTACCCCTGTGTTGTATGAGGGCTCTTTTAAAAAGAGAAGGTGAGAGAAGCAGTTCCTGGTGCAGTTCTGTTACCTAAGGACAAAGCCATCAGCTAAAGCTCAGGATCCAAGATAAACCTAGATGGTGTGGTGGCTCTTGAGGGCAGAGAAGAAGCCAGGTAGCATAGCCTTTCTGAGTCTCCATTTGCTTCACTTTTCTGGAGCAAGTGTATCACTCTTGAGGTATTTTTTTAAGGCATGAGTGCTAAAAGAATATGAAATAATATTATGTCTCCCAAAATGTGGTAGTTGCCCCCAACCCCCACCCCCCGTTCTAATTCCTTAAATACCTGCACGTAAAGGTGTTCCTTTCTTCTCCAAACCGGCTGAGAATGAATAGAGTAGTTCTGGGTAGACACAGACTCCAGTTGGTGTCCCTTCTGAACACCCGTGCCTGCCCCGTGCGCTGGGGGTTCTGCACAGCCTGCAGACCAGGAGCCGGTGGGTTGGGGTGGGGGGAGGTTCCAAGAAGGAATCTTTGAGGAGCCGGCCGACTCCCAGCCGCCAGACCCTCATCCTCTCCCCTCTCCCTGCCATGCAAGTCAAGCCTGGGAGGAAGAGTGAAGTTGATGATCACAGGAGCGGCGCCCGTGTCTGCCACCGTGCTGACCTTCCTGAGAGCCGCGCTCGGCTGCCAGGTGAGCTGGCCCCCCTGCAGTCCTGCCCAGGGATCTGCTTTCGAGGAGTCATTCTGATTCTCCTTGTGTGTGCCTCATTTTTCTTTGGAAGACTGCGGTGTTCCTAGGTTGTTTGGAGAAAGAAGTACAGGCAGACCTCAGAGACGCTGCAGACCAGTGCAGCACAGCGAATATCGCGCTAAAGCTGGTGCCATGACCTTTTTGGTTTCCCAGTGCATATAAAAATCATGTTTACACTAGACTATAGTCTGTTAAATGTGCAATAGTATTATGTCTAAAAATCAATATACATACCTTAATTTTAAAATCCTTTATCGCTGAAATGCTATCATCTGACAACACAGATGTGTAAGAAACGCAGTATCCGGGAAGCGCAGTGAAATGAGGTGCTTCCATATGTATCTTTTACCCCAGGCAGAATATGCGTTTGTGTCCACCCCTGAGTAGCTTTCTCTAGGGCAAAGCACAAAACATGTCTTTAGAGTCAGGCACGAGTGCACAGGAATAGGTCATGATAAGCTTACTTGCAAACCATGCAGAGAACCTGTCTTCGAGAAGGCGGGGGAGCCAGGGAGACCAGGTGGCAAGTGGGACGTGTGTGGGGTGAGCGGTGAGCTGACGGAGGGAGTGCCTTCCTGGGTGGGTTGTGCGCAGTGTGACCTGTTTCAGCGATCCCTCCTGGCCCCGGAAGGTTATGTAGAAAATGGACGTGGATGGTGCTGGCGTTTGGTGTAGGGGGCGAGGATGTTGGGTGCAGTGTTTGGGAAGAGTTTACCAAACAGAAAGCTTTGAGGTTTCATCAGTCAGCTGATACCCAGAAGCAAGAGGAACTTAGTTACTGAGCACTGCTGGCAGAGGTGTGACTGTCCCCTCTCATTCCTGTTCCATCTCTTGGCGACCCAGTTCTACGAAGGCTATGGACAGACCGAGTGCGCCGCCGGGTGCTGCCTGACTGTGGCTGGAGACTGGACGGCAGGTGCGATGGCGGGGCTCTCCTCATGGGGTTGCACAGTTCACATGGGGATTATTGGAAGTTATCATTGGTTCATCAATCAACTTAAACTAGTGCTGTGTCTCAAATGATAAGGGCTCGGGGCAGTCTTATAAACCTGGAGCCCCATGGACAGTGTCTCTTGTGGCAGAGTGGGATGTGATTTTTAAGGCTCTGTCTGTCAAGCTGGGTGGGTGGCAATAGAGATTTACCCTGAACGTTACACCTAGAGATGGCGCCGTTTGTACCAGGTTCATAGTGTTTGGCCCAACAGAGCTTCCCAGTTATTAACTGGGGTCTAATTACTTGATGGTACATTTTAATTAAATTTCCACTGTGTGCTGAACTAGGCGTTGAGACTATGGAGAGAAATGAACATAAATCCTTTTTCCCAAAAGGAAAAACAGGAGGACAAACACCAATGTCATCACTTGTGCACCTGTGGTTCTGTGTTAGGTGCTTGGGGTGTATATTATGTGTGTTTCATCCCAACATCCCAGAGATGAGCCCTGGTACCTCTGAGAGGAAATGATTGATTGTTGGCTAAAAAGCATGTAAATAACGTATAAGAACTTACGCAGCCTTATGCTTCGGAGCCAGGATCCCACCCGAGGCCTGACCACGAAACTTCCACGCTTTCCCCTTTACCACGCCAGTAGTGCGTTCCACACTGATAGGTAAATTCCCTGATTTGTTTGCTGTATCACTCTTATGAGCATCTAATAACATAGATTCCAGTGTCAAGAACTCCAGTAGCATATTTCTGCTGGGATTGGCACTAGCAGTCTGCCTCATGGTGTTTGTTTAATCTTTAATCCCTGGTGCCTCACCAGCTAGAGAATTTGGAACAGTGACCTCTTTAAGCTAAAATAAGCTAGGAAGAGTGATTTGCGACACTCTTAAAACTTACCTAATTTCTGTTATTTTTGTTTTGGGAAAAGAACCCAATCCTAACACCCTTTGGCAAGAGTTAGGTGAGCTATAAGAAGAAGCCTCGTCTTGTCTTAACTTTTAACATGTGCATCCAGTGCTCAAGGGAATAAGGCCACGGTGTCAGAACCATGACTGTTCAAGGTGGGCACTCACTGAGAACACAGACATCACGTCCTTATGAGGGAAAGGGGGCAAAAATGAGCAAAGCCATCAGATCATGGGAACCAGGTACAAGTTTTAGAAAGCTTGCTTCCAGGTATTCATTAAAATCCTTAAAATCAACAACCAGATCATTTCTACTTTGAAAAATAATTTGGAGCATCAAACTTAGGGAAGGTCCCAAAGAGATGTTTGAATGTTTCTGACTGTATTCTGGGAAAGGGGAGACTGGCTGTGATGCTGAAACCAGAGGTGTGTACCGGCTGTGCTCATTATGAGCAGGCTTGCTTTCGATAAAAATAATTTGGCCTAAGGGTATCAGTCGTCGCATTAGGAGTGACCATTCTTGTATTTGATACACAGGCCATGTTGGTGCCCCAATGCCTTGCAACCTTATAAAGCTTGTCGACGTGGAAGAAATGAATTACTTGGCAGCCAAGGGCGAGGGCGAGGTGAGTGAAACCCTGTGGCGCCCGCTCCCTGCGGGGTCCTCTGAGTGCCAGGGCTGTGACAGGCGCAGGGCCACTTCTCAGCACAGCTGCACGGAAAGCTGGTGAGCTTGGGGTTGTGATCCTGGAGTTGGACAGGCTTCCCTTTATGTTTGATGCTCAAGTGCTGTGGACAGAGGGGCACGAACGCCTGCCCTCTGTTGCCAGGCCCAGTGGGGAAGTGGGCCCAGGAGGATCTGAGGGCTCCAGTGCCTGGAGTCCTGGGGCACAACTTCCCGCCTGCTGAGTGCCCTCGAGGCCTATTCGTGAGCTCCTGGCTAGTGGGAGGAAGGCCCATTACTTCAAGTGATTCCATCCCCTATGGGGCTTTCCGGCAGCTTTGAGCTTGAAGTGGGGCCATTAGAGGTGCTCCCAGTGGGCTCTGTCCCAGTGGGCTCTGGCTGCTCTCTCTGGATCAGGGAATTCAGGGCCCAGACACACACAGACCGACACACAGACACACACACAGACACACACACAGACCGACACAGACCGACACACACGCACACACGCACACGCACACATGCACACACACACACACACCCCCGGATAAGCCCCAGTCAGTGCCCCTAACAAAACATCTTTTTTCCCTCTAGTTTTGTTGAGAGATAATTGATACCCAGCGCTGTGCAAGTTAAGTGAACATCCATCATCTCATGGAGACAAAAAAAAAGAATAAAAATATTTTTTCCCTTGTGATGAGAACTCTTAGGATCTCCTCTTTTAACAACTTTCAAATATACCATATGGCTGTGTTCACTCTACTCACCAGGCTGTAGTTAAGTCCTTGGTGCTTACTTGTCTTATAAGTGGATGTCTGTCCTTTTTGACCACCTTCCTCCAGTTCCCACACCCACACCTCCCTCCCAATCTTTTTTCTTCAGGTGTGCGTGAAAGGGCCAAATGTATTTCAAGGCTACCTGAAGGACCCAGCAAAAACAGCAGAAGTGCTGGATAAAGATGGCTGGTTACACACAGGGGACATCGGAAAGTGGTTACCAGTAAGTGGTCACCTCCCCTGTTCGCAGAAGCTTTGGTTCCACTGTGGGGATGAAAAGCTCCCACGAGGCGGCGGCACCCTCCCTTTCCTCCTCACCAAGCGGTGGAACGTAGCACTCCCGTTTCCTGCATCCTTCTGTAGCGTTTTCACTTTAACTGCAGCAAATGTGTTTTGTCTTGACACCTGACATCATTTCTGGTTGCTGCTTCCAGTTGGAAATTCAGAGAGACTGTGTGTGGCTTTTCCCAGTTCAGTGCTGGGCCTTGGTGTTGGAGCCTTGGTTAAGGTCTGGGGGTGCATTGCGTAGGCTGCCAGGAATGTATGACAGGTGAAAATTTGGGAACATACATGCTTCTTAGGGTTGTCCTCTCAGAAAAAAACAGGGTGAGTGCTTTGAAGATTCGGCCAGCTCCTTTGAACTTAGCCCAGAACCAAACCGTTTGCTGTAAAGAAATGCTTGTGTGAGAAGGTCACCCCATAGGTTTGACCAACTTCTGCTGGTTGTGGTGACAACCACTTTTTCAAGCTTTTTCAAGTTGTTACTATGTTTAATTGCAAGCACTTAATTGGGGAATGTAATTTTTATTATTGGGTATTGTTCCAGTCTTACAGATACAAGCTGTTTAATGCTCCAAAATTTTTATTGCTTTGAAAAATGCTCCCCTGACCAAATTAATTCAGATTTCAGAATACCCAAGCTATTTAGAAATCAATTAAGTCCCTCTTTCCAGACTCAGGAGGGATTAAGTATCCGTTCTAATTCTGGCTCTGGCTCTAAGGAGCATGTCTGGTAATCTCTCTGGACCTCAGTCGGCTCCTTTTGGAAACAGAGAACTGACGTGGCTGAGAGAACCCTAGGAACTTTCCAGCAGGTGACTTTGGGAAGCGTCAGTGACCCAGGATGGGAGTGAGGGGTTTGGTCATCAGAGGTGGGCACTGCTGGCATTCGGCGAGCCACATCCTCTGGATATTCTCACATCCCCACAGTCATTGTGGAGGCAGTCCACAGCCCCTGCCCTGGGGACCAGGAGCAGCCCCTCCTGCCCCGCCCTGGAGCAGCGCTGTGGGAGGGTATCTCTGCTCTCAAGGAGCTGGACCCCGCTGCAGGGCCAATGCATCAGTACCTGGTTCAGATGTGAGACTCAGTGATGCTCGCTCGCTAAGATGAAGGGAGTGATGGGGCGTTCTGATTGGCTGCCAAGGGTGATGTGGAGTCCATGGGCCTCTGGAGTCCCTTCTCTGTCTGCTTGGCTCAGAGGCCTGAGGCAGGTGACTTAATCACTCCAAGCCTCAGTTTCCCTCTCTGTAAAGTGGGTCAACAGCTGAGCCCTGCCAGAGGTTATGAGGATTAAATGACAGTACAGGGAAAATGCCCTGCCTGGGTGCGACTGCCAGTGGGTGGACCGGCTTACAGCCCCCTCCGTCTTCTCCCCTCCCCCCATAAACAGAACGGCACCTTGAAGATCATTGACAGGAAAAAGCACATCTTTAAACTGGCACAGGGAGAGTACATAGCTCCGGAGAAGATTGAAAACATCTACCTCCGAAGCGAACCTGTAGCTCAGGTGTTTGTCCATGGAGAGAGCTTGCAGGTAGGTGCTGTCAGGGCCTTGAAATGCAATGTGGGGGAGGGTATAGCTCAGTGGCAGAGCAGGTGCTTAGCATGTACGAGGTCCTGGGTTCAATCCCCAGCACCTCCATTAAACAATACAAAAAATAATTTAAAAAATAAATAAAATTTTTAAAAATATATAAATGCGATGGGAAGTTTGCGATGAGTGGAAATTGATTGTTGTGTCTGACGTGCTGGAATGTTGTGTCGACACATTGCTTTTCACTACTTGGCATTTCTATTTTTTTCGTTTATTTTGTAAGTGGAAGTTTGTACCTCGTGTTTTTGGAATTTCTTATCCAGAAAAGTTTTTTTTTCTCTTTAATTTCCAAAGTTGTATTTTATCTGGAGTGGTCTGCTATACCAAGGGAAGCTGAATAAAGATACTAGGGAGTGGGTAAAAATAAGCATCTGATTTAATTATGAGGCAAAATATTGATAATTATCTTATAAGAAAGAATTTCCAAACATACTGAACCTAACTTATTTATGATATGCCTCCTACATCATTTTTGAGCAAATGTTGGTTGCGAGCCAACATATACTTAAAGTTGAAAACAAAGGTCAATATTGCAATGAAACATCATTTGCCAAAATATTGGACAGACAGAAGTAAGGAAGAGAAGGGGGTCTGGTTTCCTGAGGGTTAATCTTTCTACAAATCTTAAGATTTGTAAATAATTTTAGAAGAATTCATCTTATAAGAAAATGCACCTGTTTTTTTTTCAAGATGCACCTCATTTTCTTTGACCTGGAATCTTACCATGCCTTTGATTTTTATTTGGTTTCATTGTCACTAAATTGAAAGACTGAGGTATTGGAGATTTTTTAAAAAATGAATCTGCACGCATTTTCTCTTTCTCTTTGTATGAAGCAGTTATCTGATATCTGTCACCTTGTTTGCTTATTTGACCCTGTTTTAAGTATACACAAAAGTAAAAAATCAAGATTTTTATTAGATTTTGATTCCCAACGGATCTTTATTGCCCAATTCCTGATGCTGTCTATATTTTTGAAGCAGGAGTTCTAAACCTGGGCCCCATGGACTCCTGGGGCTGGTCATATGCTCTGAAGAGAGGATCTGAAACTTCCACCAGATTCTCCCAGGAGCCCATGACAGAAAATAAAGAACCGCATTTTAGAGCATCTGGATCGAGCAATGTAATAACTCACTTGTGTCGGTTACAGGCGTTTCTCATAGCAATTGTGGTACCGGATGCTGAGACAGTAGGTCCCTGGGCCCGGAAGAGAGGATTTCAAGGCTCCTTTGAAGAGCTGTGCAGAAACAAGGTAAGGTTCCGAGGAGTGCAGTCCGCCTCCTGATTGTCCCTTTGCGCCAAGTGCAAAGCGCAGGGACTCCCAACACAGGGATAAGAATCTTGTTTTTCTTACCTTATTAGGATGTCAGAAAAGCTATTCTAGAAGACATGGTGAGACTCGGGAAGGATTCTGGCCTAAAATCATTTGAACAAGTAAGATTTCCATTCAAGTGCATGAATTCCCCCAAGACGGGTTTTTGACTTGAGGATGTTTGTCGTGAGCAGGTTATAGAAGAGGACAAGATGACATAAAGACATCCGTGCGGAAGGGATGCTGGGGTGGTTCGGCAGGGGAGGGGATTACTGTGACCAGGGGTCTGGATTCTCTTCCTACAGGTCAGGCAGCAGGCCTGGTTCTGTGCTAAGAACAGGCCACAGCCCTTAGTTGAGACCATGCAGCCGGGCCTGGCTTGGACCACCCAGAGGGTCCTCACCCCTTCGGAGGCTTAAGTGCTTAGGTGGCATCCGACCTCCTTTAACAGCCTGGTTTATTTGCAGGTCAAAGGCATCAGTCTCCACCCTGAGTTATTCACGATCGACAACGGCCTTCTGACCCCAACCATGAAGGCTAAAAGGCCAGAGCTTCGGAATTATTTCAGGTCGCAGATCGATGAACTTTATTCCACCGTCAAAGTCTAATGGAGGCGGGGAGCTCTCCACAGTCTTCTCCTGCTGCCGCCCTCACTGGTAGCTTGGACGACGGCAGGTGTAGGGAACGAGCATCCTTGTCTGACTCGTGCGTTCACATTCTCGTCATAGGAACACTCGAGGGGATGGAGCACTGCCTTACAGTCACCTCGCGTTGCAGACCATGTTCACGGTGATATATATACAATTTCCAAAATGAGCCTTAAAAAATTGTAAAGGGGAAACTATAAATGTGCTAAGTTATTTACAACTTCCTCAGTTCAAAAGGTGGGTGAAAACTTCTGTCTCCCTGTTTTGCTCACCAAGGGGTTAGGACTTTGCTGTCCCTGAGACGTTTGCTGCTTGCTGTAAGTCCCCAGTTGTCTGCTACTCCAAAGAGTTCCGTGCACTGGAGGGCGCCATCCCTTACAAACTGGAGCTATCCCGGCCGGAGGACGTCACAAGTGGACCAGAGGGTTTTTTTTTTAAAACCCTGCCACCTGCCCGTCCCCATCTCACAGTCCATCCCACAGCCCTTGTGATGAACCCCTGTCACTCCTGCTGGAGCAGAAGGTTCCCAGTGAAGCAAGGACAGACCCAACTCAAAACAGTGCACTCTGAGTCTCAGATGGCCGCTCCCCAGCGCGGGTGGATTCTGGCGCCCACAGAGCAGAATGTTCTCTGACCCTTCTCTCCAGTCCCAATGCCCTCCCTCCATCTTTTCCCAGGGGTTATTAGAAAATCGGCCTTAGACCCTACAGTGAAGACACGCATTTCAAAAAGAAATAATTACCTGGATCAACCATGCACAACTGTGATGCCAAACAGCTGTGTGGTCGCTCTGTCTGTGATGGCCCACCTGTAGTCTTTTAATGTGGTTTTCATATCAAGAGAGTATGTTGTGATTAAGTGGCTTTTTTCCCCAGAATAAACTCTCAGGCAAGGCATGTCTTTGAAAATATTAAGGGAGTAGATACACTTGGTACTTACTGAAATGGACAGTGATAAATAAATGCTCTTTTCTCATAATTCTACCTGATTTCTAGGAAATGTATTTGACAAGCCAAAACTCTAGCATGTAGGAATCTGGAAATCTCATTTCCCGGGATTAATTTCTCAAGGGATTTTTTTTTTTTTTTTTTGATTTGGGAAATTAGCAGCTTTTCACTTTTCTGCAAGTCTTTGCCACATGTGACTAAACTGAGTTGTCATTTATACAGTGAAAGCAATTGTTTTGGGACATGTGAAGACGTGAATTCTACAAGCACAACAGGGTTTGCACTAAAGAACTGTCGTTGTGGTAACACTATTTGGTAGCCTAACTTCATATGTATATTCTTAATTGCACAGTCAGTAATTTGTCACACTGGGGTTTTGAATGTTTGCTTTAAGTGTTGGCTATTTCTATGTTTTATACACCAAAACAGAATTTCCAAAAACAATGAAGGAAACCAAAATAAATATTTCTGCATTTCAAGTGAGTGAGTGAAGCCTCCCTTCTCGTGTCGGGGGTGGTATCCGGACTGAGGGGCAGAGCTGAGAGCACGGCGGGCCCTCCGCGCCCAGCCCTTCCTGAGGTGCGGTCCCCCTCCAGGCCTCCTTCCTGACACTTGCAGATGCCGACCCAGGCCGGCCAGCTCTTCCGGCAACAGTCCTGCTGTGTTGTGGAGAAGAAGCTAATGGTGTGAGCGACATGGATAGTCTTGAGAATGCAGGTTCTCGGCAGGGTGGGGGCTGCATTTCAGAAGGGCTCGCTGCGGTTGGCTCTGGGGTGGATTGCACTCCGCTGCGTGTTAGTCCTTCTCTTCCTCCAGAACTGTCTGAGAAGCCGTCTCATTGGTAGCAGCCCACTTCTTTCTTTTCCTCTCTCCTGACCCTACGTTGTCATTTTAAAGATTTTCTTTTCCTGACTGGGCGAGTGTCAGCTTCCTGACGCTAGTCGTAGCCTTTCTCTTTCCTCCCTGAGCCCCCACTGCAGGGCTTAGGAACTCAGAGGTGTTCGTTAAGTAACTCTCACTTGAATGAATACTCGACGTTTTGAACCACGCTTCTGTAATGAGGTTGATAGAAACACTGGGGTTTTTTTTTTTCTTTTTTAAAAAAATTCTGGTGAAGTACACTTACAGTTTACCGTCTTAATCATTTTTTAGCATCCAGTTGAGTGGCATGAAGTGCATTCGTATTGTTGTGCTGTCAGCACCACCATCCATCTCCAGAAACAAAACTGAAACTCTACCCACTCAGCAGTAACCCTCATTCCTCCTCGCCCCGGCCCCTGGCCACCACCGTTCACTTTCTGTCTCTGAATTTGACACCTCTTGGAGCCTCATATGAGTAAATCATACAGTGTTTCTTTCTCTGACTCATTTCACTTAGCGTGATGCCCTCAGGTTCATCTGTGTTGTTGCAAATGGCAGGGTTCTCACTTTTTATAGCTAATTCATATTTGTATGATTACACCACATTTGGTTTAGCCATTCATTTGTTGGTGGACATTTGGACATCTGCTCCCACCTTTTGGCTACTGAGAAGAACCCTGCTATGAACGTGGGTGGACCAGTATCTGAGTCCCTGATTTCACTTCTTTTGGGTAAATGCCCAGAAGTGGGGCTGCTGGATCATAGGGTAGCTCTATGTTTAATTTTTTGAGGAACCTCCATACTGTTTTCCACACAGCTGCACGATTTTGCGTTCTCACCAGCCATGGACAAGGGTTCCACTTTCTCCGCATCCTCGCAGTTACTTGTTGGCTTTTGTTTTATTGATAATATCCATCCTAGTGGATGTAGGCGGTATCCCGCTGCGGACTTGATTTGCATTTCCCTAATGATTGGTAAGGCGTGTGCTTATTGGTCATTTGGATATCTTCTTTGGAGAAATGTCCTTTGCCCATTTTAAAAAATTGGATTGGTCTTTGTTATTGAGCAGTGGGAGTTCTTTATATATTCTGGATATTAGTCCCTAAACACTATCTTCAGTTCTTGCCTTTCCAGGCGCACTGCATCCGATGGCCTCCAGCCCACGAGTGGAAACCACTCCTCCAAAGCCCTGCCTCACCCCGGCAGTTTGCCCGGCTCCTCCCCGCCTCCCTGGCTGTGACACCGCCTCACTCTGTGTCTACACTCCAACAGTTTGTTTTTAAGTATATTTGGCTTTTGGTGTTAAATATTTTTGCCTCACTCTCAATTTTTTAAATTCCTCAGGATAATAATAATAACTGAAATGTCCTGAAGGTTGCCACATGCCGGGCACTAGTCAGCAGGTTAGTAGGTGACCCATTTCAAGCAAGGCGCCGCTTGGTTGCCGTTTTACAAGGAGGACATCAAAACACCCGAATTCGATCAGTGTCACACACCCCACAGACCTGGAGCGGACCGGCCTGGCTCCAGACGCCCAGCTTTCCACCCCACACTGTGGAAGTTTCTTCTTGCCTGCCCGTGGTGGTGACTTCCTGACACAGCATGTCAGCGGATTGTTTCTTGGCGCCAGCGCTTGTGCCTCTAAATTTCAGTCGAAGTGGTTTTGATTCCCGCCTTGCTCTTGGTCACAGCAGAGGCTAATACCGCTTCCCGGTTTTCTAGTGGTTTTGTGGCTTATCAAAAACTAAATATGGTTGCTCTCGGGAAGGCTGGTAACAAATCCTCAAGGACCAAATGTTATGTAGAACCAGCCACTCTAGTTTAAGAGGAAAACAAGTATAAAACTGGGTCACAGGCATGTGGCAGGTCCATGAGGTCCTTGGAAGTTCTAGGAATCACTGGCTGTGGAGGTAAGAACAGCTCTGGGTCTCATGGGTTTGCTTGGGGCCGGGGCAGGGTGGGGGGGGGTGCGGGCTGTGCTGTGTTCTTCACTTACGTTCTCTCTCTTGATTCTCCCAAAACCCCTGTGAGGCAGGTGATGGGTCCACAGTCCTGTGTCTAACACCAGCTAAGTGCCAGGCATGGTCCTGTGCTGTGAGGACTCAGCCATGAGCATAGAAGACAAGATCCTGGCCCTGGAGCAGCCCCCTTTACAGCAGAGAGACGGACAGGAAACAAGAAAGTAAGTGGACAGCTTCAGATGGGGATGTGCTGGGTGCCTTGAAGAGAACAACTGACAGAGTATTAGAAGACCACGGGGCCTCTTCTAAGTGTGATGGCGGAGAAGCTCTCTTTGAGGAGGGGACACTTGGGGTGATAACCTGGAGAAAGAGGTGGAACAAGCCTTGCCATGGTTTGGAGAAAGAGTTTTCAAATAGAAGAAATAGTGAGTGCAAAGGCCCTGGGGTGAGAAAGAGCTCGCTGTAGTCCAGGCACAGAAAGGAAGGGGCAGTGCAGCTGGAGCGTCAGAAGCGAGGGAAAGAGTGGTACCCAGAGAAGTGAGAGACGACGAAGGGCCAGTTATCAGGCCTGGCAGCCCAGGAATCCAGGGTTTACTCGGAAACAAATGAAAGGTTTGAGGTGAGGAGTGACATTCCCTGAATGACCACTCTGGCTGCTGCAGAGGGACCAAAGGAGAAGCTCAGAGACCAGGAAAGGACAGCGAGTGCACGATGGCAGCCCGAACCAGGGTGGAGGGTAAGTGTGAAGGCTGCTGGAGGCAGAAGCAGTGCATGTGCGGGATCAGGAAAGGGAGGGTTGGGGGTGAGCACAGCTGGGTGGATGGTGGAGCCGTACTTACTGAGACGGAAGACCCTGGAGCATTGGTTTTGGGGGAGGGAATCGAGGTTGGATCTGGACAGTTTCCATTTGAAGTTCCTGCTGGACAAGCACCTAAGGATGGATGTGAGCCCAGAGCACAGAGACCGGTCAGGAGACACCAGGTTGGAAGTCAGCAGCACAGAAGAGGTATTTAAAGCTGAGGGACTTTATCAGTAACCCGGGGGAGTAGGAAACAGCAATGGGGATGGAGGGGTACCTGCCATCGTCTGTCAGATGTCTGTCTGGCCCAGAGCATCCTTCCCACTTATCCTCCAACCTTCTGAAGTTTTCATGGACGGTGGCCACGGTCGTGAGTGTGACTGAAGGGGACTCTCCTGAGGTTCAGGGCACAGAGGTAGTTCCCCCGGGTCTTTTGTTAGCGCAGCACCCCCACTCCCACCAAACCCAGCTGCCCTTTCACGCCTGTATTCTAGAGCAAGTGCCCAAATCTGTGTCCATCTTGATCTCACCCCTTCACCCAGAGAGAGTAATTGGGAAATTGACCCTCCGCCTTACTTACTGTCCACACATGTGGCATAGAAAGAAATCTAGAATTTTCCTTTTGACTTTTTCCTTCGCTGTTGATTTGTGCCAATGGTCAAAGTCTTGCTGGGTGAATTCTGCTTCTCGGCCCTGTTCTTCAGGTACAGAGGGATTCTGTTCTTGCCCAGGAGCGGGTTTCCCCCCTACCCCGCCCGCCCACAAGTATATTTTGCACATAAGTTCTTAGCCACTCTCTTTCGTTGAGATTTTTAAAGAGGGGATGGTTTTGGCTGTCAAGTTCCTCTAACAGAATCGTCCTTGCTACACACGAAGGCTGCTGGTTTTCCCTCTAGGAACCCCAGGCAGGCTCCCTGCTTTGCATGTGGCTGGGTAAACTGGAGGGTGAGTCACTGGAGTGACAGCGGCATCCGCTGCAGGGGAGCTCACGCGGGTGCTCGGCTGGGACACACGGAGCATGTGTAGAACCAGTTGGCTCACATTCTGCGTTGGGCAACGTGTGCAGACACAGAGGGACTCTTGTTTTTGAGTCTCTTGCTTTCCCACACCCTCTGATACTGCCGCCCCCACCCCGCTGGCTCCTGCCAGCTCCTCGGCCCCGCCCAGGCTGAGCTGTCACCCAGCCCTGCGTTTGGGAACAATTCCACGGCTGCCCCAGGCAGCCTCAGCTCCCCTGACTTGCTGAGGCTTTCTCCTGCTGTCTCTCAAGCCCATCCACTTCCCTCCATCCCTCAGTCCACCTGGCCAAGCAGGGCGGCAGCCAGCCCTTGCTGGGACGACCGCACCGGCCCCTTACTTGACCTCCTCGTCTCCTGGAGCGGTCTCTACTCACTCACTTCTCCCCCACTTGGCAGCGAGGATGATTTCTCTAAATCACAAGTCTTCATTGCATGACTTCCCTGCTTAATCATTCCAGGGTTTCCTATCGCTCTTAAGTCTGAACCGCTGATGCACTTAGAGGAAGGCTTCTCCACTGTGACTGTGCACCAGGTCCCCTGGGGATCTGAAAGCACGGATTCTGAGTCAGTAAATCTGCAATCAGGGCTGATATTCTGCATTTCTCATAAGCTCCCGGGTGGGGCCTGTCCTGCTGGTCTGTGCAGGCCACTCTGAGGAGCAAGGACCAGGAGGTCCCCTGCCTGTCTCCCTAATCTCATCTCTTGCCACCTCCCCAACTCTGTTCCAGCCACACTGAACTTATTCTAGCTCCCAGAATGCATCACACTTTCGCTCATCCCTGGGCCTTTGCACGTGCACCCTCACTAGTGCACTCTTGTACCCCAGCCTGGCTGGCTTCTGCCCTTTATTTCAGTTAGAGGGTAGATATCATTTCCTCTAGGAAGTCTTCTCTGATTCTCCAACCCCAGGGAACAAATTGGGGAGTGTGTTTGTGGCCCAGCAGTGGTGTGAGGTGGAGGGGTAGGGTGGTAATGATGTTATGCTCAGGGACAAGGTCAAAGGGGTGAGTGAGCTGAACCGTGAGGTACAAGGTGGCAGCCAGAGAGGTGGGGAGCTGTTTCCTTCTACAGAATGTTCTAGGAGGAAGATTCTCGTGTCCCCTGTGGTGGACAGAAGACTGTCTGACCTGAGCTTGTGCAAAGGGTCCCAGGTCTCCTGCTGAGCAGAGAGGATCCCCGAGGAAAGGCCACTGCTTCCGCCGCACGAGGTCAGCCTCACAACTGTGTGTGTGTCCTCAGGCCACCCGAAAGTCATGTCTGCATGACCAAGGCCGCTACAAGGATGAAAACTTTTTCCAGAAAGTTCTTTTTTGACACAGCCTGAGAGAGAATCATGGAGACAAGTTTCTACAGTAGAAATCTTCTTTCCTTAAGAAAATCTTTTTCTTTAAAAGTATCCTTTAATTTTTTTTCTCTTTCTTAGTTTATGTGCTCCTTTGGTCCTTGTTTGATTTTTGACTTATAAAGTTATTTCCTGTGCAGGTGGGAAGTCGGTTATTCTTGGCTATGAAATCCTGGATTTTGCTAGAATATTCCTGCCAGGGTTCCTGCACCGGACTCTCTGAGCCCAGCAGGCGGCTGGGAAGGGGATCTGAGACTTGATACCGCATCGTCAGGATGTAGTGATCAGACCTGTTTAGCCACGTGACCTCAGCGTGGGTAGGAGAAGTGCCAGTTAGGTCTGGAAAAAGTAGAACATTAGTTCCACAGCAAACAAGTCCAGTAGCTGGGAATCAGAGCCAGGGCAGGGTTGGAAAGCATGTGACTTGGGGAGGGAGCTAATGTCACTGCAGTTTGCTCCAATGGAAGAACTTCCCTGCCCTCCAACATTAAAAGACACCGAATAGTACTTCCTTACTGAACTTAATTTCCGCTTGAACCAACTTTAAGCCAGTATTTACAGTGTCTGAACTGGTCGCTAGTTAAATCTCCAGCCCTGTTCTTACTCTGCCCTCTAGTGGGCACAGCACTGAATAGAAAATTCAACAAGAAGCTGGCTAGAAAAAAGCAGAGGCACTGTTGGAAGTGAGAAGCCCCTCTATCTAGGGTCCTCCACATTCTTTACCTCTTTGTCTTCATGGTAATCCTGTAAGATAAATAATGTTCTCACTTATATTTTCATTAAGCATCAAATTAATAATTCCAAAATATAGAACTAATATATAGATACCTACTCCACAGCGACGGTATCCACAGAGAAGTGTCCATGCACAACCACGGATCCCAAGGATCCAAGATACTTTGTAGTTCTTTATTTTCTGTGTTTGTACTAAAAAAGCAGTAGAGTTTTTTCATTTCCAAGCTTGAAAGTAAATTACATAACTTAGCGACCCTCTGTGTACATGTCCTCCAGCACCTCGGAGCCTCCCAGTGTCCCTCCAGGTTACCCCCAGGGCTCCGGATCCGCAGTCTCCACTGCTGTGTTCTCAGCCCGCTTCCAACACCCTGCTTCACCGCATCCTGAAGACTATTCCTTCTTCACAACCGTCCCAGACACCTCGGGACAAGGTTGTTGATTTTAGCAAACATTTACAAAAGATTAACTATGGTGGGAAGAGGGGGGAGGGTATAGCTCATTGGTAAAGCCCGTGCCTAGCATGCAAGGGTCCTGGGTTCAATCCCCAGTACCTCCACTAAATAAATAAACAAACAAACAAACAAACAAACAAACCTAATCACCGCCCTACCTCACCCCCCCCCCCCCCAGTGGTGGGAAGAGTACAGCACAACACAGGCACCATCTTAAGTTAGAAAATCTTGGCTATGGCTTCTTCCCCAAAGTAGTCCGCCATTCTCTTCATGGGGAGTTTCTCATCGACCAGATCCTTGGCTGCAGCTTCTCCAGTTTGCTGGGTTCCTCCTCTTCCTTCCAGTATCCCTTCTCCCTTCTCTGGCTGCAGCCTCCAGCCCCATTTTTCCATTAATGTCTTACAATGAGCCTTTGTGCGGTCCTCCTCCCTGGCCAAACTGGACGCAACACCTGGCTTATACGTTCAGATGCTCATGAAGGGATTCTGGCCTCCACCCCCAGCAGTAGAAACAACCAGTAGAAGCTTTGAGATTGCTAGTCAGCATCAAAGTCCTAGGAAAGGCTCTCATCCCAACTCTGCCCAGAGCAAACTGAGTCTTCTCCATGTTGTAGTGTTGCCTTGCTTTATTGCACTACACACACCGGAGACCCTGGAAGGTGCGGCTTTCCCTCTCCCCTCCCCTCACCCAAACTGAGAATCACTGCTCTAAGCTAATAGTTTAACTGAACAAGCAGCATGACAGGGGTGAACAATGTGAGTTTGGGGGAGGGGTTGGAATCCTAGGTGGGATTCCTGGCTTCCCTACAGCTAGCTCTACAACCATGGTGGTGGTGGTAATAGCAGAAAGACTGAAAACAACCCATGTTTGCATACACAGGAGAATGGATAAACAAAATGTGATATATTTACTTGATGCATTCCAAAGACAATGAAAATGAATGAACTACAGCTATAGGCATCAATGTGGGTAAATCTAAAAATCATAGCTTTGATTAAGAAAAAACACTTCCAAAATACATACCAAATATCATTTATATAAAACATAGCAATAATTATTACATTACCTAGGGATATATCAAGGTAGAAAAACAGAAGTGGTTATCCTTGGAAGGTATTATAATTATCAATTTCCTAATCCAGTAGCGAGTATCTGTGTGCTCCTTTTTATCTTTATAGATGTTACATTATTTTGTATGCATGAAATATAATTTTATTGTAAAATATACATAACAAAGTTCAGTATTTTAACCATTTTTAAGTGCACAGTTTAGTGGCAGTACTTAAGCACATTCACACTGTTATGCAACCATCCAGCCACTGTCCCATCTCCAGAACTTTTTCACCATCGCAAACTGCTTTGGGCGTCAAACCCAACAAATCATTGTCAAACCGAGTGTCTGGAGCTTTTGCCCTGTGTTTTCTTCTGAGAGTTTTACAGTTTGAGCTCTTACAGTTAGGGCTTTGCTCCATTCTGAGTTTATTTTTATTTATGGTGTGGTAAGGGTCCAACATCGTTCTTTTGGCAGATAATACATTTTTAAACAGAAAGCAAAGAATCAGAGTATTAGCTCCAGAAGGGGCCCTCACCATTTACGAATGGGGAAACTGGGATAGAAATAAAATAATAGGCCAGGCTCACACAGCTGATTAAGGGCAGCAGCGGACTAAAAGCCAAAAGCTGTTTTCAAAGCTTTACAGCGGACGACTGCGCAGGCGCCTAAGCACCCGCGCGCCCACCCGGGCTTTGGGTCCGCCCCTCGCGGGCGAGCGCCCTCAGGCTTTCCGGCACTGGCTCCTCCCCTTCCCCATCCTGAGGGCGGGCCCGGCGGTCCAGGAGCGTTGGAACTTGGGAAAACAGGCGCGGCGCGCGGGTGAAGGGAGAACCCGGCAAACCCTTGGCGACTCATGGACCGTGAGGAACTGGTTGTAAGGCGTGAGCTCCGGCTCCCGCTCCGCCTTCCTACTGTACCAGGCCTGGTTTTCTCTCGCACTCTAAGACGGGGAGGAGCCCCGTCTTGTAAACTCCTGTACAAGGCCGTGGGCGGGGCGGAGGGCGAGCCCGCGTGCTTAGCCCGGATTGGTTGCTTGGAGCGGCGCGAGGTTTGGCGGGAGTTTCGGGGCTGCGCCGGCGCAGAGAGCTGCGGGCTGGGATGGCCCTGCCAGGGCGAGTGAGGCGCGCGGGGTAAGTGCTGCGGGCCCTCGGAGCGCGGGGCCGGGGGCCGCTTTGTTTTCTTTGTCTTCCGCGGGGCTTGGGCCTCTTGGAGCTGTTCGTGCTCCCTGGTTCTCCCACTGTGCAACTTGTCCTAGTGACTAACCGCTCAGGGCCTATGTTTCCGCGTCTGTAAAACGGGAATAACAGCCCCACTTCGTAGGATTATGGTGATGTTTAAAGGATTACAGTTTAAAACTGTGCCTGGCGGGGAGGGAAGAATGTTGGCCACTGTTAGCATTACGTCGTGTGGGTGGGTGCTCGAATTGTTTTGAAACAAACTATCCAACAAATGACTATTGAGTGCCTGCTATTTGCCAGATGATATATTCTAGTGACGTTTACACTCTGGCTGGAAGTCAGTATTCTTATTTTCAAGACCCTGCTTGTTTTTGTAACACAAGCCAGAGACCATAAAGCTGAACTAAATCTCCGGCGGGGGCACCAAGCTGCCGCTTGTTTTCTTAAAAGGGGCACTCCAGCCACGATGGGTCACGCCTTTTGTTTGTTTGTCTTTTTAATCAAAAAGGGTATACATGTAAAAAATAGGCTGCAAAACTGCTCTCTAAAATATTATTCTTCATGGATTCATTGGCAAATGTCTCACTGGTGGGGTCTGGAGTAGATTCAAGGCCCTGTCCTGTATGGAGGGGCCTCCGCTTGTCTCCATAAGTTCACACGTTCATGAGTTACACCTGGGCCGTGGGAAGACTGCCTGGGCAGAGTGCATTTGTAGATGCGGGCTGAGGGTGGACGGCAAGCCAAACGGCATAAGGTAAAAGCTGCAGCAGAACGGAGCCGGGAGGTGGTGTAAAGGAGATTAGACTTCAGGGGCTGATGGGGAAAATCAAAGACTCCGCAGTGGAGAGAAGGATTAGGAAAGAATATAGGGGCCTTGAAAGATCAGCCAGCAAGAGTTACACTTGATCTGATAGGCCAGTGGGTTTTTTTCTCTCCGCACCCCAACCCATAGATACACACGCATACATACATATATCATTTTTGCCTTTCAGACTCAAGAAATCTGTTCGCTTTCCTCCCTAAAACACACTAGTGTGCATACACCAAAAGTTTTACATGTTATCACGGAGGTTTCCATCTTTCCGCAGCCTCACCTTGCTGCTAGCCTAAGGTAAGAAGCTTGACCACTTTTTTGAGCACAGACAAAGCAAGAAATAGTGGAAAGAGTAGGTTAAGAAGTTATGGGATCTTTGTTTCTGGTCCTATTCCTTGGCTGTGTAACGACTGGTGTCACATAACTTTTCTGAACCCCAGGATCATAAAATAAAGGCTGTAAAACTAACATCTGTTCTACTATTTTCTTTGGGTCTGAGAATCAAATCAGTGGTTTTCAAAGTGTGGTTCCTTGATCAGCTGCACCTGGAACTTGTCAGAAATGCAGTCTCCAGCCTTCCCAGGCTTACTGAATCTGCCCCCTCACCCCAGGGGTGGGGCCACACAGCCAGGCCTAACAAGCCCTCCAGGTGATTCTGATGCCTGAAGTTCGAGAACCACTGCTCTCGAAGAGTTTTCCAACTTTTGTTTAAACTGTAACTCACAGTAAAGATGTTTTACACCACAATGGGTACACACACATATGTGCGCAGACACATAACAAAAGGTTTATGAAAGCACTGTGTCCAGTGCAATCTTGTATTTTATATTCTTTTCTGTTTTCTTTTAAAAATTGCCGCTGGGGGGAACCTTAAAGGACATTATAGGGCAATTGGTAAAACTTGGATATGGACTGTAGATTAGACAATGTCAGTGTTAGATTTCTTGGTTTGGGGAGTGTGCTGTGACTCTGTGAGATAATGCCCTCTTTCTTAGGAAAAACACACTGAAATATTTAGCGGTAAAGACTCACAGTGTCCCCAGTTTACCATACATGTGTACACACAGAAAGCCAATGAGACAAAATGTAAATTGTGACATGGGATTCACTTCTACCTTAAGGACTGTTAAGGAGCTCAATGAGAAAATGTGTGTCAAAGAGCCAGGCTCAGGATGGAACCAGGGCCAAGGGCTTGATAAAGTTTTGTGTATGTTTCTTGCTTATTTCTGCAGAAAGTCAGCTGTTGCTGTGGTTTGGGACATCAGGGACAAGGATGACAGCAGGGTTAGTTGTCCGTGTCCCTGAGGGCAGAGAGCTGTGCTGTTTATACATAAGTGATATGGTTTGACTTATTAAAAAACAGAATTCAACGTGTGAGATATAGCTACGCTTTCCAGAAGGATTTTGCTGTAAACTGAATTTTGTCATGTGCACATTGTTAATGCAGCTAATGAGGAATGTAATTTGGAAATAAATGCTTGGAAGACGTGGCAAGTTACGGTGTTTTGCCCCAGTTGTTTTTATGCATTCCTAACTCTTGTGTGTTTTTGCTCTTTCATAGTGAGAGAAATTCAAGGAACACTGTAGGAAGAACACATTCCACAAAAGATGTAAGTTATCTTTTTATAATATATTTTAATTGGCAACACACAGTAACATTGTATGGGAGACTTGGTAAGCTCAGTGTTTTATTGTAGGGGAAAAGTAAACTCCTTTTCCTCCAGCTTTGTCCAGTATACTGCGGTTAACGTTTTGAACCTTTTTTTCCCCGGCTGCTGTTGGTTTTATTTTCACTGGGACAGTTGACATCGTTGAAAAATTGTACAGTTTGCTGTATTTTGCTTTTTTCACTTACAGCCATCTCTCCACGTCGTTGCAGTTTTCAGCAGTTGTTTACAATTTCATAATATTCCATTTAGTTTTACCTTCACATTGTATTTTTACTGGGGGGTAGAGTCTTAGGAATAAATGAGTGTTAAAGGCGGGTTTCTTTAAGACTCTCCACCGCTCCTTTCACGTTCTCTTCCAGCGGCTTGGCCCCCAGGCACTGGTTTCTCCTTAGCAGCCTGTGCCTGGTGCCTGGGGGTGGGGACTGCTCCCGCTCCGGGGCCCCGGCCCCGCCCTGGGCTCTCTGTCTGGGCGGTCTCTGTCCGCCTGCTCCCCTGCCCCCTCCTCTTTACTCCCGCTGCCCCCGGCCCTAGCTTGCTCCTTCTTTGGGTGGGTTTCTTCAGCTTGCCTGTCTCCTCCCTCCTTTGGAAGGCAGCGGAGGCGCACTGGCCCCGGGGAGTGTGGATGGTGGGGCCCTGCCAGCCCCTCCTCCGCATCCTGCCCCCAGCAGTCCGTGAATAATCTTCCACAGAGGGTTTGTGAGTGGCAGTCTGTCCGTTTTATTCCATCTCCTGTGTATCTTCCAGAATCTCCTCATACTTACTGTCTTCCGTGCTGATGGCATTTTCCAGAGCCGCCACGGAGATTTTCCTCCCCTTCAGTGTGTTGTGGTCTTTTATGAGGGGAGCCGTCTTCGCGGGGCTTATGAGGATGCACTGTAAACCCGTGTGTCTCCTGCAGTCAGGAGTTGTCACCCCTGTGTGTCCTCAGAGCTGTTTATGAACTTTCAGGTAAACGGTTGTATTTCTGGACAGAGGGCCCACCGCTCTCCTGGATCAGGCGTTGGTGACCTGCATTCTGTGACCAGGTCTAGCCTGCTCCCTGTTTGTACAGCCCTGCGAGCTACGGGTGGTTTTTATTTTACATTTTTAAATGACTGAAATAAAATCAAAAGAAGACTATCCTTTGACATGTGAAAATATGAAATTCAGGTTTCAAGATTTATAAATAAAGCTTTATTGCAACCCAGCCGAGCTTACTGCTGTCGCACTGGGATGGCTGAGCCGAGTAGACCCCACAACAGAGCCTCCACGTCCTGCAAAGACTAATACACAGTTGCCCCTTGAACAGCGCAGGTTTGAACTATGTGGGTCCACTTATAACCCGGGTTATTTTCAGTAGTAAATCCTGTATGATCTGCAGCTGGTTGAAACCGCGGATGGGGAACTGTGGATGGAGGGCTGAGTCGCAGAAAGTCATACTGGGATGTTCAGCTGTGCGGAAGCTGGGCGCCTGTAACCACCTCGTTGTTCAATGGGCAACTGTATTTACTCACTGGTTTTTTATAGAAAAGTTTTCCAAGCCCTGCCTTGGATTATCCAAAGAACCTGTGCCCCCCGAAGTGTCATGGCTCTTGTCTTCACGCAGCAGTGGTAGCAGGCGTTTCATTTGTGATCTTCTTGTTTGCTGGGGCCAATTCAATGACTTTGAACTTCATTTACTTTTAGAAAGCTGGCCAAAAGCACAAGCCTACTGATGTATTTGATTTTCCTGATGATTCTGATACCTCAAGTATCGGCAGGCCGGGTGAAAATGAGAAAGATGAAGAACCCTATGAAACCTTTGGTTAGTACCCTAAATCTTTATCCCAAAAACCTCAAAGTAGTTCAAGCAATAGCACTCAGGCTAGTTACTGATAACAGTATAGAAATACCTTCACATATAAAAATGCGGTTGTGTACACATGAATATAATGGTCTGGGGAGTATGTGCTAATTTGAACTAATTTTTCTCACTTCTAAGTGCATTGGAACTAAGAACTCTATGTTTATTAAACATAGTCAGAGTGGAACTGTCCCCGTAGCATTTGTCAACAAGCCAGCGGCAGTAGGACACCCAGCCCAGTGGTCTGTAACAAGAGGAATGTAAAAGGTAGTTCCCACTTCATACCTCCAGGAGAGTCACTCGGCAAGAGGTAGCATGTCAGAATTTCCTTTTTGAAAATGTGGTGCATACGTTTATGTAGAGACCACATTTTGTGTGTCTGTTCACCTTGGGCTGCTTCTGCCTTCTGACTGTTATGAACAATGCTGCAGTGAGCGTGGATGTGCACGCACGTTCCAGTCCTGCTTTCCCTTCTTTGGGGGCTATGTGTGCCCAAAAGTGGGACTGCTGGCTCAGTGGTAATTCTGTGTTTAATTTTTTGAGGAATTGCAGCTGCACCATTTTACATTCCCATTAGCAACGCACAGATTCCAGCTGCTTCACATCCTCACCATTACTTGTTCTGTTTTTTTGTTTTTTCTTTTTTGATAATAGCCATCCAAATGGATGTGAAGTGGTATCTCAGTGTGGTTTTGAGTTGTCTTCCCCTAATGACGACTGATGGGAGCATGATTTCAGTGTGCTTTTTGGCCATTTGCACACAGGCTCACCTCGGAGATATTGCAGGTTTGGTTCCAGACCACTGTAATAAAGTGAATATTCAATAAAGCAAGTCACACAAATTTTTGGTTTCCCAGTGTATGTAAAAGTTATGTTTACACTACATTGTAGTCTGTGAAGTGTGCAGAAGCATTATGTCTAATAAAGTGTACATACCTTAATTAAAAAATACTTTATTGCTAAAAAAAATGCTCATCCTCTGACAGTGCAAGGTTGCCATAAAGCTTCAGTCTGTAAAAAGTGCGGTATCCGCAAAGTGTGAGGACGAGGTCTGCCTGTATCTTCAAAGAAGTGTCTGCTCAGATCCTTTACTCATTTTTAAGTTGGGTTATTTATCGCTTTATTGTTGAGTAGTAAAAGTCCAGCTTGTACGAGATTCAGAATTGGTCTAGTTTTCTGTTTTTCCCTTGCCATGCACAGAAGTGAAGTAAATAAACCCCTTTGCCTAGTTGAGGCGAGTACAAAGTATATTTCTAACTTTAAAATTGAGTAGCTGCTCTGTGCACTGTACAAGCAGCTGTCTACCTGCACACACGTTAAGCGTGTGCACTGGCCTGCAGTCTGAGCACAAAGAGATGGTTGCTTGGCTCTTACCAGGCGCCCCTCCTCCCCGCAAGGTCTCCACCCCGCCGTGAGCCCGCCGGGGTGCTGGGGCCTCTCCTGGGACTCCTGTCTCCTCAGCAGGTGGGAGCACCCTCATCCTCTTAGCAGCTCCTTTCTGGGTCTTTCCACCAAGGCCATTTGGTCTCCTCTCCTTTCTCTTCTTCATTCCGAGTTAACTTTCCGCTTAGCTACAGGCTGTAGCTGTGCAGAGGAAAGGGGAGAGGAGGCACTGGGGACTCTCCGCAAAGGGCCATCCATCAACCGTGTTGAGAGCCCGCCCTGCGCCAGGCACTCTGGGGGGTGACAGAGTCGGGGGAGCAGGCCAGGTACTCCAAACCTGAGAGTTGACAGTTAATGCAGCCGCCTCGCAGGTACACGTGTGACACGCCACCGGGCGGGGAGAGAGAGTGCCAGACCTCCTGTTATCGCCCAGCTCGTTAAAAAGCTTCCACATGATATACGAGCACAGTACGGTTCTAAGTGGTGACTGTGCATGTAGTTATGGGTGAAATGGTTTACACTTTTTGCCGTTGAGGTGTGAGATCAGAAGTAGCCTGTGTAATTGGTTTGGGTTTTGTTAGCCATTTAAACAAAGGTTGCTTTGTACTCCGATGTAAAGGAACAAACTTGAATATGGCCCAGACAGCCAGACTTCTAAAGTTGCCCTTTTTTCAAAAAAACCTTTTGTAGACCCTCCTTTACACAGCACTGCTATATATGCTGATGAAGAGGAATTCTCCAAACACTGCGGGGCGTCGCTGCCCTCAACTCTTCCAGGAAAAGAAGCGAAAAGAAGGTATGAGCGTGTCTCCAGCAGACGTTTATTCGTGGTTAGTGGGGTTTCTGAGATGTTCTTTAAGAAAGAAGCTTATAAAACTAAGCTTTATAAAGATCTTTTGAGCCAGCTTATGTTTTTCCTCAAGAGAACTTGGACATAAAAGAATTAATTTTTCAGTAATTGACATTACTTATAATCACTGTAACTGACACCTGATTATTCCTAGAGAGACGCCAGTGAAGGTGGTTTAGCGTTGAGGTAAAACGAGGAGGGCAAAGAGTTTATGAGCACAGCATTTTACAGGTGATTGTTGACAGGTTCCCTGTAACTTACAGATTACCTTGCAGCAAGAGAGATGTTTTCTAGTGCAGAACAGAATAGGGGAGACAGGCTGATAATCACAAAGGAGATGGAGTCTGTTGGAAATTTCAGCTGTGTTGTCTCTAAGGAGATTTGGTTTGAGTTTGACAGATTTATGGGAGGGCGTGGGTCAGGTAAGTCGGGTAAAAACCACTGCCCAGAGACAACCCACCTAGCGAAGGCTCCTCAGTGGCTGTGGTGCTAATGATGAGTTACTAGCTAGAGCAAACCCTTTACTAGGTAATAGGCCAGTTCTAGTTACTGGCTATATTTTGACAGTAACAAAATGGTATTTTTGAAACGTTCCCCACTGGGGCAGAAATCGAGGTCCGGTGTCTCTGAGGGTCTCTGCCGTGGGGAAGCCTTATGGTACTTGGTTGTTTGGGAGACTAGTTTTTCTATGAGATGTTATTGAACATGGGTAACAAAAGCCAAATATTTGGAAAAACACACACTTCATTTTAAACAGTGGTGGCTGTAATTTTTCAAGAACTTTTTGAATAGGCAACACATTTGCGTGGTTTAAAAATATAAAATGGTTAATAACAGAGGCTTTGTCTCCTCTGAGCCGTCTCCCAGCTCCTGCACCCACTTCCTCCGTCTCCCCCCCATTAACCTCTCACATGGCTTCTTCACAGTTTCCTTGTGACACTGAAGTTCCACTTGAGTTCTAACCTTCCTTGAGGAGGCAGGACGCCTTGCTCCCTGCCTTCCCCACGTCCTGCGTCTTGGAGACCTTCCACGTCAGCGCGTGGGGGGCTTTCTCATCCCACCCGCAGGTGCGGGGGTTCTCAAGTGTGGCCATCCCCGCGTTTACGTCCCCGGTCCTGTACGGACAGGCGGTTGGGTTGTTTCCCATCTTCTGCTGTCACCAGTTCCTGGTACATATGTATTCCACACACGTGCCTCTGTTTCTAGAGGATGTACGTTTAAAGGAAATCCTGGGTCAAACCAAATGTGCGTTTTAATTTTTGTAGTTATTGCCAGATTCCGACCAGAATGGCATCAAACTTGGAGTTTTGCCAGGGTTGCCAGTGTGGTGGTGTTCAGACTAGTTCTGGTTTGTATTTTTCTTGTGATTGAGTTGAGTGGCATCTCTTCATACTTTTTTTTTCCCTTCCAGTTTTATTGAGATATATTTTGACATACAGCACTGTATACTTTGGGGGGGGTAATTAGGTTTATTTATTTATTTTAATGGAGGTACTGGGGACTGAACCCAAGAACTCATGCTTGCTAGGCACTCTCTCTACCACTGAGCTCTACCCTCCCCGCCGCATCCCTTCATATATTTTAAAAGTTCTTGAATTTCTTTCTGCAAACTCTTTAGATCCTTTTTCCATTTTTCTAGAATTTGTCATTTTCTTCCTGACTTCTGTGACTTCATTTAGACATTAGTGAAATTTACCCTATTTGTCAGACACCTCCTGGCTTGTGTAAATGGATTGATGATCGTGCCACTGAGTAAGATAGGCAGACCTAGGAGATGGGTAACCCCTATCACCATGAGGCAATCATGAACTTGGTGCTCAGAAGTCAGGACTGTTGTGTACTTGGGTCTGGTGCCCAGAGGAGAGGGCTGAGCTGGACTTCACACCGAAGTGGTTCGATACAGGAGGTGTGGGGCTGTGGGCACGGGTGAGTGCTCACAGCGAGAGACAATGGCCTGGGAGAAGGCAGGACCAGAGGCCAACCCGCAAGAAAACCCAGCATCTACTGTTCAGGTGGAGGAGAAGGAGCTGGCAAAGGAGAGAGAAGACCAGTGGCTAGAAGGGAAAGAGGGAAACCAGAAGAGGGTGTGTTCACGGGAGTGGTGGGGGGAGGGAATGAGTGTTGTCAGGAGGATCAGATGCAGTTGAGAAGCAAGTCAGGGAAAGCCTGAACACACACATTGCGTTTAACAGTGTGGATGTTCAGTCATCTTGGTTTTGGGGGTTAATAAGGCCAAACAAAAAACATTTGGGTGAGTTAGACAGGGTTTGTGTATGGATACAGAAGGAAGTCTGGGCAGAAAAGAGCAGTGTTTTCGGAACTCAAGTGTCATAACCATCATCTCTGTCCTGATCCCCCAGCCGTGTGTCCCCATGTCCTCTGTCCAGTGCTTGCGAAGCCATCATTCTGCACTGTCTATGTGAACCCCTTAAAGGAAGGCTCCTAATTTTTCAAGTCATTTTATTCCCTGTACTCTGCACTTTGTGGTTAGTGTTAAATATTTGTTGTATTAAATTGCATGAAATAAATGAAAGAACTCTCATCAGAAGTTTAGGGTTTTTTTTTTTTTTTTTTTTTCCTTTTCAAAGGACCAAAGAAGGTAGGGCCTTTTATATCTGCTAAGGCTGGGCCTGCTCTCTGCAGACTAGCACAGATGATGGCCCGTACACCTGGGGCAGCGACAGGGAGGAAGGAGCAGTCCTCCGAAAGGACCGCAGCGTGCTGCAGTGGGACACTCATGTGCCTGCCGGCGTCAGACCAGGGTGGCCTTGGTGAGGGTGATGACCCGTGACCCTGGGAAGGCGCAGGCCCGGCCGTGCGGGACAAGTGGGAAAGCTCCTTGTTAAATCAACCTTGTTTTCATGTTGGATGAGCAACTTTTAGGAGACATATGTGAATATAAATGAAATGTGTGCAAAATACTGATGGTTTGTTCTTTGGTACAGTTCAGGCACTTCTGAAACTGAAGCAAGTCAAAACGAGTCCGTAAGAATTAGTGCAAAAAAGGTATGTAGCTGTATTCTCCCTTCTATCTTAATCTGCAAGATACTTCATATCCTGTTTAGACTGGATGCAAGCAGAGGAAATGTTCTGTGAAACATTTCATATTCTGTTTGTATGTAAATAGAGAAAATACTCTGTAGCAACGTTTTTCATAAGAATATTATGTTTTAGAAGATACTTTTGAAATGAAAAGTGACATGTTTTTGACCTCAAATCTCTACGTACCCTGTCAGTTTTCATAGCGTTCACATAATGTGTCTAGACTGTGATTTACAGACGCAGAGTGATTTGTTGGCAGTATTGGTCTGGAGCTCCTTAATCTGAGTTTCTTGTCCTGCCCAGTAGTCAACGTTGCCGTCTTCCTGTGTGGTCAGTCTTGCAGTTCAGAGATGAGGAACGTGAACTTTATAGTTAGTGACTCACACGGTAGGGATGGTAAGCATTTGTGTTTTCTAAACAGTAATGCTGTTTTCTTGACACAGCCAAGAAGAAAGCTCAGGCCCATTAGTGACGAATCTGAAAGCACTGAAGAAGGTGATGTAAGGAGAAAAGTTAAACCAGCAGGGAAGGTCAGCTCACAGAGACGTGAGGCTGCTTCGGCCACCGCTGCTTCCGAGCTTTCAGAGAAACCGGCTGGATCAGTCATTCCTAAAAAGACAGGACCCCTTGGTGCCGAGTCCTCTGTTGAAAAAGAGACCCTGGCAGCAGCAAGTCAGCCGGTAAGAGGGGCTGCCGTCCGCGCAGAGCAGAAGTTGACTGAAACTGTTTAGGAGGAAAATATTTTCTCTTTCCTTCACTTCTTTTAAAAAATAAGTTTTATAATTTTCTTATTATAAAAATATGTCTATTTTAGAAAATTTGGAAGGTATGGAAAAGAAGATAAAATCACCTACAATTCCATCACCCAGGGGGGTGAGTATAGCTCAGTGGTAGAGCACATGCTTAGCATGCGTGAGGTCCTGGGTTCAATCCCCTGTACCTGCATTAAAAAATTTTTTTAAATAAAGACTGTGTCCTTCCTCTGGGGCTTAAAAAAAAAAAATCTATCACCCAAAACTAACCACCACGTTTTTTGGTCCATACTCTTCAGTCCTTTCACTGAGCTTGTCTCACCCTAAGTGGGACCACTTAGGTGTCAGCGAGTATTCTGCATACATTTTAATGAATGTGTGACATATTCATGAATATGCCATAGTTTAATCTGGTATTAATGAACAACTGCAATTTTAAAAAATGTGAGTGCTTTGATGAATTTTTTTCTGACTAAATCTTTGCACATCTTGGCTCATTTCCTTAGGAAAAAAATTGCTACAATAAGATTTCTGGGTCATAAGTGTTCTGTCTATGATTCTTGACATATAATATTTTTTAATCAAGCTTTTAATATGTCTTAATATGTCAGCACCTTGATTTTGGCCCACTGAAATGGATTTCAGACATCTGAACTCCAGAACTGTCAGAGAAGAAATTTCTGTCGGCCACCAAGTTGTGGTAATTCATTATAGCAGCCACAGGAAACGTAAACCACCACCCAGGGACTTTTCCTTTTCAGTAGCGTGCTTTTGGGTTTTACAGTTTGTAGAATTTCCTTTTTTTTCAGTTTCTATACACCATGCAATGACTTTTCCTTTTTAGTAATGTGCTTTTGGGTTCTACAATTTCTAGAATTTCCTTTTTTTAATTGGCTGAGATTCCCTAAGACCATCCTTTCCTTCTTTAGACATATTTATGATAGCTGCTTTAAAGTCTTTGTTTTCCAAGTCTAGTACAGTCAGGTCTCTGTATCTGCAGGTTCCACACCCACAGATTCGACCAACTGCAATTAGACAATATTCAGAAAAGTTCCAGAAAGCAAGAGTTGAAATTGCCCTGCACCAGGAACTATTTACGTAGCATTTACATTGTATTCACAGCTACTTATATAGTATTTACATCGCGTTAGGTATTATAAGTACTCTAGAGATGATTTAAAGTATACGGGAGGATGTGCGTAGGTTATATGCAAACGGCACCATTTTATATGAGACTTGCACATCAGCAGATTGTGGTACCTGTGGGGGATCCTAGAGCCATCTTCCTCGGATACCGAGGGACGACTGTATCCGGGTTTACTTCAGGGTCAGTTTCTTTTGAGTACTTTCTGTCTTAACTATAGGTCACTTTTTTCATGTGGTATTTTTAATCTAGTACTTTTTAATTGTGCTTTGAACGCTATTGTTGATGGGTTGTTGAGATTTTGAATTCTGTTTTGTTCTGAATGTTGACTTCCGTTCTAATGTGTGGCTTGACTGTCGGCTGGTCATCTTGAACTTGTGTAGGTGTGGTGTTAGCCTTTGTCAGCGTCGGTGTGTGGGAAGCCCAGGGTGTCTCCCAGGCCTCTCTCACTCTGGGAGGGACTCGGCTTCTGTATTCGTGTTCAGTTGCTGCAAAACAAAATACCACAAACTTTGTGACTTCAAACAACATACATTTATATCTCACAGTTTCTGTGGGTCAGATGTCCAGGTCCGCCTTGGCTGGATTCTGCTCAGGGTCTCACAAGGCTGAAGTCAAGATGCTCTCCACGGCGGAAACCTCATCCAAGACTCGGTCCTCATCTACCAAGCTGTTGGTAGAATCTAATCCTGGCCGTTGTAGGCCTGAGGTTCGTGTGTGTCCGATCCAAGCTGGGGGTCTCTCTCAGCTCCTCGAGCCTGCCCTCAGGCCCTGGTCTAGTGGCCCTCCCACAGTAGGGCAGCTGACATCTGCAAAGCTAGCCAGAGTCTCTCCGCTCCACTGCCGTGCGTCTTACATAATGTGACGGAATCAAGGGAGTAACTACCCCATCCTGTTCACAGGAGCCTCCCACACTCCGGGAGGGAATTACTCAGGTCATCGGGAGTCATATTTTGGCCTCCATAGCCTTCATTCTCTGCCTCCCTGGTGCGTCTGGCCGGAGACGGGTTTCAGGCTCTGTTAGGGTGGGTCTAGAGCAGGCCTCACTCCAGGCCAGCGCTTCTCAACCCTTTTTCATTGTTGTCCTCCCTAAGACGAGCCTTCCTAGACATTTTCTCCTAATCACCCCCCTCGTTAAGTTTTAATACATGTGTATGTGTGTATGTACTTGGTTCTCTGGAGGGTCGGAAGCCATGGTGGTATCCAAGAGTTTTTGGCATGTCCCCGTTGGGAACAGTTTCACCCTGAGCGAGACGGCATGGCCTGAAGGGCAGTTCTCACTTCTAAACTGTGGTCTTTCCGCAGTGTAGCTTGGCTGCGTAGACAGGTGCTAACTAGCTGTTAATGAGGCCTCTGCATTTTCTACATCCGGTTTCCCCCGGAATTTTCTGTCCTTTACTATGTCTTGTGTATGTTCTGAATCCCGTGGTAGCCGCACTGCACTGCACTCCGTGGAGCCTCACTCTGCACATATGGAGGTGGCAGGGACTTTCGGGGAACCCCCCCGCCCCCCGCACTTGTGGTGTTCCCTGGGAGCCGATTCCAGGTGTGTCGGCTGCTGTCCTCCGGTGTCTGCCGCCTCGACAGAGCAGGGCTCCTTTCTCCGCTTGGACGGGCTGGGCCACTGTCTGAGGCTGTCCCCAGGCGGGAGGGAGGGGGACCTCCACAGGACTCCCCTTCTGATCCCCCCCGTCTTTCTTCGCCTGTTGTCCAGTGCCACCCCCGACCCCACTTTATGTTTGCTTACTGCGAGAAAGCTAGTTCAGAAGCTGTTACTTCGTCACAGCTTGGAGCAGAAATTGAGCTGATTCCACACGTAATTATCTTAAATAATAAAAGTGTAATTTCCCCCAAGGCACACAATTTTTTTTAGTTTTTATTTTGAGGCAGTTTAATTTTTTCAATGTTTCTTTATATTTTAGGTAATTTATATAATTAATATTTTAGCTTCAGAGGAAGAGAATTGTGGCTAATATATTGATGGACAGTGTCTGATAATACTATCTTCTTAATTCTCATGTTTTAAGAAACTTCTCTTGAATAAAAATCTTCGTTTTTTTTTGTTTTGTTTTGTTTTAAGAAAACTCAGGAAAAGAAGATGTTTCATGGCAAAAGGAAGAAACCAAGAAGTGAAGCCACAGACTTGGGTACAGAATAGTGTTTTATACATAGTCAATAATGCAGGAATTTCAGTTTTTAAAATATATTTCTTAATTTGATAAAGTACTAAATTTAAGTATATAAAATGCCACTTTAAAAAATTAAAAATATGTGACTTTGAAGAAACTGATTTTTCCAGCATCTATCATGAAAATTTTCAACATACAACAAAGGTGAAAGAATTTTACAAAATATGTTCATACACCTGCTACCTAGATTTTACTATTGAAGTTGATTATACTTGCTTTAGCACCTATCCATGAATCCATTAATTAATCCATTAATGGATCCATTAATCTATTTTATCCATTTGCCTATTTTAATTTTTTGTCACATATGTACACTTTTCACACATCACATAGCATGTACTCTTTTATTTGAGGCTACTTTCGCTCAGCATAACATTTTTGAGACTCATCCATGTTATTTTGCATTTTTATTGTCACGGAATTTATTGGAAAATGGGAGGAAAAATAAACCATTTTCTCTCTTTCCTTCAGTTCTTTTAAAAGATAAGTTTTATGTTTGTCTTATTATAAAAATGCTTATTTTAGAAAACTCAGAAGGTATGGAAAGGAGGATTAAAATCACTTACAGTTCCATCACCCAGAAGTAACCAGCATGTGTTTTGGGCCATACTCTCCAACCCTTTTACTGAGCTTTTCTCACCCTAAGTGGGATCATATCCTTGCCATCAAGTATTCTGCATATAATTTTAATAAATGTGTAATATTTCATTCATGAAGATACCAGAATTTAATCTCCTCTTTTATATTACTACAGCCATCTAAATCAATACACTCAGTAACCTTTATGTATTCTAGAAGGGGGTGGCCTGTCAGGTAGATTAAAACTAAGAAAATAGTTAACAAAGATCTCAGCCACCAGCAGCGCTGGGTAACAGCGGCCTGTAAAGTAAAGACGCAGCAAGGTAACCGAGAGGCAGCTTGCGCGGCGCTGGGAGAGGGAGGCGGGAGCACGCCTCCTCCTGGGCGCTTCCTCACGAACTCCGCCTCCAGCGAGTGGGTGGAACCGTTTGTTGCAGGCTTTCAGAACCCCGGACCTGGAACTAAATTGCTGATAATCACAATACTGAATTGACTTACCCTAACGTTCTAGATACTTCCGACTGTGTACCAATTTGGTGTTTAAAAGAAAAGAAAACCAGTGACATCACGGAGTTAGATGTTGTTTTGTCTGCATTTGAGAACATCTTCCTAGACTATAAGTAAGTTTCTTTTTTAAATGTTTGTGTATATATTTTTTTATTGAAGTAGAGTCCGTGTACAGTGTTGTGTCAGTTTCTGGTGTACACACAGCACAGTGCTTCAGCCATACGTGCACACACATACATTCGTTTTCATGTTCTCTTTCACCCTAAGTTACTGCAAGACACTGAATACAGTTCCCTGTGCTGTGCAGTAGGAACCTGACATTGGGATTTACGTGCCTCATGAACTCCCCTTGAAGCAGCACTTCCGCTCACCCCACAGCTTTTGATGTGTCGCATTTTCATTATCAGCTTTACATGTTTTACATTTCCATTATAATGTCTTTAATTCTGTGAATTATATAGTATGTTTTTGTATGTCCAGATATGTGATATTGAATTTATATTTCTGTATTAACCTATCTTAAATAGTTCTGGTCAAATTTCAAGGACTGGCGATACCTATTTTTGAAATATTGAGGCTTCCTTTATGGCCCAGCACATAATCTATGGGAAATCTCTAGTGAGTGGGTCTGTATGTAGAATCTCTCATTATTGGATCTATGTAAAATCAGTATTATTCAATTTTTCCTGGTACTTCTATCAATTTATGTTATTTATATAGAGATTATTTTATTAGGACATCATGTTTAAAATTGCTTTTAGACTTAACATTTTATCTTTATGTAGTGACCTTTTCCATTCCTAAAAATGCTTTTTTTAATCTTAAAATCTATTTTATCTGTTAACATGTTACTAGATATCTTTTGCTAGTATTTGCCAGATTTTATATTTTCTTTTACTTCCAACCTTTCTCACCTTGAACTTTATCTCTTAGAAAATGTTTTTAAAATCCAACGTGTCCCGTCTTTGAATTTCAACTGTGGACTTTAGTCCAGTTACATTTATTTTAATTATCAGTATACGGAGGAAGGTATTGATACATTATTTATTAAAAATTTTTGTTTTGTTATTTTTAATCCTATATAACTTATAAAGAAAAAATTTGTAACCCCACCAGTAAGATTGGAACTTTGGCAAACTCTCAGAATCTCTTGGTCTTCTCTTCCTTCCCTACCCCAAGCCCCATCATGTTATTGTACCCAGACACTTTAATTCTTGGAGAAGGGCTATCACCGTTGATAAGTAATGGCTTCTCTTACCTGTTTCAATGTGTCTGTTCTTGACCTTGAACCTGCTGGGGTACTGCAACTTCGTAATTGGTTTCTATTAGAATTAAAGTTCTCATAAAGGCTTTTGGGGCCATCTATAGCTGTTAAGTTGGTTTCCCTGTGGGGGAATGAGGTCTGGGGCTTCCTATTCCACCATCTTCTGACGTCACTAGAAGTACTTTTCAACACCTGTTTATTGGATGGGAACGTATACAAAAATCTGTTCAGAATTGCAGGCCTTCTCTCATGTTGTGCTTAGCGTCTGAAGGATTAGCCCATGGGCTTAGCCCCCTTCTCCTGGGTGACTTTTCCTCATGGATTTGCCCCAAGAAAAAAATACGACAAACTGTAACTTATACAAGAGATTTACTCTCAGTTAAAAGCGCACTTGGCTTTACAGAATACTGTGCCGAGGCAGAGCAGGGGTCTAGCTGCTGCCCTGGCGGAGCGTCTGCTGCTGCTGCGGTCACTGCAGGCCCGGGGCCCCTTTCTCCCTGATGACAGGGACCACGACCAGCTTCTTTGTTTGGGTCAACTTTATATTGAAGAACTGTTGGCTTCTTGCTACTTACATGATCATGGGTTAGTCCAAATGAGTCACACAGTTACTTCTCCAGGTGTCTCGGGGTGGGAGGAAGGGGTGAAAGTCTGCTGGCCAGTGGGTCAGGCAGCAGGCAGACTGGGCTTGGCTGTAAACACTGCTTTCCACGTGGCTTGGTGTCACCTGTAGATGAGGTCAGTGTTGGGGAGTGCTGACCACATATGTGCGGGTTTAGGGGGAAATGGTTCCTGTTTTTTCTTTTGCTGAGATGTTCCCAGTATTTTTTTAAATCTGAGTAAGGGCTGCAAGCTGACGTGCCATCTTAGATAATCAAAATGGCGTATACCAAATTGTGTGTGTCTGTGGATGTGCTAAACATCTGAAACACCCCTTCTGAAATTCTTTATGTAATACCAGGTTTGACTTTGGTTTTTTTTTTAATTGTGCTACAGACAAAAAATAGAATCTAGACTCTGTAAGGAAGCCATCAACAAATTTCATTCCACTTTGAAAGAAGAACTCATCAAAATGGTAAGTTGGCTGACATAAATTTGTTGGTCTAAGTATTTTTTACTAATCCTGAGGCAGCATACCATCATCTTAGGAAAGCTTGCGTTTGCTGGCAATGTGGTAAAGAATGCATCAGAACTATCCATATTTCACACATTTTTAAACAAGATGTTCTATTTTGTGAACTGATAAACATTTAATTTTGGAAAATGCATGTGAATATTTATTTTATTTTGTGTAGCTTAAGGAAGTCCAGATGTTGAAAACTCTGAAAAGGAAGAACACTAAGGTAAATCACCTGTGTGATTAGAACACAAACATATGTATAGTTAAGTGAAGCCTGACTCTGGGTTTATGACCTTCAGAGTTTGTAAAAGGTATTTTCTCTGTAGTCAGGCTGACTTGATCTAGTGATTGATCAGGGGAGTGCTATTCATGCCAGCTGAGGAATGTGGGTCCCAGCTGGCCTGAAAATGGCTACCAAGCCTCGGATGACCAGTGACATGGAGAAGTGTTAAGTGATGTACATTTCTTTCATGGATGTCAGAAACAAAGCCTTTCAGACTAAAAAACTGCCTCATTGGGAAGAATACTGGGTTAAGGGTCAGGAGACTTCCTTTCTTGTCCTTGTTCACTGTACTTCAGTGCACTGTACACCACCAGGTGTGCAAGGAGAAGCGAGCCTGGCACGTGAGGCCCTCCTTTCCCCTGTTCACTGGACCAGGTGACAGCTGATGCTCCGGTATGACTCCACGCGTAGGAGCTCCCCCTCTCCTTTACAACAGAAATGGGCTTGAAATGCTTGCATTTTTCCTTCTGGAGACTTCATTATTTCTCAGTTTTAGTCTCTTGTTGGTCAGTCCTGCACTTATAAGTGAGAAGAGTATGAATGTCCAGCAGTGAAATACGAGGTTGTTACTGAGCATAATGGTTGAGATAATACAGTTTATTATATTGAAGTGTTCTTTTTACAGATTGTATCATGACGCTCCCCCGTGTCAATATTTTCCTTGTGTTCCTAGATAAAACCAAACCTCTGTGCTTTATAGCTCATCGGGTAGTAAAGAAAGGCCCTACTTCCTCTTCACAGTTGTCCCACAGTGGACGCCCCTTTGTTTCAGAGTTCCCTTTTCTCTTCCTTGCCAGCACATCTCACAGTTTGTAATCACATCCTGTTTGTATGTAATGTCTCTCTTCCCTATCAGACCAAAGTTCCATGATAGTAAGAATGGGGTTTGTTTTGTTTCCCATTGTATTTCCAACACCTGGTACAGGGCAGTGCTCAAATACTTACAAAATTAACAAAGAAACTGTTGTGTCACTCAGATGATTTCACATATCGAAAAGAAAAGGCAGCGTTTGATTGAAGTCCAGGATGAACTGCTTCGGTAAGATAATACCAAAGTCCTCTTTGCAGACTTACTTAGAAGGATTTAGATTGTCACGTGAGGCTAGTAAAACTTGCTGCTGTGTTGCATTTTAATCCCAGGTTTTCTTTGAGCTTGGAAGCTCAGTGAAGGCAGGTTATGCTGCCAAGTTGAGAAGCTTTTGGCAAAGGAGAATTCAGCACTCATTTATCCACCATCAGATTTCTCAGTTCTGGCCTGAGAGGCAGCCAGATTAGAGACTTAATGCCATAGACTCTAGAACTAGACTGTCTGGGTTTGAATCCAGGCTTTGCCACTTACTGGCTGTGCAACCTTGGTCAGGTTACTTAACCTCTCGGTGCCTCAGGCTGCTCATTTGTAAAAGCGTAATGATAACTACACCTCATAGGATGGATAAACATACAGAAAGTGCCTCCAGTGACTGGCCTGCAGTAGGTGTTGTACTAAGTGTTAATAGTGTGTGTTACAGTTGTTGAAACATACACCTTGGCAAGGCACTCACGTGAACCCATCCCCAAGTGCTGGGCCGGGAGAGCTCCACCAGGCTGTGTGTGTGGTCTGGCGGGGAAGACTGGAGCGCACTACATCACCAGCTACCTCCCTGGGCGGTCCTCCACACGGACATGACCGCTGGGTGAGCCGGGCAGTTGGCAGGGAAGCAGCAGCAGAATAAGCAGCATCAGATGTGCTCTCTGCTCTTAAGGAGTTTTAAAATAGCTTGAGAAAGTGGTATTATCAGAAAAGACAGCCTATAATTAAGTACTAAGTTTTAAAGACAAGACTGCCATAGACATTTATAAGCGGGAGAAACTGGTTGTCTGGTGTACTGGTTTCCAAATCTAGGCTGGTGACTGGTGCTGACCCACAATAAAGCTCTCGCTGACTCAGGCCAAAATAAGAAAATTAAAGATAACGATGATAGGGAGCTTTGTGAAGTGTGAGCTGTTCGTGCTGGGCACGTGCTGAGAGCTCCACATGCTAACTCATTAACCATCATAACCCTGTGAGGTGGGTTATTATGGATGTATAATAAGACTGTAATCAGACTCGACGTGTCTTAGAGATCAGCTTCTTTTGTTCCTTTTCCAGATAGAATTTTAGAAGTTGAGAAGCCTATTTTGAAAAGGCACAGAAAGAAAGAAACGCAGGATATCGTAATTGTAACTTTACGTGTGAAACCCTAAGGCCCGGGGCAGTAACTTAGCAGAGCCACCTGCCTGGGAGGTGGGGGACCCAGGACCTGGTGTTCATAACTTCGTGTTTTATAGGTTAAGAAAGAAAAAGCAGGTTGCCCAAGGTCACACGTTTTCATCCAGGCGCTGTGATAGTTCTTCCACTGGTTTTATTGGACCTTGGAAATGGACAAAACTTCAACAAGAGGAAGGAGCAGCGGGAAGGCTTTTGTCCATCCTTCTGCTGTTTAACTGCAATGCCTATCTCTGCCTGAGGCTCTAAAATGTTCACCCAAGTATATGTTTTAATTCATTCTAGTTCCCAAGACCCTAAAAACAACATGACACATTTTAGGATACATAAGGCATGTTCTTTTGTGGGCTTCATTGCACGTCATACTTCAGAGTTTTCCCCATAATTTAAATTGAAATCTAGTATCTTTTTCACATTCATATAACCTCAGAGCCCAAGATATCTCAAACCATCTAGTCCACTCCCCCGGTTTCCTTACTGCATTCAGTATACTTACATATTCCATCGCATACACTGCATAGACTGTTGTTAGACTTTGTCATTTATTTTGAGGAAAACATTTTCTGTTTGTTTTAGGTTAGAACCAGAGCTGAAACAACTACAAATAAAGTATGATGAACTTAAGGAGAGAAAATCTTCCCTTAGGAATGCAGCATATTTCTTGTCTAACCTAAAACAGCTTCATCAAGATTATTCAGATATTCAAGAGAAAGAACCAAATGTAAAGGAAACGGTAACTTCCATTTTTACTTATCACTGTGCTTCAGAAGATAGTGTATTTGCATGCTGAAGTACCAGTTTATTAAAACCTTTGTAGTTGCTTCTGATTTTTGCTGCAGATTTTACTACTGTTATGATAACCAGCTCAGATTAATAGAAATGTTTTAAACAGGAAAAAATTGCATACTTGTATACCATAATTTTATATAAAATATACAATGTACACATAGACTTATTCTTAAGTTCAATTTTAGAAGTAAAGGTTTTTACACTGATCTAAAAGTTAATTCTCCTGAGACTGAGGTTTTTAAAAAATTTTCTGTGACAGTACCCAACTGGTCTAAAGCTTATCTGGAGTTGGGGATTTGGTTACTAGGAGAAATTACAACAATAATAATAATGGTTAAATTTGAACAATGATAATCCTGGTTGAATTTGAACATAACTTTGGTGAGAACTAGATTTAGTGACTGCCATGTTTGGAATATGTGCCTCTTACTGCATACATCTTGGACTTCTATTGTAGTGTCTGTCTGTTTTGCTTTAGAGAGTGTAGATATTGGGGTATATGTCTTAACTCTTCCTAAACTAAAAATCTAGCACCAAATGTTAGTTCTTCTCCCTGAGAGCAGGTGTCCTATGGTAGTGCCAACACATTAGGCTCTCAAATACTTGTTAAACAGAATTGCCTAATTGGTAGATGATATTCTGGGAAAATTCATTATGTGGGTGGTAGAGCTTTTCTGCTCCATTTTATTTTAAAGAAAACCACCTTGAAAACATATTAGACAGCATTCACCCTTAAATAAAATTTGCACCATTAAGTTTTAATTTCAAAATCATGAGTTTTCTATTTTATGTTGGATTGGTATTTAATTGTCTTTAGTCATTAAGGACATTTGGGTTGGCAGCTTGTAAGACATTTAATTAATTTTCCCAATAAGTAATTGTTTCTAGATGATGGATTTTTTTCTCATGAATTTTTATGGGCCTAGTGTTCTCAACTGCAGTAAAAGTAAATCTACCATATCATTTTCTGTGATTAAAATAGGTATTGAGATCAAGCAGACATCACAGAGCTCTAGCTGACTTGCCCCAAATCAAGTCTTGACCTGTCCCAGGAACGACTTTGCTTTAAATAATTCAGATGCTGCAGTTCTTTGAACTAACTGGGCTTCTGGTCAAGCTTTATCATTTGTCCTAAGGAAATGGATCAAAACCAATTTCCTCAAAAAAAAAAAATTGACAACTGATTCATGAAAAGCCAAATTAACATTGGCATTTGTTATGTAAAATGGATAGGGTTGTAAGTTTTTAACATTAATCTAAAACTTTTCCTTCAACAGTATGATTCATCCAGCCTTCCAGCTCTGCTATTCAAAGCAAGACCCCTTTTGGGAGCTGAAAACCATCTGCAAAATATCAACTATCAGTTGGAGAAGCTCCTTGAGCAGAAATGAGATCAGTGTACTGAAATGTGCACATACAAAGATTCTTTCATGCTACTGCTTGTTGCCTTCTGAAGCCACTTTTGTAATAAGAACTAAAAAGGGGATATGTACTTCTCCACAAAGGAGATTTTTTTTTTGTTACTATTAGTTTTCCAAGCTGGCTATATGGTCTGGTCACCGAAATTCAATATACTTTGTCATTAAAATTAGATGACTGGGTAGTAGTTTTAGAGACTGTAATGAGTTTTAAAATGTTGATACCTAATTGGCCCAAGACATATAAAATGTTTTACCCTATAAATATACATGCAAAATGAAGCTGGGATGAACATAGACTTAACTTCAGTTACTCAAATAAGGAGATTTCTACTGAATTTCAGCACACTGGGGCTAGTTTTCAATAAAACTTTTACTTCATTAAAAGAATTAGTAGCAAAGTGATAAAACTTAGTTGATATAACCGGTTTAATAAGTTACTATAATTTGTTATTAAGTGTCTTCAAGTAATTATATAGCCCAGTTATGTAAGTGTCCATGATTAGCTATTCTTGTAATACTTCTATAATTAGTTCGTCAGAAATTTCATCCACTCCATTATAGCCAACAAGACTGCTCTCTGCAGCTTCTGCGAGTTCAGCATCTTCGGTAGCCTCCAAAAAATAAGTGTCATCAATGCCATTATCCCAGTGAGCATCAGAAAATGTACCTTTTGGCAACGCACTAGACGATGGTTCATGAGGATTCTTGGTTTCACTGTTTGTTGCGTCATCTGCTGGAAATTCCTCCGCTTCCTTTAGTTCCAGAGGGCGAGGGTGAGTTGAATAGAGAATACCCGTTATTCAGTCAGAATGTGTAATAATTTCACCACATAGTTGAGCTACATTGAATTAAGGTATTTTAGTTCTTCAGTGGACGCTAAAATGAATACTCTGGGTGATACTGTCTTCAGTACAGTCACCACAGGAACAGGCTCATTGTTGCTGCCTTTGAGTGGCCCAGACACTCTTGAAACTCCAAATTTGGAAATGCCTCCAGTTCCTGTGGTTACCTTCTTTCCAGTGTGCACAGATGGGGCTAAAGCAACGGTAGACTGATTTTTTTTTTTTTAATAAGCAGGTAGTCCTGTTGAAGGCAAACTGGAAAGTATCTGCTATCGTAACAGACTTATTTTTCTATTTATAAAGTATTTTAAAAATTAACATGGATTTAAAAAATTGTAAAGAACAGTTTTGAGACAACTGTCAAAGTATGACTGGGTTTATGTATATTATAGTATTACATCAATATTAAATTTCCTGAACTTAATAATTTCACTATAGCTATACAAAAATGTCCTTCTCCAGCTACATGCTTAAATATTAACACTTTGATTGCCCACCGTGGATCAGGTGCCCCTGAGGAAACACAACCGTCGCCCAGTTTTGGGTGACGTGGCGATCAACGTGTTAAGGGATGGAGAAGGGTTTTGATGCCTGCAACTTAATCTCAAGAGACTTGTCATAGACTGAATGTTTATGTTCCCCCCCCCCAACCCCGCAATGTGATGGTATGGGAGGTGAGGTCTTTGGTGGGTGATTAGATCACGAGGGCGGAACCCTCATGAGTGGGGTGAGTGCCCTTACAAAAGACCACAGAGCTCTCTCATCCCTTCTACCCTGTGACAACATCTCTCAGTGACCCAGGAAGCGGACCTGAGTCAGCCAGCACCTTGACCTCGGACTTCCCAGTCTCCAGAACTGTGAGAAATTTGTCGTTTGTAAGTCACTCGGGCTAAGGTATTCTGCTATAGCAGCCTAAAATGCCTAAGACAAGATTCATCAAAAATAATGTGTAATGTGTACAGCAGAGAGAGAAAACGTGTGTGGCCAAATGCTAACAAACGGGCAAACCTAGATAAAGGGCATACAGGAGGGTTCCTTGTCCTGTGTTATGGTTCTACAGGTTAAAACTTATTTTTAAAAATGTTTAAAAACTACAATTGTACTAGAAATTCTTCCTAGGTAGAAACATGAACATGAGTATTTGGATACTTTGTAAGGCAAAAAATGAGAAACTTACTAAATGAGAAATATGTACCAAGGAGAGGAAAATGAAGCTGGTTAAGCAGGTTAACAGTTTCCCATGCAGCAGCAGAAAAACATGAGGTTCATTTATCAGATATGTGCTGAGATGGGACGATCACAACATACTCCTAAGTGAAAACAAGGTACCAAACTCAGTTTAAATGCTATGTGGACACCATCAGCCATTTACTGTTGTACCAAGAACTAGTTAGTAATGAGAAGGAAACTACACACTGCCCTTACCTGTTTGAGAAGAAACCGGAGACATACTTCAGCAGGTAATGGAAAACCTGAATCAGAAACAGGAAAGCTATTTTATATAAATACCTAATTTTTACTTTGTGGTAAATGCAAAAAGCAGTAACTCACAGTCAGATTTGAAGTTTTCTGCTTTACATACGGGGTCATGACATTTTTGATACCAAACTTCTTTTTTCAGGTCAACCAAAATCCTTTACATTAAAAAAGAAAGAAAAAATATTACTATCCAGACTGGCTAGAAAACAAAATTCAGCTACATGCCATTTGTAAGTGATATGCCTAAGACTTAAAGATGGAGAGAAATTAAAAAGTAAAAAAATAAAAAAGATGGAAATAGATATACACCAACCAAAATTGTTACCAAAAATATCACAAAGTGGACTTTGGAGCAAAAAGTATGTGACAAGTTCCTCCGAGGAAGATGTAATTTCCAACCTGTACCCACATCTCTGATTCAAGAGAGCTTCAAAATATGTGAGCAAAACTGACATTTCAAGGATAAATAAAACAAATCTTCAACCATAAATCAAGATTTTAAAACATTCTTTTGATAACTGATACCAAAGAATCCAAAAAAACTCGGATACAGAACATTTGAATGAGGATTTAAAACAATTATAAAAATTGGCTTATATAAAAAATTAGGTACAGTATGAGTCATCAAATTTAAAAGTATTCATTCACACAACACATTCTCTGACCACAAAGCAAATTATTTAGAAATGACAAAGATAAAACTCAGTTTAGAAATTAAAAACATTTTTCTTAATAACCAAATGACTTAAGGAAAAATCATGATGGAAATTAGAATATGCTTAGAACTGAGTGGACCTGAAATTACATATTAAAATATGTGAAACAGCTAAAGTGACCTTTAGAAATTTAGAATCTTAAAAGCTTACAAAAGAGAATGCCTAAACCCAAGTAAGTAACTTAACTTAAGAAATGAATAGAGTAAACCCTAATAAATTAAAAGGCAGGAAGTAATAAAGAACAAAAATTTAGAAGAATCAACAAGGCCAAATGTAAAAACTAAAAAAGGTAATGACAAATGCTATTAGAAATTCAGTGAGATGTAACTACAAATGCAGAATATACTAAAAATACAAGACTATTAATCCACTTTTTCCAATAATGTTGAAAATTTTGGTAGGACAAAGTACCAGATAAAAATATACCAAATCAATCAAACCAAACCAAACAAATCAAAGTCAACGGAAAATCCAAACAGTCCTATAACCACTAAAATGTTTTCTTGAAAATCTGAATTTGATTACTTTAAAATTTTCCCCACATTTCACAGAAAAGGAAACATACGGTAGCTAATATTCTGTGTGGTACTGGAACCATACCAAGGAGGCAAAAACCTGGCAACCCAGTCTAATTGACCCATAAACATTCCAGTAGTAAGACTCCCTAAAATACAGACTAATGCTGCAGTTCCCAAACTACACCGAAGCGCCCCCAGGTCAGTGTAGGGTATTTATATCTTCCTGGGAAACACGGTGATACTTGCACCTTCAAGCACCCTACAAACTACTTGCTTGTAATTCACAGCTTCAATATATCACCATCCTTCTTCATTTCTTTCAGTGATGTCCTGTCTTTGTAGAGCTAGGTTTTGTGGTGGTGGCTGCAAAAAAAAGCACCATAAACAATTTCGTGTGAAGTGAGACAACAGTGGGAGTGGCAATATCCAGCCTGATTCCAAGGTTGAAGAGGTTATGTATGCAATGCTCAAAAGGACACACATCCCACTAATAATTATATTTAGGAAGGGTCAAAAGGTCCAAACTTCCAGTTATAAATTAAGTCATGGAGATGTAATGTACAGTTAATAGCTGTGTTGCATATTTGAAAACTGGTAAGAGTAAATCTTAAAAGTCCCCATCACAAGAAAAAAAATTCTAACTATGCATCATTGCATGGTGATGGATGTAAGATTTCTTGTGGAGATCATTTTGCAATGTATACAAATATAGAATCATGATACCTGACACTAGTGTGTTATATGTCAATTATACATAAAATAAAAACATTTTCTTTCAGTTGACGAGTTGTTTTTTCAGAGAGCTACTAAATTATTAGGACAAATACTTATTAAGTTGCTTGAAAATGATTAATAAAGAGAACTATTAGGTATTTCTTTTGCCCTTGGAGCAATGAGGGAAAATTACTAAGATACTAAGGGCCCCACCAACTGAGCAACTCTGGGAACCTCTGGGCCGATGGCAATCTGCTAGGTGGAAAGTCTTTATGTATAGGATGCTGTTTGCAGGATGTTTCTGATTTCCGCATACAGTAAACAAACCTAGAGTCTATGGGTTTATGAGGCACGGTTCCCTAGACATGTCACACGGGCTTTGTAACTACGAATATAAAACACAGATGTTTCATAACCTCAGCACTCTGCCACGTGCAGTCCCTGCTCACTTCTGCCTCAGCTTGCAGCCTGAATCAGAGAGACCATCCAGGGCAGGAAGGAGCCGGGGAGCCCTGCCAGCTACCCCAGGGCTCAGCACTGCTTCACCTGTCCCTTTCATTCCCTGTATCTTTAGAGCTATTATTAAAGCTTAACACTCGGTAAGATCTCTGATTCATATGAGTGAGCTTTGACAATCCAATCCTCAAATTCATTAGTAATCAGGGAAATTCAGATGAAAACCACAGTATCATTTTACAATCACCAGATTAGCAAAACAAAATTTTAAAACCTAACAATTTTAATAAAGTGTTGGTGAGACTATGGAGCAGTAGAAAATCTGAAAACACTGCTGATGGGAGTATAAAGTAGCATGACCATTTGAGTAAATAATTATCTAATAAAATTAAATATGTGCATATTCTATACACAGCAATCCTACTTCTAGATAAATACTTTGAGAAACTCCTGCATATGTGCACTAAGTGATATATACAAGAATATTTGTAGCTTCACTGTTTATAACCACAAGCCAGATGTCCACAGTAGGACAACAGATGAACTAGTATATATTTGTGTAATGACATACTACACAATAATGAAAAAAGAATAAGTAAGCAACAGCTACCTGCTGCGTATGGATGAACCTCACAAACAGAATGTTGACCAAAAAGCAAGTCAAAGGATGCAACTTACATAAGATTCAAAAACATGTAAAATGAAATAATATATTGTTTGGGGATACAAATATATATGGAAAAACCATATATATGCAAACAAGGGAAAGATGAACACAAAATCCAGGATAATAGCTACAGTGTCTGAAGAAATTGGGGTCGGGCCCACAAGGTGTTTCTGAGGTTCAGATAAATTGTTTCTTATGGTGGGTGGCAGATATGACAAGTTATTTTAGTATTAGTCCTTAAAATGTACATATAAATTAGACACACTTTTGTATGTATGGTATATTTCACATTTAAGAAAAAGAATACGCTATGGATCTATAATACAACCTGGTCATTCTTCAGAAAGAAATATATAGCAACCTGAGAACCCCAAAAAGTTAAAAGATGATCACTGACTGATAATGATTTTCTGGTAAACTCTTACGCATAGAAAAAAAGACTAGAAAGATCCACCAAAAGCATAACCATATTTACCACTGGTTCTGGGACTATGGGTGGTCTTTTTGTGTTTTTCTGTTACAGCTTTGTGTACTGAACGTATAGTTTTTAAAGTTGTTTTTTTTTAAAACTGTATTAATCTACATATGTAGGTATAGCATTGAATTGTGATACCCAACATGTCTTCCAGCTTTCCAACAAAAGCTTCATGATGATTGTGTCACATCTGGCCCATGTGCTGTAAACACTTTAGCAAAGTCTCAGCTTTGACGTTAAGTATTAAAACAACAAAATTTCTCACATCATAAATGATAACTACTGGGTTTCTAATTTACCCCTATTTTAAACATCTCCTTATATTATTTAAAATTCAATTTCTAGCTTTACTTGATCCTTTACTCCCTTTCCTTTCACTAGGGGCATTTAAAATAAAACTCCAAAAACACGGCCTGGCATACGTAGCAAGCATTCAATAAATACTGGTTCCCTTCTATACCATTCTTTGTCTTGAATGCGTTAACACATAACCTTAACTCCATTTCTTAAACACTAACTGAGTAGTTTCCTTCTTGCCCAAATTTGCTCATCTTTGATTTAGACTCCACAGGTGTACCTCTCATTTCCTTCCAACCCTGCTCAATTCCACTTTAGTCCTCAAGATTAAGCTATCTAAGGAATTATCTTACCAAATAAAGATGATACGGACTAGAAGCAAGGTAATATTTAAGACATACAAATTAAACATTAAAAAACACAAACCAAATAAAATAAATTGAATTACAATTAAATCTGTTATAACAAAATCATTTTTATATTCTCAACTTAAAAAATTTTATAATAAACATTTAAAATGTACTTATTAAACACAGAACTCATTAACTGACAGTATTACTTACATGATGTTATTACTCTTGTGGGCTCTTCTAATGTTTTCACACCAGCGATATTTACAAATATCATAAACTAGTAATTCTTCTGGAAAAAAGTAGTTCCAACGCCGAATTCCTGAAATGCAAATAATGTTTCTAAAAGTATTATTACCGTATCATACATATAATAGTTAATAAAGAATACGTTATTTTTTACCTCCTTTAATGCCATTTTTATTCACCAGAGAGAGAACAAATTGATCAATTTCAGGGTAAGGTGAACACTGAAAACCTTCAACAGCTTCTACTGCAACAGAATGAAAAATTAATTATAAACTATACTGGCTGAAAGATGAGGAATTAAATTTTGATTTAAGTTGTTGTTTAGTACAACTATGGGTTTTCAACACCCCTCTCCCTGCCAGCTTTTCTTTTTTCCTTCTCTGCAATTTTTCTTTTAGTCAGTCATGGATTCTTACAAGGAAGGAGATAAAAATTCAAACCTCTCAAATCAAATGTTAACTAATTTTGGTATCATTTCAATTGCTTTCTCTCTGATAAAGAGAAAAGCAGCCCCTTCCATCCAGGAGCTGTCCTAGTACTGTCGCTGAGGCCTTGGTGTTGCTACAAGCTGGCTGGGGACTCAGCTCAGCCCTGGTGTTCTCCTGTTAATCATAAACTATTTTACAGAACTTCAACATCAGATAAGGCCACTCCATGCCCATGATGATTCAAGTCAAAAACAAGACAACTCTGTAACCATGTCTGAACACAGACAAAACATGAGCATTTTCCACACCACAAAAATGAACAAACGCCCACCTATGTTGTCTGATACAAGTAGCTGCTCCTTTGCCAATTACAGCTTTGGTCTCCCTGTAGCCAGCCTTCCTTCTAGATAAGATTTATCAAGATGTTCAATCACAGAATTGTCACTGACTGCACCCAACTCAAAACAAACCCACATTTCCTTGGATACTCTTCAGAAGCATCTAACTCAAGCCTGAATCCTACAAGTCCTTTCTAACACTGCTTTACTGAGATGCCCCAGTTTGCCATGGTGTGCATTCTCCACTGTGACAGCCAGTAATAAACTCAGCTTACTAACCACTGGTGTGGCCCTCAGTGCTCTGTAGCTGTATGGCACTGACATTCAGTTACATTTTCTATCTAAGACACTAGTGAAATAGTTTAGAACAATTTATTTTAAATCTCCTTTAAATTTAAAGATAGACTATATACTTTTCTTAAAGCCTAATCTTGCTTACAAAAATAATATACATAATTAAAGAAATTTTGGAAAACATATTAAAGCACAAATGAGAGAAATAAATCTCCAAATTAACATCTAGAAATAACTGTTAAATGAGAGGAAAGTAAAGATAAGAAAATGTTATCTATAGTTCAGTCTTAACATCATAAATGGGCATTTTCCATATTATATAAGCTTTATAAATCTAAATTAAATGACTAGAGTATTTTATAGTATGTAACATATCCCATTTTGTTGTACATTTAAATTTTCAGTTTTTCACTATTATAAATAATGATAGCCCAAAACATTTGTATAAAAATATTTACTGGAAAATTTATATATGATATCTTAGAAAAAGACCTATATTTTCTTCACTGTAGGAATGAAGAACATATAGATTTTCTGAAAAACTAATGGCCACTGAAAGCACGAGGAAGCTCTCCACATACTGGAAATATAGGAAAAGCTCTGCTAGGTTAAATGAGAAACTATGGACAGTGGTTACCCATCTTTGTAGACAGAGGGGTGAAGAGAACTTACAGTTTTTTCATTTTAATATGTGTTTATTTTATACAAACTATCGACACTATTTTCATATTTTTCCCCGAAACACCATAAAATGAAAATTAGTGAATAAGCTTTAAAATACAATTTTTTACACTTTTTCCCATTTTGGATAGAAACCTAGTTGTTCTGGAGAATTAGTACATAAGAATACTTAAGATTTTTAAGCAAAATAAAATTTTCATCCTTAAATTTTCATAGGAATTGTTTTCTTAAAATTACCTGAAGTACTGGTGCTGTTAAAATACTCAACTCGGTCTTGTTTATTTTGAGATATGTCACATGTCAGAATTCGTAACGCATCTGAGAATCTGAAGAAGAAAATATATACAGCAAAGTAACATATTAGAATTAAAGAGCTGTGACTACAGAAAGGACACAATTTCAAATAGCTCCACAGTAAAATCCTTCGTTCAACAGCTAATTATTCTAGGATGTTTATACCACGTTTGCCTACAAAAGCACCAGTACACCCATACAAACAGAGTAGCCTGGTGATCATTTCTAACACTTGCCTCAACTACAGAGTGAATCAGAAGACTCTTGGACCGCTGAAGCTACAGAATGAAGTATAATTCTATTCCCCAAACATACAGAGCCTTTGAAGTTTTTGTTAACAATGATTTTTATAGTCTGAATAATAGGAAGAAAAAAGAAAGAGGGATGAAAGCAAAGGGAAAATAGGTTAACATTAGCTGAAAGAAAAGATACATTCATAACCATAAAGAATTTTGCCTTTATTTCACAAAGAAAAATACCTGATACTTAGTTGGATATACAAACGACAATTACGGTAACCCTATCCAGCGGAACTCTCCACTTCCGTAAAATTAATATTAAAACTACAAAAGAAATGGGATTTGGTAATCAAGAGATCACCTGTACTCAGGCTGTATTAGAGGCCAACTGTGTTACTTTCCCATAAGTAATAGAATGTGGCCTTATTCTGGTGCCAACAACAGTGGGCAGCAACAATCACACAATTTTCAGGACCACATTACTTCTAGAATCTCAGATATGACTAACAACTAACATTTACTGAGCAGATACCATGTGCCAGGCACTGCTGTAAACACACACATGCATACAGTTCTACCTTATTTAATCTTCACAACTCCATAAAATAGATGTTAACATTACTTCCATTTTAAAGGTAAAGAAACTAAGACTTTGACTTCTGAGACTTGGTATAAAAGGTCAAACAGTCCAGAAACAAATAGAGAAAAACAACCCATCTTCCCACCCTCCTCAGTAACCACTATCAAGTGGACATTTGGACACAACTTTCCCTATGGCAGTGTATTTTAAATATTTTTATTAAAATTTACTTTTATGGAATTTCTCTTTAAAATTACATATATTATAAAAAAGCAGGTGGAGAAGAATCAGACCAAGTTAATTTAGCAAGGTAATTTGGTCTCATCTTCAATCACATGTTTTGCACTAATAAAAATTGCTAGCCAAGAATGAAGGGGAACGAAGGCAAATATTTCTGTTGAAAGATGTCTTTCAAACTTTTTAAAAGTGATCAAAACATTGGAGTTCAAATGTTCAGTAATAGAACTGACAATAGAGTATAGCAATATAATGGAAAACTATATACACATAAAGTTTTATTTATAATTAATTGTTGGCAAATTATTAACTTGACAAATATTCATGATATAATGTTGGGTGGATAAAACAGATGACATAACCATACAAATAATGATCTCAAGAAATATATTTTGAATAAAGGAGCTACATAAATTATAGTTCTTTATATGCACATATAAAATTAAATGTTAAATTATATTTCCAAATGCAATACAAGTAGTTTTTATTTTCTTTTTTATAGAAGTGATAATCATTTTAGGAAAAATTGGGCAATATTATCAATTATAAACATAAAAAGATATAAAGAAAAAGATAAGTGGTTAAAAATAACTTAATTACTATTATTTTTTAGTTAATGGACAAAAAAGAGCAGTTAACCTAGAATTTTAAGAAGCAACTTTCTCTTACTCAAGGCAGAAAAATTTATACAATTCACACTTTAGCAATGCACAGTGCCATTCACTGCTTAATAAATATTCATGAATACACAATGGTTTAATTCTGGTACTGTATACCTGACATGGCTAACCAAAGAAGAGAGGAAATACTGATATTCTTCAGAAATATTCTTTGATCGTACAGGATAAAACTTGTTATCTTCAGCAACCTCCAAAGCCACATACTTTCCTATTTTTGATGATTTATACAGCCGAAAGTTTCTATTTCTTGTATAAACTCCTAAAGCAAAAATTAATAAAACAGTATGAGTACATGTTTTCAGTGATTTTTTTTACAGTCAGCAAATACTAAGTTAATTCTGCACAGCATTATGAGAAGAAACAACCGGTGCTTGTTCAAGACGGTGATGTAGAAAGACGCTGAAGTCACCTTCTCCCGTGGACACGCCGAATCCACAGCTATCTATGGAACAATTTCCTGTGGGAAAAACCTAAGAACTGGTGGAGCAACCCCTTCACATCAGGCAAACGAGAAGGAAATCACAACAAAGCGGACAGGAAAGGCTGAGATACACTCTTGCTATAAACTTGACCCCAGGCACAATAGCACACAGTCCGAAAGGAACTCAGGGACTCCTCCCTGAGGAGCAGAGTTCACACCCCACATCAGGCACCCCAGCTTTCCGACCAGCACCTGAGGAGAGACTCCCAAAACCTGGACTCGAAGGCCAGCTGGGCTCACGCGCACAAGCCCCACAGGACTGCGAGCACTGAGGAAGCTCTCTTAAAGGGCTCACATGCAGACTCACCTGCCCCAGGGCCAAGTGTGGAAGCGGCCCCTTGAAAAACACCCATTCTTTAGGTGACAGTGACTCATTTGCTGATTTTAAAGCAAAACTGGCTGAGGGGCGAGGTCCTGCTGGGACGTTCTCCCAGGACGAGGCCGGTGGGCGCCACCTTCCCACTCTCCTTCTGCCCTGCGAAAGCCAGCAGGAGCCACCTTCCTTTCCTCTTTTTTTTCTTTCATCAGTGGGTACCATCTAAAGACTTCCCCCTCTGCCTTGCTCCAGCCAGCAGGCGCCACCTTTGTGCTCGCCTCTGCCATGCTCCAGGCTGCCAGTCTCTTCCAGAGCGGAGCTTCTACACACACCTGGTGCCCTGGTTTTCACATCTGGTACTACCCAGGGGACACCCCTTGATCTCTGGGCTCTGGAGTCTGGAGCAGCTTGTGATCCTGGGTCCCACAGGGCTTAACGATCAGGAGACAGCTCTTGGTAAACTACACCACTCCCAGAGGACCGCACAGACAGCAGACTTAAACACACTCAGTCTTTCTGACAAAGAGGCCTATCTGCTTGTCCAGGAGCACGGAGGCCTGGGAAGGGACTCACAGGGAACAAAGGCCAGTAGGCACCACCTCTGCGCTCTCCCTCTTCCTCCCTACAGCTCACCAGTACCTCTCAGAAAGGCGCTTACATACTCATCTGGAGCCCCAGTTTTTGTGACTCCTGCCCGGCCAGACTACCTGGCTCTGGTGACTAGCGGGGCTGGAGCTCGTGGTCCCACAAGAGTGCACACATTTGCATTCTTTAAAAGCTGCTGCCTGAAGGTCTGGCTTCCAAATCAGCTTGAATCTGGGTGCTGACTGAGATCCTTCCCTTTGGGATACCGACTGGCCTTGGTGCATGCTCAGCTACTGAGCTATTAAATAAAATAGGCTGCTTGCACAGTCACAAAGGTTTGAGACAGCATGAGCTACGACAGGGCCGAGTGATAAAGTTCATCTACACACAGTCAATCCTTCAAGACCTGGAGAAGCGGCTGTTTCATCTAATGGATAGAAATCAACATAGAGAGTCAAGCAAAATGAAGAGGAATACGTTCCAAAGGAACAAGATAAACCTTAGGGGGGGAATTCATAATTTACCTGATAAAAAGTTCAAAATAATGATCATAAAGATGTTGGCTGAACTCAGGAAAAGAATGGAGAAACACAGTTAAGAACTTCAACAAAGAGAAAATATAAGAAAGTACCATACAGAAGTCACAGAGCTGAAGAATATAACAACTGAACTGAAAAACACAGTAGAGGGGTCCAACAGCAGACTAGACAAAGGAGAGGAGAGGATCAGTGAACTCAAACACAGGGCAGAGGAACTCACCCAATCAGAGCAGCCAAAAAAGAAAAGAATGAATAAAGTGAAGACAGCTTAAGGGGCTTATGGGACAACACCAAGCAGACTAACATTCACATTAAAGGAGTCCTAGAAGGAAAAGAGAGAAAAGAACAGAAAAGAACCTGTAAAAGGAAACAGACGCAGATCCAGGAAGCCCAGAGAGTTCTAAATAAGACCAACCCAAAGAGAGTTACACTAATACACACTATAATTAAAATGTCAAAAATTAAAGACAAGGAGAGAATCTTAAAAGTAGCAAGAGAAAAAACTTATTACATACAAGGGAACCCCCAAAAAGACTATGAAATGTTGCAGACCAGAAGGGAGTAAGTAGCATGATATATTCAATTTGGCTGGCAGAAAAACCTCCAACCAAGAATAGTCTACCTGGCAATGTTATCATTTATAATTGAAGGACAGATAAAGAGTTTTCCAGACAAGTAAATACTAAAGGAGTTCATCACCACTAAACTAGCCGTGTAAAAAATTATTAAAGGGACTTCCTTAAACTGAAAAAATAAAAAGGGTGTTAATTAGTAACAAAACATATGAAAGAATAAATCTCCACTAGTAAAGGTAAATATGTAGTAAAGGTAGTGGATTAACACTTACCAAACTGGTATGAAGTTTAAAAGACAAAAATAGTAAAAATAACAACATAATTAAGGGATAAAGAAGACGTAAAGTGTGACATCAAAAACGAGGAGTAAAAAATTTAGAGATCTAGAATGTGGTTCAAATTTAAGTTGTCATTGACTTAAAAAGACAGTTATAAATGTAAGTTACTATATTTAAGCCTCATGGTAACCACAAAGCAAAAACCTGTAGTGCAATACAGAAGATAATGACAAAAGGAAGCTAAGCATACCACTGGAGAAAGTCATCAACCACAAAGGCAGAGAGCAAGAAAAGCAGAAAGAAACAGAGAAACTACAAAACAATCATCAGAAAACTATCAAATATATGGCAATAAGTATATACCTATCAATAATTACTTTCAGTGTAAAGGGACTAAATTATCCAATCAAAAGATACAGAGTGACTAAATGGATTAAAAAAAAAAGCAACAAGATCTATTTATAAGCTGCATACTAGAGACGCACTTCAGACACAAGGACACACACAGGCTGAAAGTGAAGGGATGTAAAAAGGTATTCCAAACAAATGGCAACAAAAAGAAAGCTGGAATAGCTATACTTGTATCAAACAAAAATATGAGATAAAGAAGGGCATTATGTAATGATAAATAAAGGGATCAATACACAAAGAGGATAACATTTGTAAATGCTATTTACACTCAACATAGGAGCACCTAAATATATAAAGGAAATATTAACAAACCTAAAGGGAGAAACAGATGGCAACAGAGCATTCAGAAAGAAAATCAATAAGGAAACAGCCTTAAATGACCCATTAGATCAGATGGATTTAACAGAACATTCCATCTAAAAGCAACGTTCTTCTCAAATGCACATGGAAACTTCTCCAGGAAGAATCATGTTAGGCCACAAAGCAAGTCTTAACAAATTTAAGAAGACTGAACTCATATCAAGTATCTTTTCTGACCAGAGTGGTATGAAACTGGAAATTAATTACAGGGAGAAAACTAGAAAATTCACATGTATGTGGATACTGACTAACAAGCTAGTGAGTAAACAATGGGTCAAACAAATTGAAGAAATTTTTAAAAAATACCTTGAGACAAAAGAAAATAGAAATACAACATACCAAAATGTGTAGAATGCAACAAAAGCAGTTCTAAAAGAGAGAGATTCATATTGATATAGTCCTACCTACCTCAAGAAACAAACAAACAAAACTCAAATCATTTATACATCAAGGAACTAGAAAAAGACCAAATGAAGCCCGAAGTTAGTAGAAGGAAGGAAATAACAAATAATAGAGCAGAAATAAATGAAACAGAGACTAAAAATAGAAAACATCAATGAAGCAAGAGCTGGTTCTTTGAAAAGATAAAATTGACAAGCCTTAGCTAGACTCACCAAGAAAAAGGACTCAAATAAAATCAGAAATGAAAGAGGAGATATCACAACTGATACAAAGGATCATAAGAGACTATTATTAACAATTATGTATCAACAAATAGGACAACCTAGATTAAGGATAACATACAAACTGCTGAGACTGAATCATAAAGAAATCAAAAATCTGAAAGGACCAATTACCAGTAAGGGTACTCAATCAATAAAAAAAAAAAAACAAAAAAAACCTCCCAACAAACAAAAGTCCAGGACTAGATGGCTTCAAATGTGAATTCTACCAAACTTTCAAAGAATAAATACCAATCTTTCTCAAACTCTTTCAAAAAGTAAAAGAGGGAACACTTCCAAACCCACTTTGCAAGACCAACATTACCCTGATACCAACACTACACAAGGATACCATAAGAAAAGAAAATTAGAGGCCAGTATCATTGGCCTCTAGATGTAAACATAGATGTAAAAATTCTCAACAAAATATTAGCAAGCCAACTTGAACACTACATTAAAAGGATCATACACCACAATCAAGTGGGATTTATTTCAGGGATACAGGATGGTTCAACATCCACAAATTAATCACACTAATGCGATATAACACATTAACAAACTGAAGTATAAAAACCATATAATCAAAAAAAATCATATAATCATCTCAATATATCAATAGATGCAGAAAAGCCTTCGACAAAATTCAACATCCACTTATGAAAAAACCTTCAACAAAGTGGATATAGAGGAAACATACGTCAACATAATAAAGCTCACATATGACAAGGCCACAGCTAGAAATACTTAGCAAAAAAACTGAAAGCTTTTCCTCTAAGATCAGGAACAAGGACGTGCATTCTCACCACTTTTATTCAATGTAGTATTGGAAGTCCTAGGACTTCCACAGCAATTAGGCAAGGAAAAAAAATAAAACGCATCCAAATTGGAAAAGAAAAAGTAAAACTGTTATTTGCAGATGACTTGATATTATATAAGCTGAGATCTTATAAGCTGAGATATGTCCCAATAAACCCACTGTAAGTTGAAAATATCATTAAGTTGAAAATGCATTTAATACTTCATAGTTTAGCCTAGCCTGCATTAAATGTGCTCAGAACATGTGCATTAGCCTGCAGTTGAGCAAAATCATCTAACACAAAGCCTATTTTATAATAAAGTGCTGAATAGCTCATGTAATTTATTGCATACTATACTTAAAGTGAAAAACAGAATGGCTGTCAGATACAGAATGGTTGTCTCAGCTGTCTACCCTCGTGACTGCACAGCTGACTGGGAGCGGAGGCTCAGTGCCGCTGCCCAACATCACAAGAGAGGACCGTACCACACATCACTAGGCCAGGAAAAGATCAAAACTCAAAATACGGTTTCCCCTGAATGCATATCCCTTTCACAACATTGTAAAGGCAAAAAATTTTAAGTCAAACCACCATTAAGTCAGGGACCATCTATATACAGAAAACCCTAAAGACTCCACCAAAAAATTGTTAGAACAAATGAATGCAGTAAAGCTGTAGGATACAAAAAAAAAAAATCAAAACACAGAAATCTGTAGTGTTTTCATACACTAATAATGAACTATCAGAAAGAGAAATTAAGAAAATCCCATTTACAATTGCATCAAAAATTATAAAATACCTAGGAATAAAATAAACCAAGGAGGTAAAAGACCTGTACACTAAAAACTACAAGCATAACTCAGAACTAGTGTGGGTTCAGTTCCAGAACACCACAATTAAGCAAATTTTATAATAAAGCAGATCACATGACTTGCTTCTTCCATTTCCCAGTGCATGTAAGTTATGTTTACACTGTCCTGTAGTCTGTTAAGTGTGCAATACCATTGTCTTAAAAAAATGTACCTTATTTAAGAAATATTGTATTGCTAAAACATGTTAACTATCATCTAAGCCTTCAGTGAGTCATAGTAGTAACATCAAAGGTCACTAATGATTGACCACAAAAACAAATATAATAATGGAAAAGTTTGAAATATTGTGAGAATTACGAAAATGTGACACAGAAACACAAAATGAGCAATTCTTGCTGGAAAAACTGCGAGTCATGCTCAAAGAGGGTTGCCACAAACCTTCAATTTGTAAAACACGCAGTATCTATGACGTGCCAACAAAACGAGGTACTCCTGTTACACTTCCAAATTCTGGCACCTGGTTGTCAGGGCGCTAGAAGGATACACAATGCAGCAGGGACACTTCCCTGCTCTCGGCCTGGTAACCTTGTCTGCAGCTTAAACCTATATTCCCTCAGCCTGCAGACACTGAAACTCTGAGATGCTCTAAACCAGCAATGGCAAAAATGCTGCTCTTACGGCTTTTCAAATCATAAGCTAGAACTCAACGAAACAATGAGGTTTAGTTCCTCATATTGGAGATCATCTGACTGAGGGGTCCAGACTGGCCTGTGTGTTACCTAACCAGGCTGCAGTCTTGTGCCAGTGGCTCACACATCCTCAGGTTCGGAGACCACAAGCAAGCAGGCACAAGAGAACAAGGCTGAAGAAGCCACCGGTTTGACCATACTAGGAAGCTGATGAAACAGCTCCTGCCACTCCTGCAGAGCTCTTCAGTGGAGAAAACACCGGCCTTACTTTGCCACGTAAAGAGCATGATTTGTATATCATACGTGTTTTTACAATGTATTTTGTCTAATTAAACCTCTCAACAGTGTTGGAGAGTGCTGGTCCAACTGTCCCACTGTCACGGACCCTTCGGACATTTCAGAGCAGAAGCCAGCCACCACCATCCTCTTCTGGAGCTCAGGCCAGCCTGGTGCTTATGTCCCACGAGACCTAAGAGCTCCGAACAGAAACCTACTAGATGTCTAGCCCCTGAGCTCACTGATCACACTCTGCTCATGGTCACTGTGGGGCAGTAGTGGTAGTGTGAATCCCGGGTGACAAGTGGGCACTGACTGGTCTCTCACAGAAGTACACAAGGGCAATCTGATAGAGAGCAGTCAATCTACTTACCTAGATCTACAAAAAGATGCTTTCCTCCTATGCTGTTCTTCACAACTAAAAATGAAAGGTCAGGACTGCTTTGCTTGGCTGACGCCAGCCCCTCCAGTTGCTTTGAATTCGATGTCCAGCACTCTCCTATATCCTCATCTGTGGACATTTTGCTAAAGGAAATTTCTTGTTTAGTTGATGTTTCAGAAAAATGGGAAAATCCATGGCCAGTTGTCTCTGGAATCGTACAATCATCTTCACTGGCAAGTAAGTGAACAGCAGGCTGTAAAATTTTTCTCACGAAATTACCTAAAGAGGGAAAAAAAGGTTACTATAATTCTTCCTCTCTGCAAACTATAATTTAAGATCTAAGCACAAGTCTACACATGACGATTTTACACAGTAAGGCTTCTATTTTTGATTTCCAGTTTTACAACTGAGTTGTTATTACAAACTGTAACACACTTCTGTACTTCCTTTTGTGCAACCTTTCACTTTTTAAATTCCCATTGACAGGGGAGTTTGGTGTGACTTATAATCATCTTAGAAGGGAAGGTTAATGTGAGAAGACTTGCTAATGTTACTAGTATGGGCCTGGGCCTAACTCACTGTCACCAAAAAAGCACCACTTTTATTAAAGCAAATTGGGTAGAACTTATAATCACAATCAATGATTAAAGAATGCAAGGTTTATATGAGTAAACATTGCTGCCAAGATCATGCACTGAAACACAGAGAATCTCTGACACACTCTCCTTAAGTCAGGATGTTGGCAAATTTCTCAGGACTTATTCTCTCTCCTTTACCCAGCATGACGTGCCCCGAGAACCCTGACATTCACATCCATCAGTTTAAGGTTCTTGCTGCTCCTGTCTCTCCCTATAATTGGTCATGAGGTGGATTGTGGCCTCATAAATATAAAGTCCAGAACTAAAGCAAGAAAATACATTTATTGTATGTCAACATTTATTCTAAGAACTCTAAATATTAGTGGTGCTGTCTTTATCAAGAAAACATGGTATGACAATCTGGAACTTTAAACACTCATGTATCAGTATACCACAAAATCAAGTAATAATTTGGTTAAATTGCTTCGTGTATAACGATACTGGAGAAATGCACCACTATAAGAAAAACTTAATTTAATTTTAACCTTTAAAACTGGTATGTTCGCGGTTTGTCACTTTATTTACCAGAGAGCTTGATCCCTAAATCATAAGGTACATATTCTCAAAGTTCAAAATTCTTTCTCCAAATTCGACTGAATTACTTCCTTACTCAAAGAAACAAATCCATTAACTTGCAAACTAAACTTCAAAATGAAAGCAAAAGCATTTGATCCTTGCAATCATGTACAGACATGATTATCTCTGGATTGAGGGAAATAAGGTAAATACTGAGTGAAAAGAAATCACGATATATCAAAAGAGAATAAAGCAATACAAACACAAAGTGATTAAGTCAATCTTCCGAGAAATGTAAAATTACATCTACTTGACCCTAAGCAGTAAGAGGAGCGAAGGTGTGGCTGGAGAACCAGTAGCAAAGGTAACGCCAGGAGGCCAGGCAGGCCTGACCTGTGGCAGGGAGCTAACATGGCCAGGCTATGATGGCGATGGAACAGTCTTAATACTGACACCGGCTCCCAGCAAACTATTCTGCTTTCTACTGCCCTTTCCCCATCTATTACGCTCCCTTCATCATTAATATAGGGACAATTTTATTGGCTGAGAATAACTCAAAAGAATGTAACAATCACAGAAATTTCAGGTCCTATGGCAGGCTGGCAGTATTTCAGGCAGATCAAATTTGCACATTTTGCTAACAACTCACAATCTCTGACACTTACCCTAATTCCTCTTTCTGAAAGGCTGAGGACAGGAAGCAGAAATGTCAGCAAGAGATACACTGAGGGAGGGGAAACGACGGGGGGAATTTGGATTATTTCATCATCTCTGTATCTCTGGTTCTGATGGTTCATAATCTTAGAAGCGAGAAGCCTCAGACGGCATCCCACTGTCAAGTCTGACTGTGTCTCCCGAGCCCCACTAGACTCCCACTGCTCTCCACATTAGTCACAGACTCCTGTCTCTATACTTTTGCTTATGCTGTTCCAACAGTAAAGCCTTTCTTATCTTTGGTTATATGGTTATATGACAGAACTGGATTTAAAGCCCAGCTTTAATGGCAGCCACCTTCAGAAGATACCTGAGGCAGAGGCTGCTAATTACCCATTAGATTTCTATTCTCCACCAGATTTCTATTCTCCACTTCTCTAGAAACAAATCCCCCTGTTTAGCCTCGTGGCCAGGAGTCACAGAGCAGACTAGTAGGAGTAAGCAGGAGTCAAGAAATACCTTGCTGAGGACTGTCTCTGCACCCTGACAGTAGAGGCCACCTCACATTCAGTCATTCACTCAGCAAATACCTATTCCACGTCACCTGTATTATGATTGCTACTGCCATTGTTCTATTAGTACAAATTGCCTCAGGAAGTGGTGAATGCTTTGACATGATCGGCACTCTCTGCCACCAGAGGGAACACAAACCTGTCTTAGGATTTGGGATGTGACAGAAATGGCTTCTCAGATGACAACACCTTAACAGACCTGGTGAACTGGTCAGTCGGCAGCATCATCAAGTGCAAAGGACCAGGGAAAATGCGGCCCTGGTGGGGGCTGAGTGAAGGACAGAGTGAGAAGAGCCACATGGTGAGAGACAAGGCCAGTGCACAGTGGGCCTCATCGTGCAAACCTTGCCACCCGGACTTTTTCCTGAAGGCAAGGAACAATCCTGTGAGGGCCTGAGGCACAGAAGTGGTATCATCAGGTCACTACAGCTGACTAGGTAAGCAAGCTGAGAGACAGCATTTCTATTTGGGTGCCTGAGTGGATGGCGGTACCACTTTGATACAGCCGTCACAGGAGAAAGAGCAAGTGTGGGGGAGGAGGTGAGGAGCCCAGTCTAGGTTGTGCTGAACTGAAGCGTCTGTGTGGGGACATTTAACAGCATAACAATCTTGGCTGCAGACATAGATCTGAGAGTCACTGACACAGATAGGAACTGAAGTCATGATAGCAGATGATCAAGGTTACATACAGAGTGAACAGAAGGACGATGATAGATTCAACAGTTACTAATATCCAAGGGAAGAAAGAGACAGTCAGAGAAGAAATGTCCAACTAAGCTGACAGCAAATGGGGAGGCAACAAGGAGTCCTAGGTACACAGCACACTAGGTCACTGTGACCTAGCATGGCCCCTATCTAGTAATTAGGTTCCTGACTCGTATGCTAATCCCTTTACCCTAAGTCCCTTTAAAACTGTCAGCCACTTGTTCTGAAGTGGATTACCTGTTACCTGAACGTCAGTCAAGCGTCTGCTGTTTGGACCTAGGAACACTTGCCCTATCCCTGCTTTGATATACATCAGCATTTTGGCTTCTACTCAGACCGAGGTTTTCAGTGTTCCCTTTCCATTTGTTCCCCTTTGAACTGACCTTATTTTATACCTGGGCGTATATCTCTAAATGTCCAGTCTGGAATTAATCCTCTGGCTACACTTCCAGGCTTATACATCTAACTTCTTCCTAACCCTAAGGTTTGGCTTGGAACGATAAACAAGGCTTCCTGGGTTCTGCCTGGAACCCAAGCCCCAGTCCTCCCATACTAAAAGCTAAGGGAAGGCTGAAGCAAAGGTCAAAAATCCAGAGCTGAGGCATCACTGATTAGACTGGAATGAGGCCTCTCCCACATTTCCCAGAAAACTTCTGAAATGATTCCTGTTGGAACAGAAACCAGGAACAGGGCACACATGGCCATCCCAGTATCTACAAACAGAGGCACCAATGCCAAGGATATCTTGAATACACTGTGTCTAAAATGTCTAGAACAGGAAGGTAGGTCTAGAACTAAGGGCAAATCCTGAAAACATGAAAAATCACAATTCATTTTTTAGGACAAGTTAACGACCATAAAACCTGACAAACACAAGACTTAAAGAGGAAAGGGAAATACAAGTTTCTGATATAACTTCATGACTTTTTAAAAAACAGTATACTTACCAACATGAATGTTATCTTTAAACGCCACATCATGGAGTTGAAATATTAAATGGTGACTAAATTTTTCTTCAGTGCTAGAATCCAAGTTGAGAACACCTTCGGCTGAACAACTAACCCTGTATAACTCTTGAAGTGCTTTACAAACATGCTGAAAACACAAATAAAATGTAAATAATTAGTATTTTTTTAATTTGTTTTAAAATTTTTCCACGAGTAAAATTCAAATATCTTGGTACAAGTAAGTCTAACCTGTTTATTTTGATATACTATCAGATTATTTATTATATAACAATTTTACCAAATTACTTATGTATTAAAATATACATAAATTATTATACATGTTTACATTCAAAAACTCATAGGCTTTCACGATTAAAGGCCTCTTAGAACTCAAACAATTTACTGTACACATTAATCTCTAAAATCATAGTAAAAATACTTTTGTAAGCATCTCTTTAAATACCATCTATGAGTTAAAAAGTCAGTAATTCCACTACTTATAGTTTTAGTTTTCAAAAAGTACCTCACGCACATGAGCCCAAATCTACCTCCAAGAATAAGCCTCCAGGGCTGGATGGTGCTGACAACGAAGGCAGTTGTGCACGACAGGAAGGCAGCAAGCATCCGGTTAGGGGCGCATGATTTGGAGTCAGAAAGATCTAGGTTTGAGTTCTGGCTTTGCCACTTACCAGCTCTGTCACACTTTGGTCAAGTCCAAACCAAACATCCTCAAAATGAGATAATAACAGAACCTAACTTTGGGGGCTGTTGTAAGGAGTAAAGAGAAAGTGAGAGTGAAGAGCTGACCCAGCACCTGGCACATGCAACTGCTTAAATGCATTAGCTGCGCAGCCACAGGACAGGTCCCTTCTCCTGAGGCTCAGCCTTCTCTTTCGCAAAACTAAGGTACTAGGAACTTCTATGCAGGGTTATCTTGGGATTAGCAAAAATGTATGCACATTGCCAAATCCTTAGACACCTAACAGTTATGCAGTAAGTTGTATTTATTAATGTTACTTTGGTATTATTACAGCACACCACCTCCCACCATGCTCTCTGATCCTACTCTTCAGTAAATTCTTTCTCCGAGGCTTCCTCAATTTCCTTATCTGTATCAAATTCCCCCTATATACTCTACCGCTCTTTGCAGCACTTACACAGCTGCAATTTATGTAATTTGGGATTATTCTGATATGTTTCCTCTACGTTACAGAAAACATCCTCAATTACTTGTCCTCTCCTGCATCTGTAGAAATAGAACCCTGAATGTTAGCTAGCCACGAGGCTATCCAGGATAAAGACCGCGTTTCCCTGATTCCCTTGCAGTAAGGTGTGACCATACGAGTAAGTTCTGGCCAACGGGATGTGAGCAGAAGGAAAATACTCCACTTCTAGGTTATAATCTTAAAGGCAAGGGGCATGCTCACCTCTTCTGCATTTTCTACTGACTAGAATGCAGACACAGGGGAGATGAGCCTCTTCAACAATGTAAATAAGTGCACCGTCTTATTAGAAACTGCAAAGCAACAAGTCTAGTTCCAGATAAAGTGGAGTCACATCCAGGTACTACATGAGAGGGAAATTCGTATCTTGTTTAAGCCACTTTAATTTTAGGTCTTTATTATGGCGGCAGAATCTAACCTAATTTATCATCCTCCATTAGATGATAAATTCTGCGAAGGCAGAAATCACCTCTCTTTGGGCTAACCATTGTATCCTTAGTGCCTAAGGACAGTGCTATTAGTAGAGGCTGAAAAATTTTTGATAAATAAAGTCTAGTTTTGTACTTTGGAGCTATACAGAATAAATGTAATGGCTCTGTAGGTAATAAAAATAATTATAACCTCCTTAAGTCCTCCTTCCCAAGTTAAATTTTAAATAAAATTTTAAGTTAGTATTTTATAATAACTACAAATGGAGTATAATCTATAAAAATTTTGAATCACTGTTGTACTTCTGAAACTAACACAATATGGTAAATGAACTATACCTCAACTTAAAAATTTTTAGTTATTTAAATATTTAAGTTGTAAAACCCAGAAGTTAAAAATATATGATTATTTGAGCAATGCTACCTGTCAACATAGTTTTATAAACTGCTTTAGTACCAGAATCATTCCATTTGGCAGAAGTGGCTTACTGAAACTGTTGGTAAGTCAATAAATAAAGGGCATCATATATTATCACCAGGTATTATTAGCCAGTTATTTATTAACCATTTGTTATAGTAACAGCTAACCTAACTTATGCCTCTTCACAGAGACTCCAAAGTAAAAGTACTTACTGGATTATACAGTTGTTAAACACAAAGTAACCAATAAATGAAATTAATTTCAATATAATCATTTGTAAAGTAATCATTTATATTAAGTAAAATAATCCTAATAACTTTTCTACAATATGGTAAACACATTAAATACAAATGCTGTATACTTTTAAACTCAGATTCCTACAACTTTTTCTAACTCTTGTTGATGTAAAAGATTAGTTGTTCAAGACTCATTTGGATAAGAGTGTACAAAGAATTAGGAGGAAAACATTTTCAACACCTACATGATCTTTGCCATACCAGTGTTTATGAACCTATGTTACAAATGGGATTTGCATTAGTGTTGATCCCATCAGGGATGTTTCTAGTTTCTAATACAATGTAGTACTTTTTGGTTAACGGTCTAATCATATTTAAGTGCTAGTGAAAAATCTCTGAATCTTAATTACTTGTTAGCCACACAGAGCCTACATAATAAATCCCACCTTAAACTGTAGAAGTATATTATATACCAGAAAAGTCAATATCTATAGATTATTAAAAACATAATTAAGATTAAAAATTAAACACAATTTACCAACTATAATGAAAACATTTGAATTTATTTTTAAGAGTCCAATAGCTATTTTAAGAAAAACATAATTTTTAGGTCTTTTTGGGGGGAGGTACTTATATACATTTCTTTTGCTTCAAAGCCAGGAGAAAGCTAACATTATGATTTTTTACAAAACAGTATTTGCATACATTTTTCAAATAAATTTGAAATAAAACATGCAGAGCCAACATAATCAGCAGATATTCCTAAATCAAAAACATTTTTATTTAGATATATTTTTAACATTATAGAATGAGTCATCACAGTTAACATCTAAAAGAAAAAATAATTAATCAATAAATGTTAATAATACCTACTCTGAGATCAAATGTCAATATAATTTTAGTAAAACTTAATGCCATAAAATCTTAAAAGATTTTATAAACAAACCTAATAGAGCTTAGTTGCACAAGCCCATATTCCTTTTATTCCTAACTTCTTGGTTGACACTAAGAAATCAAAAATATATACTAGAACTATACTTTTTTCTCTTTGTTAAAAACAAAGAACTGATCATTGTATTTCTAGACCAGATTTTGCCAAAAACTAGCCGTAGGACCTGGAGTTGGAATTAATTCTCTCTAGGCTTTAGCTTCCTCATTTATGATGGTGTAAGAATAGTTTCCATAATTTCTGCTAGTTCAAAACTTATGACACTATTTTCATCAAAATTTTCTTGAAGCTTATTCTCAGTACTGTTTTTACAGTAAAAATTACTTAGCCTAATCTTCACCAGAGTCAACTACTTGTAAGTCAAAGAATTAACATGTAATTAAGAAGCAGAAAATTCCCAAACTGCCATCTTTCTCAAAGCTTTTTTTAACTAGATATGGTAATATAATGAAATATACGGACATTAAACTGAAACTTCCTTCTTTTTAGAAGTTTCCTCAGAGAAGTGATATTAAGAAATGAAAGTCAAAAGGAAGAGTAACAAGAAAAAAAGAGAAACACAGAACCTATATACTACGTAGGCTGGATTCATTTAATGAATGAGTAAGTGAAAAGCTACATAGGTAGCTGTAAGGAGAAAAACCTGAGTCTGTAATTTACCTCAATGAGTAATGCAACCATCTTTTCCCCATCAGCTCCTGGATTGGCAAGTTTGTTAAATTCCAAATCAAAATAAAGCTTGCACACAGCATTTTCAGGAATGACTTCATAGCAGTGTAAAAGATGTCTTCTGAATTGAATAATTCAAGATTGTTAGGTTTCTATCTCATACCTTCTAAATCACAGAAGTTGCTCTTATATATCAAGATACCGTATTAACTGTGATTTAACAACATAACTATATTACAATAAAAACAAGAGAACGTGAACAACCGTTCACCACAGGTTTATGGATGACAGTATCAAGTTTCCATCAAACAAGTATCAAGCTTCCATCATATTCTGTAACATTACTTAACTGGAAAATACAGTCAACTTCATACTGTTATTTATTCACAAGTGATTCTGATATTAGGTAACACTTGTATATTTGCTTTTGGTATCACCATGAAGTAAATTTTGAGAAAAGAATTTTCTCAAACTGGGAAACCAGGATCATGCATTCTTGGGATTCCATAAGTTTTTTAATAGGAATTTTTAAGTTTTATATTTTCATTAGGAATATTTAAAAAACGGGTTAAAAACATTCTGAATCACCTGACTTCAACGAGCTTTCAAGGCTCACGTTTGCTATTATATTCTCATTGGTATCAAGAGGCATGACTTTGACATGGGTTATTATGAACAGACGTCGACTTGATTAGTAAATGATAAACTGTGCTTAGCGAAGTTCGGATGGCATCGTATCCAGATAAAAGGTTTTTGGTGATCTGAACGAGGAAACGTGATGGGGGAATTGTCATCACGTGGCACAGGTAGTACAGGAACTCAAAACACCCCGCGACACACAATTTGTTTCTCCCAGCACTGCGATAATTCAGTGTTGCTATGACAAGGAAACTTCCAGATTCAATTCCAACAGTAAAGGAGTAACTAACTGTGTGACTGAGAATTACGAAAGCCAAGGCAGCCTGATTTAATTTCACAAGAATTTCCACAAGAATTATGTAACTTTAGTTTAATGTGTTGTCCTTTACAAACTACTTACCGGGATTTATAATAGAACCAAAGTTGAGCATAGGTTGTTACAAGGTAAATACGTTGACCATCGTCCACTTTCCATTCTAAAGCAAATACATGAACGTCCTTTATAAAATCAAAAATAATGTCCAAAAATTTAAATGCAAATTTAAAATCAACTGTGGCTATTAAATGTTCATACATATTCATTCAAATTTTCAAAAACTAGAATATGAACATCTATATTATTAAAAACAAGAAAATTAATCACTAGATCTATGCCAATCAAAATCTAGTTATTTGTATTTATTTATATTTAGTCACTCAGCTAATACCTGTTCAAGGAAGAAATAATTAGAACATCCGGACTTTAAAAAAAAAAAAACCAGAAAAACTAGAACAGTTGAAAAATGATTTAACTTCTACTATACTTTTATTTGCTAGTTTATGAAATTGAACTTATCTTTTAAAACTACATAAACATTATTATAAATGATTTGACCTAAAATTAATAAATCCTCTCAAACATATAAAAACACACAGGAACCATTTTTTAAAATGTATTCGTATGTTAATCTTAGAAGTTTAAGGAAAGTTTTTTAATGCTTAACTTTAACGAGTAACTATAAATTGTTTTACCTATGAAAAACCAATTTTTTTAAGGTTAATTGCTGTGGCCCTTGATGTAACTCTGCTGCCATAGTTTCTTCTAATAAAGGAATACACAAGTTCTTTCATTTCCACTTAGCTAGAGGTAGCTGTTGAGCCTGCAACTTCTATTTTCATGAGAGAGATAAAAAGATTAAGTAACGCAACCCTATTAAAAATCTTCAGGATAAATTTTATAAATTGGTGATTGGTAAATTCAATAATCATATAGCTATACATATATTTTTTAAATTCAAGATCAAATGAATCTGTCAGTATTTTGATATCTGAATTAGCTTTACGCAAAATGAGCACAAAAGGTTTTTCTATTTCCTATTCTCATGAGATGTGAGTGAGCCTCCTTTACTAGGGAAAGTCCTCCTCCTGAAAAACTTTTAGCACTTTGAGTTTTTATACATCATCAATGATCAGAATCACAATATATTTATGCTAGATTTCATATATACATCTTTTCATTATATTTCTTTATATTCCCCACAGTGCCCAACAAACAAAAGATGTACAGCATACTCTTGCTTGTTTATTTTTGAGCACCATGTCCTTTACGAGGCTAGCACATAGCAAGCACTTCCTCCTACTTTCCTAATTTGTCAAAAATTATGACAAATCCACTCTACTGCCCCAAAACATAAAAGGAGACAGCAGAAAGAGAAAAACGTGTGTGCTTTTTTAAGTTCTATGGCTTATTAACTCTAAGCTATGATATTCAAGACATCTTTTTTTTTCCAAGACATTTCCATTTAAGTTCAAATCTCCATTCCCTAATTTCATCCTTAACGTCTCACACTCCACTCATTTCCTGGTATTTCTGTGGATGTTGTTTTAGTTTTACTCTTAAACTCATTCTATTATTTTTCAGCCCATGAATACAGTCACTTTTTCTCTAAGCACAGCTTCATTTCTGTCATTACAATTTTTTTAAAACTAACTGACACTAGATATGTCATTATTTTTCATAATTAATATAAATGGTTAATGAGTCATAGGGGTATTTTTCCTAAATGACATTAAGATTGGAATTAAATTCTTTTCGTAAAATATGTGGCCTGAAATGAAGACAAACAATAGATTATTTTGGAAATCTTAAGTTACAGTGCCCTAAAAACAAAGATAAGAAAATATTACCTCTTTACAGCTTTTAGCAAAATTAAAAGCTTGAGTTTGCCGATGAAATAGTTTCCAAATGGAGGGTGGTTCTTCTGGTTTGGACAGTCTTGGTCTGTACACCATGGACAACGGCTTCCTCTCATATTGGGATGCTCGTTCTTCAATTTGCTTCAGTCTTGCTTCCCACTTCCTCTTCATTGCTTCAGAAGTATGGGGAGACTAGGTCCTTTCCCATGTATCAATTACTACTAAAACAAAAAAACAGACATCAACTTCCTCATTCAAAATATATTTTGTTTCGTAGAACTAATTTCTGCTTATTTCCTTGTCTGCTTTACATCTTATGTTTTGCATAAAGTTTTAGTTAACGTGAAACAAGAACAGAGCTGGTTATCAGAAATCTTTAGATCCTGACTCTTCCATCTAATAGTGCTATTTTTTTTTTTTTAACTGTATTATTTAATTATCTTATTTTGGAAGTGAGGGGGGGAGGTAATTAGGTTTATTTATTTTTAGAAGAGATACTGGGGATTGAACCCAGGACCTCATGCATGCTAAGCATGCGCTCTACCACTTGAGCTATACCCTCTCTCTCTAATAGTGCTATGGTTTTGGACACAATAGTGAAGCTCCCTGAATCTTAATCAGCTGCAAAATGAGAATCAATATCAGCTTTATGTCGTTATCTTGAGGATAAATATGGTAAGACATGAAAATGTTTTGCAAATTATAATGCCTCACGTATATATGTATGTTTTTTGTATCACCATGGTTTTTATTACAATAATTTTATTGCATCAAGTGCCATCTGCCTTGCCCAGCTGGTGCTCCTACCTTGGCCATCATTCTTGTGCTATTATTGCTTTTCTCTTCTCCCAAAACAACAGTTAGCTGGGAGGATAACCCAATGTATGAATGGGAATTAAAATATTGGCTAGTTTTGGCTTGGGATATATGGTAATCATAAGCATGACTTAAAAAAGACTAAATCTTAACCTATGTCTGTTAATTTAATGACTGTATTTTTGTGACTAGTCAATGTGAAATGACTGTATTTTATTCTTTGTTTATTAATGACATGTGTTTGTTTACATACAATGCTTCCTTGTTAGCCATGCCAAAATAGGGGGGCCAGGCAATACCTTTCCAATTTGGGATTACGGTTTACTTACAAAGGAAACAGGATAGGTTTTTAGAAGGGGAAAAAGCTACCATTGTAGATTAAAAATGGGCATAAATTCTCCAGCATTCCTCCCATCAAGAGATGCCAGTTGGGGGAAGGATATAGCTCAAGTGCTAGAGCGCATGCTCAGTACCCAAGAGGTCCCAGGTTCAATCCCCAGTACCTTCTCCAAGTGGAAATCAATGAAGAAACCTAATTACCTCCCCCTCAGAAAAACAAACAATACAAGCAAAAAAGAGATGCCAGCTAAGCCCATTCCCATACTAACTCCGGTCTTGGCCATGTGACTTGCTTTGGCCAGTGTCACATCGACAGATGCGAAGCAAGCAGAGGATTAATAACTGCTTTTGCATTGGATTTGGCAATCCTGGAGTCCTGCCCAGAGATTCATGCTGTAACTCTGGACTTCTAGAGGACAAAAGGCCATCTGGAGAAGAACCAAGAACCCTGGCTAATAGCCAGCACCAACTGTCAGATACGTGAGTTGAGCCATTTTGGTTCATCCAGCCATCATTTGAATTAAATGCTTGATTAAGCCCGAGTGAGTTCAGGTGAGAGATCCAGTAAAGAACCGCCCAGCCAACGCACAGAACTCTTAAGAAAAAATTGGTTTTTTCAAGCCAGCAAGTTTTGGCCTGGCTTTTACACAGAAATAGATAACTGATAATTTCCCTTTTCACTAATACCATCTATGTCATAATTTACATATGTAGAAAACAGACACATTAGTTTAAGGGAAATAATAGCATATACTAAAGCATATGAAAGTAAAATTCCTATTTACCTTTGGCTATCAATGCCTTTCCAGTACTTGAGTTCATCAAGTTGATAAATATGCTCTTGAATTTTAGCAGAAAACTTTGCAACAACACCAACTCACCGGCAAATGATATATTCCCTGGAAGGAGAAATCGAATCACCCTAAAAGATTAAGAGAGGGTAGGAATGTCATGACATTGTTTAAAAAAAAGTGACTTCAACCATAACAGACCTAAAAAAGATTATTCTCTCAGAGTTGCACCTAATCCACACAAAATTTATAAATTATAAACCAAGAAACAAATAAAATTCTAAAGATCTCAACATTAATTCCATAACAGATATGCCTAGGAAAGGAATATATAATTTCCCTGTACTGAAGAGATGGAAAAATTTTTAATACAGCTGTGTTAATTTTTCAAAGTGATATGACTCCTTATTGCTAGAGTCTGATTTTTCAGTTTACTTTAATCCACTTCACATGCAAATAAAAATCCCCTCCATTTAGACAGCCTAATTGAGAAACTGAGTTTCTTCTATGAAACTAACTTTCAATAAAGTCCACTGATTACTTAAGAAAATGAACACAGAATGCAATCAGATGTGGACTATGGTTCTAGCACCTAACCAATAACTGACTAGAAATTACCACGTGGATGTTCACACTTAATCACACTGACATCAGGAAAATTATTTCTGGTTTTGTAAAAATACTGGCACAACCACAGGAGTGTATCATATATGAAAATCACAGTCACAATTAACAACCAGTTTAAGACTTACTGGACTGAAAAAAAAATCATGCACGTCAACAGAAAAAAAAGTTCAAAATATTTGATGCCCTCTTGTTCTGTGCACAGTTTGAAAATTTTAACAGCTGGGCAGGAGGGTTGAATGTCAAAAGCAAAGGAAATGAAGAACAGGAAGACTTCTGGATTTGAACTATCATATTCCTCATCCCTACCCTCTGGGACGGTATGTTACCATTTTAGAAATTCTTTTAATCCCTGGTGGGGATATAGTGCTTTTTTTCTTCACATGTATACAACTGTACATCAAAACCCCTTTCACACAAGGACCATAACTATTTTTGGTTAATAGTTTCCAAGTTTCAAAGAAAAATATTTGTTGTATTTTTAAATAGCAGGCTTAAGAGCTCTGTTATTTCGCAGCATTGCACCAGGATGTTTAATCAATTTTGGTACCAATTTTACAACTTAAGGTGGTAAGGCTGGAAATAAAGGCTGGCTTAGTCTTTTTGGAGTGGGAGAAGGGGCAGTGAGAATGAGAGTGAAGAGATGGCTCAGACAGCCAACCTAAGTAACTCTGGTTTTCCTAGGTTTAGGCCTAGACTTGCTCAGCTGTGACACTTGACGGCCTGGTCCCCAGGAGCTGCTGGACTAGGCAGCATGTGTTTCTTCATGATAACTGGCTTCTAGGGAGAGCTGAAGCCTGCCTTCTATGGTTCTCTCTGGCCCAGTTCTCCTAGCTTTTTTTTTTTTTTTTTTTTTTTTTTTGTCTAATCACAAGTCAATTCCTATTCCCCAACTTCAACTTCCCACTCTGCCCTGAGAATAGATTCAACAGTATTGTGTGTTTTCTGGCATATATGTTCCAGTTCTAGTATTTAGTAAAGTTCTGGTATTTGGCAATGTTTTCTTAATATAATTCCCTTTATGGCCTCTTATAATACATTTATACTATTTCTCCGACTGCTAATGTATTCATAATAAAGTATGTTGGTTAAACTTCATTTACAGTAATAACACAGTTTACTTCCCAGATGATTAACACCATACAAAATTAAATACACTAATTGACTTTTTTTTCTACTTCAGTCTCTTTGCCTATCTATGCTGAACAGAAGTACTCATTTAAATTTCCCAAAAAGCTCCTGTAAGGGATAAAACATCCAGTGACACAGTGTTTTCTCCAGTTCCACCTTTCTACCCTCCTTATAGGATCTCCCATCCAAACAGCCTAAATCTGCCAGATTAATCACCCTTAGGACCATTTTCATAACTTGTCCTGGGGACACCCACTAATGTTTCAGTGCATCACTTAATACACACTAAAGTTTACCTCAATAAGCCCAAACTAACAGGATATGGCCTTAAACCACCTCCCCATTTTATTTCTTATTGTTCAGCCTTCTCACCAAACAAATGATGATGACCATTCCCCACACCTGGCCCTCTCCACGAGCCCTCCTGGATTTATTTCTCTCACCTGGAATGCCCCACTCACCTTTCCCAAATTCTCCCCTTTCAAAGCTCAAATCAAGTTCTGCCACCTGTTGAAACACCTCTGTGAAAAGAAATTACCAGACTAAGTCAGAAGACATTGTCTCCAAGCCAATCGTTTTGCTGTAATCAAAGTTTCCCCAGACTAAGTAAATTAGTGCAATTTACACAAAAACAGAAAACTGCTGCTGCTTTAACTGAAGCATCATTTTGGTAAGAAAGTTTAGCAGAGGAAGAAGTTTGAGTGTCACTATGGGGTAACAGGACTGGTTTAAAGAAAAAAACTGGTACACTAGTACCTTCCTTATGAATAACTGCATGCCAACCACTGTTTGGGTTGGGAGTGGGACCTAGTCTTCAGTTTTTCTGCAGCAAAGAAAAGGACTGCCACACACTGCTCCTCTCTGTTTGGGAGAGGTAAAGGCCTAGATTTTATTCCTGGCATCTGAGTTTAACTCGTGTAATTTAACAAGAGCAAACTACTAACTTTCTTAAGCCCAGGTGAGAATCAGACTTCCTAGCTCCAGGGTTCGTTGACAGGAAAAGAAAATGTACTGCCAAAATTAAGACAATGTAGGCACAGAGGTCACAACGTGTATTTGTGTACAAAATATCGCCCCTGATTTATACCCAAATGAACCAAAGCGCTGGAGGTGGGCGAGCTCTTCACTTGGGGCCCGTGACTTGTCAGAATGTCAGGAACCTCTTACAACCTGGAGAATTTTCCAAGCCCAATGGTATCGGCATATTCTGCGAAAATGATTCAGGGTCTAAAAAGATTTCGTGAACCTACGTAGGCGGGGGCCCAGCAGGGCAGTTAAGGCTTCTGATTCAGGAGCAGGGAACTGGGAGCGACCTAACGGAAGGCCTCAGGGCACTGAGGGGAAGCAGAGAGTCCCGGGGGGCCGCGGCCGGCTCCCTCCTCCCTCCCTGACAGGGCGCCAGGCCCGCCCGCGCCTCCCTGCTCTCAGTCCCTGCGGCCCGGCGCGGCCCTCACGTCTCCCTCCGTTTACCTCCAGAAACGCGCGAGTCCTCAGCGGCGGGCGGGACCCGCCACCTGCCCACCGCGGCGCGACGGAGTCTTCAAACTGGGCGCCGGGGCGGGACCGGGCGGGAAGCGGGGAGCGCGCGGAGCCTGTGAGGGGGCGGTGTTCTGCGGCGGCGACTTAAAGGAGCGGCCTTCGGGAGGCCGGGAATGGCGGGCGCGGCGAGCCGGCGGGGGGAGGCCTCCGCGAAGTGGTGAAGCGGCTGTGTTCTCGGACTGGGCGGTGTTCCAGGTGGGGCGGGGCCGGGGGGGCGGTGTCCTCGGGCGGGCGGAGGCGGGGCGGGGCTAACCGGGGCCTGAGGGACGTGTCGGCGCAGAGCGGAGCGCGCGGAGCCGAGGGGCGGGGTCAGGGGCGGGGCCTGCATCGGAGCTCACCTCTAAGCGCTGCCGCCGCGGAAGCAGCGCTGGCAGGGAGCTGTGCAGAGCGTGCAGGTTGCTACGGCTTGGGTGCCGAACGGTGAGTGATGCCCTCGACTTTTCTCATCGCTGCGCCGTCGGCCCTGGACTAGTTCCCTCCACCCTCCCGAGCCCAGCGCCAGTCCCAGGGACCTGAACGGGCTTGCAGCTGCTCGCGGAGACGAGCGAGACGGGCACGGTCCCAGAGGCAGATCCTTTGTTTTGCCACGAAGACGGGGGCGGGGACGGGCACTAAAGCCCGCTGGTCCAGAGACTCGGCCGGGAGGCAGGAGGCCGGGCGGGAGAGCGGGGACCCCGCTGGAGATGCGGAGCCTGGGGGACGAGGGGCCGGGCCGAGGATCGAGAAGCTGGGACAAGTGTGGCGGAAAACCGGCCCGGGGATGTGGAGGCCGGGCAGCGGGAGGCTGGGGAGGGGAGACCCGGCCGGAGACGCCGTGGCCGGACGGAGGATCCAGAAGCTGGGCCGGGAATGGGGGTGTCGGGAGACCCGGGTCGGGATGCTGAAGCCAGGTATCAGGAGGCTCGACCCAGGTCGCTGAGCCTCGGCAGGAAAGGCGAGGGAGGCCAGGCCGGGGTGCTGAGGCGGGTGGTAGGAGGTTGGACCCCGGAGCGGGAGGCAGCGGAGATCCAAGACTGAAATTTGAATCTGGAAGGAGGTGAGGGGGATGGGCGCAGAGAAACGGTGACCTGAGGGCTGGAGGCGGGCTGGTTCTGTTCTAGAGGCCTCGGGGCTGATCCTCCCATTACTGGGCAAGGGTTTGGTCTCTGCTGCCTTCTTTGTCTCGGGCCTAGATTTTCTCGGGTTGACTGTGTGACCCCGCTTTCCAAAGAGGTAATTTTAAATATTAAACTCCTGTTCATTTTCGGACCCGAAGGCCTCCATGAATCCTTCCAGCTCGTGCCTGTGACTGTGTATCCATGGCCAAAATCCCTTAGGAGCTGCTCTGAAATCCCCTCAGCACTCCGTTGACTCAGAGTGCCTTTGTCACTCTTGTCTTGTGTGGTTCTGCTCTCAAGCCATACTTCCCAAAGCAACTGCCTCTTTCCCGGTTCTCAACAACTGGCTTCCAAGCCAAGAAACTAGGAACCAACCTTCCCAGCTGCCTCTCCTGCCTTTTTCTTCAGTTAGCTGCCAAGCCTTCTGGACCTCCTAAATACCCTCTGGACCTGCCCACTTCTCTCCATCTCAGATTTAAGCCCCTCTAGGCTCTCACCTGGCTGCATGAGCCTCATTAGCCTCCTTACTTCCAGATCCTCCGCCCTTCTCCAGTCTATTCTTCACAGCCCAGGCTGAGGGATCTTTACAAAATTAAAATCCAGAAAACTGTTCCTTTGCCCATGGGATAAACTCTGTTTCTTAATATGGTTAACAAAGCCAAGCACAGGTTAGCTCGTTGGTCCCCTCCCCTGATTTATTTTTCATTACTGCACCGTTTCACTTTCTACACAGCCATGCTGCTCTCAATACCTGTTTTCCTGGAACACCAGCGTTCCTGCTCCCCATCAGCATACGTTTGCCTGAGGAACGCCTATTTATGTTTCTGTTTTCATTAAATGGTTCAAGGTTAAGTCTAACTATTATGTGTTCCTTTTGCATCTGCCGGGTCCTAAGAGGAAAATGTCATATCCTTTGCAGTTGCTTATTTTTACACTCTTTCCTACTAGCTCCTTACCACATTCCATGAGCCACTGTGCTTATTATCCTGTTTCTTGTTGTCCTTCCCCACATCCAGGGCCTGGCACAAGTGAATGCTCATTTACAGTATTATGCTTTTTAATAATTATGCTCTAGCTAGAAAAAAATTGACCTGTTTTAGAATTACTTAGTAAATTATAATTAAAAGATGTGGACTAGAAAGGAATGGTAGAGGTGAAATACGAAATTGCTACAACGATATATGCAGGCGGGATTGTGTTAGGAGATATTAAGCAATAAGCAAGGTGGTTAGAAAAGCCTGTATCAAAATGCACTCAGCCACTTTGAGTTGTAGTTACATGATCTCTAAGAATGAAATGTAAGGCTTAAATCATTCCTATCCCAACCTGATGTTTGAGCTTTGGTTTTGCTTTGCTCTTCTGCAGAAGAAGGCTTTTGAAAGTTAAAATGTGTTTTAATGAATGAACAGGTTTTTGGAGTGTAACAATGAAACCTGTTCACACTAAGGAAGAAATGAAACATTGTATCCAAGTACCTCAGATTTGCTTTTGCTTTCTTGGAAAAAAGTTTTGTCTCCTGTGATTTTGAGAGACTGATACCTAATAGAGGCAGTTATAGAATGCTTCTTTCCTGTTTTGCTTTCACACCCAATTTAACACAATCTCCTACTGCTTTACCCTCTTCTAATGCAGGAAAGCAGTCTTTAGGTTCATGAACGGCATTAAGTCAACTCTGGTGCCTAATATTAGATAGTTCTTGGTTCTGCCTGAAAGATGGAAAGCACTGGTGTTTGGGTCTTTAAAAAGATGTGGAATTCTTAGACTTAGATACTGTTGTGTATTCATTTAACAAATACAAATGTAATGGAGGGGAATAGGTACTCTGCTGTCAGAGAACCTGAGGCCACGTTCCCTAGTCCCTAGGGTGACACTTATATTTCATTCATAAATTGGGCATGAGTAATATACTTCGTAGGGTTATTGTGAGGATGAGATGAGGTAATGTCTGTGACAAGGCTTTGTAAATCTCTACGTAATGTTGTTGATTCTACACCTATTTAGGTATTCAGATTGTTTATAGGGTTTCTGCATTAGAGCATAAAGTTACCGGTTTTATACTGAGCCTTGTCTGGCATCTGTCGTGATGAGCCGCTTTTGAATACAGTGAGCTTCAGTGTAGGGGTAGGATCTTGGTCTCCTCCATTACTTCGTACTGTTGGTGTTCAGTCAGTTATCACCACACAAATGACAAATGAATAAATACTGCTAACTCTGGCTTTTCGCACCTTCTCTGGCAGGTGGTTGTCAAACTGAAGCTCCTTCTGCGGAGGAGTGGTTCTCAGTGGGAGGGAGGAGGCCTTCTGGGTTATCTATAATTTTTATGAAAGGTAGCCAAGATCCTTCATTCTACATTTATTTTATAACACAACATTTAGGTCTTTGAGGGCTTCCCCATTTCTTCTTTTGTCCGTCCAGAGATGCCATTTTAGGATGTCAGGTGAGGGGCAGCGGGCCCCTTGCACTTAGTAAGTACTGTGTTCTTCCTGGCTTGTACACTGAGGAGTGGAGAGCCCTCCAGCCTGTCTTCCTGTACGTTACAGCGGAAATCTCTTATCCAAACTATTGTGAAAAGTATCTTCTTCCTGTTTTGCTTACTAAATGCTTACTAAATCTGCTTTGGAGACTTTGTCCTCAGTCATTGGTAATGAATATGATCCCCATTTTATCAAGTTCTTTGGCCCAACTACAGGCCATCATCCTTGTCCACATGTTCTGCAACCAGATATGGAAGGCTGACTATTACACCATTGTGCAGAAGGGACTTGAGCATCTGAAGATTTTTGTATTGGGGGGGTAGTTGTCCTAGAACCAGTCCTCCATGGATACTGAGGGAGGACTGAATAATCTCCCCAGAAGTCATGGTGAAAAGCCTTTACCTTTCCCTTACTTTTGTTTTTTTAATTGAATTACAGTCAGTTTACAGTGTGTCAATTTCTGATGTACAGCATAATGTTTCGGTCATACATGTGACACACATATATTCATTTTCATATTCCTTTTCATTATAGGTTGCTACAGGGTATTGAATCTAGTTCCCTGTGCCTGAAGAAACTTGTTGTTTATTTTATATATACTAGTTAATATTTGCAAATCTCGAACTCCCAATTTATCCCTTCCCATCCTCTTCCCCCCAGTAACCATAAGACTGTTTACTGCATCTGTGAGTCTGTTTGTTTTTTAGATAGTTCATTACTGTCTTTTTTTTACCTTTCCTTTCGAGGCCAATAGAGACATAGAAAAAAGGTCTGAATGACTTATACTGAATGCTTAGTATGAAACCCACTATTTTACTTTAAGAAGTAAATTACCCAGTGGTGTCAAAAACACCATAACCATCGTTCCTGTTTTCTTCATGAATTGGAGTAAGTGTACTTTATACTATTTCACAGTCTGTAGTCAGTTTCGGTCATGTTATTTATGCTCTCTGCCTCATCCTAGTGTTTCCAGGTTATGGATTTTTGTTTTCCTTCTTTGAAATTATTGCTAGTGTTACCCCTCCTATGTAGTGCTAAGCCACGTTCAAGTGTGGGAGTCCACCCTCTCAAGACACACAGATCCTCGTTTGAGTCCTGGGTCTGCCACTTGACTTCTTTAAGCCTCAGTCAACTGACCTGTAAAATGGGAATCATATACTTCAAAGCATCGTTGGAAGGACTAACTAGAAATACATAAATTACAAAGACATAAATAAACGTACCTTTTAGCTCAGAGTCCAGCCCCTAGAAGCCAGCAGTTAAGAGGAACTGTTATTATGTAAAATTCAAATCACACTTTGCATTATGATTCTTTGGCTACCTGTTTTGGTAAATTTTTACTTATAACTTTTTTTTAAGATAGTCATATTCGTGGAAGTGATTCAAAAGTAAGTGGTGTTGGTTCCTATGTCTCATTTTGAGATTTAAAACCCATTTGGTAGGGCAGAGACCAGGCTTTAATCCCTTACCTCAGTTTCCTTGTAGGGCAGGCAGTAAGAACAGCCAGCCCACTGATGGGTGACAGGTTAGCTGAGTATGAATCTCTCAGACTGGTTATACTCACTTGATACCGCATTTTGAAATCTCTACCATAGGCACACATTCAAACTGCCTTTAATAACTCTTCCCCCCAAATGTTAATGCTTTATAACTTCATATAGAAATTTCAATTTCAGAAATTAATTTTATTCCTCTCCCTGATCCCTATAGATAATTTATCTGTTTTACTTCATTATTACAATATACAATAATCCCTTTAGTTGGCTAACCGCAATAAATAGGGAAATCATTGCAACTTTTCACTTCTTTAGGTATTTTTGTGTGGCAGTAAATTTCTACTGAGAAAATTTTTTACTTTTTGAAAATCTAACTGTTGTAGCTTCAGTGGCAACTGCTAAAGGGATCTAGAAATTTAGAGACCTGATTCTAAGACCCAGGTTCCAGATTGGCATCTAATATCAATTGGTCTACTTCAACCCAAACTTCTCTGGGACCCAGTATGTGTTCTGAATGTAGTATCATCAGCATCCTGAATTGATGGGAAGGATTACATAACATCAGTACAGTGAGAAACAATCAGTGTTAAGTCTATTGCTGAATCGCAGTATTTCTTTTAAGCCCCTATTCCTGTTTATGTTTTGTCAAATGAAGATGTTACAAGAACTAACTCCTGTCATCATATAGGGCATTATTTTTTCCCTCGGGGGATCATTATTTTATCTTTCCAAGATGAGGTCACCACACCCAGAATATTCAGCCAGGCATTAGCTAATGGAGATGAGGTAATGCTGAGTATAACCCTTAAGTAAATTCTGCAGGAACCAAAGCTCTGCTCCCAAGAATGTGGATTTGCTGCTTTTGTGTGGGAAAAGCAGATGGTGACGAGCAGAGAGCAGATGTGCACACGTCTGATGCAGTGAGGATTTTATCTGCTATTATATACATTTTCAATAGTATATGAAGGTCAGCTGATACTGTTGCAATATATATTATTCAGATACTAATAACAAAGGGAAGGAATTACATTATAGTATTTGTTCCTGAGAAATCCTTATCAATTAGAAACTGTTTTAAATCCTGTTCTAAAAGAATTCAGGTTTCTTTCAGCCATCAGCTACCTTACTGATACAGAATTGTCTATCTGGTGTCCAATACCAGAAATTATTAATTACAATTACTTGTATTAAGGCTAACCTACCAGAAACTTTCTTAACTTTTAAGAATTATTTGTTGATTAAATGTACAAAAAGGAAATGACTACTTGAAAGTCACCTATTATTTAGATGAAATCTTAACCTTGGTATGAACCAAGATACAGTTGACCCTTGAACAGCAGAGGGGTTAGGGGACCCTCCCCATAGTCAAAAATCTGACCATATAATTTATAGTTGGCACTCCATAGCCCCGCTCCGTATCCATGGATTCAGCCAAGCTCAAATGGAGTTAGTGCTGTAGTAATTGCTATTTTAAAATATCCATGTATAAGTGGAGCTGCACAGTTCAAACTCAAATTGTTCAAGGATAACTGTCTTAAAACTCTGGAAAGCTGGCCACTATTTAAATCTAAACCTTCTATTAATGGTCATAAATGTAGAATCATTTTATCCTACAGCTTTATTGTTGGTGAAAAATAAAAGGTTGTTAGAAGTTAGTATTTCAGTCTAAGAACCATTGCATTGTTTGCAGAAGTATTCCGTAAGAGACCTTAGGGCCTTGATCGTTGGTGGGAACATACAGGCATTTAGGGGTTCTTGAACACATCCTGTGTACCCTACATTTGGCAAACTCATCCAAAGGGCCAATTTGAGGCAAAAACCCTGGGGTCAGGAAGAACACTGGCAGGAGCTCTGGGTTCACCCTCAGAAATTATTAAGTCTTCTTTCCTGCTGTGTTTTCACTCCATATTTTCCACAGGCTGGCCATAAAGTCTTCTTGAAACATTAATCGTACTATTACGTATCTGCCTAGGTTTCCAGAGTTGTTAGCTACCCTGTACTGGTCTCTCAATTAATCAAATTAACTACAGCTTTGTTTTCAAGTATGGATGGATTGTTATCTTGACATTCATTGGGGCAAGTTGGCCTCTCTCTATATTTGGTTCAAGAAAGTTTGAAATTCCATGTACGTAATACATGTTTATTGTATGTATCTCCATCACCCGGAAATAGCCGCTGTTAATAAACAGGTTAATATATTAAGATGCTATGTAATTACTTTTAGTCTTTTTCTTGTGTTTAATTGAGATTAAATCTTTTTTATACAATTTTATAGCCTATTTTTACTTAGCCTTGTAAGTATTCCCCATGTCGCGGATAAGTTCTTTTAAAAAGCTTCATAGCTGTATTGGCCAATGTATGGAAACAATCATAACTCAACTATTTCTCCACCCAAATTCTCAGTATTTTGATGAGTAATGCGTATGCTTCCATTTCCTCCTCCCCCTGATCCCTACAGTTGTTTCCTTAGGCTGCATTCTTAGAAGTATAAGTTTATCAGAGCAAACTTTAAGGCTTTTATTGAGGGGGCCACAATGTTCTGCGGTCACAGTGTTCTCAAGAGATGATGCCGATTTCCGTCCCTTCCAGTGGTGTGTGGGAATGCCTGCCTCACACCTTTGCTAGCTTTCTGCGTGATTAGTTTTTGTATTACTTGGTAAAATGCATGCGTGAGTACACAGGAAGGTATAGATGGGACATTTGGGGATTTTTGTCTCAAGCTTTACCTTCTAAATATAGAGAAAATGGGTGCCTCGTCTGCCTTGCATCACATTCACACATTGTGTCGAATAGTTTGCCCTCCTTTCATTACACTGGCTGAACCCTTGTTCTGATCTGAGACTAGTGCTTCTCCATATGTGAGCTAGATTCACAAACCCTCTCATCCCTTCAAGAGCTGTGCTCTTTTTCTGCTCTTGCCTTAGTAATTTCTCACTTAACGTGGATCATTCTCATCAGCCTGAAGACATGCCTTAGGTGGCCCATCTTTAAAACCAGACAAAACAAGAAATCTCCTGCCCCTTCCCCATACTATCCCATCTCCATTCCCTTTCACAGTAAACCTGTGTTTACTCACTTGTGTTGTCTTTACTCATTGTTGTTTTCCCATTCTCTCCTCAACCCAGCAAACATAGATGTAAGCGGTTGTGTATAATGAAATGCATTTGCTGATAGAAGCAAGATGGGTTAATATCCTATAGGGTAATAAAATGTAATTTGGGAGGGTCATCTTTTCTATAGGTTGGAAATCAGTTACATCATTACAAGACAAAATGCATCTTCATTGCTGTAGCTGTTGACAAGAGTCACTCATGTGGGGTCTGTTTTCTATGGCTTAACTTCCTGCAAAGTCGTAAAATAGCCTAGTAAGGAGAAGGCCGGTCAGAAGAAGACACCCTATAAAATCAGATAATCCCCGAGCTTCCTCCAGCCAGCAGGAAAGGCAAGATCGCATAGGGTCTTAGGCACCAAGAGGAGCCTCATTTCTATGCTAATTGCAAGGAGAAACCACTGGAGTGTGTTAAGCAGAGGAAGGACAGCATGCTTTAAAAAGATCACTCTGGCTGCTGAGTGGAGAAGTGTCTGCAGGAGGTTGTAGTGGAAGCAGAGGCCAATGAGAAGCCCTCTGGAGCAGTACTCAGGTTTGACTCAGAAACTTTCAACAGTGGAGGTGAAGCTGGGGGAGAGAGATGGTCATGCTACAGTGACGAGGTCCATATGAAGTGTCAATTTAGAGAAATCATCATTGGAGTAATTAATATAACGCAGTGGTCTTATAAGGACTGATTTTGGTTAATACCTATTTTCTTTACATTCTAGTTAATAAAAGTATCCATGGAGAACACTGAAAACTCAGTGGATTCAAAATCCATTAAAACCTTGGAGACGTGAGTATTTAAATGGAATCTTAGACAGTCAGAGAAAGACGGGTGTGTGTAACACAGCAAGCTTTGAGGAAGCAGAAAGAATATGGGCTTTCAAGCCAGAGACGCCCAGATGACTTCCTATGAGAATAAGTTTATTGACCCTGGTCTAGATGACAGGTTTTTGAATAAGTGATCTTCAGACAAGTATTTTCAATTATTTACAACAGTAATTCTATGTAGCAATAAATTTGTTCATCTCATAGGGTTAAGGAATAATTTAGGAATTGTGATAAATACTGTATTTTGAGCCTTTTTTTAAAGTATAAAGTGTATGGTGAAATTTTAATAAAATTTAGAGGAAAACATAAAATATAGAGATTAAAAGTCTAATCTCTGAAGTCCAACAGATGCTTGCAGCCTTGGTCTGACACGGTATCTTGCATAACCGTCAGCACATTACTTAGCCTGGTGGTGGTCACTTATCTGTGAAATAGGTTTTTGTGAAATTTTAGTCAGGAAAAGCCTGTCACACACAGCATAGCCCACTACATTCAACAAATGTTAACTGTTCTTATGTGTCAGAGAGGTTGGATTAATGTGAACAGTAGCATTGGCCGTTTCTCTCTTTGTAAACTATTATTTGGTTTCCAAACAGAAATATCTTCCATGGAAGCAAATCAATGGACTCTGGACTATCCTTAGACAACAGTTATAAAATGGATTATCCTGAAATGGGTTTATGTTTAATAATTAATATTAAGAACTTTCATAAAAGTACTGGTATGTATCATAATATAATTTTTAATCCTTTTCACATATTGGTACCGTTTGCATTTGATATAATATAAAAATACAGAATTGATGTTATTAGTCAGTAAACTAATGACTCAGAATGGCCATGAGGTAGAGATAGAACAGGACCCTGTGGTTTCTAACATTCAATGTGGACTCTTAATCTTCTACAGATGGCTCACAAACCAGGACCAGAATTCAGTTACCTTGTCACATAGCTGCAGAGTGTCCTCAGCAGTTCCAATGCCAAAGCCTTGATGAGCTTATTTTAATTTTATAAAAAATAATATATGGTCATAAATAGAAGTTACAGATTAGCAAAATTGAAAAATTAAGGTCACTCATAATCACACACATAACTCCGAGATAATCAACAACCCTTTGGATATAGAAACATTTCCTCTTTTTTCCATTCATACATGTTAAATATTCTCACTTCTGTGTGTCTTCCCATGCCCACCCTCCATGCTTGAGGGTTTTTCAATTTGAGTACATTGTCCTGTCAACCTGGACACGTGTGTGGAAGGCACTATGAGGAACGAGGGAAGCCTGGGAGCCCTGTACAGGCCTCACACTAACTCAGTGCTCCGTGTCCTCCATCTGCACAAATGAAGCCAGTCACGATAACCACCAGCCAGTCGTGGTTGGAAGGATGAAAGGAGATCACTCAGAACAGATGCCTGATGAATAGTATTAAGGTGGTGTAGTGGTTTGTGTGTGTGTGTGTGTGTTTTCCTGAAAAAATATTATGAAAGTACTAATGTATCCTAGAATTGCTGGGAACTTTAAATCAAAGAAATAATTCCTCTGAGTGTGTGAGGGGTGTGTGTGTGTGTGTGTGTGTGTGTGTGTAAAATCTTAAAAGTAGGATGCTATTGTTTTCTAGTCTTTTTTTTTTTTAACAAGGACCATTTTCCCATGGCAAAATTTTATCTACAGAATTTTAATGGCAACATAGTGTCCTATTAAATAAATGAGTTATGACTTATGTAACCAAACCCCTCTTGTTAGGCATTTAAGTTGTTTGTTTTTCACTATCGAAGCAGCTATGAAAGACATCTTTGTGACTGTATACAGCTTATATCATGAAGTGTCTTATATGCTAAGAAATGAAAGAGATTTTGTGTTACCATGATCAGAATAATTGAATTTTCTTAGCATTTGAAAGGAAGAATTTATTGTGGATTGTGTGAATCATTGAATAGTTCATTTCAGAGCAGTTTATCTTTTTTTTCCTTAAATGCAATTAAAAGAAATGTTTTTCTGTTCAAGGAATGGCATGTCGGTCTGGTACAGATGTAGATGCAGCAAACCTCAGGGAAACCTTCACGAACTTGAAATACGAAGTCAGAAATAAAAATGATCTTACATGTGAAGAAATTTTGAAATTAATGTACAATGGTAAGAAATAATTCAAAGCATGGCCTTCATTGTCCAATTTATGTTATAGTCTATCTGTAATTATTTATACATATATATGTATATACCAAAAAAACACAAGAATTGTGGAACTATACATAATCCGACTCTCTATATTTTTAATAAGTAAAACGGGTTATTCGTACCAACCCCCTAGAATGGTTTGAGATCTGTTGCTCTGCCCCAAGCTGGGTTTACATGATTTCTTAGTTCTATTCTCAGATTTCTTCATGTTGTTCCCATACAGTATATATGAGACTGTTGAATAAAATTGCATTGATTTTTTGTTTGTTTGTTTTTCTTGTTTGTACATGTTTTTTCAGTTTCTAAAGAAGATCATAGCAAAAGGAGCAGTTTCATTTGTGTGCTTCTAAGCCATGGTGAAGAAGGAGTGATTTATGGAACAGATGGGGCTGTTGATCTGAAAAAATTAACAAGCTTCTTCAGAGGGGACAGTTGTAGAAGCCTAACCGGAAAACCCAAACTTTTCATTATTCAGGTAATACATGTAACTGAGCAGCTTGGTCACTGAGGATTCATTACGCAGTTGGGGATTATCCGGAGGAGTTATTTTTCTTCCCCAAAGCTGCTGAACTATTGTTCCTTTTTTTCTTTATTTAACCCACCACCTAGGTAGAATAAATTTTAATTTTAGACTTATAGCAAAAGGACTCTACATCATTAATACCAATTTTTACACAGCCCTTACATTTCTTAGAGATAACAGTTATGCATGAACACACATTTTTAAAAAAAATAAATGTTTATTTTCTAACCTCTAGGCCTGCCGAGGCACAGAGCTGGACTGTGGGATTGAGACAGACAGTGGCGTTGAGGACGAAATGGCCTGTCAGAAAATACCCGTTGAGGCCGACTTCTTGTATGCATACTCCACGGCACCTGGTAAGAAGCTTACAAGAGACAAATAACGAGTGTTATACATAGATTTTAAACAACGAAGAGGGTGTTCCAAAGGCTCTCAAGAGTTTGATATCCGTTTAAAAAAAAAAAGCCAACTTGCCTATATTTTAGGGTACCTTAACCACAGGCAAGTCTCAAAAGGTTGTCTTTAGCTAAGTTTGACTAGAAAATATGCATTTATAAGAAAATATACTTACACAGTGTCATTCATGAACTTACTACCACATGGATACTGTATTATAATATAGGCCAAGTCAGAGCTTTTCCCACTTCCTGGAATAGAACAGAGGTGTGTTTTCCAGGAATTCTTTGGAAGGTAGGAAATAAAAAGGATAACCATGAATAGCATATGAGCAAGTAGAGGTGGAATGAGGGAAAATAAAGTGAAAAATGGTTTATGAATAGGCTATTAACCTCTACTTTTTGGTAGTTGTGTTACGTGTCATCATATAAATATTTATTGATCATGAAATTGTTTACTTATTATACAACAAAGGGTGTCACAAAGTTTGGAAATGTAGGGCAAATGTATCTTTAAACAGTGTTACATTTTTAAATATTCTCAATATGATATTTTTTAACCTCCAGGCATCTTTCCAGATAAAGTATTTCCAAGTTAAAAGCTGTGGCTCCAGTAGTTAATCTCGGAAAAGTACAATCAACACACTATTTCCCCTCTGGACTTCTAAATATGCTATAATGTGTTTATTATACTCTAGTCAGATGTCCTGTAGACAGTTTAGGACACTCAAATGTGTGTGCATACTGAAACAATTTATTTCTTGGATAAGCCAATAATCTGATTGCAACACGATGCTACTTACAATGAGCCTTTTGATTTCTTTGCTTTTGCGTCCCCTGTGTGTTTACCTGTTCTCCCCTGTTGGAAGGGAAGCCCAGGAAGTAGAATTCTCAGTAATTCAATGGTCAACTTAGTCTACAACTCATTCTTCCTGGTCGAAAGCGGAGGTTATTATATATACAGCACATGTTTGTCTTTTTTGTTTCTGTTTTGCTTTCCCCTGGAATCAAAGGTGTCATTTATTTGTTTGTTTTTATGGCTGATAATGCTTGGATGTTTATGCTTGTTTTTTCCTTCATGATTATGGAATGATTTATTAAGTCGGCTAACATCAGATACCCATGATTTTTTGGTTATATTTTGCCTTGTAGGTTACTATTCCTGGAGAAATTCAAAGGATGGATCCTGGTTCATCCAGTCCCTTTGTGCAATGCTGAAGCAGTACGCTCACAAACTCGAGCTGATGCACATTCTTACTCGGGTTAACCGAAAGGTGGCAATAGAATTCGAGTCTTTTTCCATTGACTCTGCTTTTCATGCAAAGAAACAGATTCCATGTATTGTGTCCATGCTCACAAAAGAACTATATTTTTAATAACTAAAGAAATGGGTGCTTTTTTTTTTTTTTTTTTTTTAATTTGTATGCCAAGTGAGCAAATGGTGTAACTGATACTCTATTTTCCTCTCTCATTGAAATCTCATCTGACCCTCCAGGGGATACTTTGAGATATGCCACATTCATAGCAATAGAACTATTATGGAGCTACCTCAAACAGAGTCAAGTAGTTGAAATTGAATTTAATTAGAAATAAATAAAAGTGGGTAGTGATATAAGCATTATGAGAGGAAATGATTGTAAATTAACAGCCTCATAATCAAGTTTTAGTGATGATGCGATGCTACAAATTTTCAGGGAATCGTGGAAGAAGTTAAACATTGCAGAAATGAATTGCCATGATATCGATATGTCCTCATTTCAGAGTATGTGTTCTGGTTTTTGTCAAACTATAGAAATAATGATGTGGAATATATATATAATCACACCATGGAACTTGGGGGTCTGTGGGCATGGTCAAAGGCTTGATCTTAGAATTAGTATTTGGAGATAAGAAAATGGTGTGTTGATTTTGTTGTTGTTGTTGTTGTTTGTTTTTTATCTTTTTATGAAGGTACTGGGGATTGAACCCAGGACCTTGGGCAAGCTAAGCCTGTACTCTGCCACTGAGCTACATACACACCCACCCCTGAGAAGGATACTCTTTTATCTCTTACCTGAGTGTGTGGTTTTGTGATGTCTGTTCTGAGCATGTCTTTGTTGTTTTTAATGAAAAAAAAAGTTTAATATTGGAAAAGGAACTAAATGTTTTACTGAGGTAAAGTGGGAGCAAACTAAGGTGACTTTTAAGGTTAAATGCAACATTAACAGAGGCAGACAGAGTTAGAAGTAAAAGGTGCTAAAATGCAGCTCATCCACCAGCCGCTGGGCCTCGCATACCAGCAGCAAATCTGAGGGGTGCTTCTGTCAAAGCCTCCAACTTGAATCAACACTGAGAGCAGCGTGAATTGAAGAAATTCTTTGGGAACTTACTACAACTTACAGAATAAACACTGAGGCATGAAGAAGAAACAGCAAATCAATCAGCGGGACACCCCAAATTAGAAGATGGTTTGAACCTGAACAGGGCACAGCGCACGCAGCATGCGTGATGACCGTGATGACGGCAGAGACATAGACTATGGCTTCAGGAGGCTAGTTTGTTTCCTCCTGCGTCCGGGGGTGCGTGAGGATGCCCCCAAGGCAGGAAGCTCCAAAAAGCAAAGTGAATCAAACTTCTGAAATGGAGATTTTCCAAAGATGGTGAGAGTCATGATATAAACCATAGCACTCTTTGTAGTAAAATCTTTGAGCATAAGTGAGAGCCTGTTGACGTTTACAATCAAAGGAGACACTGTTATGATCATATACTGTTCTCTGAAATGAAAGGACCATGGTACACGGGACTTTAGAATTCATTGCGCCTTCCCTCCTTTGGTGCCTGGGGAAACTGAAGGCCAGAGAGGAGATGCTGCTGGGACCAAGCCGGGAAGGCCAGGCTCTCAGCCGCCTCGCTCAGGGGGGATGTCAGCCGTCCCTGCGTCGCTGTATCCCACTGGTTTTCAATCTTGACTTTCCCCGCGAGCTTCCTTTTGCTCAAAGAAAGAAACACACATTTATAAATGACACCTATTTGTTTTGACTACATCTGTAACTTTTTGTAAATGAAGTGTGTGATTGTACCTTAAGATTTGTTCCTGTGTGACAATTTTGTAAAAAATTTATGTCAAAATAAATTTTAACTTAGAATTGCCGACATGTTCAAGTTTTTTGTTGTTTCTGATGTGCTATTAATTGAAGTTAAAATATTTTGAGCCAAGAGCTTGATTTGGAAGGGCCAAAGAGAATGTAACAGGACCCTTTAATCAAATATTTTGAGATGGTGACAAATTACCGAACAGGATCAGCAGCCTTCCTATTCTCCTTGGGGCCCTCTCAGAAGGCCCTGTTTGTAAAATTACCTTGACACCAAGAAGGACGCCAAGCTCGCCTAGACCGCAGTCCCTGTGACCGTACTTCTGTTTGTTTCCTTGCTTTGAGGAATGGAGAATAGCTGGGTATGAAGGCTACTGCTGAAATGAATCCTTTTCCACCCGCAGATTTTTCCCAGGGCTGATAGAGGACGGGCAAAGAACTGGGGGGCTATGGGCTAAACCACTGATGCTCCCTGAGGGTTACCTGGGAGATGGGGTTGTGACACGGGAAGATGTTCCCTGTTTACGTACTTAGAAAAGGAATATGAGAAAGTGCAAAGGGCAGTGGTTTTACATCTCTTCCAATGTTTCTATAGTGAACATACATTACTTTTAAAATCAGAAAACAAGATAAAATTCTCCTAATTGGGAATAGGGGATTATTCCTGTTTCCAAGGAGTAGGGGGCGGATGAATAACTTCTTTGAGACACATTTAAAGCTTTAGTTCTGTACTGTGTTGACAGTCCAGCCCATTTTAATCTCTGCTAAATAAAGAAGTGTTAGATATTAGAAAAAGACCAAGAACTCAATATAAAAATGGACCAAGGACATGAACAGTTCACACACACACAAAAAAAGACCCTTATACCTCAGGTTAAAAAGCTTCAGTCGTCATCATAAGAGAGATGCAAATTAAACTAAGGTATTGTCTGTCATCTATCAGATTGACCAAAATCCTCAAGTTTGATGACATTCTGTCAGCTAGGCTGTGGGGAAACGTATTCTCCATTGGTTGGGAGTGCAAAGTGGCGTAATTCTCTGCAGAGGAGAATCTGACGATACCTGTCATTTTTTAGCCTTTGAAGAAGCACTCTCAGCTCTTGCAATCCACACTACCCACACACCAGTCCCTGTACAAAATGTGCACGATTATTCCTCGCAACATTGTTTCAATGGTAAAAAGAAAATAGCAACCCAACTGTAAAGAAGACAGGCTAATACACTGTGATACATCCACACAGTGGGAACACGACTTGCTATGAAACAGAATAAGGCTCTTTTTCAACTGACAGGTGCAGATCTCCAGCATGCTGATTAAGTGAGAAAGATGGAAACACAGAACACTATAGACAGGATGCTGTTATTTTGTGTGAAAAGGGAAGCGGGGGTGGGGAGGGGATAAGAATATGCATAAAGTAAGACCAGGAGGATAAAGGAAATTAACACAAATGTAAACAGTGGATGGGGACAGGAATGGAAGTGAGATTTCTTTTGTGTTTACCTTTCTATATCATTTGCACTTTTGGGGACCATATCAATGTATTTCCTGGCTTCAAAAAAAATGGAATTAAATCAAGGGAAGGTGGGAGAGTGGCACAAAACTATCTCAGGAATGAGAACGTGGATCAGTACGGGGCTACGGGATGCCATAGCTGTTCAGTGCAGCTGTGTTACGAGATTTCATTTAACTTATTCCCTTCTTTGCCTCAACATCTATAAGGTATTAGCTGAGAACATAACACAATATTAGAACTTGGGCCTAAAGTAATTCTCAGCATCAGCTCTTTTTAGTTCAAGGAGCAAACTAGACTAGTCACATTAGCTTCTTAATTCATTCTCTCATTGTTGCATCCTTATCCTTTGCCATACGATTATAATAAATTATCACATGATGAGGCAGAGCAACAAATATCTACCCAAGAATTTTTGTGCGCAGAATCTCTGCCATCTGCTACATTGAAGATGAAAAGAACTGAAGAACTGACATGTTTAGAGATGTTCAGAAAAAGCCAGCATCTCCTGTTCAAGAAAATTCTGCCAAATGCAAAGTTGGTACAAAAGCTATTAAGTAGCTCGTTTGAGTTTACAAGTGTCCATTGTCTGACCTATCCCTTATGCTTTGTTTTTAGGTGACTTGAATGTCAGCTCAGGGACCTAACAGCCTCATACGCGATTCCCTAAGAGGGAAGCGTGTCTGGCTAATGTGTTGAAATCTAATTCATTGATTTTACCGAAATATTTCCAAAACCTCATTTCTGCCTGGCAGGTTTAAGGAGCACTGAGGAGGCCGCTGTGGATGGAGAAGAGTCAGCAAGCAGAAGGGTAAGTGAGGTTGAGAGAGGAGACAGTGCAGGGCAGGGCCTTGTGGATGCTCTGCTTAGAGATCCCATCTGGGGAGAGTCCATGTGCAAAGGGGAGAGGCTCCAGCATCCCGGGACCGAGGAGAGGAGACAGAAAAAGACCACAGGAGCTGAAGGCGGGAAAACTGGAGTACGAGGTAAGAAAGCCACGGGAGGAAACTGTTCCCCAAGGAAGGGGCCAGCTGGGACGAACTATCCAAAATACAGGGGAAATGAAAATTAGAACTATACACTGGATTTGAGACAAGAGGTTATAGGTGATCATGACAAGTATCGAGGCAGAAGTCACTTAGAAAGGATTGATACACGAGTGTCAGGTAAGGAAACGGAAACTCAAAGTATAGAAAACTTGAGAAATTGGCTACAAAGGACAAGAGAAAGAGGGGGAAGTAGCTAGAGAGGGAAGTGAGTTGAAATGTTGTTGCGTGGGCAGGAGAGTTGAGCCTGTTTAAACGCTAATGGCAAGAATCCAGTCAGGAGAAAGGCTGAAAATACTGGAGGGAAAAGTAACTGACCATGTAGGTTTCCTAAAAAATGAGAGAGGGTTAAATCCAAGCATAATTGTGGGGACGAGAGAGGAGGTTTTTTGTTTGGTGGTGGATGGTGTTTTTTTTTTTTTAAACAGGAGGAAATATGAGAGGCTGAGTGTGAATAAAGGAAGGCTTGTAAATTTTTGTGGCAGGAAGTTCTCTTGTAATATCTTCTATATTTTTTTTTAAGGAGTAGAAGACAAGGGCTGTGCTCAAAGTTAACTGTCCAAAGTGTCAGAAGAGTACGGAAGGTTTAAAACCATCGTTGTCAAGCGCTGGAGAGTCGAGTTGACCAGAGTTTAGTAAGATCACTGGGCAGCGTTTAGGGCCCAGATGAAACCACAGTGTTACCAGCCTGCCCTGCTGTGTGATTTTTATCTAGGAACATGCAGATATTTGAGTATTGGCATGTGTTGGCTTCATTCAGCTTTGGGCTTTAGCCCACATTTTTATAAAAAAGGAGCCACGGATTTTGAGGATCCTGCAAAATGAGTTACTGAATTGATAGACCATGGAATCTAAGCTGGATAGAGAAGGAATGAACAGGGAAGGGGGTTAATTTCAGGGAATAGGAAAAGTGGTCCATAGCCTGGTGGTCCTGATGGATGCAAAGTTCCCTCGTCCAAATAGTGGAACAGTAAGACTAAAATGATGACAGATTGTAGTCAAATTTGATCATGAAAATGATGTAGCTGATTAAAAGGATGAAGTAAAATGAAAGACCATTTTGGAAATGATGTCATGGAACTAAGAGGTGAGAATGTTGGATGTGCCCCCACCATATGGGTACTGATTTGCTCAAATGAGATTCCATATGTGGGAGTAAAAAGATAGTGTGATAAAATGTAGTTGTATTTATAAATCGTTGATTTTATGGAATTTTTAAAAATTTATCTTTTGTTTTTGACAAATAACCTTTTTTAAAAAAAACTACCACCTGTTTCCACCATTATTCATAAAAGAAAGGACATTTTAACTTCCGCCTCCTTAATTTCTTCCTCAACCCCAAAATAAGTAGGGGACATAATCGCAGATTAAAGGATCATACTTTCCAAGGGAAAGTGGTGAGTTTATTACACCCACACACACTATTACCTTTACTTTTCTCAGTTTGCCAGAATCAAACCTGCTGCAGGTTGAAATGTTCCTTGTGATACTATGATTTATAGTCAGTGTGTATTTGATCTTCCTCATCCTAGCACGGAGCTCCTAACCCTTGGAATTTCCTAAATGATGAGAGAGATAAAAATGCCTTTTATGTGTCCGTGAGGGGACTTTTGGAAAGCCCTGAGGTAACCTACGGATGAGACCTGGTTGCCTGGAAAACCTACCATGTGATTAGAGGGTTGGAATTTTCAGCCCCATCCCTGATGTTTAGGGGAGGGGAGAGGAGCTGGAGATCGAGTTTAATTACCTATGGTCAAAGATTTAATCAGCCATGCCTATGTCATGAAGCCTTCATTAAAAAAAAAAAACAAAAAACCTGGGTTTGGATTGCTTTCAGATTGGTGGACATGTGGAGATGCGGGGAGAGTGGTACCTAGAGAGCATGGAAGCTCCGCATCCTTTCCCCAAACCTTGCCCTATGCATCCCTTCCATTTGGCTATTTCTGGGTTACATCCTTTTATAATAAACTGGTAATCTGGTAAATAAAATGTTTCTCTGAGTTGTGTGAGCTGCTTTAACAAATTCATCAAACCCAAGACGGGGATCATTTGAACCTCTGATTTATAGCCGGTTGGTCAGAAGCACAGATGACAATCTGGATCTTTTGTTGACCTGGGGGATGGGGGGTGGAGAGTAGGGGGCAGTCTTGTGGGACTGAGCCCTTAACCTGTGGAATCTGACCCTGTCTCTGGGTAAGAGTGTCAGAATTGAGTTGGGTTGAAGGACTCCCAGCTGGTGTTGAGGAATTATTTGGAAGTATGATGGGGAAAGTCTGTTAGAACTGGTATCAGAATCTAAGTCCTTGAGCTAACATTTGTGAAGCATTACTCTAGTTCTTTAAGATAAAATTTCACTTGCCCCTTGAAATAAATTTGTGCTCTTAAAAATTTCCTTCCCTAATGAGACTTGGGCAGTGAGGAGCAGCAAGGAGATATACAGAGATAGATCCAAATCAAATGCAATAAGCACGTGGGTGTCAGGAACGAGGATCTGGGGGTTCCAGTCCCTAGTAGGCCATTTAACAGAAGAGTGATCTTGGTCAAATTATGATTTCTTGTTCCCCTTCTCTCCACAACCAGATGCATGTGGAAGTTCTTTGACTATGAACTCATGTCAGTACCTGTAGGCAGCGTGCACAGTGATCTCTCTCCATAGCTGAAAATAATTGGCCAGAGCAGAAGCAGCCAGGTGAGCGTGGAAAGCAGAGGAAGCCTTGTGGGGAGATGGCCGAGGTCATCCGAGTACAGAGACTCAGAAGAGGTGGCAAGAAAGGAAACAAAATCTCATATTCCGTAATGTCCATATCGGTTATAATTTAACAGTCTTCGAAGTGAGTTTATTATGGTATTTCCAGATCCTATGGTTAATTTATAGTATTTATTTCTAGGTCTTCAAGTTTTCCAAGGCCCCTGCTCATTATTAAAGCTTAGAAAAATAATTGTTAATTCTGCTCAAAACCTTAATATATATATATATTTTTTTGTTTCCAGTTGTTAATCAGAACATCATACAGTCAAAAGCACAGAGTAGAATAATCGTTCCCTGTTTCCAGCGACGCTGCTGTTTCTCTTTTTCTCTGTTTTGACCGTTTACCTCCGGAGCCATTGTTGCTGATGCGAATTCAGAGGGAGAAGACTGAGAAATAAAATTTGCAAGTGGTATCTGTTGAGAGTTTCTATTATTTGTAAATCTGTGAGAACTAGTTGAACTACTGCTGGGGCCTGGGGCGAGTGACCAAGGCAGTTTGTGTAGGAAAATCTTGTTCCCCATCCAGACAACCTTATCCTGCCCTCCCTGTCTGCTTCTCCCCCTCCAGCCCTCAAAGCTCTAGTCAGTACTTTATCTCTATTGATTAACTTGGTAACTTCTAAACAACTTTTCAAAAAAATCTTTAATGTGAGAAATTTAATGTGAACTTTGTGGGTAGTATGACTGTCTCTGATGTTCAAACCAAATATCCTTTGTATTTCATTTGGATTATAAATACAAAATCATGCAAAATTAGAACCTGATTCATCCTGTTCTCTCCCATCCTCTTATTTGCCCTCAAGCATAGGGCAGAATTAAAAGGTTGAAATAGTTGAACCAGAACAGTGGTTTACGTTTATCCAAGGAGAACATGGAAAAGATAGGCTAGACTCAGAGCCACTAAAATTCATTCATATCCTTAAAGTGAACCACTGGAAATGTTAAATGATTTGCTACAAGTTCTCTTTACAAATTTCTTCCTAAAAGTCATCCGGTCACTGATGGAAGCTCGTTGTGAAAGTAGAGTCTTAAGGTCATGAGCCTTAAAGTCATCCATGTTGTGTTCAAGCCCTGGTGTAAAAGTCCCTTCAAACCGCTGTGTTAAAATCAGCTCACTTAGCTGGAGGGGAGCCTCATTTCAAATTGCATCAAGAAAATGCTGGGGAATTCCGAGCTGACAAATGCAGTCTTTGGAGGTTTTATGTATGTTGGGCAACCCTTTTCTTTTTTCTTTTTCCAGCATGTGAAACTTACAGGTAAACTATGACTAAGAAATGTTTTTCACTAAACACAGTCATAGTTCATTTCAACTCAGAATTCCCCCCTCCCCACTTCACCTCCCACGTGCACACTTCCTCTGTTGGGTTTCCTGTAGTTTGGGTAGTACCAGCTCTGGAGTCTGCTAACTAGCTACTTCTCCCCTAGTCTGAACCCCAGTTTCTCCTTCTCGACAATGGGGGCGACAATATCTTCCTTCCTGTAGGAGTGACATAAAAAAATTTTAAGATAATGATGGAAAAGTTATCTGATAAATGAAAGCTCTAGAGAACCCTGGTAGGTTATTCTATGTATCCATCGTTCTGCAATCTTTGGAAATGTCAGTAGAACTAGGGAAAGAACTTTTCTTATCATCACTTACCGCTCTGAACTTTGTGCCCCATCTATTCTAAGTGATTTATAAATATTAACTCATGTCATCCGCTTATCAACCTTATGCAATATCTCCAATGAACAGAGGGAAGAAACTGAAGGAACTTGACCAAGGGCACAGTGCAGTGAGTGGCACGGTCAGGATTTGAACCCAGGAGTCTGGCTGTGGAGTCTACCCCCTTAACCACAATGCTGGGCCACCTTGACAGTCCCTCTGAGACAGTGACAAGCCAGTCAGCAGGTTTAGCTCTGTGTGCAGACAGTCACTGGGGGATTTAAAGTTTTCATTGAATAACTGTTTACTGAGCATTTACAATTTCTTTGCCAGGCATTGCGCTAGGTGCTGGGGCTATAGAGACAAAAGGCGTGTTTCATACCCCAGAGGAGTTCGTTGGATGGGAAACATGAAATAAGAGGCTGGAGGGGAGGGTGTAACTCAGTGGTAGGGCGCATGCTTAGCATGCCTGAGGTCCTGGGTCCAATCCCCAGTGCCTCCACTTAAAAATAAATCTAATTACCTCCCCTCCCCCCCACACCCCACACACAAAAAACAAACAAACCAAAACCAAAAACCAACCTCTCACCAAATAGGAGGCTATTTCCTTTCTTTCTAGTCAATAAGAATAAACTGAGTCAGAGGAAATCCCAAAGCACGGGAATGCTAACTCCTGCCTTGTCCCAGGTAAGCTTTGGCCAGCCTCCCTATCTCTACCTGTTTATCTGTCAAAAAAGAAAGCAAAAGAATCCTGGATGATTCAACAGTTTAGGAAACCAGAGGTGATGCTGGCCAATGTTAAGGCAGATCAACTAATGGTCTTGGTTTAGCCTCCTTCCTCCAGACCACAGAGTCAGGCCAAGCTAAGTCACAAGAGCTCAGCCTTTTAGGGTCTTAATACCCATGGGTGATCCACTTAGCACTCTTGCTCTGGAGAGAATGATATCCTCACAGGCCTGTACACGGGGAGCGAGTGTGGAGACAGTGCATATCACAACGTTGCAACAAGTGCTGGAAAGACACAGGCCACTCACACCTGTGTGCCTAACACCACAAACCAGATTTAGTGCCTCAGAAGCAGAGGAAAGCAATACGGTCCCGTCTTCATGAAGTTGTGTTCTAAGGAAAACAGTAATGAAGATCAAGATAATACTGGAAACATTTATTGGGGATCTATTCTCATGAAGCGAACGTGGAAGAAATAAGCAAATGAACAAATGGGTCTTTAGAATAGAGACTGATATTCCGCAAGACTTTCTAAAATACGGGCACTTGAAATTCCTTTGTGTGGTGTCCCAAATCTCTTTCTCCTGACATCCTGTTAGGTCTTGGGTTGGGGGTCAGCAAGTCAGGCTGAGAAGTGAGGAGTCAGACTCCAGGGCACAAGGCTGTGCGTGACCTCAGGCCTGACGTGGGGCAATTGCAAAGGCTTTACCTGGCAGATCTCGGTGGGGACAGCTGCCCTCCCCACACACACTGCACGCAAAGCCAGGGCCCGGGGCCAGGTGCCCGTGTGCACTGCTCTGATTCTGGAGGGAGACTCAGGCCCTCCCGGAGGCCTGACACTGCATTCCCAACCCAAACACCTCCATCTGGAGCCTCCTTACTGGGGGGCCCGTGGCTGAGTCCCTTTTCAGACACCTCTGCAGAGACCACCTTATAGGCTTGGAGGGTAGGGGGTTCTGAAGACATTTTTCTTCATTCTGACTCAGTTTTCAGTCCTCTTTCACTCCCAGCCCTTCCCCCTCTCCTCCCACTCCCTCCATAAACTGGCAGGAACCTTCTATCTGGGGCTGCCTGTTTGTGCTGGCCCTGTCCAATGGGGGAAAATAAAACACTGGGAAACACTGCTCTACATTACCTAGGAAAGCTGTTAAGAAAATAAATCCTGAGTTCTCCTCACAAGGGAAAAAAAATTTTTTTCTATGTCTTTAATGTATCTATATGAGATGTAGATGTTCACTAAACTTACTGTGGTCATCATTTCATGATGTATGTGAGGCAGATCATTATTCTGCACACCTTAAACTTACACAGTGTTGCATGTCAATTATATCTCAATAAAACTGGAAGAAAACACAAAAAACCCTAAAACACTGGGAGGACTGGTGCTTTCTCCCATTCAGCTCATTATACTCTCCCAGTAAGGGCTTAAAATTAGGCTTGATTCTTAACTCTCACTCTGGTTTGCTGTCTTAACTGGTCATCTTGACGCCTGGCAGCTCCACTCGCTCCAGCTCCACTATTGCAGGAGGTTAAAACAGAAGGATATTTTCTGATCATAATTAAAGGGGAAGTATTAGAACTGCTAAATTAATTAAACAGGGAGGCACTCAGACTCTTTAACACCTGGGCAGCCTGTGTAAGCAAACCTGAACCTAAACCAGTAATGCCACAAGGTTAGGAGATCAAAGCCCGCGGACAACCACCAACAGCTGACTTTCCCAAATAAAACAACCACTGAAGCTGCAGCCGATCAAGTAATTTCCTTCCTTTGCTTCTCCATCTTCCCTATAAAACCTTCCCCCAGCTCTGTGGGTGGAGGCGCTCCTCACCACTCCCCGTTTGGTGCTACCCAATTCAAATTGCTTTTTGCTCACATGAACTCTTTAAAATGTAGTATGCCTCCATTTATCTTTTAACAAGAATCCTAGCCAACGTAACCAAATAAATAACCTGCCAGGAAAAGCCCTAGTCAACAGCCGCTTTTCTCTGTATGGCCCTAGCACCACAGCCACCCTAGGAATGGATCAGTCCCACCAGCTTCAGATGAACCCTGTTACCATTTGTCAACAAGGATCTTTTGGGTGAAGTTTAGCCAAGGGGATGTTCTAGCTTCCAAATTGTATTGATAATTTTTTTAAAAATCACACATGAAGTCTTAACAATTCGCTTCTTCTGTGGCTAAAATTAGCAGCTTAGATCGGAATCTTAAATCAGATAAAGAGGCAACATCCTAGAAGAAAAAGAACGCCATCCGTTCTATTTCTTAGATTGCCTTGAACTAGAATTGTGTATGTGAAAAAACTAAGCTGCAACAAACATGTGTTTGCTTTAGACCTTCTTTAATCCAAGCATAAGAACCATGAGAAAGTAGAGGGTTGACAGGGGACTGACAAAAGAGGGGACCCAGGAGTCAGGAGAGCAGGGAGGGACACCAGATGACTCAGTGTGTGTGTCTGTGTGTCTGTGTGTCGGTGCACTGGTGCATTTGCTTGGAGGTTCAGTTCATCACACCTACTTTCAGGATATCAGCTAATTAGTGATAAAAAGTTAAGGCAACCATAGTTTTTATCCCCTTCTGTCACTATTTTGTGGATGAAAGATTGGATATTTACTCACTGAAAAGTGTATGACATTTAATAAGTGCTTAATAAATGAAAGCTACTATTATTACTGCTACTATTATGAAATCAGTATAACGGGATTTTTTTCCATCTTAGGTTGACATGGGAGAGGAGCATGTTGCTTGGACTTGGTAACTCAAATTCTCTTCCTCCACCTTCAAGGTAGACCCAGTCACATGGTATTGGATAGTCTGAGGTAAAAGGAGTTACCAGCCTGCCTCCAGTATTGCTTCTAAAGGAAAACAGCATGGGATTCTTTGTTACCAAACTTGCCTTTTCTTGACAGCAAGTGGCCCAAAAAGAATCATCTAAGACCTTGGCAGGTTGTTTGTTATCACCATTCCCAAAGCGGTATGTCCTGTGTGTGGTGAGCATAAATTTCTCAACCCACCAACTCCAGTATCCAAGAAACGTAACTGGAGGGGCAGAAAAAAATTTCCATCATTCCTTCTAGGTCCTTTGGTCCAATAATTAAATTGGCATAAGATAGAATAACAGGCAAAAAATTAATTTCACATGTACAGGGACCCCATAAAAATATGAGACTCACAGGCAGTCAGGTCATTGAGGCTTCTATCCCATCCTGAGCTAAGGAGAAGCGGGTAGGGGTCTGGGGCTTCGAAGGGGAGGAAGACAAATCACAGGAAGATGAGAAGAAAAAGTGTTTGCCCTGCCATGCAGCTAAGTCTTTCGGATATTAAAGTAATCTCTGGTCAAAGCTCTCTTCCTGGTACACACCCTTTGTCTGCATTCTTTTAGGCAGTTAAGGGAGAGGCAAAAAGCTTTCCCAGCGCCTGCTGCCTCTTTACTGCCTTCAGCTCAAAACGACGCACGTGCCAAAGTGGCCTGTTTTGGGGTGGCGCATTCTGTTCCCCCTCCTTTCTCTTGTTAAATGGCAAAACTAAAATGATTTAGTAACGAGTCTGATGCCCCTTATTTAAGGGAGATCTATGCATGGATCGGGGGAATACAGTGCCTAAAAAGCAGTGGAACGCTCTTTCTAAGGGCTCTGGGGCAGGAGTGAGTTTTCCGGAGCATTAGAAGAAGGAATGTGGAAACAGGGCCCGATTGGGGAGTGGGTGGGGTTTCCTTTAAGACTAGCAGGCCCTGTTTTCTAGGGGAGGGTGAACTAGCTGAAGCTGGGTTGGAGGATTGTGACTGGCGCATGTCAGGTTTCCCCGACAGGTGTTTCTGGGAAATGCAGGCTCGTTTAGGTTTAGATTTGTGACGTGGGTGGGGCCACTGGGGTGGTCTCCATTTTGGGAGTCCTGAATATAAATTATCTTTATCACTCTGTTAATAGGTCAGGTTACTTGAACCTCGATTCTGCCTGGTAGTGGAGAACTCATCAGTTTAGAGCAAACCTAGTCCATTCAGAGTTAACCAGCCCGCTTGGGGCTCGCCCCCTGCCTGGGGGTTTGTGAACCATCACATAATGGAGGGAGGAGATGGTTGGAGGCATGGGGACTTCCTTTGTCATAGGTGGTCCCTGGGTCCTGCTGAGACAAGCGACATTCCATTTGGTTGTCCTCGCCTCCCCTCTGGGGCATCCATCACGAAGTCTGTGTTCCCGTGGAGTCTCCGCTCTTAGGGTTTACTCGGAGGCCACTCTGCGTCCTCCCGTCCCCGTCACGAGGCCCCTGTAGGGGAGGAAAAATAATTTTCCCTTTACCCTTCTGAGTTTATGGCTGAGGTCCCTGTAATACAAGATAGAGTCACAAGAGAAAAAACAAACAGTGTGTACGTGGGCGAGATGGGGGAAAACTGAGTAGCTCCCAATGTGACATTAACCCACTGGCTTGAGTAACCTCTTCAGCTACAGGCAAAAGAAAGAAAAGTGAGAGGAGGCTGGTTAAGGGGCAGTTACCAGGAAAAGCAAGGTAAACAAGGGTGAGGTTTGTCACTGCCTCCTCCGTGGATGGGTCTCTTATGATGAAGGGTCACCCTCTTCTCGGTACAGAGAGGGAGACACCCTGACAAGTGGCGATTTCCTTTACAAATGCAAATTGCTCTTTAGAAGAAGAGTAACTTGTGCTTTGTTTTCAGGGCTCCTTCTGTTTCTGGAGTTTCTCAAAATAATCCTGTGCCAAAGAGCTATATTTTAGGGCAGCGTGTTCTGCGGTGACCCTTCACCCCTCAAAGTCAACTGCATCTCAGACCACAGAGGAAGATGACTGAGCTGTGTCAGGAGCAGCAGGGTGTCTGGGAGGCTGCCCCCAACCCACGCACTGCTTAAGCCTTTTCTGCAGCTACCGTGATGGGGAGGACACTGGGAGCTTCCCCGTCAGGGACCCAAGCAGGAAGTGGGGTGCCAGTCCCCTCTAATTCGCAGAACCCCAGATCTACGGGGCTGGAGAGGTGGGCTCCCTCCCTGAGGCCAACACAGTGACTCCCTCCGGCTCTTTTCCTAACTGGGTCTCCTCCCTCCTAGCTCAGAGGACTTTGACTTGGTGGCAGGGAGGACAGGGAGGGAAGAAATAGATCAGGCTTCTGCTTCTGTGTCACACCCAGCCTCCAGCTGTTAAACATCAAAACGCAGGAACTGAATGCGACAGTTCTCCTTGGGGCCACGAAGGCCTCGTGTCTAACAGCCAAATCAACAGCGTGGGAGTAGGAGGTGGTAACAGAGAGAAAGGAAGTGAGGATGCCACTTTTGCCTGTAACAGTGGTTACTCCTATGCAATCTCTCCGCGCCAGACGTTTTACAAACATCATCTCCCTCAATTCTTGAGAGAATCTTATGGAGCACTATTATCTTCCCGATTTTGTGACTGAGGAAATGCAAGCTCAGGGGTTAAACAACCTGCCTACGGTCACACAGCCTGCGGCTGGCAGTGCCTGAACTTGAACCCAGGTATTTCTGACTCCCAAGTCTTTGCTCTTTCCCCCCCCCCGACTACTTGCCTCTCCAAAGGATGCCAAATGAAAAACCCAAGCCAGAGCTCGCACTAGAATCTAGCAGAGAGCGCACGTCTGTAAAACAGGCTAGGAAAACCCCTTACACCTGATTTTTAGAGCTTTGCCTCATGAGATATTGAAGCAGCAGGTGTATGGTGAGTTGGTCGCAGTGATAGCAGATCAGAAAGGACTGGGGTCATAGCACGGGCCTTCCTTGGGAGTCTGCGGAGGAGAGAGCAGAACACATGATCTCAGATCCTTAGAAACAATCTGAACAGATGGCAGAGACTCCCGTTTCCAGAACCTGCCCTCAAGATGGCCAAGAACTGTACTTCACCTCATCACGTCAAGAAGCCACTTTAAAGGAGGGCGAACAAGCCTCAGCACAGACTTGGAACACTACAGAGTCAGAGAGCCAACTCTGGTTGAAAGTGGGCAGACCGCTGTCCTGGGATGTGTACACCGGTTTTCTCAACTAAATTTCTAAGTCTCTTGGCAATACATTTAAAACACCACAGTTTTCTTTTTTCTTTTCCTTTTCAATTTTCTATCCAACGCCATTGTTTTTTCACTCATCTGTTACCTTTGGACCCAGAAAGCAAAGCAGCAGCAGCTGTGAGAGCTGAGGGATCTAAACTGGGAGCATCTGTCCATGGTGTTATGTGTGGGTGGGGGCAAACATACATGAGCAAGAAGACAAAGAGAGTTTGGGCTCCAAGCATTGCTCCAAGCCAGGACTAACTGTGTGGGCATGCCACAGGGCCGGGCACTTGGGATGGCGTGGCTCTTGGGAACTCAAAAACAAAGTGGAAGGTGAGAAACAGGAAAGAGCATTGTGAAATTAAAAGTTCATTAGCTTTAGGGTCAGCGAGATCTGGCCACAAAGCCTGCCATCTCCACTCATTAGCTACATGAGCTTGGGCCTTTAACTTACCCTCGGTCAGCACTGGTTTTCTTGCTCGTGAAATAACTGTCATCATGACATCATCCTTGCAGTGTGGTTGTGAAGATTAGAGATGATAAATATAAAGCACACAGCCTAGGACTTCATAAGCAATCAGTTCTGTCCTACATCAAGGCTCACTTATGTCCTAAGGGATCTTCCACAGCTTCCATCAGATTCTCAGAGCCCATAACAGGTTGGATTCACTGCCCTGCTCTGTGCACAAGGTGCCAGCAGCTCCTGCAGAAAGTTGGGGGGATGTGAGTACCGACTGGTCCCTGCTACATTCATTCTCTACCGATGCATAACCATTTAGCACACACTCAGCATCTGAACACAGCACAGGTTTATTCTCTCACAGTTTCTGTGGCCTGGAGTCCAGGCACAGTGTAGTTAGGTCGTCCGGTCAGGGTCCAACCAGGCTGAGATCAAGGTGCCAGCTGGGCTGTGTTCTTATCTGGAGGTTTAACTAGGGAAGAAACCACTTCCAACCCCGTTAAAGTTACCGGCAGAATTCAGTTCCTTATGGATGTTTTCCTGCTGACTGTCAGCGGGACACCACACCTCTCAGCAACTGTGAGCTGCCCTTGGGTCCTTGCCACGAGGGCCCCGCCACGGGCAGCTGATGACATGCTGTGTGCTCCCAGGCCAGCAGAAGGACCTCTCACTTCAAATACCTCCTGCCTTCAGAGGAGGGACATGCCCTTCTGAAGCATTCACTTGCTCAGGTCAGGCTCACCCAGGAGCATCTCCCTTTTTTTAATTCAAAGTCAACCAATTAGAGACCCTAGTTACACCTGCAAAAAACCCTTCACTTTTACCAGGTAACCTCACCCTACAAAAGGAGCGACATCGCACCCTATTCCCGGGTCTCACCCACCCTCAAAGGGGATGGAATCATACAGGTCTGTACACCAGGGGGCAGGAATTTGGGGGGCCATCTGAGAATTCTCCCGACCATGCCCACTTGGTCACACTCAGCTTCAAGTGAGGACCGAGGGCTGAGCCTTCATACGGGGTGACTAACACGTGGAAGACGCCTGTGAATCAGCTTTGATTCATCTGGAAGTTCACAAGATGGTTTTTCTTCTGGCTAAATTAACATATCCTACAGGATCGCAGCAGGAATTCCAGATGCCGCACCCTGAAAGAATACTGTCCTTTTGGGAAATGGTTCGCCCTGGGGGAAGCATCTCTTACCATCTCCGAAGCGCCCCATTCTGTTCTGCAGACACCCATCCACAGGAATTCAGGTCACGTGGCCTGAGATCTAAATTTTTTAAATTCTCTTAATCTAAATGTGGGGAAAGAAAGCCCAGACAGGACCAAATTCACCTGGTCCCCTACTCTGGGCCTCTTGCAGTGATGTCCTGACCAGAATGTCCACAGATTCAATTGAGCAGGATTCCTAGCAGGTAGTCTAATGAGTAGGTGACCACTAGAAAATGGAAAAAATAGAAGCCAGTGTTGGGTGGGTTGAGGCGTTTTCCAAATAAAATTTAATGTCCCGATGACTCCCACTGTAAAGAGAAAGAGATAGTAAGAATTATTTTCAAATTAATTGAAATTGAATTAATGGAATGAATTGAGGAATATTTCTTTTGCATAAAGACTTTTTTCTCATTCGCAGTGGAGAAACAATTTTGTATTAATATTAATGGGCTCCAGTTGTTCAGTGCTTGCCCTGAACAATAAGTTCATCCTGATACAATTGAAAAGACTCAAAAAAAATCTCCAAGGAGATGTTTTTTCAGCCTACCCATCGTCAGTGGGCAGACAGGTCTAGTGACCATCCCGAGCATCAGCAGTGCGCGATGGCGGTTACACACTGGGATGTTTGCTGCTTTGTTGCCGTGCTCCATCTACACTCTCTGGTCAATGAGTCAGGGCAGGGAGGTAAAGGGGGTTCACTCTTGAAAACCAGGTCTCACCAACTCTCTGGATATCAATGTCTTGACCTCATTATGGTCACTGTGGTCTTATCTTCAGGAACGAAACATACAATAGCAATTTGTTCCCTTACTTATCATGTTGATATACAAAACACTTAAATGCTTGAGAGTCGCTGGCATGCACCACAAAGCACGAAGGGAAAATCCCCATAGAAGAGGCCCTTCTCACCTGAGATGCCGTGTGTGACGGTTGAGTAGTAAAAGGTTGAAAAAACAAAGCTCCCCAAATGTTATGGGTAACACAGCTAGTCTAACTTCACAGAGTTTGTACTTTTCCTTTCCAACTCAGCAGAAAAATACAGAGATAATTAGCAACTGATAGATCAATGTGCTTGGCCATTGACAATTCTGTATTGTTAGAAATTGGCGTTTAATCCTACTCTAGGCTACGTTAAAAAAAAAAGTCCACCCAAACACCTGTAGAATAAGTCTAATGCCACTGTTTCTAGATGACAGTTACAATTGGGAAGGAAATAGTAGTTCACGTGAAACAGGAATACTTAGAACATGTTGCAGAAACTGTAACTTTAAAACAACACAGTCAGAACCCTCTCCCCCGGATACTGACAAACAGTGAACACTATATACTCAGAGATAGACTCGGAAAAGAAATCTGAAGAACCAAAGGTGGGAAATCTTACGAGGAATCAAATTTAAAAGAAAACATTACTAAAGAGGCAACAGAATTGTGGAATAAGAAAATGACAAGAAAACTCAACATTCTGTTTGTTGAAAAGTCTTTTCTGTTTTACTTTTTTTCTCTTTTTAAAAATGACTTAAAGTACACCAAATGGTTTCATCATAATCCTTGGTTTGTGGCGTATCTTGGTTCATAGGTCATTCTTGACTGTGCCTGGGCCTCTATGTAAATATATTTGAATGCACTCGAGTAAAATAGTGATCACCTGTGAACCCATCGCACAAGCCAAGAAGCAGGACTCTGACCGTAACATCTACTAACACCTGCTCTCCCCCTGTCCTTTTCCAGGCCTCACACCCTCCAGCCCAGGGGTAACCCTCCCCTGAGTTTTTGTTTATAATTCCCATGCTTTAAAAAAAATGTTTTGTTGCATACACACGATTGCCTAAACAACATATTGCTTGGCGGTGGGGTTTTTTTTTTTTTTTTTAGTGTATAACGTATTTATCCATTCTCCTATTAATCTGTCCATTTTCTTATTGATGAACGTTCGGTTTATTCTCGGATTTTTGCTTTACTCAGTGCACCATGTGAGGGTTTTTTTTGTCTTCTAGTGCACATGGGCAAGAGTTTCTCTCCAGCTTATAGCAGAGGAATTTTTTCTGCCATAAAATATGAGAAAGTTCAACTTCATGAGATAATCCAATTTATTTTCTGAAGTGCTAGTTCTAATTTGAACTCTGACCAAGTAATGAATAGCTTTCTCTCTCACATTTGACCCACAATCTCTCCATATTGGGTGCTGTCAAACTTCTTAATATTTGTCAATAGAATTGATGCAAAACATCTCATTCATTTTCCTGATTACTCAGGTTGAGCAATTTTTATGTGCTTATTGGCCAGATGTTTCCTCTTCTGTGAAACCCCTATTGTCTTCAGCCAATTTTCTATTGCGTTGTTAGTTTTCATTAATTCATAAGTGCTCCTTAAACTGTGTTTTTATATTAACCCTTTGTAGGTTTTAATGTGCTGCAAATGTCTTTTTTATAGTTTTTCTTTAAACCTTTTGATGAAAGTTCTTAATTTTGCTCTAGTCAAAGTCAAGTCATTAAAAATAAGTAACTAAATTAAAGTAAAATCATGTATGAATTGTGGTTTAGGTTGAGTAATTTCTAGTCACTGTTCTTATGTTCACTGCTTTTTATCTTCTGTTTCTACTCTCCTGTTGAGTTTATCTAGCAAGATTTAAAAAAAATTTTTAGTTGTTATATTTGCTTGAATTTAACAGAAAAAAATAACTGAAGTAAAAGTAAAATCAATGCTGACCTTTAGAAGAATAATTTTTTTCACTCCATGACAAGATAAAGCTATTATTCCCTTTTCTCTTTCTCTTCAATACAGAACGTATTAGCAGGGCCCGTTAGGATTTACTGTAGACCTTCAATTTTGGAAACACCCTTGCTCTTCGCCATATCAAATATGTTAAAGTGATCACATATTTTACATTAAATATAATTTTCCTATAAAATGTTTGAAGGAATTTTAATAACACATCAATTAAATTTTTTATTAATTTTTGTTTTCAATTTGAGACAACAGCAAACATTCTTGGAGGTCCTTTGGTTTTCTGGCCCCGGACTCTGCACCTGGGCTGTCCAACGGCTCTGGACTCACTTTTTAAATTAAAAGGATACTTGATTTAAAATGTTTCAGGTGTATAGTTTTTCAAGATATTGAATATAGTTCCCTGTGCTATATAGTAAGTCTTTGGTGTTTATCTATTTTATATATATTAGTATCAACCTGTTAATCTCAAACTCCTAACTTATTCCTCCCCTGCCTTTCCCCTTTGGTAATGGTTAGTTTGTTTCATAAGTCTGTAAGTCTATTTCTGTTTTGTAAATAAGTTCATTTATATCACATTTTCAGATTCCACATATAAGTGATATCACATATTTGTCTTTCTCTGTCTGACTTACTTAGTATGATCATCTAGGTCCATCTGTCGCCGATAGGTGCAACTGGTGTTCCAGGTACTTGTCCCGTCCCAGAAAGAATTCAGAGACAAGACTTAGAGGTTAAAAAGTTAAAATGAGGATGGATAGTACACTCTCAGGGGAGAGCGGGCAGGCTCAGGTGAGCAGTTGCCCTGAGTTTCTTTGGCAAGTTAGTTACATAGGTTGTAAAAATGAATGGGGAGGGAAGAGTTTGGGGTCGTATTCCCTGATTATCATCCCAACTCCACCTTCCCAAAGGGAGGAGGGATTTTTGTCCTTATTTAGTCTGGATCGGAAGCGTCATGGCATCGGTGTATGATGGGTACTTCTGATCTGTAAGGCTAATTTTATTGAAATGAGGGCATAATGAGTAAAATGTTACATTTGGGCACTGGAAATTCCTGCCTTTTCTGACCTTTCTTTGTTGATCTCCAAGCCAAAAGGTGTGGTCCCTTATCAGCCCAAAGATTCCAGCTTTTCTTTCTCTGCTCAAGGATCCCTGCTGCTCACATGATGTGTGGTTTCCTGCATTTGGCCTGTGCCCCTCCTTTCTGCCTAATTCCTGCCATTTGGTCTGTGTCCCCCTTTCTCTGCTCATATTTATCTATCTGCCTGCTCTAACACATCCATGTTGCTGTAAATGACATTATTTCATTCTTTTTCATGGCTGAGTAGTTATCCATTGTGTTTGTGTGTGTGTGTGTGTGTGTGGTTGTAAATAGTGGGGCTATATAGATTGGGGTGCATGTATCTTTTTGAAATAGTTTTCATCTTTTCTGTATATATGCCCAGGAGTGGGATTGCTGGATCATATGGTAACTTTATTTTTAGTTTTTTAAGGAACCGCCATACTATTTGGCTCTGAACTTATTTGGTTGATGAGAGTGGATTTGACGCCTGGCAGAGCCTTGTCAAATTTTCCTTTCTCTTTCATTAATCATCATCTCCTTCTGAAGTGTATAGCCTGGCATTCATTATACTCTTTTCCAGGCTTGGTTACTCCAGGGAAATTATGCTGTTTCTCCTGGGGGTAGTTTATGTCATTTGATAATGAGGGAGGTAAATCCTATGATGCAACTTTATTCAGTCATCTTTACCCAAAAGCCTAACATTTTCTTAAAAAATGGAAACTATCATTTTTGGTCCTTTCTCAGTGCTATCTAAACCAAGACATTGTTAGCTTTTGATACTTTAGAACATGTCTGTCATTCCTTGGTTATCACTTGCTTAGGTAACATTTCTCCCTAAATTACCAATTAAATCCTAATTAAGTTAAATCCTAAATTTTGGCCTGATTCTTTATAAATGGCTCAAAATTGTTTCCATCTTTTTAGCCAAAGTTGCCCAACTCTAAAGCATCATTCTTTGTTTATCTACTAAGAAGGAATCTATTTCAGGTTACTTTTTGCTGAAATTCGTTCATACGCTCCTCGGATCACTGCATACCGCCTCTTTTCTAGCTTCCGTTCTGCATGACAAAGACGCCCAAAGCTCCGAGTCACGAGGCTTCTTTTCTTTTCCAGGTACTGCCTGCTAAGTTTTTCTGTTTGCTTCATTATCATACTTCCAACCATTTCTATTTAATTTGTAAACGGGCTTATTTTAAAAGTTTGCTCTTTCCATTGTTTTGTTCTGACAACCCTAAGTTTAGCAAGTTATTTTTTTCTTCTCTGATAGCTCTGATGGTCGGTGCTGTTAATAACATTAGTGTAAAAAGTGAAATTTGTCGCTTCTATGTTGATACTGGAAAAATAATAAAGTGGTCAATTTAGTAGGTGTTTTTTAAAAAATGTGACTAGTAGGCAAGGGCTTTTTTCTGTTGTTTGTTTTATTTTGTCTTCAAAGTCCTTCATAGACTAGATTTAAAAGTTTATGGAAGATGGGAAAAATTATTGGGTGAAAGTTGCTTCTTGTGACTTCAGGCTGACCTCAGGCATAGAAGAGTGGATTTGAGAAAGACATCATCCTTCTTGGGGGGTTTGCATTTTAAAAGAGGAGCCCGAAGAGGCAGCTATGGAAGATTTGTTTTAGATGTTAGGGGAAGGAAGAGAGCATCTCTGTACCCCTCCACTTAACAGCCTCTGTTGTTTTAGGGGAAAATATGAAAAATGTCATTATATTACCGATTGTAATGCACACCACACTGAGTGCAGTGATGTGTTGATTGTTCATACCAGGGCAAGAACTGTGCGTTCCTTTGGCCAAAGGCTCTGTATTATTCATCCTTCTAGCCCGAGGGCCTAGAACAGTGCCTGGCCCATAGTTCATCTCAATAAATGTTTGCTGAGTAATACTTGGAAGAGTTAAAACATCTTTCCATGGCCTTGTGTAGGAAGTTAAAATGTGATTTTCCAGTGCTGGTACATAAAAGGTGTTTATTCATAATTTTATGGATGACATTCTAATTTCTGAAGACAAGGACCAAACTGAGGTTACTGTAACATTGTTTATAATGATGAGTCATTGTCTGTCCTCATGTCTGTAAATGTCTTGTTTTCCTGGATGCACTAAACGCCTGTGCCCCGTCCTGGGTGTGCCTTCTTACCTCTACCACTGGGGGGCAGCACAGATAACGAAATCAACTCCATCAGTTTACATCCTGCGGAAGCCCTCCACACCAGTCTACGATACACAAATACTCTTTGCTTGTAGAAAACATTGTCAAATAGCAATATGCAACCATTTTAAGTTTTAGGATTATTTTTTCCAAACCTGTAGAAAACCCCAACACATTACCTTAGACCATAATCCTGTGATAGAATCTCATTTTCTAAGTGAGGGTTTAATCTAAGGTTCCTTTCAGCTCTAAGATGACTGTTTTCCCAGGTGGATCCTCTCTGTACCACCCACCCCATTTCTGATTTTTAAATGTGGGGGTAAATAGTAGATGACCAGGTTCACCTTCAGGTCAGGAGCGGCTGAAGCCTCAGGGCAGAATTGGATGTGAGGAAGAACAGCCCTGTGACCCTAATCAGGCCTCCTACTGCCTGGGAACCCTATTTCCTTCCTTTTTTTTTTTTTTTTTTAAATTGCCTTTTTCTTTTAATCCTCTTCCTGCTCCAACTGTTAAAACATTACCCAGAAATTAAACACAAGGAAGCTCAAAGAGCCCAGGCAAGCCAGCCCAAGGGGCGCAGGCTCCCTCGCCCGGAGGCTGAAGTCTTGGCACAGGGGTCCCCACTCAGAGCCCATAGTAAAAGCTGGTGCGGAATAAGGTAGTTCTGGGGACTGATAGTAACCTGGCCCAGAGGGGCTTTCTACAGTGGGGCACCTCTACCAGGGCTAAGACGTGTTAGAAAAGTGTTGTTTGGCCTTGCCCAAGAGCCCCGTCCTGTGGGCATCCAGGAACTGGGTGCTATGTGCCCCCTAGTAGCCAATCCTAAGGTCCCAGATTCACACAAGGTGCCCAGGCCCCCGAACGCAGCCCCTAGCCTGGCCACAGCTGCGGATGCTCTGGGACCCTACTTTCTGAAGCTTAAATCTGGGCAACGATCTGACCAGAGGAATGTGTTTATAGATCTCATGTCAAAAATATGACCTGGGGACTATCCAGGAAAATCTGGAGTCCGCAGTCCTCAGCCGGATGGTCGGCTGCAGGAAGGGGCCGTTCACACTCTGTCCTGTGCATGGTCATCTCTGATGTCAAATTTGGTCGCAGCTTTTTGCCTCTGGTCTGCTTCCCTTCCTTGTTCATTTCCCATAAGCTGCTCGCTCCACCCTGCCTCCCCACGGGCCACAGTCAATTCGGGGAAGTTTTCATCGTGAAAGCAAGGAACCACACAAGGAATTTAGACACTGAAATAGAGGAAAGAGCAAAGGGACCACCATCCCCTCAAAGAAAAATCAAACCAAACCCAGAACCTCTTTAAAAGGAGTTTGGGTTATAATATAAATGTGTAGAGAATATTTTCACCTTAGGAAACGTCCTTACCTGATCTTTGATGAAGGTCACCAGTGAGGCTGCGCTCATGATGTGGTTGTACTTGGGAGGGGCTGGTCCTTCTGTTTCCTAGATTTGTCTCTCTCTTCTTTTGAGTACCCCTCAAAGCAGAGCCTAAGGGGTGTGGGTGGTTTATTTGGGTGGTGATTCCAGGAAGCAAGAGAGCGAGACGGGGAAGGAGGAAAAGCCAAGACCAGGGTGGGCTGCAGAGATTGCTGCTGTGAGCAGTGTGCTGGTTTCCACCGGGATCTCAAAAGAAGCTCATGCAAAGCTGTTTGGAATTGCCCACCCGAAAAGAATGGGAGGCCTGGGATTTGCCCACCTGCTCCTGATCTGCACTAGTTGAGGTTTCCTCCTAGACGGTAACTTCCAGGTATTTCCGGGCTGCATTGGTATGTGTTGGAGACGACCTTGAGGCAGACAGTTTGGCTTTGGCTTGAGGTTGAGGTAAGATGCTGGCAGCACAAGACAGTCAGTGCTTCCATGGAACCATCCACTGTGGCTGAGACTGAAGGGAAAGGGCTGAGAGGACATGATGCCCCATTGGGTTGAGCAGTTGACTTCGTCAAGGATGCCTTTACCTGGACCTTGTGCTTTGAAAGATGCCTCTCTGGCCTTCCCCTCACTGCCTCCCTTTCCACCCAGAGCTTGCACCCTCTCCTCTGGACCACACCCTGGGTATGCAGGACTCTCCCCAAATGGCTGTGAGCTTGCATGGCCTCGTCCATCTTCCAAGGCAGGCTGCTTGCCCAAAGGGTACCCAAGGTGCTGCTGTCTGAAGGGGGTGAGGATGAGTGGATAGAGCTTGAATGGGGATTAGGGAGCCCACACAGGGGATGCAAGTCCCCTCATGTGAGAACAGGGCTGGGGTGACAGGGAAAGGGATTGGCCCAGGGCTGGGGGCCAGCTTTCCCTCTGCCACCACATTTCTGTCCGGGACACCAAGGAGCCTGAGAATTCCAAACTCAACCTTTGCCTTTGCAGGTCATGTCTGTGGTATATTTGTCAAGGTAGAAGTAGGAACATGCTTTATTTAACAATTTGTTAGCTTGATTTATAACTCATAATTACTTAGACACATGGCAAACGTTGGAGTCAAGCTCCATCACGTTCCAATTTTTGTGGCCTTGAACTAAGAAAAAGGAACCTGGAAAAAAAGGCTTTGTATACTTGCATGATTTTATATAGAATTCCCAAGTTCATTAGCTTTGGTAATGACTCATGGTTGTTACTAAAATAAACTTTATATTATCTTTAAAAACCTAGGGATGTTATTTAGGTCAGCAATTAGAAGGCGCTAGACTCAACATTTCTGTGAACCAAAGGATATGAATGACTAAAAGCTGGGGAAGCGTTGAATTCGAGGGTTGGATCTCAGAACATTACATGCAAAATTGTTTTTGTCAACTCAGTGCTGGCTGAAGCCGGGGCAGGAGAGCGTCATGAACAACACATGTGTGGGTCAGTGAGGAAGGTGGGGAGCAAAGCAGAGAGAAGCGGGCCCTGTCTTAGGTGAAGATGAGCCTTACAAGAAAAGGAGACATTTTAGAAGGAAAAAAAAAAAGGTTAGGGGAAGGTTAGAGCTCAGTGGTAGAGTGTGTGCCTAGAATGCACAAGGTCCTGGGTTCAATCCCCAGTACCTCCGTTAAAAAAAAAAAAAAACAAACCCTAATTACCTACCCCTTGCCAAAAAATTAAATATAAATATAGGAAAACACTGAACTTCATACAACAGAAGGAGGCTACCTGGACTTGCATTTGGGCTCCATCAAATTTGGATGCTGGATTATGGTCAAGTTACTTAGCCTCGCTGTGCCTCAGTTTCTTCATCTGTAAAATGAGGATGATTATAATACCTAACATTTATGATTGGAGACAATATATGCAAAGGGATTTGAAGGGAGTTTGTCACATAGAGAGCACTCAATACTTGTCACCTGCTATTTAGCAATAATAACAGACTGTAAAAGAGAGATTCCTACTTCACACCCAGCTTCTCAAAAGAATATCAGACATTGGCGATGTGACAGGAAATGACATCAATATGATTTTTTTTAAAACTCTATTGTGGTAAGAACACATAACATGAGATCTACCCTCTTCACAGATTTCTAGGTGCACAACACAGTGTTGTCATCTATAGGCACAATGCTGTACCACAGGTCTCCAGAACCTGCATCATCTTGCATGATAGAACTATGCCTGTCGATTCGCTCTTCCCCCTCTCCCCCTCCCGGCGGCTGCTGGCAACTCCCATTCTACTCTCTGCTGACTGTCTAAAATACCACCTATATGGGGATCATGCAGTATTTGTCCTTCTGTAACTGAGCATAATGTCTTCAAGGTTCATTCATGTTGTCATGTGTTATAGGATTTCCTTCCCTTTAAAGGCAGAATAATATTCCATGGTATGGATGTACCACATTTTTCTTTATCTGTTCATCTGTTAATAGATATTTAGATTGTCAGAAATATACCTCTTTCCAAAAGGGTTTTGAAGCTACTTCAAAACTTTTCTCTTAAATTTAGGATTTCAGAGCTTAGCTGCTGAATAAGGGGTGACTCCAACAAGCATTTGGTGAGGACCCACCATCTGCTGGCCCTGTGAGGCGTTTGAGGATAACACATGATGGACAGGCAGAAGCTAATAATAATTTATACTTAAGTCATTGAACAGATTATAACATGAGGCAGAAAGTGGCAGGTGTTCAAGGAGAAGAGGTACAAAGAGCAATGAAATTGTCAAAGTGACGAAAATGATCTCTCAAGGTTCGGGAGCATTGGAAGCGTGTCCGGGGAGAAGTCACTTTGCTCCCGGGCTGGGTGATGAAAGATGGGTAAGAGTTTGACAGTTAGAAATGGAATTTTGTGGACTTGGCCATGTCAATAGAATGTACTCATGTATTTTTATGTCTCCCAAGATTTACTCTTTGTACATTTTTAAAGAGTATTTGTTGAGCACTTACTGTGTACTCTGTGCTGAGTGAGGCACGGGAGTTGCAGGAAACTTATGACACAGTTTCTGCCCTTGAGTAATTTACCCTCTAAAATGGAAAAGAAACATGTATATAAACTCAGTGCAGTCTGATAGTCATATGCAAGTCATCATGATTTTCCATTTTTTAAATAAAATTTTATCTATAATTAAAATTATATGTATTTCTATTTACTTTATAAAATTTTAAACTTAAAAGTATTTCCTCCCTTTTCCCCGAAAAACCCATTACATAATCTTAGAGGAAGTTTCAGTCTGTAACCTTCATATAAACTGCAGTAGCCTCTGCTGCTGAGGTACCGGCTTGTGACTGCTGGCAGAGTCCAGGCATTACTGGGAAAGAATGGCATGACTTTAGAGCTGTACCAGGTACTGTCCGCAGATCTCAGAGCAGGGAAGGGAGTGCTGTGGTTGAGGAAGAAGGCGGCATCCAGACCATTCTCCTAAAGCCCCCAAAGTTCTGCAAATACCTTGCAGGCACAAAGCTCCAAGTACATGCCAACAAATCCTCGTGCCACCAAACTGACACCCTTGCGATCCATTTTTTCACAACAAGTTTCCAATTCAGTCTCTTCCAAGATGACTTTTTAATAGCTGCATATTTCTAAGCTTGTATTGCAAGCAAAGAACAGGTGGGAAGGGGACTAAACTTTGTGGAATGTCACCTGCTCCACAGACCGGGCACTGTCTGGGGAATTTGTGTTCGTCCTCTCTTATCCCACGTCAATCATCATGTGTAGACGTTAACCTCCATTTTGCAGGTGAGGAAATGCAAGCTCTGGGGGAGTTCATAATCTACCCCAAGTCGTGCAGTTTGTATATGTAAGGGCTGGAATTATAATCCAGGCTGTGTGATTCCCAAGTCTCACTCCACCACACAGAGCCCATTTTACTTTGCAATCAGCATAAGTGGGCTATTTCTGCCCTAAAATAATCTGTAGGACTACTGGTCTCTCTCTCTCAACTTAACAACCATGGGTCTGCTTTTTAGTATTTGGAAGTGTCATTACATTACATCAGTTTGCTTTTGTTTGACTAGGGGGCATTATACTATTCAGTTTAGAGATTTGTGATATTCTTGTCTAAACTGAATGAAAGCTATTAGGGGGTCTTTAAAATTAACCTAGTTTGATACAAGAAAACAGAAACAAGTTGAATTGCAATGAGGTTGTCACTTCTGAATTTAAAACTAGTCAGGATAAAGTAGATGTTTAAAAAGATCACTATAATCTTCATGTGAATACGAATACATTTTTTGATCAAACAATATATATGTTTACATGTAGGCAAATAAAACCCACCTTAAAATGCTAATGTCATTTTCTCTGTTATTTCTTGAAGCCAAAAAAAAAAAAAAAGATACTGACCTACTGACTATTAGGCAGCAACACAATGTTGAATAAGTAAATAAGATTTTCAGAGATGAATGAGTCATACACCTGCACACAGCGTGGAACAGCATTTAGTGCTTGGAGAATCCAGCTGCACCAGAATTGTGACAGGAAGACGAGGAATATCATAAAGGAAGAATGTATTTAGCTGAATCTGATCGGGAAGTCAGAAGACGTAATTTCCACGAAGAGTTTCTTGCTTTGTTGATTTGTTGATTCTCCACATTCTTCCAAAAAAAAAAAAAAAAAAATCTAATATCAAACTGTTTAATTTGTTAACAGTGTGACTTTGGCAAAAATCACTTATATGTCTTAGGATCTCAAGCACTGTATTTCTTTCTTTTTCTTCCTAAAAATAACCATGTGAATGTACTTAAAGCTGCTGAACTGTACACCTAAGAATGGTTAAAATGGTATATTTTGCTACATGTATATATCCGCAATAAAAAAAAACTAAAAGCTTTTTAAAAATGAAAGATTTTTTAAACATTTTTGATTGAGTTATAGCCATTTTACAATGTTGTGTCAAAAAATGAAAGATCTTAATAATTAAAATAAAATAAAAATTAATTAAAACTATTTCAAAACTAAAGCTAAAATTAATTCTCCCTCAATCCCCACATCTACATGCCAAGTGTGCTATTTCTGCTCTGATCATTCTACTGTGAGTGTCCATCTGTGGCCTCTTCTGGCTGGTTAGTCACAGTAACCTGGGATGGGCACCATTTCTTCTCATTCTCTTCCTCTGGGCCACCAGCTACATCCTACATCCTGCAGACCACCCCAGACAGCTATTAATTATTGCTCTGCCCCTCCCCCAATTTCCTGCGGTACCTGTTTTTTTATAGCCCACCTCCTGCTGCTCTAGGCTGATCTTCATGCAGTTAGATATCTTGGTATCAGTGACTGTGGACCTGTATAAGCAAGAAATACAATTAAATTGCTCTTTTCTCCTTGGAGAAGATCCAGGAATAGGAATATCTTTGGGTGGCCCATCTCGGTCCATTCCTTCCTATTAGCAATGTAACAAATGTTTTGTGGCTTAGGATTTCAAAGAAGAGGAATTTTATTAATTTATCAGCTGAATCCATATTACAACAGCTTATGAAGAGTTTGCAATTGTTTGGATTTAAAGCAGGGACAACAGTGAAACACTTAATGAAAAACTTGTACAAAACTTGAACTCTTTCCAGCAGCTTAGCTATGTGAGAATAACGTTTACACCATGGCAACCCTAAAAAAGACAACATTTTTAACTTAAAGCTGTTCTTCCAGTTGCTTCTTAAAACTTTATTCCAAAACTGAGATTGCTTTTCAGTAAAATGCAATTACAGGCTTTCCAAAACTAAGCTTATGTTTCCTATTGATGAATTTATTTATTTATCTATTTTTGAATTTATTTTTTATCTTTGAATTCATAGAGTGATTGTCAATAGTATTGCTTATAATTTAATTTCCAATAGAATGATTTTTATTTTTATGTGTTAGCAGAGCTTTAATACTTCTTATGATGTTACCAGATTTTATTTTGTGCTTTGTGATGATGATGCCAGCAAGTTACATTCTTGGCCACATTTTGCAATGTTTTGGATTATTAACAGAACTATCTGTGTTTTAAAACTATGGCATTAAGATATACCCTCAAATAATGCCATTTAATGGTCGTGTGTTTAAAACTTGTGTAAATAACTATGCTGTAAACTATTGCTTAAAAAAGAAATTTTTTATTTCTATCGGAGTAGAGCCGAGTTAGTTTGATTAGAAGTGTGATTCTTAAATTGTGTGCCGACGCACCCCAGGGTGACCCGCAAACTTATGGAGGCACTGTGGGTTATTTTAAGTTTTTGAGGAACATAGGCACCTGCTGGCTACCACATGAACTACGACTACGAAGTTGTTTAGACCTGACTACTTAATCAAGAGAATTATTTAGGTATTTCTTTTGGCCTGGGAGCGCCAAGAACCAGAAAAGTTTGGAAATCTCTGAATTAGAAAGATTAGTGGACATGAAATAAAAGATAACGGAGAATTATTTATACAGTATAATCCTGTCATTTTATAGAGGAGAAAACCGAGGTCCAGCATGGTTAAGATCTTAAAACCCATGAGGCCTAAATACCCAGTCTCCTAGCTCCCTTGTCAGGCTGTAAGTAAAAAAACCTGATGAACTTGATCGTCTGTGGGCATTTCCACTCTACACCATTCCTCTCTGTCTCTCTGCTTTCTGGTCAGTAGATCCAAGCTCGGGAGCCCAGCTTCACCATACAGCAGTCGAATAGCTTAAACCAAGGTCCTTAAACTCTGTGACCCTGAATGTCCTCATTTGCAAAATAATCAGGCCGATGATAACGGCTAATCATAGATAAAAACTGAGTCACATGTAGATCAGTAGAAATAATGCACTTGAAAAAGCCTTTGTAAATAGCCAGACACTTTATAAATTATCAGTGTTCATTCAATAGCATTTAAACATCTACTGTGTGCCAGGCACTGGAGAGGCAAAAAGAAAAACAGAATCACCCCTGTGTTTAAGAGCCTTATCTCCCCTGGAGGGGAGAAATAGAAATGATTATAATAAAAGCTGGTAAAGATTCCAGTAGAGGCAGTGACCAGGTATATGGCAGAGAAGGACTCGGGCTGGAGAAGTCTTGGCGGAAGAGGCAAGGGTTGGGTCTGACTTGGAGGGTGAGTAGGTAGTAAGCGGGGGAGGGAGAGCAGTCCAGGGACCAGAAGTGCTCTGGACCAAGGAGAGAAGTGCAGGAACAGAGTGCCTTCAGGAAACAGCATAGCGAGGGCTGGAGAGAGGAGGATGAGAAACAGGAGGAGCAGGATTACAGATAAGAGAGTAAATGTGTGTGCTGGATCCTGAAAATATTAGATGGAATGTCCCATAAATAAATAATTCGTAAGTTTTAAATTGCAGGCCATTCTGAGGAACTGATGAAATCTCATTCCCTCCACTGTGAGTCATCCCTTTGTCCGGGGCATCCATGCTGTACCAACACCTGCCTGTTTGTGTAGGAAAGAACCGAGCATCTGTAGGGATCGGTACTATCTGTGGTTTCAGGCATCTGCCGGGGGACGTGGAATGTCTCCCCTGTGGTACCACTGAAGCCAGGTAAGATCAGCTTCTCAGTGCTTCCTGGGTACTCAGGAGACCATCACCTGCTGCCACCAGCCCCACCCAGGGACTCCGTACCACTGTACTGTCCTTCCCCCCTAGCTGGGCAAAGCCTGGCTTCCACTGTCAAGACGGAGGGCTTCACTGACTTTTTGCAGAGATGCTCGCTTGTTTTCTGTCTCGATCTTTCACATCTGTCACTTCCTCTCAACTTTGACATTTGCTTTGGTCAGGGGTGAATAAACCATGGATGAGTTCAGGCCTAGAAATCCCTGAGACGAAGCAGGGTTCGAACAAATGAGAGGTGGCAGTTCAAGGACCATGCAGCAGGGCACCTGGGGTACATGCCCCTGACTCCCTCCATCCCTGCAGTCAGACCTGATGAACAGACCTCCACAGCTGGACTCTGGGAACTGGGTTGCTCAGCCTCCAGGATTCCAAACTCCTACATCAGGGTGTTGATACCATAGTTTAGTTATTATTTATTCAGTGTTTATTGTTATTAGATGCCAGATATTACAATAATTGTTACTCCTCATAATTGCCCTTTGTGTTAAGTTCTATTGTTATCGCCTTTGAATTAAGCTCTAATATTATCACCATTTTACAGGTAAGGAAACTGAGGCTTATAGAAACTAAGTATTTTCTCCCAAGTCACATGGGCTGTAAGGGGCAGAGCCTGAATTTGAATTCAGGTCTGACTGATTCCAAAACCCCAGTTCCTCACTGAAGGAACGGGAGCAAGAAGAGAATTTCTGCAGGAAGAACCCAGCATCCTGACACTCCTGTATGTGCTCAGTATCACCGTGTGTGTGTGTGTGTGTGTGTGTGTGTGTGTGTGTGTGTATCTTGATCCAGGATGTGTCGGTGCTGAGTGGTTTTGAAAGTCCTAACTGAAACAGTTAGAATATACATAGGAATTAGCCTCAGCTGAGTAACTTGACCTATGTTTTCTCACGTCATCTTTGCGCTCTGAATGGTTAGCACGGACTTTCACATTCACGTTCTTACTTGCCTCTCTAGGACTGAAATAGGTTAATGCATATCTTGACCACAACACGGGGCTTCTAAAAGGCAAAGTGCATATAACATACGACAACGTCTACTGATAATACTTCTACACTGTAAGTTCTTGGTCGAATCTTTACCAAATTTTTCTTCGAACACACTGAGAACTTTCTATGGCTTAAATGAGCCGGAAGTCAGCTGTCCAGCAGTATACTGGCCTACCCTGGCTCACGAGAACTGGTTGTGTAACTTTCCTTACAATTCTGCATTCGGTGAAGTCAGTTATCCATGATGGAAGTATTTGTACCATGTGTATTCATTTCCTAGGGCTGACAAAAAAGTAACACCCAGTACCATAACTGAGAGTTAACTATTCCTGTTTTATATATTTATTAGTTATTTATTATGTAGTATGCATTATTTTCTTAACCAGTGTAACAGAGCAACTGATTAATATTATAAAGATAATATCAGTGATTTAAATGTACTGTATTCTCCTACAGTTCTGGAAGCTGGAAGTCTGAATCAAGGTGTCAACAGCACTATGTGTCCTCTGAGATTCTGGGTAGAATTCTCTGCGTCCTTCTAGTGTCTGGTGGTGGCTGTCAATCCTTGGCATTCTTTGGCTTATAGATGCATCTCCCCAAATGCTGGCATTCTTCTCTTTGTCTCTTCTCCCTTTCTTATAAGGGCACCAGTAATATTGGATTAAGTGCCCATCCTACCCTGGTATGACCTAATCTTAATTAATTACATCTACGATGACCCTATTTCCAAACAAGGTCACGTTCTGAGGTACTGAGGGTTAGAGTTTCAACATATATTTGGGGCAGGGACACAATTCAACCCATAAATAACACCATGGAAATCAGCCAATGCCACAAATCAGAGCTTTTATTTTTTTGAGTTGGTTTCCAGCATATCAGTGTATTGATCTGTCACCTGACACCAGGGAAGGGCCACCCACCTCAATAATCATTTTTCCATGGGAGTTTTTAATCCAAAATTACATCATACTCCAAATGGACTGTACCTCCCCTGGCAGAGGAAGCATTAAAGGTGGCAGGATGCTCGGTGGGATTTTCCAGCCATTTCTTAGCCCTTTCAAAATTTCTATGTATTTCCATTATAAATTTTTTTGAAAAATACAGAAAAATAGAAAGAGTAGAAAGCTAAAAAATGAATTATTCATAGCTTTATTATCCAGAGAGCTATCATTAATTCTTGATAAAGTTTCTTCAAAATATTTTTGAAACTATGTTTCTCTTTATGCCTAACCTGTTTGAATGTTTTGCCCTCTTTTCCTCATGCTTTTTATTTTATAAATTTAAAAAAATGTGTGAGTAATAATACATGAAGATAACGTTCTAGTTATAAAAAAAAATCACACAATAAGATTAAGCAAAATCCATCTTGAACCCTACCCCCTACCCAATCTTCTCTCTGGAGGTGGACACTGTCATCAGTCTTAAGGGATTTTCCCCATCTTTTAAAATGCATTTTCATGCAGAAACATCTTTGTTCATATAAATAATAGTTTTTCCCCATAAACATAAACCATATTATGCCATGTATTTTACCCCACAGCTTACTTCTCTCCTCCCTCCCACTAAATTGTATGTCTTTGAGAGATTTTTATGTCAGATTTAACTTGTTCTCTTTTATTGATGCAATGTATTTCCTTCTACAGATGTGCCAATAATTTATTTAATTATTTTCTGGTTGCCAATTTGTGGGCATTTTCAATCTTCCACAATTACAACTACGTAGCGATGAAAATCCCTGTACGTGCCTCTTTGTGCATATATACAAGTGTTTCTCTAGGATAAATAGCAAGAAGCTGAATATCCAAATTGAAGAGTATTTATCATTTTAATATGACAATTTTCCTTGAAGATCATCCCAGTTCACCCTTCCACTGATAGGGTAAATAATTGAAAAAATAAAGAAATAAAAACCACAAGCCAGAGGTTCTAACTGGACTTCATATTTGTTTCTTTACATTTAGATTGCAAAAACTTCCAACTTTCTCTTCTCTGTATTTTCTAGGTTACATCCAGATTCTCTGGCTTATAACTTATGTCTTAGCTCCAACTATATATTCCTTGATTGGAGGTTCAAATTCGCAGGTGGCCATGTCACCAGAATCCATTCCTCATTTTCTGGTGGCAGGAGACGTTTCATTAGGTTCAAGCACAGTCTCAAAAAAACTAATTTTTCTATGTTTTGTTTGAGTAGTTGTCTCTCTTTCTTGTGGTATCTTTCTATTTAATGTAAAGAAATAAAGATCTTCTTTTGAAAGTTTATTAAGATGTTTACATCTGCAGTGTAATCTTCAGCCTCCAAACTTAAGGGAATTGTTTGTAGTTGTGAAACATGTTTTTGTAAGAAATTTGTATCAGCTTATGACATACATGATCAATACTTTTCTCTTAAGGTGTAAATGGTGACATCAAATATATTTTCTTCTTCCATCTTTGTAAAAGTTATAAAACTGAGAACAATTTTTGGTTTTTGAGATGCATGCCGTGATTGGTTATCTTATTTTTGTAAGTAATGGAACAACTTATACAAGAATTAATGTACTTTTAATAGTTTTCCAAACCAAAGCACAACATTAAACATTGTTTTATAACAAAAATTCCAGGCACTGGAATTCAGGCATTGATTGAAACAGTAGGCTAACAAAGATAAAAAACACATAAATATTTAAATTAAATACAATTTTATGGGAGCACAGAAGAAGGAAATTCAAGTCCCCAGGAAGCCATGAAGGAAAGAATTTATCTGTTGACAATGGAATGGCTGAATGGGAGGGGAGAGAGCGGTGGGAGGGGGGCCATGCAGGGAGAGTGGGCAGCGCGAACAGTGACGTGGAACATGTCACATGATGTACAACACAATTTGTCCAAAGAATTGCTAGTAGTTTAGTGCAACTGAGACATAGCGAATGAGGCAGAAACAGTAGAAGAGGTAGTTGACAAAGCAGGCAGCTTAGAGACACAGCTGGGAAAGGATGCTGCTGAGCATCTGAGGTGGTAGGAAGCAGAGGAGCCAGTAAATGGGCTAGTGCAGTAATAAAGGCAAGGTTCTGAGCTCAGGCAATAACAGTGGAAAAATGAAAAGGAAGGGAGAGTATCGAGGCCTATTTAAAGAGTGGAATTTATAGAACTTAATGAATGTGAATCGTGAAGGAGAGAAGTGTAGAACGTTTCCTGGATTATTGGCTTGGATGACTGGTTTCTATGAATGGGGTCAGTTAGACAGAGGAACACAGGGTAATGGGACAACTTGGACAAATGGGGCAAGCCTGCAGAAATGTGCAAACAAAAAGAAGCAAAAATTTGATTTCGGCTTTAAGAGGGATCAGTAAGCCATCTCCCCAATGTCCTATAACAATAACAACGAAAGTTCACAGGAAGATTAAAACAAAATCACTGTGAACTTTCATTAGTATTGTTATAGGACACGTGGGAGAGGGCTTACTGATCCATCTTAACAGCCTGGCAATTTCTTATCAACTTAAGCATTTGCTTTAAAATGGACATAGCAAACCCACTCTTATGTATGTACCCAAGAGAAATAAACACTAATTTTCACCCGAAAACCTGTATGCAAACGGTTATAGCAGCTTCATGTATATTTGCCTCAAATTGGGAACAATCCCAAATTTCCTTCAGCTGATAAATACATGAACAAAGTGCAGAACATCTGTGTATCAGGATATTATTGGGCTATAAAAAAATCTCCTGATACACACAATGAAATCCCTGAATCTCAAATGCATTTTACCAAGGCTCAAAAAGCTATGTGATATGTGATTCTGTTCATATCACTGTTGTGAATGGAAGGTTTGTATCCTCCATACCCAAACTTACGTTGAAACCTTAACCCCAAATGCGATGGTATTTGGCAGTGGGGACTTTGGGAGGAAGTTAGATGAGGTCATGAAGGTGGAGCCCCTGTGATGGGATTAGTGTCCTTATAAGAGAGAGAGACCAGAACCCTCCCATTGAGAAGGCAGATGTCTGTAAGCCACGAAGCAGGCTCCCACCAGGAACCAAGTCAGCTGGCACCTTGATCTTGGACTTCTCAGGCCCCACCGTGAGAAATAAATGTCTATTGTTTAAGCTACCTGGTCTGTGATATTTTGTTATAGCAACCAGAGCAGGTAAACACAATCACAGTCTCAAAAAAAAAAAAAAAAAAGCAAAACTCCAGGAATAGAAAACCTGTAAGTGGCTCCCAGGGCTTCAGGTTAGAGCAGCTGTCTACAGAGGAGTATGAGGGAATATTTTGGGGGTGAAAAAGTTTAGCTTTGCTAACTACTGATGAACCTTACTCAATAGTTCCAACTCTAATTTTGTTGCTTGTATAACAGCAAAACACAAAGTCAATGCCTGAAAAGAAAAAAAAATCAGAGGAAGAATGAACTGGTTTATATGTAAATGGGCAAGGAAAAATACAACAAATAAGAGATAATTAGGAATGTTGAAAGTAAACCAAAGTAGGAAAAGCTAGTTTCTGGTGAGAAGCTATTCAGCAGAAAAAGACCAGGGGGTTTCTGTGGCCTATAGGTTCAATATATACACATAGTCTGAGTACAGAGTACACAGTACACAATACTCTGTGTTTGTTGCCATCATAGCTAAAAACCTAAAGCAGCCTTAAGCAGAACTCATTAGAAATATGGTGTTCTCTACACTATCAGGGAAATGTTGCTTAGTTCCTGGCATACATAAAGAAAGGTATTGAGAAGTAGTGTAATAAATTTTAAAATAATTGAAATAAAGAAATAATATAAAGTATTATGAAAAACTTAGAATATAGAGAAAGATATCTTATTAAATGCAATGTAAATCTAAAATAAATTATTTTCCAACACAAACAATATGTGTTTCTTGCAGAAAATTACCAAACATGACGAACAAAAGGAGAAAATAAAGTCCCATTTTCAAAATTTAGAAATTGACAAAAATCAAGTATATCTAAATTAAAATAATAATCAGATACTATTTTAAGTCTATCAAGCTAACAATAAAGAAGTTGTGACAACACTCAGTTATAGCAAAAATGTGGATCTTAGAGAATTCACAATCTATTTTGGTGAAAAGAATGAAAAGAGGTTCAACCACTTTGTAGAGCATTTTGACAGCATCCGGTGAAGCTGAAAATACATATACTCTCAGGGGCTGGCCATTTGCATAATAATATTGTTTACAAGAGCAAAATATTTGGAACAGAGTAAGAATCCCTTATCAGATTAGATAATTAAATTGTGTCATTGTCGTACAATGCAATAGCATATAGAAGTTAAACTGAATGAATCAAAGGTGAGGGTATACCTCAAGTGGTAGAGTGCATGCTTAGCACACACGAAGTCCTGCGTTCAATTCCCAGGACTGCCTCTAAAGATAAACAAGCCTAGTTACCACCGCAGTCCCAAAAGAATGAATTAGAACTATATATGTATTATGTTTTTTGATAAATCTAAAAAAAAAAGGATGAAGGGCAGAGAGAAGAGCAAATTATTTAACGATTCATACGGTATGTATGACACCATTATCTGAAATACATACAATACACATACGTATGTAGATATATATACACATATACATAAAAGCCCTTCAGAATGTATATGTATGTGTATGTATTTCTCTGCAGAAGAAAGAACTACATGAGCTATCTCTATTTGTAGAGTTTTTTCCCCTCTGTAATTTTTTTCTTTTAGAATGAAGAGAAAGAAAAAGGTTGGGTAGGGGAAAAGGAGGAAGGAAGGAAGGACCTAAAGTATGGCAAAGCTTTGTGGTAGCCAGGATGTTTAAAACTTGTGCTATATACTTTTATTCATATTTGAAGTATTTTATACAAAAAAGGAATACATAGCCCTGGTAAACAATTCAGAAAATAAAGTGTAAAAAAAAGTCATTCCTCATTAAAAAAAAAAAAAAAAAAAAAAGAATCTTAACATTTTGTTGCATATTCTTCCAGACTGAGACATACTTTCATTAGTCCGCATGCCATACACAAAATGTTTTTGTACTCTTTTCGAAAAGGCAAAAATTTCTCAAAAATCTTATGATTGATGAGATGCATTGATGTCTGTTCTTTCTCTGAATCTTTGGGATAGCTTCCTTTCCTTCTTCATACGGTATTTTCTCACAGTTCCATAATCCTGTTTGCAGATTCTGTGGCTTGTCCTTAGCCCCACTCAGTCCACATGAGGGCTATCTCAATCCATCTCAGATCTACTGTCGAACGGAAGACGACACGCACAGTTCCCAAACCAAGTATCCCTGTCCCACAGGGATTCACTGAGAGCACTCTAGCCGTCTGACCTCTCCTAACTGCACCGTTTGACCTGCTGACACTCTTACTACACGTAATTCAGGAGAAACTACAATCCCCGTGGGGCTCTCCTCCCTGGCGCCCCGCCTCCATCCCCGCGCCTGCGCACTCTAAGCATGGACTACAATTCCCAGGATGCACCGTGCTGCCGCCCTAGCCGCTTTACTTCCTGCCGGGGCGTTTCCTGAGTAACAGTGGCTCGGCGAGTCCAAGAGAAGTTAAAGGTGGGAGGAGTTTGTGGGTGGCTTGGGAAGCTGTTGGGAGTCGTTTTATTAATTTTTTTTTCTGTCACACAAAAAGCTGCACGTCTGCAGCAGAGATTTCTGGTGCGCACGGGCTTGGCTTTTCTGAACCGGGAGCAAGGTCACTCAGGCGGGCCCTGCACAGGGGGTCGCGGCTTGCTCTCGCCCTTGCAGTCCACTTGTTCGTGGAGTTGTCCGAAGTCCCTCTCGGGGTGTGAGGGTGGCTGACAATCCTGGGTTTTCATGGAGTGGTGGATTTTTTTTTTTTTTTCCTCTTTATATCTTCGCAGGCCATTTCGCGGGAAATTAGAAGACTAGAGGAGGCTGCAAGTCAGATATTTTCTCCTGGAAATCCAGGCGCGCTTCTTGAAAGGTTGTTCCCAGTTATAGTTTCGATCTTTGTTTCATTTGGGCCTGGGATTCCTGTTTTTATGGTCTTTCAACTCGTAATTGTTAATGTGCTGTGAAGAGAGAACCCGGGAGCAATGCCTGTGTTTAAGGGGAAGTAAGGAGTCTCCTAACGCACCGCTTGACTGACATCTTTCATATATGTGATTAAGATATGTAATATGACATACTTAATAAGTGTCACACATGGGAAACTGCAGTCCCCACCCCACACCGTTGAAAGTGGAAACGTTCTAGTTCAGGAGTAAGGGGAATGTCAGAGGGAAATGAGTTGAAGAGTGAATGGTGGGCGCGAGGTGAACGATTAATTACAGGTGACCACAAACTGCTTTTTCAAAAAATGTGTTATTGTTGAGGAGAAAGATGGGTGGTGGGATGAGACCCAGCTCTGCTATTTATTAAGGCCGTCATTTCATACAGTTTAGTTTACCTCTGTGGATCTCAGTTTCCTCATCTGTAAAAGAAGGGTGATTTTACCTTTCCTCCCCACATGACAGTTTTTGAGAAGGCAATTTAAAGTGAAGTATATCAACACAGTTCCTAAACTCCGTACTTACCCAAAGTGAGTTGGTAATGATAGTCATGAGGTGAGGTAATGAAAGGCCAGGGCAACTAGGAATGCCAGTTAAAAGAAGAGTTGAAACCATTAATGGTGGGGTCAAGGCTGACGAGTAAAGCAGATGAATCTGGGAAGGGCCTGAGATTCTGGGAGAAGACAGGTTGGTCAATTGGCAGTATGTCTGTCTTTTCACTAAGCTTAAGGAAGGTAGGAGGCACATCTGTATGTTCACAGCTGTCTGCCTGATGCCTGGTGGTGTCCAGCACATGGTGCCTTTGCTCTTATGTCCCCTCTGCTTGGAACACCCTTACCCCATGTATCCGTCAGGATTCTCCAGAGAAACAGCTGGTGGGGGGGTTGTGTGTATACACACCTGAATGTATGTCTTAGTGTATATACATATACGTGCATATTGTACACATACACACACACACCATATATGTGTATTTTAGCAAGCATACATCATGCATACATACCGTACATATATGCACATGTACTATATGTGTCCAGTAGACACGTACAAATATGTGCCTATGGTAGCACACACACAAATAGAAGATACACTAAAAGATTTATTTCAGTGAATTGGCTTCTGTAATTGCAGGGGCTAGCAAGTCTGAAATCTGTAGGACAGGTTGGAAACGTGGGTGGGAGCTGATGTTACAGGCTTGAGGCAGAACTTCTGTCTCAGGGAAACCTCAGTTTTGGTTTTAAGGCCTTTCAAGTGATTGGATGAGGCCCACCCACGTTCGAGGGGAGTCTCCTGTACAGCTTGTAGCTGTTAAAGACAGCAGCAAGATAGTTCCACAGCAACAGCTAGCTTAGGGGTTGATGAAAAAACTCCGTACTCTGTAGCCCAGCCAAGTTGACACGTGAAACTGACCGTCATGTCCTAGAGGGCCTTTGCTCAATGTTAGGTTTTTAGAACACTTAAAATTGCAGTCCTGCACACACGGTCTTACATCCCCTAAGCTCCTTCTCTTTTCTTACATTTCCTTTAGCACCTGTGATCTTTGAGCCATCACTCTAGTTCCTATTTCCTGTGTGTAATGTCTTTCTGCCCCTTGTCGAATGGAAGCTCGTCAGGGCAGGGATCTGTGTGTGTGTTGTCCCCGGATGTGTCCTTAGCGCCTGGAACAGTACCTAACACACAACAGGCTCTCAGTAAATCTTTGTGAATGACTGAAGGGATTAGGAAGGTGGGCACTTGGTAAACATTTGTGGAGTAAATGGAAGGTTCCATCCTGAAGTATTCCTGAACAGACTTTCTTGAAGTGTAGAAGGATAGTGGATCGTGGGGAAAAAAGGAAGAATTTCAGAGTTTAATGTCTGGGAGGTGGAAGGAGTAATGAAGCCGCAGTATAGACAGGTCAGGATGTGCATTCCCTTTGCCTGTTACTTAGTGGTGTGACTTTGGACAGGTTACCTAATGTCTCTGGGTCTCAGTTTCTTCATCTGTAAACTGGGAATAATACTACTTAGTACACAGGATCGTTCCAATAATGAAGAATTGATGTAATAACAGAGTTGGCCTGGGACCTGCCCCAGGATGAGCATGTAAGAGATAGCTGTTGTCATCATCATCACTATTACTCAATATCAAAGAGGCAACATTAGTGAGAGATTGCAGTAGACTAAAAGAAAAATTGTTAGAATTTAAAAGACAAAGGGCCTGGGAGGTTAGTCTGAAGTGAAGTTAGTACACAAGTTTGGGCCCTGCTGAGAGTTAGGGGCATAGTTCACTTTAGTCAGGGTCCTTTGATTATGTTTCAGAACAGAATGGACATCTTTAGGTGTATGTAGCCCAAAAAACTAATTGACACCAAACCCTTCAGCTTGCCCCCAGCTGCCATTTTAACTGCAGGGCTCATTGGTTCCAGGTCAGAGGCCCCATTCATTGGCTTCCTACTGATACATGAGAGAAAACTGTACGTTTTGGCTGCTAATGTTCTGCTCCCCAGGATTCTTTTGTTTTCTCCTGAGGTTGTTGCTTTGGGCAACAAGAGAGATGTTAGATTCCAAAAAAAGTTTTATATATACCCTGACCCAAATCCACCATAATTATTACTGCATACAGCTAACAGGCGTTTTTAAAACAATCCAGAGGCTTAGGCACTCGCATTGAACCCCGGTACCTGTCTTGTTGCTTACCTGCTGATGCAAACAGAATTGCGAGTTTTGGTCCCCTTCGATGAAACCCTCATTTTTACGGTATGTGGGTTGTGTGTTTATCAGAAAAATACTGATTTTGAAAAAGATAGTGTGGCGCTGGTCATTCTATGACATCATGCCTGATTTTAACTGCTTGCGAGGATACATTTACAGTCATGAAGCCAAGTAGATTTCACACAGAAAAAAAAGATGAAGGCTAGATGTTTGAGGTTTTTCTTCTGGTCTTTCTGCTTCCTGTAGTCTCTGACTACAGCTAGTTATAATGTTTTCTGTTAGTTTAAGGAGCAGGCATATTGTGAAAAAATAGATAATTGGCTGCAGCATTCTGAGCTTTGTTTTTGCTTCTGGATTTCTGGTTTGCTCTGTGGTTCTAAGAAATAAACAGGAGGGAGAGCTGTGTTTAAGAACGATAGATTCTTTCAGCAGTTCTTTTTTTGACCCAAGGCCATTTCTTCACATAGGGAGGATTGTAGAATTTGGAGTAAGATTTTTTTTTCAGTGTCATCCAATTTTGGAAGTCTCGACTTCGGTGGGGAACAGTGGTCACCCTGACCTTCCTTCAAGATTAGAAGGTAATTTCGTGTCTAAATGTTAGGGGTAGATCAAAAAAGGATCACTGTTCTGTGCTCTGTTTCCCAAGTGGAAAAAAAAAGCCCACTGACTTAAGTGGAATTCCTCCTTGCTTTCCTTTGTGTTTGTTTTAGACTTGTTCATAATAAAGAATCAAAACAGTGCTTTCACATTTATTATGTTCACATTAAGGGTAATTGAATGTCAGTTTAACTCAGTGTCAAATTATGACTGATTGATGTTCTGTCCAAAGCATTAGAATATCTTGACAAATCCTTTTCTAGTAGGAATAACCTGGGATACCATTGGGTAGGACTCGACACTTTGTTTTGTTTTAGTGGTAGGATGTCTAAGTCTGCATCCTTTCTGATATTGAAAGCATGTAACAGAGATAGGGCCTCACCTTCTGCTGTTAACCTTGTTTCACAGCCTCAGGCATTTCACTGAACAACCCCAGGAGGTGCCATTCACATCAAGTTGTGAGTTTTTTTCAAGGAGGAGACCTTGATGATTTATTCCCATCAATTTCTTAAAAGGCAGAAAGGAGGATGACTGAGGTTCTATTTATACCTTGCTCTTTTCATTCCTGAGATATGACAGTTGTGGTCACTTTTTGAGTAAAATTGGGATTGAATTGCCACAGTTCCTGCCACTTTCCAGGGACGCTCTGGCTCTGAGTTCTTGTTCTCACCTAACTCGCTATCTCAGCCTCCATGGAGGATCCTTTGCTTTGTCTTGCCAGATTCTTATCAGATGTCTTTTTCTCTTGCTTCCTCCCATGTGTGTGGTTCCCCTTACCTTTTCAGTCTCCTTCCTGTCTCCATGGATTTGCATTGATTGATTACAGTGATTCGGGACATTTCATATAAAGAAATCATGTAACATGGGGCATTTTATGTCTGGCTTCTTTAACTTAGCATAATGTTTTCAAGGTTCAACCACGTTGTAGCCTGTATCAGTATTTTATTCCTTTTTATAACTGAATAATATTATATGAATATAGCACATTTTGTTTATTTATCCATTGATGGATATTTGGGTTGTTTCCAGTTTTTGGCTGTTATGAATGAAACTGCTACGAGCATTTGGGTGTAAGCTTTTGTGTGGCTGTGCTTTCATTTCTCCTGGGTATGTAACTAGGAGTGGAATTGTTAGATGACGTGATGACTCCACACTTAAGCTTTTGAGGAGCTGCCAGGCTGTATTCCATAGCAGCTGTACCAGCATTGTATGAGGGTTTCAATTTCTCCACATCCTCACCAAAACTTACTATTTTATGTCTTTTTTTTTTTTTAAGACAGTAAAAACTTTATTATGGTTATTTTAAGAAGATACACTTGTCATCTGGGTTTATTTAAATATTAGCCTTAGGCTGTCCGTCTTTTAAAAAATGGTAGTTGTGAAGCACCTGGAGTTTTGTTTGAGATGAGTCTGTAAGAACTTACACTTGTACTTTTTTTATGATACCGAAAAGTAACCTTTCAATGTGCCGTATACTCATGTACTAATACCACCATTAATTTTAACATTTGATCTCCTTTACTTTTATTTTTTTTTAACATTTTTTTTATTGAGTTATAGTCATTTGACAGTGTTGTGTCAATTTCCAGTGTAGAGCACAATTTTTCAGTTATTCATGAACATGCATATATTCATTGTCACATTTTTTTTCGCTGTGAGCTCCACAAAGTCTTGTATATATTTCCCTGTGCTTACAGTATAATCTTGTTTATCTATTCTGCATATGCCTGTCAGTATCTACAAATTTTGAAATCCTAGTCTGTCCCTTCCCACCCCCCTATTTTATGTCTTTTGATTATTGTTTAGTGTGTGTTAAGTGGTCTCTTACTGTGGTTTGATTTGCATTTCCCTCATAACTATGAAGAATGAGTTGAACATTTTTTCATGTGCTTATTGGTCATTAGTATATTTTCTTTGGGGAAATGTCTCTTCAAATGCTTTGCCCATTTTTAAATTATATTATGTCTTTTTATTGTTGAGTTTAGTTCTTTATAGAGTCTTAATAGTAGACCGTTATCAGATACATAATCTGCAGATTTTTTCCCCTATTCTGTAAATTGTCTTTTCACTGCCTTGCTAGCAAAAAAGTTTTAAATTTTAAGTCCAGTTTATTTATTTTCTCTTTGATTGCTTATACTTTTGATAGCCTATCCAAGAAACTATTGTCTAACCCAAGGGCATGAAAATTTATATCTATATTTCTTTCTAAGAGTTTTATAGTTTTAGCTCTTATATTTAGATCTTTGATCCATTTTAAGTTAATTTTTGTGAATAATGTGAGGTAAGGTCCAAATACATTCTTTTGCATGTAGATATACAATTGTCCCAACATCATTTATTTAAAAGACTATTTCACCCATCGAATTATCTTAGCACCCTTGTCAGTTGACCATTGATATGTAGATTTATTTCTGAATTCCTATTCTGTTCCACTGAGCTATGTGTTATCCTTATGTCAGTGAGACACAGCTTGAAAACTGTAGCTTTTTAGTATGTTTTGAAATTGGGAAGCTGGGCCTTCCAATTTTGTTCTTCTTTTTCAAGATTGCCTTGGCTATTTCCAGTCTTTTGAAATTCCACGTGAAATTTTAGGATCACTTCATCAATTTCGGTAAAAAAGCCAACTAGGATGATTTATGTTTTAAAAGTAACACTATGGCTATTAGGTGGAGAACGTATTGTAGAGAAACCAGTTAAGAGGCTACTGTTAGTAGTCCGGGTGAAGGACTAATACTGGCTTGAACAGGGTATTAGCTATAGAATTGGTGGGAAGTTTGGTTAGAGTTTGAAGATATGACTCCCTGGGCTTGCAGATGGATTGTGGTGTGAGGGAAGAAGAGGACCTAGGGGAGGTTGAAGGTTTTGATGTAGGCAACTGAGCGAACACTATAGCCATTTACTGAGATGGGGAACCTTGAGGAAAGAGAGCAGATTGGAGGACAAGAATCAAGACTTTGCTTTTGGACATGCTGTGTTTGAGATGCCCATTAGAAATCATTATGGAAATGTCAAGTAAAAACTTATGTATGTATAGTTCTGGAAGAGATCAGAGCTGAAATATAAGTAAGTGTACAGATGGTATTCAACGTTTTGGGACTGAAGTGACTGAAGGAAGGAGTGTGAATAGAGAAGAGTTCTGAAGATGGATTGTGGGGGTACCCTAACTTTGAGAAGCTGGAAAAAAGAAGATGGTCCAATAAAGAGATGTAGATAGCTGCAGAACCAGGACAGTGTGTGTGTGGTATTTTGGATGTGAAAGGAAAACAGATGTTTCAAGATAGAGGAAGTGATTAACTGTGTCACAGGCCACGAGTGTGAGTAAAATGAGGACTGAGAATTGCGCATTGGAGGTCACTGAAGAATATGATTTTAGCAATGTTGGGGACAAAAGATTGGAGTGAGTTTGATAAAGAATGGGAAGGACCGAAGTGGAAATGAAAGACTTTTTCAAGGAATCTCTTTTTCTTTCCTTTTTTTTTTTTTTCTCTTAATTTGTTTTACTTACAGACATTTTCATGACAAAAAAAGCAAGAAGGGAGACCCACTTCTAGCCAAGATGGAGTAACAGGGACCGTATTTACTTTCTTGCATGAAGCAGCTTAAAAATGGACAAAATATATGAAAGAGTGGTTTGAAAGATTTTGGGCAACAGGCAGCAAAAGAGAGTGATCCCTGCGAGGCAAGAAACAAATGAGTGAGCCACAGGACCGCTGCAGCTTTCTCTGCCTGGAGAGTGTTTTCAGGCCTCAGCACAGGGACGGGGACAGAGCCTGTAAACTCCCTGAGTTGAGGAGATGGCGCTGGGAATCTAGGGAGATGAAGGTGGCTAGAGGTCACAGGACAGAGTACTGGAGAGAAGAGAGCTGCACAGAGAGAATTTCAAAGATCTGCAGAGGGTCCCCCTTGATTATTTAGCTGAATACTCATCAGCATATAGTCTCTCTGAAAGGATTAGCAGAAACAGTGTCCCCCAGTGGACTGGGGATGGTGCCTTTTCTGTCTACCCAGAGTGGAAAACATCGAGATTCATGTGGCATTTGGTATGGTACCCAGAAGTTTTTGCCTCCGTAATGAGACTAATTAGCCGTAGATGGAACACCTCTGTGTTTTTGCCTGACACATCTTAAAGGCAAGATTCAAAAAGATCAAATCATTGCCAAGTATCTTAACATCCTAGGACAAAGCTCAAGAATACAGGAATACAAAAATATCCAGCACCCTTCAAGGTAAAATGCATAGTTTGTTGTATCCAATTAGAAATTACCAGATACTGATGAGGAGAGAGGACAAAGGGGTGCATAAGGAAGAGGAACTGACAGATCCTTGAGTGGGCAGGAAAGGCTGGGCTGGTGTCCTGTGTGCCTTGGAGGAGAGGACAGCTCATCCCCAGCAGGAGAAAAGACAAGACCTGGGTGGGGCTTGCTTAATACGCCACACTGGCTCTTTGTTGGTAATGATGGTGATGTCAACAATTACAGCCATGAGAACAGTTAGTAGGCATTGAATTCATTAATAGAATGAGTCACACAAATTGAGCAGTACTTGATTTTCTTTGATGAAGTTTTCAACTAGGATACCAGTGAGTATCCTGTTGGTGCAGATTTCTAGGTATCTCCAGCTAAGAAGGGGTAATGCCTGTACCTCCATCTCTCCTCTGAAGCAGTGCTCACTCGGTCTGAATTGGAGTAATCAATTGATAGAGATAGTGGAAAGTCCCATGCCTGTGTATTCAGTGTGAAATTATACTGCCATTCAAGTTTTTCAGTGTAGCAATATTTTCATAAACAAAACCCTCTGTTCTCTATCCCCTGTCCCCAGTCAGTACCACCACCATCACTCCCACCACCGCTACCTATGCAGCAAAAGAAGCAGTGGCTACCATTTGTTAAGTGGTGCCAGGCATGACTGTCTCAACTGCATCTTCCAGCAGCCCTAGAGGGTAGATGCTTCCCCTGTTAACAGTTGTGGGAAATGAGTCTTACAGAAGTTAGATTGTTGCCAAAGGTCACATCTCAGAAGTATCAGAGCCAGAATTAAAATCCACATCCGTGTGACTCCCAAATCCTTGTTCTTAACAAGAATTGTATGCTGTACCACCTCCCCTTGTGAATGAGCAGTTTTCCTGGCAAGAGTGGATTATATGCATATTTTCCTCCAATTCTTATTCATTGCAAGGACCAACTTTTTGACAATAATAAAGGAACTTAGAAGAATGAAAATAATTCAGTTTCAACATCCTGTCGCAGCAACTGTTTTCATTTTTCTCCATTTCCTTTCGATCCTTATCCATGTGTACATATTTTTCATAGCTGTAGATGAAATTTTATATTCTGCTTTCATGGTTAATGTTATACCAGACATTTTCCTTGTTGCTATTCAGTCTTTAATGGATGCATAATATTCCAGTTTGTTAATGTGCCATGATTTAATTACCCCATCCCTGTGATGAACAAAAGTTGCTCCCAGTTTTTTAGTTTTATAAACTATGCCACAGCAAACCGATTTTTTCCCCATCTTTTGTAATTTAAAATATATTGGGGAGTGGAGGGGAGGTAATTAGGTTTATTTATTTTCTTTATTTTTAATGGAGGTACTGGGGATTGAACCCAGGACCTCGTGCATGCTAAGCACACACTTTAGCACTGAGCACCCCACCCCCCTTTTTAAAAAAGAATAAATTCCTAGCAGTGAGATTTAATTTTATTTTGGGGGGGGGTAATTAGGTTTATTTATTTATTTTTATGGAGGTGGGGATTGAACCCAGGATCTTGTGCATGCTAAGCATGTGCTCTACCACTGAGCTATACCCTCCCCACTCCCCGAAATTTTTTTTTTAAAGAATAAGTTCCCAAGAGTAAAATTACCAAACAAGAATTTGAACATGTTTATGGTTTTGGTACTTGAAATGAGAGTGAAATTAGGAAAGTTTGTACCTTGGATCATGGTGGATACATTTCATAGCTGGCACAAACAGATGAACTAGTTTAAGTATTGTTTAGGAAGACCAAAATTGAAGACAAATGGGGAGTGACTGCTCAATGGTACAGGTTTTCTTTTTGGAGTGATGAAATGTTCTGGAATTAGATAGTGGTGATGGTTGCACGGCTTTGTGAATGTACTAAAAACTGAACTGTGTGTATACTTGAGAAGGGTGAATCTTTATGGTATGTGAATTATAACTCAATAAAGCTGGTATAAAAAATTAGACAATTTCATACATTCCAAGTAATAATTTCAGCCATTGCTAAATTGCTATCAGTGTTCTATGTTTGTTTTTATATTTGGAAGCAGTGTTTCTTAGTGTTTAAGAGCATGGGACTGTCAGGATTTAACTCAGGGCATCACCACTTAGCCGCTGTGTAACCCCCGGTGAATGCCGTGCGTTCCTTCCATCCTCCAGAAGCCCGCGCTGAGACAGTGTGGGGTGCAGGATGTTTATTGAGCACCAGCACTTACGAAGGCAGGGCGGAAGCGGGACTGGGTGGAGGGAGGGATGAAAGTGAAACGCAGGTCTGACACAGCCTCAGATGACCCCGCAGGGAGCTCTGGATTGCCAGTGTCCAGCCCTGGGCTGAAATAGCCAGGCCTTTTTTCACGTGGACCTTGCACAGAAACGTGGTGAGTGCTGCCCGGGAAGGGCAGAGCCACAGCTCAGGGTGTTCTGCACCTGCGGTCGGCCCTGAAGGAGCTGACAGCAGAAGGCTGAGCGTTCCGCTCCCTGAAGGGGACCAACATGACCGGGCGTCTGGGTGCCACTTCTCCACGTCTGTCACAGGAAGTTACTTTAACTTCTTTTGCCTCAATTTCCTTCCCTGTAAACTTGACATAGTGATAGCATCTACCTGTTAGGATTGTTAGAGAATTAAATGAGGTAACACACGGGAGACAGAACAGTGCTTGTCTTATGATAAGTGCTCAAAAAATATTGGCTGTTATTTTATTATTCCATCATTATTTATAATAATATAACTATGTTATTAAATATAATTCATAAGTGTAGTTTCATAATACTGATAAACTGTTAAAAATAATATGTAAATACTACATATAGTATTTGTTACTGTCACTGTTAATGAATAATATAGTTGGTTTTGCCCAGACGATGCTCAAGAGTTGTAATGCAGCATATATCCTGAGAACGCTCTGAAGACTTTTTAAAAATAGTCTTTATTTTTTAGAGCAGTTTAGATTCACAGCGAAATTGAGCAGAAAGTACAGAGAGTTCTGCCCCCTGGGTCCCTCTGCCCCCAACACACGTACAGCCTCCCCCACTACTCTGAAGACTTTTAAGAAAAGGGAAGGACATCTTTCTGAGAAGGCTTGTGTATATTTTGGGGCCAGAATGGGCAGGACCTACGAAGACTGAGCTGAATGATGTTGTGAAACTTCCCTGCCCAAGATTTCCCCATGATCCATCTCCTCCCCACTGGTATTTCTACCCCTTCAATCATTCTTGCTTGTGAACACCTCCACTTGGTGAGATGGATTATTGGATCCTTTCTGCTCTGGCAGTTAGCTGAGAGCAGAACCTCAAGTCAGGGAAAGGAGTTTTGGCAAACAATTGTTGAATAGGGGGAGCTCGCCAGTGCCCCAGTGCCGGGGCTCCAGGGCAATGGGCCCCGAGGTCGAGGTCGCAGGCAGCAGAGCCCGTGCATTTGCCGGGGAGAGTAAGGGGAGGCGGGGAGGGAGGGGGCAGTGTGAGCCCCTGGGTGCCCTGCTTGCAGGTTTGCAGTGGGGGTTGGTCAGGAGAGGAAGGCAGGTGCTTGGAAACAGAGGAGGAAGGTAAAGAGGAGTCTTTGTTTAGTCACAGCTTTACCGAGAGCTGACCCTTGAAAGTGGTTCTGCCAGAGGAGGGAAGACAGCTTAGGTATTTCACTCTTTAATTTTGGATTCAATTTCAGTTTTATCCACATGTATAGGAGAAAATTTCTGAGTGTTGAAGCAGCTTTCCTTTTTAAAAAAAAAAAAAAAACCCATCATTCTGTGAAATGGACTTTCAATGAATTTTTTTTTCCAGTTTTTTTTGGGGGTCGGGGAGGTAATTAGGTTTATTTATTTATTTTTAGAGGAGGTACTGGGGATTGAACCCAGGACCTTGTGCATGTCAAGCGTGCACTCTAGCAGTTGAGCTATGCCCTCCCCCTCTATGAATTTTAACACGTATAAATTCACGTCAGCAGCAGCACCATCAGGGTACAGAACAATTCTACTGCCACATAAAGCCCCGTGTGCTCTGTCTTTGTAGTCACACTCGCCTCTGGCAGCCACTGGCCTGCTCTCCATCGCTACAGTTTGAGACAGCTCTGCCTTGAATAATTTTGTCTTCTATCCTCATGGAGTTTGCAGAGATTGTGGGCCTGTGAGTCAGAGAGAGATGCTACCTCCTCCATTATTAAGTATGTGGGTTTGTGGGGGTTAATTTAATGAGACATGGAAAGAAAAAGTAACATATTTATAAGGTCCTGACCAATGAGAGTAAGCCTGTCTTTGCCATCTTGGTAACTTAGCCTTACTCAGCAGATCAGAGTAAAGTTAAGGTTGGGGGAGGCTTGTCTAGACTAAATGAGATAGTTTATGTGAAGTACTTGGAACAGTGCTTGTCATATAAGAAGTGTTCAGAAAAATCTAGCTGTTACTATTTTATTGTTATTCTTGTGAATAATATAGTCGGTTTTGCCTGGATGCTGAAGAGCTGTGTTGCCACATATACACCAAGCAGGCTCTGAAGACTTTTTCAGGCTACAGACTTTATATTTTAGAGCAGTTTGAGGTTCACAGCAAAACTGATTTACAGTGGGAAGGGTAGAGAATGACTTGGGGAAAGGAGGTGATGGGTTTGGCAGATGAGATGAGATGCGCAGAAAGTAAAAGTGTTGACACAGCAGGGGTTTGAAGAGAAAGTCTGCTTTGTTTTGGGGGGACGGGGTTGAGACATGGGGAGAAAAAACTGGATGTAGTTGAATGCTGTGATCAGTAGGGCTTTGGGCAGATAAATGCTGGCGGAGGAGGCTATTATATAGACGTTTTGTTGTGTATTACAGAAGAAATCTTCTATGACATTTTGAAAAGATGAGCAAGATTTAAGTTGCTTTTAAATTATTTTCCGATATAATTTATTTATGTCTTCTATTTTTGAGGCAGACTTTGAAGCAGTGTGACTGTCGTTTTTATTTATTATGTTATAATTATTATGATGTATATACGGGTTTAATAAATGTGATATAAACACACAGGTTTAATCAACACTCTGGGCCAGGCACTGTTGAAGTGGCCTTAACAACTCTATCTCATTTAATACTGAGAACAACCCTAAGAGATAGATACTGTTATCATTATTCTATTTTACGGAATTGGAAATCAAGATTTCGAGAGGTTGGGTAGCCTACTCAGAGCTGTTAAATGGATCTGAAGGCAGGCTTTTTAATGGCAGAAACCAATCATCTAACCATTATGCTATATCGCTGCCACTCAGGTTCAAATTTCTCATCTGTAAGACAGAGAATAATTCCTAACCCATCAAATCATTCTGAGGGTGAAATGAGATCATTACAAGCTCCCTGAACAGTTTGTTCTTATTCTGCTTTCATTCCAGTTGTCCATTACCGTGCCCTGCACGTAGAAGAGATTTCAATAAAAGCACTACCATTTTGGGGGGGAGAGGGAGGGAGGGAGGAATGAATACATGGAGTACAAGGGGTTTTTAGGGCAATGAAATTATGCTGTAGGATACTATAGTGGTGGCTCCATGTCATTATGCATTTGTCAAAACCCATAGAACATACAACATTAAGAGTGACCCCTAATGTAAACTATGGACTTTGGTTGATAATAATGTGCTCATGTTGCTTCATCAATTGTACCAAATATGCCACACTGATGAGGGATGTTGAGTGTAGGGGAGTATGTATGTGGGGCTGGGGAGGGCTATATACAAACTCTCTATTTTCTGCCCAATTCTGTTACCTGAAACTGCTCTAAAAATTAAAGTCTATTAATAAAAAAAGTAAACAGAAAAATTAAAACAATGAAAAAATTAAAAAATAAATCAGTGGTTTAAAAAAAGCATTACCATTTTATGACTAAGCATATTCCATGCCAACTCCAGGTTTTATGCAAGAAATTTTTGAGTTAATAATCACTGTGCTACCACTGGGGATACAAAGATAAATAATGTCCTTGTCCTAGGAGCTTAAAGTCCTGAGGGCTAGAAACATACGAAGAAATCATTCCCATACATTGTGGGTGAGTGCAGTTATAGCAGAAGTACAGACGTATGGTCCGCTTGAAAGCTGTTTTAACAGATAATTTGGAATTCAGAGGGTAGGTGAGTAGGAAAAGGTGGACATAGGAAGGCAAGACACCGTTTGGAGAATGGAAAACCAGTGGTATCTGGTGTTTGTTGCTGAAGCATAAAATGCTGGGCAAGAAGGCAAGACATGAGGTTGGAGAGGCGGGCACCTGGTGTGCTGTGTGGAAAAACTTGAACTCCATCTCGTGGGCCACTGTTTCCAAAACATCTTGTTTTCCACTCTCTTCAAATTTTTTCCATATCCATGTTGTCTCTGTAATAGTATTTGTTTAATATTAAATCAGCTCATTTTTTACTTAATCTTGGCCTGAGCAATAATATCCCCGAAATCAATTTTGTTCTACTGGTTTTATTTTTCTAATACAGTTTACAATAAATGTACTACAATTAAAAATTTAGAAAGTGTTTATCCATGGATAGCTTAAAATCATCTCCGATACCACTGAGGGGTCAGGGGTCGTGCTTGTTCAGGTAATCAGTGGGGAGTCCTTGAGGGGTTTTCAGCAGGGGAATGATTCAGTTAGATTTACTTTCTCTATGAAAGATAGAAATTTAAAAATTTTACTCAGGAGAAGAGCGAGCAAATAGGCATTTCTCATTACAAAATGTCCTCGTTAAGATTTAGGGCTCCTGTTCCCTTCTCTATTCTCTGGATCCCAGACAGAAACTACTTTGCCAGCTTCAGCCGCAGTACTTCTTTTAAGAAGGTCCAGATGAAGCATTTGCTTATTTTTATAAGCAAATACAAAGCACAGTGGAAAAACCATTCTGCTCATCAGTATGTTTTTGTGATCCTATTGATTTTGATTTTAAGAGTTATCTCCTTTTTCTCTTGTATTCGATTTTGTTTTAGAAGCATGCATTCAAAGTAAAATCTACAAAACAAAGTATTTTCAGAGAAATCTAGGTTCTACCCTTCACCTCTTCTTGTTTGCCTCAATCCACCCTATAGGGAATTATTTTGTTTATCTATTTGTGGTTTATTCTCCCATTTAAAAATATGTATAAGATGTATCTCCACTTTGCTTTAATCACACTGTATTCTGGAGATCACTCCATAGCAATGTATAGAGACATTTTTCATTTAGAGTGCAGTTTTGGGGAGGAAAGTGTGGAATGCAGAAAGTCATACGAAGTAAGTTCTCTGATCACATGAAATTAAGCTGTAAATCAATAAGAGAAAGACATCTAGAAGGAAAAAAATTCAAATACTTAAATATTAATATCTTTCTAAATGGCTAAAGAAGGAATTACAAAGAAAGTGAGAAAATATAATTTGAACAAAATTGATGACACACACATCAAGATACAGTTAAAGCAGACCTCATTGGGAAATGTATGGCATTAAAAGCTTATATTAAAAAGGAAGGAGTTCTCAAATTATTAACCTAAGCTTAAAGAAAACCTTAAGAAAGCTAAAAAATAAGAACAAATTAAACCCAAAACAAGCAGTAGGAAGAAACAATAAAAATAAAATCAGATATTAGTGTACTAGAAAACAGGAAAATAGACAAGACAAAAAGCTGTTTCTTTGAAAAAGGTCAATAAAATTGATAAGCCTCTAGCTAGACTGATAAAGAGGAACAACAACAAAGACACAAATGAACAATATTATGAATGAAAGGGGGCCATTACTGCAGGCTCTACAGATATTAAAATGATAATAAGGAAATATTGTGGTCAACTGTATGTCAATAAGTTTGATAGCTTAGGTATAGACATTTCTTGAAAAACATAAACTACCTAAAGCCCACTCAAGAAGAAGCAGATAACCTGGATAGCCTTATATTAAAAAAAAATTGAATTAAAGAAATTGGATTTGTAATTAAAAACCTTTACAAAAGGAAATTCCAAACCACATGACTTCAATGGTGAATTTTACCAAACATTTAAGAAATAAATAGTATCAATTCTGCACACAAAAATATTTTGTGACCTTGACTTAGGCAAAAATTTCTTAGATAATTTAAAAGACTGGCAGTACTAAGTGCTGGTAAGGATGCAGAACCATTAGAACTCTCATTCGCTGCTGGCTGGTATACAGAATTATGTAGCCGCTTTGGAAAACAGTCCTGTAAAGTGAAGCATACACATACATTTTCTCTATGACCCATAACCCCATTCCCATGTATGTATTTAACCAAGAGAAAGGAAGACATGGGTTCATGCAAAGACACATCTAGGAATGTTTCCAGAGGCTTTATGCATAGTAGCCAAACTGGAAACAACTTAAATGTCCTTCGTCTGGTGAATGGATAAACCAACAGTGACTCATCCATGCAAAGGAGTACTACTCAGTCATAAAAACACTGAACTATTGATACCCACAACAACATGGATGAAATCAAAAGCTTTATGTTAAGTGAAAGTAGCCAGATTCAAAGGTTATATACTATATTGTTCCATTTATATCATAGTCTTTAAAAGGCAAAACTATAGAGAGAAAAATCAGTTAGTAATTGTCAAGGTCAGGAACCATGGAAGGGGATTGACTAAAAGGTCAAGAGCTTTTTGGGGTGATGGAAATGTTCTATAACTTGATTATGGTGGTGGTTACACAACCACATACATTTGTCAAAATTCATCAAAGTACTTAAGGGAGTGAACTTTAATATATTGTACCTTTATTAACTTGACTTTAAAAAATATACTAAAGGTAAACAGGAAGCAAGAAGAAACAATTGAAGACAGAAAAACCAATAAAAAGACAGAAGAAGGGAGGCTTATACTAGGGCAGTGACTGCTAAGTTAGAGGCACAGGGTTTAAGAATCCTTGTCTTTGGAATCAGACAGACTTGACCTTGAATAGTGGCTTTGCCATTAACTAGGGGTGTGATTTTAGGCAAGTTGTTTAATCTCTGTAATCATACCCATCTATGAACGCTTAGTACAATGTCTACAGAAGAGACCACCATTGTATTGTTTAAGTAGTGTTTAAAAGGTAAAAGTGATATGATGTGGTGGCTTGATTAGATCTTGGAAGTAAGGGAATAGAAGGAGGTAAGGCGGGTGATTCACAGGCACGGATTTGGGTGATTGCCACCAGCTGACATACGGTTTTGCGGGGAAGACAATGAATTCAGGTTTAAACATTATGAGACTCAGGAGCTTCTCTGACAGACATCTCGAAGAGCCTTCCACTGAGAGTTGTGTACGGACATCCAGAGCTCAAAGTAAAAGGCTATAGCCCATACAGATCTAACTTTTAAAGCAAAGAAATACCAAAAAAAAAAAAAAAAAAAAGTAGAAAATAAGTTGGATTTTTAATTCAGGCTTGTGTTGAATATATACCTCTGAGGTTCCCACTGATAGTCCAGTGGTTAATCTTATTGGCCTGATATCCAAGCCAACTAGTGTTATGATAATTCCCTATGCCTTAGTGCTGAAACATGGTAGGCACTCAACTAATATTTGTTAAATGAATCTGTTGAATATTTACTCTCTGCCAAGTATTGGAGGCTTCTGTAGTCCCTGGACTCACTGAATCTAGGTGGACTTTGGAGGCAGACTCAGAAATTTAAATTCATGGTGTCTGATGGAAGGATGGGAGGAATTGGTGCTACTTGCTACCTGGTTCCAGTGACTTTGCACCAAACTGATGTAGGGTTTTCTTTGTTCTCTTAAATCCAACTGCAATCCTCCCTTATGCATTCATTGCATTTTTTATTGCATTGGCAGTTAGAGCCATGCAGAAAAGACCTGAATCCTCTCTGAAAACTTTTTTTTTGTTTTTTTAAGTTTGTTTGTTTGTTTTTACAAAGTTTGTGACTTTGGTAACAGGGCCTGGAAGTGTCACAGGGAGAATAACTTTGAGCATCACTACTGTACAGCAGAAAATCATTTTGGCTTTATTGTTACCAGCTCAATCCAGTTTGGGCACCAAAGTATTATGTTTCTAATCGCACAGGAGTCTGTGAATTCAATTAAAATCTGGTGTGACTTCCTGAAAATCACCAGTTAGGTTGACTGCATTCCTTTAACTCAATTGGGCAGGATGGCACATGTCCTAAAACTTTCTGGAGTCTCTTATTAGCATCTATTTCTTATTACCCAGAGTCTAAGAAAGTAGTCCTCACTTTCTGGTTGTTATTTTTTTCTGCAGACCCTCGAACTCCCCTTGTGTGTTTTTTCAGCATCCTGTGCATGGAGCAGGTTGGGTTTGAATGTCACGGTTATTGAGCAAATTTGAAAATAAGTGGGTTTGTAGGAGTCAGAGTGAGAAGGATAGCTGGTCTCGTCAGAGGAGTGAGAAGTTAACGGACTGTGGGAGGGATGAGTCACAGCGGCTCTGAGCTTCAGAAACAGCTCAGCCTGGCCAGCTGCGGGCACTGGCCTCCTCATTTTAGCAAGTGAATCTCTCCATCCTCCCCCAAGTGGGCTGGGGCAGGAATGAGTTGGGAGGTCCTCAAGAGGAAACTCAACATTTAAAAATGGTACCTTCGTATCTCAGTTCCACTCAGGGACAGTCTTTGAAAACCAGTCATCAGTCTGAGCTCCCAGGAGTGACCTGAAGGAGTCACTGCCCAGGTGACAGAGGCCGGAAATCCCAGAATCTCCCCCCGTTGCTCCCCCCCCACCCTTTGTGCACAGAGTTAAACTGAAGGATCTGCTGATATTGCATATTCAAAAGTAGGACATCCCTAATGCTTCATCATTTTCTTCTCGGTTCTGACAAAAAAAAAGTTCACATGTACAATTATGCACCACACCCATAAATGTGTTGGGAGGAATAAGTTTGTAATAAAAAGAAGCTGAAAAAAAAAAGGCAGAGCAATGGAGTCAGGTTCCGTTTGTACTGCCCTCCAACTAGTGATCTCATTGGGGGAAAAGCTCAGAGATGTCAGAGGTGTAGAGAGAAGGAAAGGTGAGTAGTTCCAGGTCGGATCAACCATCCGGCATAGCCATTCATCAGGAGCCGTCCCGGGAGACTCCGGCTGATGGAGGCTGCTGCCGGCCGTTCTGATGAGGCTGTGAGGTTGGGCACGGTGCAGGGGAGTGAAGGGAGGGGCGCTCCCCTTCTCCTCTTGTTGCCCGCCTTCCTTCCCATATCATCCTTGGGTATCTCACCAGGATCCCACATTGTCATTCCCTTCATGGTCTAAAGACTCGACTGTAAAAGGTCCTTGAGCTCTTGGGCAAACACAGTAAGATGAAGACACTGCCAGTGCCTCTGAGTCGCAGCTCTGAGTTAAGACATTTGCTCTTGGGATCCTTGCCTAAAGTCCAGCTCTGCAGGCTCCAATACCAGCGTGCTCCCAAGCTGCTCAGCATGCAGGAAACACAGAAAACACTACCCAGTGCTCGCGTGAGAAACCCCAGCAAGGCTGGCTGTATCAGGCCAACGACTTGTCTCCTGTGGACATTATAATGTGACAAACCCAGGGTCTCTTATTCTGAGTAAGGTCCTCAGGTTTGGAACAGGAAGAGAGAAGGGGTCAGCTGTAGCATCTCTGTTCATGTCCTGTGTAACCTTGTATCCTAGGCCAAAGGTCACTTCAAGTCAAGGACAGCTTGGTTCTGTGGAAAGTAAATGTTTTTCTGAACGTTGCCACCTCGCCACCTGGGTCCCATTTGGGAGGAGGAAAATTAAAGGATACATACAGCAACCTAGTGGCAAAAACAAGACCTCTACATTTGGTTTCTGTTCTATTTTTATGACAGAAACCAAACCCAGATGGAGGGGTTGAATAGATAGCGTGAGACAATGACAGTCACACTAGTTATTTCTTTTTTAAATTCTTGAATCTATAATCACTACCCAGATATTCCTCCAGAAGACAGCTGAATTCCGTACTTTTACACTGAGTGTTACAGATACTTGGAATATGACTAACTCTGGTGCGAGCAATCCTGAACAATCTAAAAAAAAAAAAAGTGACAGCAGAGCAATAAACCAGGGGCTAATGTCTTCTGCTGAAATGCGTGGATGGAAAAGGACCTGGCATATAAATGAAATCTGCCGGGACCTCTCTGAGCCCACTGAGTGCCAAGCCAGGTTTGGTTCAGCGGATTCGGCTTGCCGGGCGGCTATGCCCCTTCTCCCTTCACACATCGAGGGGGCCCCCTCCTAGGCGGGTGCTACTGCCTTACAAGAGTATGTTTTTAGAATTTGAAGGAAAAAACTTGAACTCACACTGATAGAGTTTTTGCAGAGGGAATCCTCCCTAGAATTCAAATATTAAAATTATGGTATTCGTGAATTAGTTCATTCAGCTAGCATGTATTGTCTATCCATTGAACACACGGCTTGTTAGTTGGGTGGGCACTCACTTCTTGGCCATTAGATAGCAGCGCTGAAAAATCTGCAGACTTTTCTCTGTCGTGCCTGGAGGGGATCAGGGCTTTGCACCCCCGTTGCATGCAGGTGTTTCCTTATTCAGAAAGAGGGCTGAAGGCTGCTCCAAACAGAGAACTCTGTCATCTCCAGAACAGCTCTTCTTAGAGGAGCTCTTGCTGAATTGCTCTCCCTTTCTTCTCGCATTCAAAACTGACTCTGTAGGTCTGGAGCTTAATTGGAGAAATACTTTAAATTCCACTGATAGGTGGCCCTTCACTGATTCTTGGAAGCGGAAAAATATTTTGCTTTGGTCTGAAGCAGCTCCAGGGACAATGCACAACATTCAGCCTCTTGCACCAAGTGGTCCAACAGCTGCAGGTTATTACAGGGGCTGGAGAACATTCTGTATTTAAAATGAAATCGCTACACCTGACAGCGGCTGTAAAAGCATCTGTGCAGGAGGGAGAAATGGTTCCCACGGAAAAGCGCCTTTGAAATGTTACACACCAGGACCGAGCCCTCCCGCTGTGAGGCAGGGTGCATTTGTCGGCATCCCACAATTGTTCCCTGTGCAATCTCTAATTACTTATTTGGATTGCCACATTTCTTTTCTCCAAGCAGGCACAAGGGTTTGCTTGCCATCCACCTACTCTTGCTTTTGAAAAGTACGGTCACGTGACGAACCATAACTATTAATGAAGACACTCATTAAATAAAGTCATATATATTTAGAATATTCATCCCTGCTGAACTTTCTTACATTAGCATCAAAATGGTTAGAAGGATAAAAAGCCATGAGAATTCCAGATAGGGCTTTAATCCGAAAGCATAGAAAAACCAAACTAACTATATCCCCAAGGCACTCGAGGGCCTATTTTTCTTGCCGGGCAAAAACATAATCTTGGTCCCTAAGAATCATACCTGACATTTCTCTTGATTTAATTAGATGCAAAAAAGGAACAAAGCCATATTTAAATGAAAGAACATGAATGCCTAATTATTTTTGTTGCAAATGATCTGCATGTTTTCCTTACCTTCGTGTGGCTTGCCGATCCTTTTACAAAATGACCTTACCTACGTTATCTTATTTGAATCGCTCAGCCATCTTGTGAAGAAAAATAGGTGGCAGGAGAGACTGTCAGCGTTTTGCAGGTGAGGGAACTGAGGCTTTAAGAGAGCTGGCCGTGACACTCTGCACCCAAAGTAAGGATTTAATCTTTGCTGCTTTCCGGAAGGAACTGAGGCTGTTTGCCAGTACAGCTAATACTTGTGTGTGTGAGTGCCTTGGTCTAAGTATAGAGGCAAAGGTAGCTGGAAGATTAAACAAGAAAAGAATGAAATGGAAAATGGACTAAGAGGGGATGAGACTAACTAGAGAAGTTATGCAAAAGTGTGGTTCAGTGCAGCAAAGTCAGCCCCATGTACCGTAAGGTGGAGGTATCCAACGAGCAGCTGTCCTATGTGCGACACGTCATGATTTCTCAAAAGATGGCGCATAAGAATTCTTTGGCACCCAAGCTGGTCACCAGGCATTGCTCTTAGCAGATATTGTAGTTAGAACATGGAGTAACAATAAGACCCTCACAAGTTTGAGATAAAGTTAACCTCTGGGACTAAATGAGGAAGTATCAAAAGATAATGAGTGAAGTCAGTAAATTATTGACTAAGGAGACAGAGATGCCCTAAGGTAATCAATGTGTTATATCAGGACATCGGTATTAACTTACCTGAGGCTGAAGATAATAGGTATTATTAACCTGGAGGAATATGAATCAGTTGTGTTTGCTTTATCTAGGGAAGAATGACTGTTAACAGGACGGGGCTGGCTGAACACAGCAGGAATTTGGCAGTTGGGGGGTGGGAGGAAGAAAGTAACTGGCAGCCACTGAAATCCTCTATTATGGGACAGGATGCTTCATCAGCGACTGTGGGGCCTGGGAATCCCTATGCTCTGATTTCATGCTCATCACGCAGCCTATAAGGGACCTAGAACAATGGAAGGGGCTGCTGAGATTGGAGTAAATAGTCTTCGGAGAGATCTAGTCCTCCTTATAAAGTAATAACTTAGCATTCTGGTTTAGATTTCAGGTCTTTGAGGACAGCAGGTGTGAGTCTGTCCTCCCATGATGCAACCAATTCCAGTGGTTCTGGATCAGCGAAGCAGAACCCTGATCAAGACGTGTGACGAGCATGCCAAGGCTCTCTGTCCATTCTGACCATCCTGTCTGGTGGACAGTCAGTCTTCTTTGATCACAGCTCCGACGATCTCCCATAGTGACAGTGGATGTAATGCTTTTTTCTTTTATTTAAATGATTAAGTTACTTGTGGCATGTAGGGCAGTAGTCTGGTTCAAGGGCAGATGCAGCCCTATACTAGGACTGGAGAGAATAGGGGTTCTTGTCTTGGTGTTACCACTAGCCACACCTTTGAAATTTCAAGCTATTTAACCTCGGTCTAGGTTTCCTCATCTATACACTGAAGGGATTTCACCTTATTATCTTTGTAATTTTCCCAAGGCCGCTAAGCTGATCAGTGACAACTGGACCTTTACTCCATTACCCTCGTCCTACTTTACTTCTCTCTGTGTAAACTCGGGAGCAGAGCATGGGTTGGTGAGGGGAATGTCCCAAGGAAAAAGTAAGATAGTTTGAAGTGGATTCCCCTTCTCCTTAACTGGTTGGAATCAAGGTAGATTATGCTCAGATTTTTGTTAGCTACGTGAAAACCTTGTAAATTAAGAATTATTTCAACCACAGCCCAGCCTCCAACCTTCTTCATCTCACTGGACACGTGTTGAGAATGATAATGATAGAAAATTATATCTGTATATTGCATGCTGGGATAAACGCATGGAGCTGCATGTGGCCACCCCAAGGGATGAGGGACTCAGTATTTCGGCCCCACCTGTAACATTTGCCTAAATACACTGGCTGGAATGCTATGTCACCAGCCCTCTCAAACCAGGGCACTACCAGGAATAAAACTAGATTCAGTTATCTCCTCTTCCTGTGATCTATCTCTGATTAGTAGAATAATTTCTTCTCATCCAAAACTAGAGATGCAGGTCACAACCTCCCTCTGTTCTCTATTATATAATGATGGTTTAGTGCATAAGGGCTGCTGTTCAGAAGGAACATGCTTCTTTTGTTTGGTGTCTTTATGTAAAGGAAGGGCATGTTCTATAGCAATATACACAGTATTGCCTATTTTGTTGTTGCTTACTTCTACATTTATCATGACTACTGTCTTCTTTCAGCATGATTTATTGAATGGTATAATAGGCTTTTTTCCTTCATGATTAACATCCTAACAGATGGTAAGGAAGCCAACTTCAATCATTTGATACATTCTAGCAATCTTTTTGTATGTACCATAGAAAGCAGAGTCATCCTTATAAAGTCTTTTCCAGTAGTAATACTCGAAATTTTAAGTCCCATCTCCAAATCTCCTAACTTTGCATTGTTAATACGTAATAACTTACTTGAATGCCACTGTTCTGACAGCAGAGATGGAAGATCAGTCCAGTTAGTACATTTTTTCTTGTTGTTTACTTTTTAAATGAAGTGTAGATTACATACAATAAAGTGCTAGTGCATTTTTTTGCACAGCCCCTTAGCTCAAGTCTGCTCATGTTTGCACGCCTTCCGCAGGTGTTTTTGGCAAACCTCTCGAGTATGAGGGACCATACTTGATCTTTTTTAAAAAAATTATTCAGTTTATTTATTTAATATTTTATTTTGGGGGGGTGAGGTAATTAGGTTTATTTATTTACCTTTGGAGGAGGTACTGGGGATCGAACCCAGGACCTTGTGCATGCTAGCATGTGCTCTACCACTTGAGCTATTTCCTGCCCCGATACTTGATCTTCTTTCTCCTCATTTTCTTTTTCTCACCTTATGATTGTTATCTCTTCCTTTCCTATTTCTCTGAACCTGAATCTGTTTTTTTTCATTTTTGGCACATTCCCCTTAAATTTCCTTCTTTCTCCTTTCCTCATTTTCTCTCTTCCACTTTTTACTTAGTCTGTATTTCTCTATACCATTTCTTTATTTCCATGATAATAATTACATTCATTATTCTTCCCCACATTCACAAGGGGTTGCTAAGCTTCTAATCTGTGGAGGCTTATCATTCCCACCTCATGACAGGCCCTCCTTCCTACTTTGCTGATTCCACATCTGATGGGTGAGGTTACTAGGGGTGGATCGTGGAGGCAGTTCCTAGTTTCAGTGTCCGAGGAGCAGGGTTTCCTAGCCAATGAGGAAGTCAGTGGTCTTACTAAAGACCAAGATGAGAAATGCAACCACAGTGTGAGAACAGTGGGGGTGGGGAAATGTTAGCAACCAAGATGTGGGGCTGGTGGCTCCAAGTGGTAGGTAGGATGATAGATTTGGAGAAAGTCTAAGAGCTAATGAATAAGATACTGAAAGAGCTATTTTTATGATTCTGGTTCTAGTTACCTCTTATCGTGTAACAAACCACCCCAACCTCAGTGCCATAAAACAACACAAACCATTCACTATTATTACCTCTCAGAATTGTGGGGTTGATTCGTTTTGTGGGGGGTTAATTAGGTCTCTTATGTGGTTGCAGTCAGATAGGGGGGCTGGGGTTAGAATCTGGGGTTCATACTGGCTGTCAGCTAGGACTTCAGTTGGGGCTGTCAGTCAGAACACCTCCATGTGACTTCTCCATGTGATCTGGGCTTGTGTACAGCATGGCAGCTAGGCTCCAAAAACATTTTTCCAGAGAAAAATCTAGGAGGATACTGCATTGCCTTTTATGATCTAGTCTTGGAAATTACATAGTATCACTTCTCTATACTCTGTTGGTTGAGGTAGTCACGAAGGTCACGAAGGTTCAAGGGGAAGAGACGTAGACTCCACCTCTTGATGGGAGATGACAAGATCGCATTGTTAAAAGAGCATGTGGGAAGGGAGATACTGTTACGGCCATCTTTGGGTGATATGGTCTGCCAGAGTCTGCCCTCTGCCAGCTGACTTAACACCCCTTCTGCCTGCAAAATACACTCATCCCCTCCCCAAGACCCCCAAGTCTCAATGCTTTATGGCATCAGGACAGTTTGGGAGGAACCAACACAGAGGATTTCCCTCATGACTCTCTCTGTCCTTTGCTTTGATCAGAGAGAGTTTCTCTTGGACTTTTTCCTGTCTGTGCAACTTAAGCAGTTCTGAGTTCCAGACTTTTCCTGCATCTATGACAAGAGATGTGGAAGGGAAAAAACCCCAGGACGCTCATTATCTTATTGGACTTTCTTGGAGTTTCGACTTCCCTTTCCAGTCTACCTGCTACTATTTCCTTTCAGTCTTCATTAGTTTCCCTATGTATTCTGTCTAGAGTTTTTAGATGAATTCAGTGGGAGAGAGATTGTGAGATCTGCTCACTCTATCTTGACTGGAACCAGATCCATAAGCCATTTCTTAACTTTAGATGTTTCTGTCACCTGGGAATGAGAAACCATTTTATTTTCAAACTGAGCAAGACCTGTCACCTTTATATTTAAGTGTTTGTTCTTTAGCTTATCTTCATACACTCTCATTTTATGGTAGGCAGCTGGAAGAGGCCAGGTGGCACTTCCAGCACTGTGCTTGAACATTCCATTGGCTAGATCACACAGTTCATTGGTACGTTTTCTATTTCCTGAGTTATCATGGGTATTAGTGTTGCTAAACTTCCCACCACAATATAAAAAAGCCTCCTTTCTTCCAGATTCCAATGACATTTTCCTCATATTTATTTTAGTCTTCACTAACAGACCTTCAAGGCCAGCCCCAAAGACAGTGCACGAGTTTTAGGTTTTTATTACCCCCACTCTGGTTCCAGAATCTGTATCAGTTAGAGTTTGATCAGAGGAGCAAAACCACTCCGAGGTAAACAAGGAACTTACTGTGGGGGTTAGAACATGCCTGATGACGGGAGCTGGTTATGCTCTCTGTGCAGTCCACATTCCCTGAGTCAGGACTTGGGCCTGAAGTCAGCAGGATGGACCAGCTTCATGCGGGGAGGTTGCATGTGAGCTGGACACGTGAAGACAGCAGGCACACCCCAGAACCTGCCTGGTGGATGAGCTGGAACCCATGTGTCCCACCTCCATCTCTCATGCCACCAGTCCTCCAATTTGATGACGAAGATGATCTGCAGAAGAGCTGGTGCCCTTTGTAATGGAGTTACACACAGTCCTTTAGGATTCAGAGATGCTGAAGAAGCAGTTGGAGGAACTGGAGGCCAAGCTGTTGCCCGCAGAGGCACTGCCTTGTGTTTGAGCTGACATAGCATCTGACCCCGCACCAACCTTCTGGCTTCCGACAAACGTGGCTGCCATCCCACTGCTGCCTTCCAAATGTTGCTCAGGTTTTGTGGGATGCGTAGTTCCAGCTCAGCTACACTGACATCATACACAGCTGCAAAATCTCAAAGCTGCCGGCAAGGGATTAGGAGCACAGCCCGAGAATGTACAGTGTTTGTCCATCTGTAATGGCAGACTGGCCAAATATTTGAGGATGTGTGTAGATCAAGTGCAAAGAACTCAGGCAAAGGTAGGAAAAAGTTAGTATTTAATAAATCATTGATATTAGATATCTAACAAATGAAAATGAATAAATGTCCAGAATAAATTTGAATAAAATTATCAAAAATGATTATTAATGCTATTCTTGTGTATGCCAAACTAAGATGTTAATTGGTTTTCTGCATTCGTTTGCTAGGACAGCCACAACAAAGTGCCACAGACGAGGTGGCTTAAGCAACAGAAATTTATTTTCTCATGGTTCTGAAGCTGGAGGTCTGAGATCAAGATGTCGGCAAGGTTGGTTTCTTCTGAGGCCTCTCCCCTTGGCTTGCAGACGGCTGCCTTCCTGCTGTGCGTTCAGATGGTCATCTCTCCGTGCCTGCACCTGTTGGTGTCTCTGTCATCCTAATCTCCTCCTCTTATAAAGACACCAGTCATTGGATCAGGGCCTACTCTGAAGACTCCACTTTAACTTAATTACCTCTTTAAAGGTCCTGTCTCCAAATACAGTCATGTTCTGAGGTAGTGAGGCTTAGGACTTCAACATTTGAATTTTGAGGGGGAGGTAATTCAGCCTGTATCATTTGCCGCAGTACAATAAAGTTTGAGAAACGCTACATGCTCTGTTTTCTTCTTGGAAATTCACAAAGTCCATCTGTATATGAAAGATGACACAAGTCTGAAAAATATCGAAGATTCATCTTTCACACACCCCATTGCTTTATTCCTTAATTGTCAGTAATCCTAAACTGCCTTTCGTCTTTTGTACATTGGCTGTAGTATTGAATGATTGCGTGGTGATCCCGTCCACCGGCTGGTGCTGACGGTCAGGCAGGGAGATGGACGTGAGGTGGAGGAAAGCGAGTACAAACCAGAACCTGGGTCTGACTCTCATCAGAACCTGTGTTGGGCTCTCACCCCGTCCAAGCCTCAAGCTCTGGAGGTGCTTGGTGAATAGCTGTAGAAGAGCTGTGCTGAGAGATCACTTTGTAAGTGGGAGGAGGGTTGGCCCTTGCCATGTGGAATTGCCCTTCCACCGGTACTAAGGGCATCTTCCAGATTGCTAGGGGCTGGGAATGTCCTTGCTCACCTATAGCTGCTGGCCAGGGTGAGTGGCCTTGTATGGCCCAACTTCTGCTCATGTCTTTGTTTTCTTGTTCTTTGCAGGTGAGGCGAAGAGCAAAGCTGTGGATGCCACTGGGGTGTGACAGGCAGCTGGGCAAGGATCCATCCAGGAAGGTGAGGCCAGGTCTGAGTGGGTGGGGATGGGTAATAAAGGTTACTGGCCTTGCATGGTCAGCTAGTTCTGCAGTGGCAGTGGCAAAAAGAGTCCCCTGCCACGCCCCGGTTCCAGATTCCACATCAGCCGTGTAGGTGTTTACACCACCTGCTCGGGCCTTTCCTGAGTCGTGGCCTATTTTCTGCTTCCTCTTCTTCCCTGTACAACCTAATGCTCATTTCAACTAGAGTCCTTTCCCTGGGCCCTGGGTCCCATTCTGAACAACTCCTGTGGCTCTGGCCTTGCATGAATTGTCTGAGGCAGACCCCAGACTCACTCTACACCTCAGCCGAGTGAGGACCCTCCCTGCCACCCTGGCACCTGCGGAAACAGATGGTTCTCTCTGTTCCTGTAGTGCGCTCGTCCTGAATCCCCTCCCGGTGCCCCAGGCGGGATTTGTCCATTTCTGCTGTCAGCTGTGCTTTCACACGGGTATCTTCGCGGCCTAGTGAAGGTCTATGCTTTAATGAAGCATGTGTCTCAGCAGTGACTGGTCCGGCAGGTTGGCACAGGAATTACTGCTTCTCCGGGGCAGGGCACAGAGCGAGTGGCTCCACGTGCACTATCTCTGCTCCTCATGAAGGCCCGGAGAAGACGAGCTCCTGGAGAGCAGCTTCTCGTGGCCAGAGTCTGTCCGAGCGTCGGCTTGGGCCCCGGCCTGTCTCCCGACTCCAGGGCCATGGCCCTCGCACAAGCCTCAAGGCCCTACTAGCTTATGTTAAAACAGCCAGAGCTCAGCATTGTCCTCACTCTCTACGGATTTACTGCATTTCCCCATAAATCACAGTTCAACATCCCCCCAGTAGCCTCTGTCAGAATGCTCCCCGTGAAATTCCAAACACTCAGTTACACGAAAACCACTCCTATTCCGAACCCCATTCCCGCTGAACTGCTTTGGGAAATATATATATATATATACTTCTTTAAAAATTGAAGTATACTCAGTTTATAATGTGTCAATTTCTGGCGTACAGCACAATGCTTCAGTCATACATCAACATATATGTATTTATTTTCATAATCTTTTTCACTGTAAGCTACTACACGATATTGAATATAGTTCCCTGAGCTTTATATACAGTATAAACTTGTTTATCTGTTTTATATATACCAGTCAGTATCTGCAGAAACAGACTCACAGACACAGAAAGCAAATTTATGGTTACCAGGGGAGAAGGGGATGGGAAGGGATAAATTAGGAGTTTGAAATTTGCAGATACTAATGGGAAGTATATTGTTTCTAAATGAAAACTGCCACATAAATGTGGGAGGAGGTGTGATGCTCCTCTCTCCCTGCGCAGCCTCCATCTGCTACCTGTGCAGCTTTCTTTTCCAGAATCTCCCTTTCTCATCGCTGCCTCAGACAGACCGCCCCCTGCCTCTCACAGAGGGTATCGGCATCTTCAGCCGACATCCCTTAAAACCTTATACACATCTTTTCTTTATATATTTTAAGAACAAAATAACACATTTAAGGACATACCCGTTTAACTAAATAGGCTTAATTGTGGGGGTTATCGCAGCAGTGTTTGTTAGGTGGAGTTTGGTGTTCTCGTTTCACGGCATTAAGAGAGGCTAGGTGGAAGACTTTATATTCCTTTAGGTCAGTTTACAAGGCAGTTTTACAAATGTTCTCATTGGGCCTTTAAGAATCTCTAAGAGGGTTAGACAAGTTGGTATTTTACAGAAGAGGATCCCGGCTCCAAGTGGGTAAGTGACTGTCCATGGTCCTGCAGCTGATTTGGAGAGAGGGGGTCTTCTGGTCTAAGATTAGTGCACTTTGAATCCACTACAGACCAAATTCATGTCCCTTTTATCCAGAGGGTGACTGACTTCTGTGGACCAGTGAGCCATGATGAAATAAAACCTCGTTCTCCTTCCCCCATTCACAAAAAAACAAGAATTCTGGACTGCGCATACTGTTTCGCCGGCTGTCAAATGACAACAGAGCTGTGGCTGAAATGACCACAAAGCCGCCTTGAATTGCGTTGAGTCTGGGAGGTGGATGGAGCACACCGTCTCTTCCTCCAGCTTCCTAGTCTCCTGGTGCGCAGGTAAGGAACATTGATTTGCACCGAATGCAGGAGGAATCGCCAGGTCAGTGGGGGTCAGAGCCCACCCTGGCCTCCAGAAAGCTTCTCATTTCCTTGCTGCTGCCAGAAAGGAAAGAAAGAGCCTTGGATCCAATCTCTCTCCAGGGATCCTTTTATAGGTAAAAGATACAGTCTGAGAGTCTATGCCCTCCTACTGGTTTTGTCCATGTTAAGTGAGACCTTACGGAACAAAGCAGCCATGCAAAGAGCTGCAGAAGAACGTTCTAGGAAGAGAGAACAGGAAATGGAAAGCCCTGAGGAGAGAATGAACAGGGCAAGTTTTAGACACAGGAAGGAGACCAGTGTGATGAAAGCAGGGTTCAACAAACTTTTCTTGCAAAGGGCCAGCTAGTAAATATTTCAGGCTTTTAGGGCCACTTGGTCTCGGTTGCAACTCCTCTGCTCTTGTAGCACAAAAGCCGCTCTGGACAGTGCATACACGAATGAGCATGGCTGGGTCCCAAGAAAACTTGATTTCTGGACACTGGACATCTGATAATTGAGCTGTCTATCATTTTCACATGTCACAAAATAATGTTCTTCTTTTGATGTTTTCCCCAACCGTTTAAAAATGTAAAAGCCATTCTCAGCTCAGGGCCTGTCGGCTGGATTTTGCCCGTGGACTGTAGTTTGCTGACCCCTGGACTAAAGCATGGCAAATGAGTTGGGGTGAGAGAGGGGAATCCCAGATGGATTGAGAGAGGGAGAGGTAGGCACGGGCCAGACCACATGCAGGGGTTTTGTAGGCCACTGAAGTGAGTGTGGATTTTATTCTAATTGCTATGGGAAATGCCTCTGCACACTTTAGGCAGGAGTGTGATATGTTTTAGTAACAGTCTGGTACATGTAGGTCCAGAGTGGATAATATCATTCAAAGTGAGAAGACACATGCTCAAGTCGTGTTAATGACTCTGTGAGAGGATATGTGTGTATGTGTGTATTCATATTCTTGTTGAACCACATGAAATAGCTAAAGTTTTTCTACTGATTAAGATTTATCAAGATCATTGGCGTTATTGGTACTCTGAAAACACATTTAGTTTTCATCTATTTAGTGGTCTTCATTAAAAGCATTAATACATAAATCAAACCATCATATTGTACACCTTAAAGTTATACAGTGATGTATGTCAATTATTTCTCAATAAAACTGGAAAAAAAGAATTAATACATCAAAAAAGATTTTTAAAAATTATCCTTAGCTATAGGGAGAAAAAAAATAACAAACTTACTTGGTAACTTTGCCAGAATTAATAAAGAACTAGTCTTCATGTGCCGTTCCATATTCTCCCAATCTCTTGATCTCACTTGGCACTGAATCAGAATTAAAATGTACGAAACACCGAAGTCAGGAATTGGCTGGATATTGGCAAATTATCAACTTGAAAAAGGAGATGAATCACCCTGGACCCCATATGGGACCACATAAGACCATGAGGTTGAGATGAGAGATGATAAAAATCTAACCAGCCCAGAATCTAGGTGTTCAGTAGACAGTTGTAGGGTTAAAGAGTTTATACCTACTTGACTGTGAACTTAGAAAGGTAGAGGTGGTTAGTCAGTACTTACTGATATTGTATATACTGCAAAAGCATAAATCTGACCACAGTTCTTGGCCTCCGAAGGCTCTGGGGAGAGTCCTTCCCTGCCTCGTCTAGTTTCTGGTGGCCCCAAGCATCCCTTGGCTTGCTGCGCCATCACTGTATGCTCTGCCTTTGTCTTCACATGAGCTTGTCTTTAGTGGGGTTATCTTCTCCTCTTCTGACTTCTGTAAGGACACTTGTCTTTGGATTGAGGGCCCACCAAGATGACCCAGAATGATTTCATTTCCGGATTCTTAACTGTCAAGAAGTCTGCTGCCATCTTTGTTTGTGTTCCTTTTTGTATAATATCTTTCTCTTCTCCAGTTGCTCTTAAGGTTTTTCTCTTTATCATGTGTTTTCAGAAATGTGCTTATGATTTGCCTCGCTGTGTTTTATTGTTTGTTTGTCCTGCTTAAGGTTTGTTGAGCTTCTTGCATCTATGGGTTTCTTCAAACTCAGAAAATTTTTGGTCATTATTTCTTCAAAGATTTTTTTTCTGGCCTCCCCTCTCCTCTTTCCCCTCTCTCTGGGATTTCAGTTATTTATATATAGGTCAGATTGCTTTGCATTATCCCACAGGGTCACTCAGTCTCTGTTTATTTTTTCTCTGTGTTTTTTTAAAAAAATAAATCTATGCTTCATTGTGGATAGATTGTGTTACTATTTCTTCATATTCCCTTCGTACCTAATCTGCTGCAAATCTTACCCAGTGAATTTTTTTAAACAACTTTTTATTTTAGAAGAGTCGTAGATTTACAGAAAAAATTGCAAAGATAATACAGAGAGTTTGTGTATACTCCTCACTGAGTTTCCCCTGTTGCCAACTTTTTACAGTACTGCAGTGCATTTGCTACAGCTAATGATATACTAACCCTGATACGTTACTATTAACTAAAGTCCATATTTTATTCAGATTTCCTTAGTTTTTACTCAGTGTCCTTTTTCACATCTAGGATGCCACATTAGGCTTGTAGCTATCATGCCTCCTTAGGCTTCTCTAGGAGCCTGTGTCAGTTTCTCATGCTTTTTTGTTTTGGATGAGTTTGACAGTTTCGAGGAGGTATTTTGCAGAATGTCCTCAGTTTGGGTTGGTCTGATGTTTTCCTCATGGTTAGACTGAATGTGTTAGTTCTTTATTGTTGCAGTAACAAATTGCTACAAACTTAGTGGCTTAAACAACACAACGCAAATTTATTTCTTACAAATCTGTAGGTTGGAAGTTGCAAGAGTCTCACTGGGCCAGAATCAAAGTGTCAGCAGGGCTGTGTTCCTTTCTGAAAGTTCTGGGGGATTCAGTGTCCTTGCCTTTTCCAGCCTCTAGAGGCCACCTGCAGTTCCTTGGCTGGTGGTCTCTTAATCCATCTACAAACTGAGCAATTCTTTCTGACTCTGCCTCCATCCTCACATCTCTCTCTCTGTCTCTGGTGACAAAGCAGTAAAACACCTCCACTTTGAAGGACTCATGTGATTAGACTGGGTTCACCCAGATAATCCAGGATAATCTCTGAATCTCAGGGTCCACACCCTTAATCTCATCTGCAAAGTCCCTTTTCCCATAAGGTAATATATTCAGGGGTAATATATTTTGGGGGCCATTATTCTGCCTACAACATTGGAGTTCTGAGTTTTTGAGAGGAGGAACACAGAGTCATTCTCATTACATCATGCTAGGGGTTGATGCTGTCAACATGATTTATCACTTATGATGTTAACTTTGATCACTTGGCAAAGGTAGTGTGTGTCAGGTTTCTCCACTGTAAAGTCACCTTTGCCCCTATTTCCATACTGTAGTCTTTGGAAAGAATTCACTGTCTGCATCCCAAACTTAAGGGATGGGGGTTGCTACGCTCTACCTCCTTGAGGGAGCTGGACCTACATAAAATTATTTGAAATTCTTCTATATGAGTATTTGCATTAATTAATTAATTATTATTGAATTATATCAGTATGGACTCATAGATATTTATTCTACGCTTTGGGTTATAATCCAGTACTTCTTCTTTTTTCTTTTTTTGGTTCAAACTGTTTCAACATAGGTCTTTCAGTTGGCTCCTATGTTCCTTTGACATACCTCCATCATTTTTGGGTTCTTTTTGAGAACTTTCTTGCTTTCTGGCCCCAGGTTCATCTTGCATTCTCCCTGCCCCAGCCCTAGAATCTGTATTTTCTCCAAGGAGCTCTGGTTTCTTTTACTGGAGAATGGATTTAGAAACCAAGATCTGGCTCTGGATTCATCCAGTCAAACCTTCCTTTCAGATGGTGTAGTTTTTATCTTAGAATTTTCATTTGGTTCTTTTTGATATCTTCCCTTTTTTTTTTTTTTTTTGCCTCATTAGGGTCATATTTTCCTTTAAATATGTGTTCACAATTATAAGAGCTTTTGAAAAAATTTTGTCTGCTAGTTCCATCATCTCTGGCTTTTTATTTGTATCTATTCCTATTGCTTTTCTTCTTGATTATGGATCAAATTTTCTTACTTCTTGGCATGTTTAGTAATTTTTGTTAGATTTTAGACAGTGTGTGTTTCATGTTGCTGAATGTCTGAATTCTTTTTTTTTTTTTTTTTTTTTGGTCTTACTTTAATGAGTTTTTGGCTTTGTTTAGGCAAATAGTTTTACTTGCAATTTAGCTTTATCCCTTTAAGACCTGTTTTTAATTTTTCTAAGAGGTATAGAAAGTAGCCTTCACTCCAAGGATTGTTCAGCCCTACCAGAGACGTGTAAATGACCTGAATGTTCAGTAAGACCTCTCCATTCTGCCTGTTGGGAATTTGATCAGTTGTAAGGTCTGTGTAAGCTCCGGGAATATTTCATTTATGATGCCCCAGCCATTCTTTGTCCAGCATTTTGGAGTACTTGTTTCTACATGCCTGGTCCAGTACTCAGCAATATTAGAGGGGACTGTACAAATTTCTGGAGCTCTTTTTTTCTGTGTAACTACCTTTTTTTGAGAACTCTGCCTCACAGCTTCCAGCTGTCTAAGCTTCTCTGATGTCTGATCTTTGTTTCCTGCATTTCTTCCCTGGTTCTCTTCAGGTCCCCTGTCGCTGCAGCTGCAGGATGGAAACTGCTTCCAATGGAAAGTGCAGGGCTCACTTTATTTGATTCCCTTTTCTCTGGGATCACTGTCCTGTGCTGCCTGTTGTTCAATGCCTGAAAAACAGTTGTTTCGTACATTTTTCCAGCTTTCTTGTTGTTTACTGCAGGTTGTCAAGTCTAGTCCTTATTACTCTTTCATGGCCAATCTATCCCTTCATTTCTTAATTGTGGTGATGTCTTGCTATAGATTTTCACATTATATCTTTGTTCACATACTGTGCTAGACATCGGGGTGCCTTTTCAATTTGAAATGTCATGTTCCTCAAAATTTCCTGAGGAATTTTCTTATGCCTCTACTAATTTCCTGTCCCCTGTTGCCTCATTTCTCATTTTCTAGAATTTCTATTAGATATCAGATCTGTTGCACTGAGTATCCATTTTTCTTATTTTTTCCTTTTATCTATTTCCTTATTATTTTATTATACTTTATATTGAGATTTACTTGACTTTATGTTCTAATTATTCTATAGAATTAAAAAAATTTCTGACATATTTTTAATTTCTAGGAACTTACTCTCTAATTATTTTTTTTACATCATTTTGTTCTGATTTCATTGATACAATATCTTCTTTCACATCTTTAATGATGTTAAAGTTTTTTTACATTGTCTTTCCTGCATCATCTTTGTTTCCTCTGAGTTCTTTATTCTGTTTGTTTTCATCATGGTTGTATTAGAGTGTCTCTTAGCCCTTAGGTTATCCCCTGGGTGTTCCCTCTTGAAAGTAAGGCACCAAAAGGCTAACCTGACCAGAAGCTCTGTGTCCCTACCTGTGTTGACCTTAGACACTGGTGATCTTCACTGTGACAAATTGGGGGACCAGTTGGTGTTTTTACCGAGGCCCTGTAAATATCACTGTTTGCAAGTATTTACTCTGGGGTAGCACCCTCCAATCTCTTCTATTGGCATTTCAGTCTAGATGTTGGTGTTCTGGGGCTGAGCAGTAGAAAGGAAACAGAGATTTCACTGTTTAGCACACAGACTCCCTCAGTTCTCTTGCTTCAGTTGGAACCCCTCCATCTTTGCTCAACTCAGTCTCTGGAGGGAGAAGAGACGTCAACAGACTGCTCGGGAGCTGGAAGAGGGTGGAGAGCTGGAGGGGTCTAACTGCTCCTTACGGAGATTTTTAATTTAATCTTGCTGCCCCCTGCCCAGTTTTCCCCACTTTTGTGGTTCTGTATGGAAAATTAGCTCACGTTTCATAGGTATTCCTCCAACTCCCTTTGCGGGTTCTAGGTTTGACCTTTGTTCTCTCTGCTCAGTCTTTGATATTCCTCTTTCCAGTTCTGTCTCCAAATACTGTGGGTACAGACATCTCTTGGTTTCCTAATGATGGATATGCATCTGTGTTACCTGCTCTTTTTGATGTTTCTTGGTGAATTTTAGAGAAAGTGGTTGGGAGGGTATGTCTTTACTCCATCATTCTGAAACCAGAGTCTCCCACATATTTGTAGCAGAAAACATGACCCGCCATATTATGGATTCTTATAATTCCTTTATTTTTGTTTAATGAAAGCCTAAACTTGGAGAAAAGTGAAATTTTCATCTAATTTGAGCTTTACACTGGCTAATAGGAAGAAACAAACTATATGGAAAAAGGGTTATAGGTCATCAAACATCTGGATAAAATACTAGTTTAGCACACAGGTGTTTTCATTACATGACCACAAGCTAAACATCTGGATATTAGATATTTTCTTTTTAGTTTTCTCCAGCCGTTTGGTATCATGGGATAGTCATAGCCATGTAATTAAAGTAGCTGGTGAGTGGAATGCTGAGTCAATAAATAACTTGAGGCTACCCTTCTCTGCCTCTTGAATGTGGCCATGAATAGATCTAATCCGCTGCATCAGCCCGTTCACCAGTGCACACCCTGACTTAAGAGTGTCCAAGGAATTCACATTGCACACATTGATCTGGTGCCTATAACTTTTCTCTTTCATTTCTATGGTGCCAAAGTATCACAGGGAAATGGTTCTCAGCGTATAGGTTTAGAGGCTGAAGAGCTGCCTCGGAGATCTTATTAAATGCACATATTTTTTCCACATGTTGGATGTTGGAGTCTTTCTGCTGACCCCCCCCATATCCAATTTTTAATTGAAAAAACCAGTTTCCTAACTTTACCCATATATCTACTGAATAATTCAACAAAATCCCTTTGGCCTAAACACAGAACTGGCCTGGACTATAGGACCAGGTGAGTTTGTTAGATGCATCTTCTGTGTGGGATGACAGGACATTTTAAAGTCTGAAAGCTTCTGTGAAGGATTATTAAAGCTGGCTGTTAAGTACACACATACACACACACACACACACACACACCAATCCATCTTTAATTACTCATTTATTTTTAACCTCTTTAAGGTGTGGCTCAAATCCCACTACCTGTGTGAAGGCTTCTGAGCCTCTCTTTCCATAGTCCTTGCTATGCTTCGTTGTTTACTGTGTGGAACTGTTTACTTTTGTGCTTGACTGATGAAAGTGTCACATTGATGTCATGTCGTGATGTCCATTAGGACACTGTCACTCAGTGAATAATTCTTCAGAAGAGGTACAGAGAAAACTGGATGAAGGTCTCGACTTTTCCTGAGGCCACTGAAAGGATGTCGCGGAGGTACAAGTGAATGTTGAGCAGAAATGCACACAGCATTTTATTAAAGCATATTCCGTGTGCTGGACTCCACCAGCGACTTGCTTCCCTCCTGTGAGTGCATCCAGTCTTCCTGGAAGGAAGCCGTGTTGGTTCTTTAAGATGACGTAGAAGGATTCATCAGGAGGAAGCAGAGAACCCTGCTCTGCTTCCTCCTGAAGGCGGGCTCAGGCTGGCATGAGAGCAACATCCTTTATTCCCATGGCTTTACACTTTAGGAAATGCCTTCTGACCATTTAGGTACAGAGAGGGCTACGATGAGCCCTTCCCACAGGGAGAGCAGGCAGGTCCCATGGGGAAGTGAAATGCCAGCCTGCTCAGAAGGGTCTCCATTGGGGTGTATTAGGTGGCTTTGGGTTAAAGCTCTCCTGCCAGAAAAGCCCTGAAGTGACATAAATATAGTAGACAGTCAAGAAAAGTCTATTTGTAGTTAATTATCAAGGCCAGGTCTCTCTCCCTCTCTCTCTCACACACACATACACGTACACACACACACACACACACACACACTCACACACACACACACTCATACACTATACCTAACAAAACAGAAATCAGAAATCAATGTGTAACTTTTCTCTTTAATCTGCTCTGAATTTCCAAATTTTCATTTTGGCTTAAAATTATCATGTTTTCCTCAATACAGAAATAAAGAAAAAAATGGTAATCTACATGTCCTTAAGGTGACCAATATTGGCAGCTTTGTATCTACACTTTTATCCTTTTAAATTCAAACATTTTGTGGGGAGGGAGTCACTGTTGTCTCTGCAAAAAGGAGATCAAAATATGAACATTTCTTTGCATCTTGATCTTCCTTCTATATGATACATCCTGGTTCCCTGTCCAGAACAAGAGATATTCTTAATTTATAAAAACATTCCATAGATGGATCGACCACAGTTTATTCAATCATTGAGTTATTAACAAACATTCACGTTCTTTCTGATTTGATCATGACAAATAAGTCTGTATTGCTTGAATATTCTACTATAACCATATATTATTTGTATTAGAAAATATCATTAGAATATAAAAGAGAGAAGTACTATAAACTCAAGAAACAGATGCTGAATGAATAGATAAATGAATGTATTAAAATGTTACATGGGAGTGGGTACCATTTCTGTCTTGAAATAATCATCTTTCCACTGTGGGTCCTGTCCCCCAGCATGGACTGCAAATGCCCCGCGGTGAGGAACCAGGCCTCTTTCTTCCTGGGCTCCTCCAAACCGCTGGCTCGGCCCTTCGGCGGGTGGGCCGCCCCAGACCCACACAATCCACTGTGCTCTCCTAGTTTCTTTTCAAAACAGCTAATTAGATTTCAGAAGGAAAGTTTCTCATGTGTACAGTGTTATAAAGTGGTACATTCCCGGGTCAGCCCACAAACTCTTATTTTTTATTTTAACCCATAATGAAGGAAAACCATATATTTGTAGGGCATGATAGTTTCTTATTATTTCTATGGGGAAAATGTTCTGACTTGAGTTTCTGTATGCAGAGAACCCTCCTCTCACTGTGTGTGTGTGTGTGTGTGTGTGTGTATGTGTGTGTGTGTGTGTGTGTGAAAGAGAGAGAGGGAGAGAGAGGGAGAGAGAGGTCCCTTCTTTCACTGCCCTCGGATGAGTTGGTTTCCCTCCCTTTCTGCAATTCTGCTTGTATATATAGAAGCCGAGGAAACAAAATCGGAAATATAATGACTAAATGTGAAAGTGCCAGGAAGAAGACAGGCAAAAAAGAAAAAAAATTAACTTAAAAGATCGATATTTTTCTCAGAGTCCTCATTCATGTTTGAGATCTAAGAATTTGAATTCAATTGCTAAGAATATAGTAATACTCTTGCATACAAATGAAACTTCACAAGTAGAAAAGATTCTTCAGTTGTTAGAGATTTCTCTTAATTCTCCATCTTTTTCAAAGAGCATATTTAAAATATGATGTGAATCAAAGCCAAAGCTTATTTAAATATTAATAATGATCATGGGATTTATCACTTATTAATGGCCATTGATCTGGACACAGGTTCATTTATAAGTTTGTTTTTATATATTCCTTTGGAGAGTCAATATTTGAACTGCTAAGATAAAACACAAATGTATTTTTAAATGAATATTTTGATAAAATAAAAGACTAAGAAACTGTATAGCACTTGTAGGAAAAATTATCTTCTCTGTAACTTAGATTTAAAAATTCTTAGGAGAATGTAGTGTAAAATATAAGATGTATTAATCAGTGCTTTCTCTTTTGAAATCTTGTAGAAGAAACTAGCTAAAACTTATAAGTCATTTATATAAAAATCATAACCATGTCAAATAATTTTCTGAAATTGCTTATAAAAATATATTTAATATTTTACATTAATAAAAGGAAAATCTATTCTTAAAATACTAATTTTTCAATAGGAAAAAAATCACCCATAGTTCCATCGCTGAAAGACAACTGCTATTAATGTTTTGATGTAGTTCCTTTTAGCCTTATTTATATGAACATCTTTGGGGTGATCTTATTGTACATATAAAACCTTGTTTTCCTCTTATCCTCAATGGAGCATATATATTTCCTACTATCAGACTTAATGTCATCATAAGGAAAAATACTAACACAGGTGTGTATGTGGTAAAATATTTGTGAGCCTTTTGAAAGATGACAGGGTTAGGGTAATGTTCCTCCAAGTTCTCAGTGAGGGAAAGGCTTGTCCAAAAGCATCATAAAAACATGACATCAGCTGCATATGTTGTGAAACAAGTGGTCAGGATTCTGTTGGTTCTGCATCCCTGAAAAGATGAAAAGTTCTCATCAAGACAGGAAACAAAAACAAGGAAATATGGAGACAATTTGAGCATCTTAAGTGAGGATGAACCTAGAATGTTGGTCCCTTTAACGAGGCTGGCTCTGCCTGGCTCCCCAGCATGGACCCAACCACATCAGCCCTTCTTCAGGCTTCTGTTCCGTAGTCTCCGTATTTCTTTCTCTCCTTCAGTCTTAAGGTTCTTCACTCCTGGTTTGTAGTGTTTTCTTTCTTATCTCCAATTATAGAAAAATGAACCAAAACTAACAGCCATCTTTGGCTGTTTAATCTTTGTTCCATTTTTTTTTAAGCAACAGAAACTTTTCCCCAGATGAAATCTTATTCAGAACCTCAGTACATCAAAGGGAAGAAGTGGCCCTTTTTTGATTGTCAGGAGAGGAGCGGTGCTAAAACCCAGCGCCACAGCTGGACATTGGGAAAAGATGTGATGGGCTGTTGAAACCAGTATTTGCTTTCTAATGACAAACATCCAAGGCAAATGGCGAAGTTTTACCTGTGCTGATTGTTCTGCCAACAAAAATTCACTTTTGTGGAAACTATTTATTACACACAAGGAGTTTCTGACAGAAAAAAATCTGAACATTTTTAGAAATCAAAAAAATGAAATACACTGAAAACCATTAAACTTTGGAATGAATGTTGATCTTAGGGTGACACAATCTCTGAAAATTAGCATTGTTCACTCAAAACAGTCTGAGGAAACTAGCGTGTTCCTGGAATCCACAGTTGTATTAAAAAAAAAAACAGATCTTTTTTTTTTTTTAAGGAAAGTTTTGATGAGGGGTGGGGTAAAAAAAGGAAAGTAAAAATTTACTTCATTTATTTGTAGAGATGAAAATCAGAAAATTAAAGGCAAATAAATACTTTAACTTATAAATACAAAAATGAAATGAAAAAAGATTAAACTGTTTCAAAATATCATCAGTGAGTTGTGTTTCCTCAACAAATTCATCATGTAATGAACTGAGGGGCGTGAAAGAACAGTTGCAAATTCTTCTAAGAAATGCACAAATTGAGAAATCCTTGCATTTCGTTGATGTTGAGGAGACAGTTGGGAAGTTTATAGCGTGACTTTTTAAAACCACAGAACCCTTCAAAATCTTTCCATTGATCTTAGAATAGATCTTAGCTAATCTTAGATCTTAGCTCCTTGATCTGGCCTCTCCCCACCTGACCTCTGCCTGTGTCCTTCTCACCCTCATTCACAACTCTTCAGTCACATTCAATTTCTTTGGTTTCCAGAATATGCCAGACTCCTTTGCTTCTTAGGCCTTTGTCTCCACTTTTCCTCCCTCCCTGGGGAGTCATCACATAACTGATATCTGTTATGTGTTGAAGTGTGTCCCTCTCAAAATTCATATATTGAAATCCTAATGCCCAGCAGCTCAGAATGTCTTTGCAGATGTCATTAATTAGGGTGAGGTCATATTGGAGTAGGATGGGCCACTAATCCAATGAGACTAGTGTCCCTATAAAATGGGGAAGCCTGGATACAGATGCAATCCAGGGAGAACACCACGCTAAGAGGAAGGCAGAGATGGGATGTTGCTTCTACAAGCCACAGAATGCCCAGGATTGCGGGCCAGCCAGCAGGAGCTAGGAGGCAAGGAACAGATCCTTCCCTCACAACCCTCAGAAGGAACCAATCCCGTAGACACCTGGATCTTGGACTTCTACCTTCCAGAACTGTGAGACATACATTTCTCTTTTTTCAGCCACCTAATTTGTGGTCCTTTGTTACAGCAGCCCCAGGAAACTCTACAGTAACCTCTCCTTCTCCAAGTCTTGGCTTAAATGTCATTTTCTCAGAGGAACATTCCTTGACAGCCTAGATTCCTCCAGTATTTTCTATCAAAGCTCCTGTTTGTTTCCTTCAGAACATGAATACAGATCTGCAACTATTTTATTGGTTTGCTTGTTTGTCTGTTGACATCACCCCCACTAGAACGTAAATTCCACGAGAGCAGGGGCTTGTCTTCTTCTGACTGCCTTCATAGCGACCCTCAGGGGGCCTGGAGCACAGCTGGGAAATGTCTCGGGGTTGCATCAAGGGCGAAGGAGGCAGCACTAAGAACTGTATGTCTGAACTGTCATCACCCTTTGGATGTAGTGGAGATGAAGCTTTTTGAGAAAGTGAGAGTATTTAAAAATACTCTCAATCCTTTGTTTTAGGACACTCTTCTGTCTTTCTGATTGGCAAATTTCCAAATAGTTTCAAACAGAATAAGGTGTATTATTCAAGGTGCTCAGGAGTTTGAGGAGAAAGAGAACAGACTGAACGTCATCAAGGTTCACAGGCTGTGAGCAAGGAGCTTATAAAGAAATGGTGGAAGCTGTAATAAAAAGGTCTTCAAATATTCAGACCCAGTGAATCATGTGGTTTGCTGAATTTACGTTACAACTTTGAAATTTATTTTGTGTTTAAAATATTTTTAATACTTGAAACTATTATAGTAATTCTTTATAAAGAACCTCAGGGCAAAGCTATAGACACTTTCCTTCTGACTTTAAAAGCACTACTTTATAGTTTATCACCTTAGAGAAATAATAAATATTTCAAAGCCATATGGGATGAAGTAGAGAAATTATAGCAAAAATAATTTATGAAGTTTTCAAAGTTGAAAGCCTTCCTTTTGGACAAGAAAAAAACCTTATTTCCCCCCCCCCCTTCTCTCTCTCACACACACACACACACACACATATCCTGGTACTTTTAAAGAATATTTCTCCCCTTCATCAGATGAACAGGACAAAATTAATATTTATTACTAAGGATTGGGCAACATGTTTCTCAATTTAAATTCATGATTTTCAGAGAATAATTGCAACAAAATGAACCTCATTTCAGAGTTTCTAGTAAAATGGAAGAAACAATTACATGAGGTAATAGTCAAGAATTTCTCCAACTTGATGTCTGTGATCCTTGGACTTTGATGGCTTTTTCAACATCTTCACAGCTCTACTGTCTCCATTAAAATCTAATGTGACTATATGTTTATTCAACGCGGACTTCACGATATTTTTGCAATGCAGAACTATAATCTATGGCTTTATATTGGCCAACTGCTCTGGTAAGTATGGAACACTCATTTTCCATGATTTTATAACCTCTGCTGAATTATAGCAGCATGGAAGAGAACCTTGGTGGCCAAGATGGAAGTGATACCCAGAGATACTGTGGGGAAAATTAGGGCATAAACTGAGCAAATGGTGATGGATCACTGATTTAATTGCAGCTATACATACTTAACCCTTTAGTTAGTACACCATCATGTTCTACATTCTTAAGTGGAACGTACAGGTCTAAAGACTGATTTTAGATGGAAGTGATGTCGGTGCCATTCCTGGGATGATACAATAGAAATTAACATTCTAATTTACTAGACTGTGAGGAAACGTCTTGGAAGGCAGAGATTTTCCTTTGTTTTGTTCACAAGAAAAGCTCTTAGACACTTAATAAACATTTACTTGAATGATTATTTTCTCAAACTATTCTTATTTATTAAGAAAATAAATGTAAAAACCCATTTGAAAAGGGCTAACCTTGAGTGTATCTTTAAATTTCATTCATGGAGAGATCAGTTGCTACATGGCCAAGTAATCATTGTTCTTTCTCAATTCCCTTGAAAAGAAATGAGTTCTAATGCATCCAGGTAGATCTTCTTTTTGGATGTTCCATTCCACAGGTGAAACACAGACACACCTCACTCAGCAGCTCACTCTAGTTTTATTCTACAAGATTGCTCAAACATCTTTTGCTTTAGACCAAGGTAGCTGGATTTCTTTGGTATGGCAAAGGTTATTTTTTCCAGAAATTTTCAAAAAGGTTATTATATTTTGCGATATTGATCCATTTTCCACAGAGATTTATGACTATATGCGTCAGAAGGCTAAGAAATATTTCTTGACTATCAATACCGTGTGGATTTTAGGGTCATATTTGTGTTTAGGGTCTGCACTGACATGTTTTCAAGGGTGTAAGAACAGAGTGAAATGCATTCCATGCTTATGAGTTTAGATGCCTGGAAATTGGAAATAAGACCTGTGCTTTGGGGAGAGGCTCAGGAAAGCTGGGAGTTAGTGTTGCCTCCCAGTTTCCTGGCTGGTTAATGAAGTGACAGAGACAAGGGGGTAGGGAAAGAGGTTATGAGTTTAGTTTTGGATGTATGTAATTTGTTGTGCCTGAGGAACATATAGGAGGTAAATGCATCCCAAGCTCAGAAGTTAGAGATTTTGGAGTTATCACCAAATAGTGATAGCTGAAGCTTTTCATGTGGGTGAGAGCACTCAGAAAGGATGTTGAATGAGAGAGTAGGAGGGTTGAGGATAGAATGTCTAGAAACACCATAATTTAGGGGGATGGCAGCAGAAGAGGAATCAGCCAAGAAATAAAACAGAAGGATGTCACACAGGCATCAGGCAGCATGATGGGAATTATTAAATGATACAGAGATGCTGAGCGAATTAGGACTGGAAATTGCCCTTTAGAAAAATTACTAGAAGGAAATACATAAAATATCACCATGTCTATTTCTTACTGGTAAGATTGCCATCTTCTTTCGACTTTTCTGTACTTTCAGCATACAGTACAATAACTAGATTACATTTATATTAAAAGATTAAAATATTCTGTTAAAGTCTAAAATAGTTTATAAGAACAAAAGGCAAGGAACTATGAATTCACAAGTAATTGAATGCCTCTGTGCTGGGCACCATGCTAAGGATAAAACAACGAACAAGAGGATAGCTCTGTTGTTTTACAAAAAAGAATGGCAGCTGGTTTGACAAGGGAGGGGCAGAGGGCTTGTGGGGCACAGGAGATGAGGCTGGAAAAGAAGTCTGATGCCAGATATAACAGACTTTCTGTGTTATGTCAAATAATATGGACTTTATTCTGAAGGGTGCAGGGAGGTTTTTGAGGGGCAGGGTTAGGATTGAAATTGTGCTTCACCTGAAGTTAATTTTCTACTTAACTTGGACAGTAGTGTGGCTGTTAACCTAGAGGAGTTGAAATTAGAAGCCCAGGTCCGAGACCACTGCAATACCTGAATGAATGTGATGCAAAGGGGATGCAGAAGGGGCAAGGTCCAGAGATATTTGGGATCAACACCAATAGGCCAGTAGGATGTGTGTTGTGAAGGAAAACATTAAGGACTACCGAGTTTTTAACTTGAGTCCGTGGGCGGGTAGAGTGACAACTGTCCTACAGAGTTTGTGTATAGTTACTTTAATTGTAATGGTCATTGCTTTATGAAATAAGAAGGTGAGTGCTGTGTCAAATAGTATCATATGAGAGGGTATAAGAAATAATGATGTATGTGAGATCTATTTCTGAAACCACAGCCACAAAACAGAATCCTGAACCCTCAGCTATCGCCTCACCACATGTGCATGTTTGGATACTTCTGTTTCTAGTCCATAGAACTAAATCCTGGAGTTATATATTTTAAAAACATTTCAAAGGGCAGGAGGTAATTAGCTTTCCTGTTTATTTCTTTATTTTTAATGGAGGTACTGGGATTGAACCCAGGACCTGGTGCATGTAAAGCACACACTCTACCACTGAGCTATACCCTCCTCCTGGAGTTATGTTTTTAGAAGTGTTTACATACGAGTAGCTATGGCCTTCCGGGAAGGGACTTCCTGTGTTGGGCAGAGAAGTTTGGGAGAAGGCCAATGAGACTGCATTGGGGCGGGATGGGGGGGGAACGGGGCATGGGGAGAAACAGGTATAAGGTGAGAATCTACTTTAAAGCAAGGGACCCAAAAGCAGCAGGTCCCAAGTGAATTATATTAGTTTGAGCTAACACATCTTGAAGGTGACAGGTGCTGCACCTGTATTCTTGCATTCTGTCACTTATTCTCATTTCAAGGCATTGAATACTGAGGCCTTGGGTTAAGCAATATGACCGAAGATGCCCAGCTAGTAGGTTAGAGAGGCTAAGTCTGAACCTGGCTGGAAGTACTATACTCTAAAACCTCTCTCCTGGACCAGCCACACATTAAGACATCCTGTAGGAAAATCCGCTCTCACCCTTGTCCATCTCTTCCTGCAGGAAGGTTACTTCTGTAGCGGACTCAGTCTGGGAGAACGCTGCTGTTGACTTACTAAAGGAAGGCCTTCCTTATCGCCCAGGACCCAAACGGAGCTCCAGGCGGTGTCCCAAATGACAGCGGCCTCTCAGATGGTTGCACCTTCAACTACTGATAAGGGGTCAAATAAAGTTAAGGACGCATCACTTGGCCCAGTTATTGCACTAATATCCAAGTAATGCTCTTGTCAGTGAATTGCTCCTTTTGTTCCTTTGAAGTGGGCAGTGATACAAAGTGACTTTTTATTCACTCAGAAAACAGAGGCTCTAAACACCGCTTACACCTGCCCCACCAACTGGATGGCAAGAGCTTTGCTTCCCCGATACGCCCTCCTCCTCCCTCCTTCCCCACCTTCAGGTAACCCTAAAGATGGAGAGTCAGGTGGGTACCTGCCTTCCTCTCCTACTGCTACCAGCTTCTGGCCGGACCCCCCGGGCCCCCACTCAAGTGTTCACGCGGCGAGTGTGAGCGCCCGGGTGTGCGAGCAGCAGACTCACGAGCAGACGCTTGTTGCGCCCGCTGCCGCGACGTGGGGAAGTGAAAATGAAATTGACTTTTCAGAGAAATGATGAAAGCGGCGCTGCCTGCCAATGAACGGCGGCGGCGAACTTCCGCACCTCCCGGCCCGGCCGCTCGCGCCCTCCCTCCGCCTCCACCTCCGGGTTGCACAAGCTCGAAACAAACACTGGGGAGGAAGGGCGGAGGGAGGAGGGCGGAGTGGGGAGCGAGGGAGGGAGGGAACGAGGCAGGCTGGAGGGCGGGGGGTGGGGGGATTTCCAGCCTCAGCGCTTCGCAGTTTCCTCTCCTTGTTTTGCTTTCGATCTGGACTGTTCTCAGGCAAGCCGGGGAGTAACTTTTAGTTTTGCTCCTGCGATTATTCAACTGACGGGCTTTCATTTCCATTTCACACACCCTAGCAACACTTAAGCCTTGCGGAATTGTATTGATAGCGTGAAAAAGCACACTGAGAGGTAACATTTTTCAAATAATAGTTGTGACTGTGCGTGTATGTTTTTCTCGAGGGCATGTTTATGAGGACTGGAGGGGATATGTGTGTGCGCGTCCTGATGGTTTGACACGATGTTTTGCAGACGGAAAATGCTGAGGTTCATGAATATTAATACTGATTTTTGGAGGAACAGTCGGCGCTATTATGGATCATCTGATTTTAGGGGAAGCAGGTTCTGCTGCTGCTGCTCCTGCTACTTGGGCTGCTGAGGCTGCAAGGAGGAGGAGGAGGTAGAGAGGGAGGAGGAGGAGGAGGAGGAGGTTGGTGGAGGTTTAATTTCACTTTTGGATTTGCAGATGCGGAGAGGTGGCTCCATGGACACAGACCTGCTCTGTGTGATTCTGCGCCCCAGGTGTTGTGTGTGGGGGTGCAGGTCCGCTGGAGTCGGGCCTCCTTTTAAAACAAAATTACCGTGTGCATGTGTGTGCGTGTGAGTGTTTACAGAAACCGTCGCCACCAGATCCGAAGGAGGAGAGCGGGTCCTTCTCGGTGCCCAGCGGCGGTGCCTCTCTCCAGGCAGCCTCTGGCGTAAATAGGCAGAAACGCGCCGTCCGCCCGCAGCCTGCGCCCCGCACCCGGGGCCGGGAGAGGTGCCTCCCGCCGCGGCCAAGGAAACTTGATGGAGCGCCCGGCGGCGGTCCCGGGGCTCGCCCGCCCGCCAGGCTCGGGGAAGGGTCGTGGGCGTCGGGTGCCAGCGGCCAGGGCCGGCGGGCGGGCTCGGAGCGGGTCTGGGCGCGGGGCCTGGCCGGCGCGCCCGGCTTCCTGGGGGCTGGGCCGTCGCCGCCACCGCCTGGGAGGGACGCCGCGTCCTCCTTCCCGCCGGCCAGCGCCGGGCCTGGCCCTGGGGCTTTGTCACTGCACTTGTCCCGGCGCGCGGGGGGTTCGGGCGGCGCGTCCCGGGAGGGCGCCGCGCCCAGGGGTCAGCGGCCCCGGCCGCGGCCTAGCGCCGGGCGCCTCCGGGTCCCCGCGGGCGCCCCCGGGCCGGCCTCGCGCGCTGGGCCTGACCCGCCTTGGCTACGGAGCGGGCGAGGTGGGGGCGGGGAGCCTCCGGGGACCTAGCGGCGCCCTGCTGGCAGGCCCCGGGGTCGGCGTCCCCTAGGGGTCCGGGGGCGCGGGCGGCGGCGCCGGGGTGGGGACGCGAGTGCCCGCCCCGCGCCCTCCGACCCCGCTTGGGGCGCCGAGTGGCATTCGCCCGCTGGCCGAACGTGGTTGGTGCAAAGCCGCGGCCGCCACTTCCTTTCCGCCTCCCGGGCCGGGCTCGCCCACCGAGCGATGCCCGCCGTGGCCGATCGTGGCGCCCGCCCGCTGTCGGCGCTACGGCCTGGGAGCCGGCCCCGAGAGGGGATCGGGCAGCCCTTCCAAGTTCGAAGGGCTTTCAGCATGTAACTCATCCCCCTCCCAGGACGCACCGACATGTCTGTTTGGGCCCCAGGTATGGCCGCGTTGGCCGCCCTCACCCCCTTGCCCCTTTAGAGCGGCAGAAGAGGGAAGGAGGCTGGCAGCAAGAGCCGGGCGCAGAAACAAGTCTTCCGGGCACCAGGCGAGGCGCCCGAGCCAGTCGGTGCGGGCAGGACCCCTGGTCATCGGCTGTAAATGTGACCCCTGGGACTGGCAGTCGAGGTTGCCACATACTAGCGGCGTGGCTTTCAGTCGTTTTTACCGCCATAGCATAGTGTTTGGAACTTGGGGGCATTTTACCCTCTCCCTTGCTCTTCACCCTCCTGTCTTCAGTGTGGGCAGTGGGTCGTGCTCTCTGTCCTTGGTTAAGAAAATGCAATCTTTCTACTTGAGGGAAAGTACTGGCATTTGCCTTCTGCCGCTGGCCTCCCTGTTGCTGTGGCTGGGTGTGCTTTTGATGAATGGCGAGGGAGGGTGGAGGATAGTTACATTTCCTGTTGTGGATTTTCAGGAATCACCAAGGTTGCCATCAAGCCTGCATTCATTTATTAGTTTTCAGACCGACTGCATTGGAACGTTGCAACTTAAAAGCCTGCGCTTTTTTGGTGCTTAAGGGCAGGTGCAGACAGGGGTCTGGTGCCAGACTGAAGGACAGCAAGGTGGATGATCTTGACCTCAGGCTGATGCACGCTTCTTACCACAACCTGCAGGGCGACCCCTGTTTAACTTCATGCACAAAGATTCAGGATTTTCTAGTCCTCCCTCCAGCCCCCATCATTCCTTTTTTTGGAAGGGGAAAGGGTGGAAATAGAAATTTAACAAAAACCGTGTATTTTCTAAGGAAACTTCAGCAGATGGGATATTTAGAACTTAACCTGGCATTTTTAAGGGGTAACCTTGGAACATCTATTGATTGATGGGGCGAAGTCCAGAATTTCACTGTAATTAGTGAATGATTATAATTTATAACTTAGCCTGTTGTGTAAGAAGTTAGATTTTGGTCTCTTAGATCCAAGAGTTCTTGTCTGTTATGTTTTATAACTGCTTCTTAATATTAAACATTTACATATTTCATTCTCAAAGAGTTGGGTTTTTTCTTTTGACCTTCAAAAGTTAGAGATAATTTTGCATATTTCATGAAAATGTTACCATAATGAAAAGTGTTTGTAGTTAAATTGGAAGCCAGTTATGGCAAACAAAAGTCCTGACGGCTCAGTAAACCATAACCCAACTTTCCTCTGCTTTCCCAAGTACTTTATTAGGCAAATATTCAGTATACCAAACTACTTAAAGATTTTTAAACTTAGTAGTGGAAAATTTGAAACTTTGGATGTTTAACATTCGATGCATATCGATTTTCTCATGTTTCCAAAGACACTGTACTTTTATTCTTGGAATTATAGCATATAAGCTTCATTGTTTTTAAAGCATTTTCACACAATTTCCTTTTGATAGAGAACAGACCACTGAATTCTAAATGGGGTATCTGGGACATGGTTTGGTTATGTGCTTCAGACCAAAAAAGGCTTAAGGCAGATAAGGGACGTTATTCATTTAATAACTATTCTTAGAACATTCACCATGTCCCAGACACAGTGCTAGGCCCTGTGGGTCAGCTGGGGACAGGAAGACAATTTCCTTACCCCCTAGGGAAATTGTATTCTACTTGGTGAGCTGACAATACCCGACTGAAAAATAAAAACAGTAATTACCTTTTAGGGTGAGGTCTATGGAAGGTGCTAATAATACTTAACTGTATATCTAATAGGGTTGCTTTGGGGAACAAATGAGATACTGTTATGAAAGAATGTTGCATAAATTACAGCAGTCTACAAGTGTGTAAGGCATTCACTTTGAGAATTCTGTCAGATTACTCTTAACTTGAAAAGCCAGGGAATCATGACTGTGGATTAAACACTGACTTTCTCATATAGAATTTTCAGCAAGACGGGATTTTACTTGTTCTGAGTATATAGATACTGGTAAGGAATTAAACAGGGAATAGCTATTTAATGTAAAGCATTTAACAGTGAAATATGATATTGTCAGTGAGTCTTTCTTCTGTCAGAAGAGAAGTTGGATGGTGTCCATGGAGACCAAATGATACGGAAATAAAAATTATTGGACCAATGTTATTTTCCCTCTTTTCATTGGGGAAAAACCTTCCCAAGCTCACTGTGCTTTAATCTGAATTTTCTTCATCATTGCTGCAGAATCTTCAATTCATTGTCTGTTATTACAAGTATACCCTTAACTGATTTTAGTTTTTCCTATAACATCATTAAAGGGACTCAGTTAACTTGCATTTACTGAATGCGTACTACGTACCCAGCACTATATATGTGAAAAGGATATGTGACAATATATGTGAAAATAAAGGAATATGTAGTATAGATTCATAATACATAATATAAAATATATAAAGAATTATATAAAAATAACAAATTGCTGTGGAATGTCAGTTATTGTTAATAATAAAATCAGTTCTTCTTTTGGTCTGTATGAGGTACCATGTTCCTTCCCACACAGGGCTAGGAAGTTAGGGCTTTCTGTCCCTATTTGCCCCATTTGTGCCCTACTTTTGGCCAGAGTCTGATCAATCTTTGGTTCTAATGTCTGCCCAAGGCAGGGTGAAGCAGTAGCCCCTCACAGTGGGGGTGGCTGGTGGGAACGGGAGTGCGATTTGATTAAATCTCGATTTTTTTCAACGAAGAATGATAACTTATCTATAGGGTCTAGATTTAAACCTGAAGCCGAAATTTTATATACCATACCAAGGGAAATACACAGGCAGGAAACCAAACCCACAGGCGCCCAAAGTTGAGCTGTGACCTGTCCAGAGAACTCATAGTTGCCAGCGTTTTCCCTTCAACGATCCTTTAACAATGATTTCCCCCCTCACCAGCTCCATCTCTTGACAAACTGTCTCTGAAACAGATTGGGTTTAGTTAGGAAGACTTCATATGCCCATTTTTATTATTCAGAAACACGTAAGACTTGCAGTTAGAACTCCTGATTGACTTAAGAGAACTACCATCGTCAAATTTAGTTGATCTGATTCCAGCCCAAAGTAGAGAAACTCGACGTTGTAGACAGCCTGGGCAGCCGTTTTTTTAGATAAACTGATAGTCCTCTTGGGCTTTCTGAGGTTCTGCAACCAGCTACCACCTTCCCACTCCGATCAGTAACTCTGAGTTCTGCTAGAGATCCGAAGACCCTAGCATAGGAACTATTGCAGTAACCCAGACAATTATTTTGTTAAATGAATGCAAACATCGGGACTTGATTTATTTATTACGTATTTGTTGAAAACTAGCTATGTACAGGCTCTGGGTGGTGGAAGGTGCGTGAACTCGAGTCCAGAGGCCCGGAGTTGACTTTCAGCTCTTTTATTGACTCACCAATCACTTCCCCTTTCTGGACCTTAGTTTTCACATCTGTGAAATGAGGCTGCATAGTTTTATCATCTCTGAGGGATGGGACTTATTATGTGTGTATCCGAATCATCGAGGGGAGGGGGCTTTTAGAAACAACACAGAAAAATCAGATTTCAGACCGTCTGCAGCCCCCTTCTCTCCTCGCTTCTCCCACTCCCATCGTAAGAACACCTCCGATGTTCACCAGCGGACCCTCAGGTATGTGGGTCAGAGCAAAGGTGCAGAACCGCTTAGTCAAGGATGTCCTCCCAGGGCTGTATCTTTCTGTTTTCTCGTTGGCTCAGAGGCCAGGCTGTGTGGGAAAGCAGGCAGATGGAACTTGTTATCCACCTTTTAGGCAGTGCTTTGACTAGGGAATCTGGTCCCTCTCTGTGGGCTCTGCAAAAATGGGATCGGTGTTACGGTTGTGATACTTTGAATTTTCCATTCTGAAGAGGCAAGAAAGACTTTGTTTTATGAGTATGTCTCTGTCTAGGAAGGCCATAAAGAGTCATGGGTTTATTATTTTTTTTTTTCTGTTTTGGCTTATGTTCCCCTTTATCAATTTAGTATTCAGCTTCGATAAGCAAGAAAGAACAACAGTCAAGCAAAAGATGTCTTGTCTGTCCCATGCCCTGCGCGCATGCCTGGTAGTCCCATGTTTATGAGAAACAGAAGGCTGTATGTACCCTTATTTCTGGTGAATGGATTCTAAGCACTTTTATCTCAAGGGCAAGACCAGTTTAGTTCAACAAACTGTCTTGATTTAGGGTTTTTTTGTGTGTGATATCAGCCTGTCCAGTTCTTATTAAATATTTTTTGGAGTTAACTACTTGCTCTGTCATTTTCATAAATAATTTCTTTTCAGGCATCCTTCGCAATCTGTTGCTATCTGTGTGGAAGCATTTGATACTTGAACACCTAATGTGATCAGAGGAAATATGAGCTTCCAATTTAGTTTGTTCTTATTGAGCTTACGGATGTCAGGTGTTTATAGGAGCCAAAGAAATACTTTATAGGCAGAATACACTGTCCTGGCCCCATAAGCTTAGATCCTCTTGAATTTCCTACCTCATGAGGTTGACATTTTGCATGAGAAGGAACGGCATTACATTGCTTTGTTTCAAGTCGTATTTAACATGTTATTTGAAGAGAACTTTTTTGTTCTCCTTACCCTAGAGTTATTGAAGATGATGAGAAAAATTACAGTGGTGGACGAGAGCTTCCTGGCGCCAGGAAAGGGTGTTGTTAGTGGGTGAGCGGGGTGGTGGACCAGAATGGGGTCGGCATTGGAAGGTGAGAGTTGGGGGTGAGGAGATGAAAAAGAGAATAAGGTAGAGAGTGAAACAGTGCCTCCTCAAATTTGGAGTAGGAGCGGGAGAAGAGGCATGCAGGTGGGCAGATTTTCTTTCTGCCACAAATGTCACTGAAGGCCTTCTGGAGGTAGGGAGAACAAGGTGGGTAGTTAATTGCTAGTAACTACAGGACGAGTCACTGGAGGACCCTCCATTTCCAGCTTTGGAGCTCGGCCTTTTTACCTGGGGGTGAGATGGAGTCTGATGGGAAAATGACTGAGCATCAGCCAGCTGCACACAAGCCAGCAGGAGGTCGTGAGGCTGGTCACCGGGGCGGGGTTGAAGCCACCCTGGTAGTCGTAGTGCTAGAGCCGGGGAGGAAGGAGGGACGGGTGCCCCCGCCTCAGGCCTCAGACTCCATCTCAACGGGAGGCAACCGGGGCCCCCTGAGGAAGGTCCACGTTGATGAAATGGGTCCACAATCCTGGAGTAGCTCTGTTAGGCTCTCTTCCCTCCTTCATGCTGGTCTTCCTTGCTGCTGTTTTATTTTTGCCAGGTTGTAGAGGTAAATCGGAATCAGGAAAATAGAATCGGCCAATACTGTGCTCCCCTAAGGAACAGAAGGCACATGTTGAGGCTGAACCGTGGGTGCCATGACTGGTGCTGCAGGTCACTGACTTTGAAGCTAAGCTTGTCATATTGTAGTCAGGGGATGGCACTTTGAAATAAACACTCTGGAATTCAGTTTGGTGGTGTCCACTTAGACTCTTAAAAATGTTGACCTCTCTATTCCAGTAACTCCACTCCTAGGAACCTACACACATGCAGTAGCCAGAAATCGGGCAAAGATTTATGTACAAGGATGTTTACTGTTAGCTTTTGTTATCGTGAAAACTTGGAAACAACCTAAATACCCACAATAGGAGCACACTGACGTGAATTACGGCCCATCCAGCACTGAGTTTTAGATAGCTGATGACGTTCATGTTTTTGCATTTAATGGTGGGGAGATGTCTGTGGTGTATGTTGAGTGAAGAAAAAGAGAATATTCAATTGTGAGCCTAATTTTATTTTTTAAAACGTGTGTGTGTGTTTGTATCCACATCATTTTAAAAAAAACTGGAAGGAAACATTTGGTTGATGAGATTATAGATATTTGGCTTGTTTTCCCCCTTGAAACGCTTGTATTTTCCAAATTTAATACAACAGCGTAATTACTTTCATAAGCAGAACAATATTCTCAAGATGACTCTAAAGTGTTCCCTCTGACCTCACCTCTGGTAAACGTAAGATGAGGATGAGTAAACTGGATGTTGCTGACGAGAATGTTGTGTGTGAACTTGGCCGTTCTCGGGCCCTTTCCACCTTGATGCGCGGAGCCAGGGCTTTCCCCGCCAGCGCTAAGAGACGCCACTGTCTCGATTCAGCTCTTACTACATGAGGACACTGAGACTGACGGTCCCTTGGTGACGCTGGGATATACTGTTTCGTCAAGAACTGTGGGGAGTGTGGGCTGCTACCCCACTTGGCAGATACGTCCTTCATGTACGTGAATACTGCAGAAGCACCAGACACCGGAATCGGAGGAGAAAGTTCTTATTGATCTTTACAACCAGATCAACAGCCAGAGAGACGTTACAGTGTTGGTTCCCCTTACCTAGACCCTCAGGCGAGGCTATGAAAACTGATGGAACGTGAGTGTGGGTCACATTCCCTAGATGATGTCAGAGCCAAAGGAGGGAGAGGGAAGGAAGGACACACACCTTTGCTCCTTTGAGTTGGGATGGAAAGGATCCAGGATTTTCATCCCAACAGTTTGGAACGTAAGGCTTTTCCCACCACAGGTGTCCCTACGTTCTGGGCTTCATCCCTTTTGAAATGTACATGCTTAGAGAGATAGGTCTTCCTGGCACCTTGTGAAATTAACCCAGGGGCCTAGTCCACCCTGTAACCATCTGGGCCTTTTGAGGAGATGAGAGAAGTTTGATTATCCTTCTGGATCAGAGCCATTAATTTAGACTAACGGCTAAGATGCAGTTCTTGTGGTAGGTGAAGAGTAAAACGTTTCTGGGGGAAGGGACTGCAAACATTCCCTATCTTTGTATCTCATATGTTCACTGACTTTCTGTTGGGTGCATTCCTCTGTCTCGAGTGGCCAAGCTGTTTCACAGGAGCACTGAGGAATCCGGGGAAGTTTTACTTTCCGCACACATCAGTCTTTACAAGTCCCCGTTGGAGAGTGACTTAATGTCTCAATCAAGTGTGACTTCTGCCTTTTCATAACTGAAGAGGCCTCCAGATCCCTAATTTGTGTCTGAAAAAAATTTTAGACTAGTTTTAATCCCTTTATAGACATGGGAGATGTTTTTGGATTTGTTATGAAACTAGGGTTGGCATAACTGTCAGGAGTTCAGAGGCAGAATGCTAAAGCATGGCCAAAAGAAAAACAGGCATTGATTAGGACGACACTGCCCAATACAGATATCGTGTGAGCCACACGTATAATTTTTAATTTTCTAGCAGTCATTTCAGAAAAGTAAAAAGAAGTAAGTGAAGTTAATTTTATTTTATTTAGCCTAGTGAGTCCAAAATATTATCTTCTCAACATGTAGTGAATATAGAAGTATTAGTGAGATCATTTATGTTCTTTTTTTCATACTCAATCTTCAAAATGCAATGCGTCTTTTATACCTCCAGTACCTCTTTTTTTTTTTTTTTCCCTCCAGTACATCTTAATTCATCTGGTGGTGTTTCAAGTGTGCAGTTGGCCCGTGTGGCTGGTGGCTGCCGTATTAGATGGTGCGGGATTAGGAAATGAAGCAAAGTGTGAAGAGAAATACAGGGAAATGTTGTAACCCAGGGACTAAACCTAAAAGGGCCAGAGGAAAGCAGAATGAGAGTGGTCGGTTTGGCTATCACCGCATTTCCCTGTGCCTCTCCCCCTCCACCAAACCTTACCTGGTCTCATCAGCCTGAAATGATAAACTGCCCTGAATCTCTTCAGAAACAACACACCGGATATGCCATTCCTTGGGTGATTAGTCACAAACCTCTCGAAGCTCTTCCACCCTCTTGAACTCTTGTGAAAACTGTTGGTTCTCTGGATTTTCCCAGTTACAACACCTCCATGGTTGAGTCAGCTGAGAGCTGGGATTGGGCCATATTTCCCTGCACTCCCCACCAGTACGGGATGCGCGGTCAGCACTAGATAAATATTTGTTGATTTGATTTTCAGCCCTAAAGCAAAGGTGAGCTCCGAAGGCTGGACTCCAGCTCAGGACGGATGGCCCAGATTGCCTTTGTGTTAGAAAGCTAATGGTATATGTACTGAGCACATAAACATTGGGATTTGTCACTTTGCATTAGGATTTGTCACTTTGTATTAGAGGTTCAACATCCGGAAGGTGAAAAAATTGTTTGGTTTTTCTCCTTTGTAGCGAGGCCTTTACAAAAATCTTATCAATCCATTCCTTTGACATTTATATTCCACTGCAGATAGTGAAAGCCTTCCTGTGTGCGTGAGTAAGCTACATGTGCTGATAAACTGGTGGCATACATTTGGGAGCTGCTACTTTCTTAGTGGGTTAGTTATTAACGATAACTTTGTTATTAACAAACACAGCCCATAACCTATATGCAGGGAAATTCTTTTGAAATCAAGTATGGTATCTCACAGTTGTCTTCATTTGTTCTCCTTGAGCATAATTGTTGGGTGGAAGCAACAGACTTATCCAGAGAGCCCAGGCAATTTATTTTTACTGAAGCCTACCTAAGAACTGCTTAGGTAGCTTTTCTCTGTGAGATTAAATACGACCTTCACTGAATCATGTTAGCAGGGCCAGCAGCTAGAAAAATAAAGACTAAACCAAACCTTCAGCAAAGAAACTCCCAGCTGCTCAGTGGGTCAGAGCTTTCCTGATTGCTTTCTTCCAATGAAAACACTGTAGATTAGTTTTAAGTGAATTCTAGTAAGTTTGGGGATTTGCAACTGACAGAAGAACAGGAAAGTATAATCTCACCTTAAAATCGTAATCCTGAAGGTAAATCTTTATTGACTCTTTAGGGGGATGTTGAGATCTCTGTTCATCTGGGAAAACTTAACTCATGTGCACTGTTGAGCTGACCTGGAAGGTTAAGGTCCTCAGGGATAAGTGGGGACAGAGAAGCCGGGCATGAGGCTGGTGCCCCCAGAGGACGCCCTGGGCATGTGGGGTGTCCTAGGTGCCCCCCAGGACTGACACAGATCATGGTGCTTCCCTTTTTTCTCACTGTTAGAGAAGGAAAGTCGAGAGGCCCCCAGGAGGGAATGTGGATGAACTGCTATTTCCCCTTTTGGGTGTGGTTCTACTGATTTGGGAAGTCAGGGTGAGTTTAAAATATAGGGGAGGATTTATTTATTTGTCTTCCAGGTGCTCTGAATGCATTAAGACTTTTTTTGTTTGTTTTTGTTCGTTTTGTTTTGCTTTTCTTCAAAGTTAGGTTGCCATCTGGGCCACAGTTAGGGAGATGGGGTAGATATGGGCCCTAAACTGAAACAGTGGACAGTTTGGATCATCCACCCAGTCAGTCATTTACTTAACAGGGGTGTACGCAGCGCTAACTACTCGCTGACGGCGTGCGTGTAAAAAGGCAGAAAGCTTGGATTTGAGTTGGGTGGGTAAATGATCTGCATTCCCTGCAGTTGGGAGCCTGGGTTTGGGCAACCAGAACCTCAGTCCAGAAGTGATCTTAGGTGTGTGCATCCCTGTTAGAGGTCTTCTCCGCCCAGCCCTGGGCCACCCAGGGCGGGCTCAGACTGGAGAGGAAGCGACAGAGCTCATGTGGCACACTTTTTGGCCAATTACATACAGTTTATTTTGTAAAGGACAGAGTCTTAGTAAATCATATAATATGCATAAAACAACAAACTGTTTTGTTGTCATGGCTATTTCTCCACCATTCCCCCCTCGGCTCTCAGTCTGGCACGGAGAATTCGGAGGTTGCCTGGTGTCTTTTGTCCTCAAGTGGCTAAGTCTCCATAGTTATCTCCACCTTCTGCTTCCCTTCCCCCGACGGCAGACTCTGGAGCTGGCAGTGCTGCTGATAAACGCGATGACCCTGAGTCCTCCCCCAGAGGTTTGTCCTGGGAGAACCTAGCTCTTCACAGGCCATCCAGGAGAGGCTTTGTCCCCACGTGGCTTGAGATAACATCGCCACAAAGGGGAAACCGGCTCTTACTTAATTTTGAAAATCTGCTTTTTTCTCTGTGTGTGTGTGTGTGTGGTGTCAGTAAATACTCCAAGTTACCTGGAAATAAAGAATGACCCTTGGCCACGGCAGGCCTCAAGGAAGGAATGACAGCAAGTAGGGAACTCATAAATGCATGTCTTGTCATTCTTTTTCTTTTTTATTGTGGTAAAAGTTACATGACATAAACTTGCCATTATAATCATCTTTAAGTATACAATCCAGTGGCAAAAAGTTCCTTTACAGTGTTGTGCAACCATCACCCCATCCCTTTTCAGAACTTTTTTTTTCATTGTCTCAAGCAGAAACTCTGTACCCATGAAACAGTAACCCATCCTCCTTCAGCCTGGGCAACCACCACTCTACCTTCTGTCTCTATGAATCTGACTGTTCTAGGTACTTCATATAAGTGGCATCAGACACTATGTGTCCTTTTGTGTCTGGTTTATTTCATTTAGCAGAAAGTTTTCCAGGTTCACCTGTGTTTGTAGCATGTGTCATAGTGTCCTTCCTTTTTAAGACTGAGTAATAGTCCCACATTTTATTTATCCATTCATCTGTTGATGGGCACTTGGGTTGTCACTACCATTTGGCTATTGTGAATAACGCTGCTATGAACACTGCTGTAAAAGTATCCGTTTGAGTCCCTGCTTTCAGTTCTTTCAATACAGAGGATCATACGGTAATTCTAGTAGAACCTTCTGGGTTAAACTGCTTTCTACAGCGGCTGCACCATTTTACATTCCCATCTGTAATGCACAAGGGTTCCAATCTCTATATCCTCACCAAAATTTCTTTTCTTTCCTTTCTGATAATAGCTGCCCTAATTGGTGTGAGGCGGTCTCTTATTGTGGTTTTGATTGCATTTTCCTAACGGCATCTTTTCGTGTGTTTCTTCGCCATTTGCTTATCTTTTTTGGAGACGTATTTATTCCAGTCCTTTGCCCATTTTGTAAATTGGTTGGTTGTTTTTGTTGTTGTTGTTGAGCCATAGAATTGAGTCATTCTTTTTGTGGGTTCCAGAGTGACATACTAGTATGATCTGAAAACTCAGAGATTTCTCTCATCACAGTAGGTGTAGCTCGTGGCACAGCCATTTTTCGAAGTTCGAAATGTTGTAGAGCTGATGAAGCATGTGCTGAGGAATTAAATTGCGCTGACTGAAGTAAATCAGATTGGAAGGGGAAATGGGGAAATAAAAACACTTAACCTTCTCACAGGATACTAGAATTGGCAAGTTTCCTTAGAGAGTATAGCCTGCACCTTCATTTTTACAGCTGGAGAAATCAAGTGACCTGCCCAGGGTCTTGTGGCCTGATTAAGTACTTAGTATGTTTTGTTAAACTCAGGAGTAAAGAATTAATTTTATTTTCTATTTCGAATCCCAAAATTTCTGGTGCGAGGGAAAACATAGCAGTGCTTGAATAGGGTAGTGAATTACTTGTAGCACCGCTCATAGTTCCTTCAGTACTTTGGGCTCATAAGAAAGGCCCCAGGGTGCACCACTTGAGTGGTGTTTCAGGATAAAAGTGAGTAAAAGCGGCCTAAAAATAACTTTTGGGAGCATGAGGATTGAAACATAATATATTCAGTAATGGCTCAATACTACTACTTGAGTGGATGAAAAAAAATATTGCTGTAATAACAGGTCTGTGAGGAAAAGGTGAATAGGAGCATTTGTGTATTTATTGTGAATTATCGACAGAATGAGAAACCACTGATTTGTCCTTATAAGAGCCATAGTAGATGAAGAAACCCAGTGAAATATCAGCTTCACAGTGGCCAATTTATTGTTGGTTTACTTTTATGTTCTGCTCAAGTTTTTTCACTTCACTCAATCCTTTTGAGAAGTTCGTCTTTATTGAATAATACAGCCTGACAAAATAACATGTGAATTATAACTGAGTTAGTTGTAAATAATTGGGAGGAAGATAGATAATGTCCGTGTTTTGACATAAGACAGATAGGTAAAAAGGAGTTGCAAAAATGTATATTTCCAGACTTGTGGCCAAGGCTTCTAAAAAGTCCTTAAAATTAGCCCCAAGTACTATGTAAGGAAGTTTGATGATGAAGCTAAGTTGAAGACCCCTCTGTGCAAACAGATATTTTAAATACAACTCTCAGAAAAATGAATTCCTTCCACAGACGTTTCTGGACTGCTGGGGTGACACCCGAGCCGCGGAGATGTGACGTTGACAATTTCATGTTCTCCCAGAGCTTTTCATTTAGTTCGGGAGACAAGCAGGGAAACAAATAAAAAGAATGAAATACGTGCTTAATAAAGCACAGCAGCAAAAGGCTATGGGAGGGAAAAGGAAGAAACTCCATCTTTGACCAGAGAGATGGGGCGGTGCTTCACCACGACTTCCCACCTTCCCACCAGCTGGCGGGAGGGAGAGGGCGGGGTCACCCGGTGGCCAGTGGGTGAGCAGAGCATCTTTGGTCAAATGAACAGCAAGAGCAAAACCAAGAAAGGTTGAAAATGCCCTACACTCTTGGTGGATGGAGAGTTCTCTGGTCTGATGGGAGCAGACAGGTCCGGGGCGTTTCAGGGACAGAGTTCCTGGTGGCCCTGAATACTTCCTTCAGTGTATGCGTTCCTGTGTTTACTAGCAAGGAAAGGCTTTATTCTGACCACAGAGCAAGCTTTTGGCAGGCAGGGTTATTGAGAATTTGGAACATTTTTCCTACTTACATTTTAGAAGATGATGGTAATGACCGTTAGCCGTTGGATGGGGCAGAGCTGTGAGCTGCCCACTTACAAGGAGATAACAGGAGGTTTGAGAATGACACGTGCATTTCATTCATAGACACACATTGCAGGAAGGACGAGATTGTGCTTTTGATAATAACCAGGCCTGTTTTTTGAGATGCTGCCATATGTTTCTAAGAGAAAGTGATGCACAGGTACAAAGCTATTTTTTGTACTCTTGTTTGCTTTGATTTGGTTTATAAAGAGTGAAGTTATTATGAACAGGTTAAGTGGGGAGGAGATAGAGATGGTTGTCTTCAGTAGGGATGAGAAACTCAGGTTAGATGGCAAGGTGCCCCCCAACAACGCCTGAGCACAGTGGACGTGTCTGGGACAAGGCGTCCCAATGTTTCAAAGAGTGACTGGCTCCCCCTGTCATCTCAGCAGTGGGCCTGGCTGTTGGGGTAGGACATGGGGTGCACTTGGCCATGTTCTCCCAGTGACACCACGGAAGACCATGGTAGGGCTGGGGGGAGGGACGGTACTGGCTGCACCAGCTGGGGCTTCTTCCCACCTGCATCCCCACCGCACCACCAGGGTGGAAATGGCTCCACCATCAGGCACAGAGGCCGTGACAGCTTGATTGACAGCTGCGCTGAGAGCAGTTATTGATATTTCCTGGGCTCTTCTCTTCATTGTAGGGATAAAGTTTGAAGGTCTTATTCACAGATCCTGGGTATCTCTGTGTTATATTTCAGTATATCACGCTCTACATTTATTATCAGTGACTGTCTTTTTGACCTGGTTATACATTTTGGAGTGCTGTTATGTGAGGGCCCAGTGAAATGATTTGCATGTACCCGGCCCTCAATCAATGTTGGATGAATCAAACTGTAATGGTTGACCTGGTTCTCCATGCGTTGCTTCCTGTCTGCACACAGACCCTCTGCAGGACCTCAGCCCCAGCGGGGCTCATGTGCTGTGTTTCCCAGCGAGGAGCAGGGACCAGACAGCAGGTGGGGAGCACTCGGCCACGTGTGCCTGTGCCCTGGGGTGTATCAGGGTGTTTCCCCTCCTCTGTCAACAGAGACCCTTGTTAGGTGCAATGACAAACGTCTCTCTGTTAACTGGCCAAGCTTCGCTGAGCCTTCCAGCTGTTTCTCTGCCATCTCTGCCCATTTTTCCTTGGGCACAGCTTCTCCGTGTTCCTGAAGGTTCAAACATGCCATCCCTGCTCTTCCCTCTTGCCTTTGCTGTTATCTTTCCTCCTGTTAGGAGTGGTTTTCCTTCCTTTCTGCCTGAGAATCCCCTACCTTTCCAGGCCCACGTCAGATGCCCACTCTTCTTTGAAATTGTTCTCTCTCCTGGGCTTTTACATAAGATAGTAAAACTCCCCTAAAATGCCTTCCCAAAAACTCCTCTGTATAAAATCCTATTTACTGTGAGGTTAATGCAATGATGGGGGTGAGTCTGATGCAGAGAATGAACCAAGAGCCAGCTGCGTGGAGCGCTCGTCTCGTGTTCAGTCGTCGTGGGATGTGCTGGAACGTGGGCGCGTGGTGGAAAGCTCTGCCATCTTTGATTTGTTTCTCTAGTGTCACCCTCGTGACGCGATGCCTGGTTTTAGGCTTGGATGTTCATCTTCCTGCCTCCTCCATCATTACACCGTAACTTGTTTAAGGACAGAGATCATGTCCTCATCCTCTTTATCCCCCGCAGAACTTTTCACAGGACTTGGCTCTGTAAGATTTTTTTGAATGAAGTGTTCAATAAATGTAACTCAAAAGTTGTTAACGTCCTTAACTTGATTCACCCGGAAAACGTCATGAAAATAGTAAAATTATTCTTTTTGGGTTTTGCATGCTTTTTTGCAGTCATTCCCCCCCCCCCCCCCCCCGCTTGTTTATGACTTGTTCATGTTAAGTTTTATCCATCACAACATGTAGTTCACATCATCTGCCTTTTCCTCTCCACCCGCTGCTCCCAGGGGGTTCTCCAGGAGGGATTCATCCACTTTAACAACAAATAGTTAGTAAATGTCATTGTGTGTAAGGTGTTGTCCTTGATGTTTTGGGAGGTTTAAAGATGAACAAGATCTGATTACTGCTCACAAGGACTTTACACAGAGCTGTGCCTGTTTTCAAGTACAGGAAACTGTGAGCTTTGTTTGAATTTGGAAAGTGAGAGGAATCGGCGGGAGAAGAAGTCAGAAGGGTGGGATGGGGTGGAGTTATGGTGGTCAAGAGCCCAGATTTTGTTCCGTGGGCATCGTGGAGCCACTGCAAGTTTTGAGCAAGGTGATGAGACATTTGGGAAGATGAATCTGGCCAGCACTGCAGGGTGGAGATGATGCTGATATTCCAGAAGATGGACCCTGGGTACTGTCCTGCTCCTTGTGAGAGAATCCTGCTGTGTTCACTCTGCTGTGAGGTGGGGCACTGGTTCTACTGTTTGAATTGTCTTTGGGGAAGTCTTAACGGGGACCGAAACAATCATCCCATATTTTTCCTCCTATTAGCTGCCCTTCATCTGTTTCTTCCTCACAATAGCTCTGCCAAGTTGCTATTAAGATCTCTGTTTGTAGATGAAGAAGCTCAGATTTGGAGACGTTACAGGTTGTGAGTGGTAAGGTCCAAATCAGGTGTGCGCGACACAGACCTGAACTCTCACCTGAGCTCACCTTCTGCTTCAACAGGGAGAGGGAAGGAAACACTGTGGTCCTGGAAGAGTTGGCAGAGAGGGGGAATGGTGACAATACGGTGGACGGCAAATCCAGTTTCCAGGTACCACTTGGAACTTGCTTAGCGGCAGTGAATCTCTCTTAAAAATGTTTGGAGACATTTCTTTGCTTGCAGAGGAGAAATGTGTCTTGCATCAGGGGTCTTCTGCGGCTCAGACTGGGTAGCAGTTTGGTTCTCTTTGCCGGTTGGAATTCATTGGCAATCAGGATGGCTTATGGCAGGAATGGAATCGTTGGTGCCTAAGGTTACAAGTTTGTGTGTTGGATCTCAACCTGATATGAAAGTAAAGAGCTGAACTGAGTGGCTCTATTACAACAACGACAAGTAGTGACCTTCACCGAGAGCTTACTGGCCGAGGGGACAACTGAGGAGATCCCCGAAGGAAAAGCGGCAGCAAGGAGGAAGCTGTCAGGGACCCTGTGGATGTGGCCTGAGGGGGGGTCATTGTCACCCAGGGGAAAAGATGGACACTGCCCTTTGACATCAGCCTTTTCCCAAGCAGATTATTTTCAGGCAGCTGTCTTTCGGGAAGGCAACGGTTTTTAACACCATTGGCCGGTAATGGATTTGAAATCAGAGGGTAGCAAATATTTTTGTCATTTTATGCAAATAGGTTTTCTTAGAAGGTTCCAGGATGCTGTCCCTTCTAAGATTCCCCGTTACTTGATTTTTCAAACTTAAGTACTAAAAGCATTGCTGTCTCCGTTTTCCTTGTGTCCTCTTGCCTTTTCTGTGCTCCTGGTGGGACAAAACACACCCATTGTAGGTCACAGAGCATCGCAAGGCACTGGCAGGTGTGCAGTGACTTGGGGGTGTAAGCAGCTCAGATGCTTTAGGTCCTGCCCAATTCCTGCCATGCTCCTCCTCCCTCCAAAGCTACTGTGTACGGCCCAATGATCCACTTTGTCGTCCGCAGTTTTCTGATGTGCCCCATCTTATTTACCTTTTTCTGTACCTTCCCGATGTACTTGAGGACCGAAATGTCTTTTCCAGGCTTGTGTATTGCTGACTGAGCTGGATGGCTCCCGGGACACCCATCTATTCATGGAAAGAGGGACAGTCTGAAATGAACTGCTCACTTAACTCCCAAAAGGAGGAGTCATGCCTTTCAGATTTTGCTTTGCTGCAAAGGCAGCGCTCAGAGGACATGCTGATTAAGGGAAAAATAGGGTTGCTTCTTTTCCCATTTTCCATATGGAAAGAAGGTTTGAACGTGCAGTATGAGCCTGAGTCCATATGCTTTGAAATCTGTCCATGATTCTTGCTTTGCTGAATTGCAGAATCTGATGCCGTCTAGGTACTTGGGTCTGGGGCCAAACACACCCAGTGGCCCCAGCATGGCTTCAGATATATGAAATACATGAAATAAAAGCCAGTCTACTCTTTTAGGTTTCTCCTGCCTTCTGTGAATTCTAGAAAATACTCTTTTAAAAGGTGATGGATTTTTTTTTAATGCTCTTAGGTTTTCATAATTTAGATATTTCTGGAGAGTAATTTATCTGTGCAACTTCACACAGTTTTCTCATCTTTTTTTTTTAAAGAAAAGAATATTACATTTCTATAAGTAATAGAATTAGATCTTAGTTTTTAATTAATTAATTAATTAATTAGAAAACATGTTTCACACATGATTAAATTTCTTAGGAAACATTTGACCCATGAGTGGGCCAAAGAATATCCTTTAAAAGTTTTGATACCTGTGGCCAAACTACTGTCTGGAAAATTTGTGCCTGTTTGTACACCAAGCCATGGTACGTGTCAGATGTAAAGCACTATTCTAGGTGTTTCACACGGTTCTTATCTAATCGTTGCAAAGCCCTGTGGGAACAGGTAGGGTTCAGAACCTACCCAAGGTCACACAGCTAATAAGTGAGAGAGCTGGGATTTGGAGCCAGGCCCCCAGCCAGGCTCCAGGGTTCACACCGTGGCCTTTTCTGCTCTGTTATTTCCATGGCAGCCTGTGTGATGAGACTCTTCCTTCCTTCTGTGAGTCTTTAACCCTCATTCTTGACGCGTCAGATAAGATAGGTGCAGAATGACTTTCCCGAGGCAAAACCGTTGGTCTTTACATTCTTTAAGAAACTGGACAATTCAGATTGTCTGTCCCGGAAGAAAGATCTTTCGAGATCCAGCCCCTTTCCTCAGCTCTTCCTTGCCCACTGTTCTGCCAGTTGCAGGGTAAGACAGGCAGGAGACAGTGTTAACATTTTCCCCTTATGACCCTCCTTCCTGCCTCATCCTTGCTCACTGAGGTGTTGCCAGGACCCACGCCTGCCCGTCAAGGACCCCTGTTTGGGGAGCCTCACCGTGATTGCCAACATCCCCCTACCAAGGGCATGTCAGATAGAGATGTGAAGGTTTTGCAAAGTTTTGCTCGGGGACTTCAGGTTTTAAACCCATTCCCCTCTTTGCTGCCAAATCTGGTGAGACAGATCTCTCTCTCACACACACACACACACACACAACACGCGCACGCACGCACGCAGTGTTTTCATCACTGCAGCGCTGGGGTCACGCAGAGTCAAAAGACTTCCTCTTTTAGGAAAAGCCCCAGACAGCTCACTCTTCTTGTTCCATCCTCGTTTGTGGATGATTTGTGTTCTTAGTCGCTCCTCCCTCACAACAGAGACGGAACGAAACAGAAAGGGTCAGAAAATGCCAGCCCAGCTCCGGCTCTGGGTTTTATTCTGGATCTGTAGGCCCAGGGGACTTAGATGCTCATGTTCCTGAAAGGCTCTTGACGCGAGGAAGCAACTGTCAGAACGAGCATGGTGTCCACAAAAAGCTCGGGGAACACCCCCGTTTTCAAGCAGCATGTACGTTTAAGGACCCACGGGGCATGTGTGGAGGAACACTGTCCTCCCAAGGCTGAAGCTTGCTTTGGGTGTAGGGGTCTCATGATGGAGCTCACTGGTGGGGAGTCAGCTTGGGTGTGGGTGAGCCACAGCTGCTTCTTCTGAAAAGGGGAATAATAATAGTCCTGATCTTGTAGGGTTATCACAAGACTAAAGGAGATAATGCATAAAGAGAGTAGAGTCTAATACGAGGTGCATGTCACAGGCGCTGTGTGGTCATTCCCACCACCATCTTTACCCGCTGAGGAACGTTCTGGGAGGCAAGTTTGATGTTTTTACAAATATAGTTATAAGCAATTCAATTCAGTGCATGTAAATGTGATCGCTGGTATGAGTGTCTCGGCCCTTTTGGTAGGAAGGTCTCTGGGGCTCCTTCACCTTGACCATCGTTAGCCTTGGTGGGTTTTCTTTTCTCACGCTGCCAGGAGGAAGCGTGTACCCCAGGGTCTCCAGACCCAGTCCCTACCCAAGCACTGCAGAACTGGAAGGGCTCAATGTCTGTTACACTTCCCACACTGCATTCATACCCTTTCGTTCAAACTCATTCTAAGTGTTGGGGGTGAACTTTCCAGGCAGTTCTCTGAGTAAATTAGCATTTGTGCCACTATGGGCATTCCATCTTTTTGTTTCACAGGAGGGTTTCCACAGAGCAGTAGGGCTTGTATTAAATAAGGAGAGTGGTTCGCATACCTATCTCAATGGATGGTGCACACTGCATCAACGATCGTAAATAAACAAATGTGATTTAACTTGACACTCATAAAAGTCTTCTTTGTAATAAATTTAATTTTTGAAATCAACTATTTAAAATGTTGTAGAAGAAGGAAGATGTCATTATGAACATCATCATAAAGGGAGGCAATTTTGAGAAATTTGGGGTCTTATTTAAAGCTTTCCTTATTTTATAAGTAAATATTTTATGTGTCAGATTGAGAAAGTAAAACATATAGCTGTTGCTAGGTAGACTTAATGTAAAGGCAATAATAATTTTTAGATGGCTACTTCAGATGTCAAATTTGGTAAAAATATTCAGCAAAAGTATTCCCTCATTTTGTAACATGCAAAAGCAGTTTGCATTAAACTTTTCTATTTCGGGACTAAAAATGTGCCAGATTAATTTATAACGTAAGTACAACTTAAGGAAGAAGACGCTGATTTTCTTGTGTAACATGGGAATAATAATATATTCCAAAGATGGAAATAACTTGAAATTAATTACAGATCCCAAATCCCTTCTTTGCAATCCCAAAAGCTCTGAAAGTTTTCATTGTGACTCTTTTGTCAGTATAGTCTGCCCTGAATTGGCATGAAGCTATTCTTAGCTTTTACTAATCCCAGTCAGTGTGAATGTTCATGGTTTACTGCAGCAATGTTCCTGTATTGAATTAAGGGGTTCTGTTCTAGAGATTGCTGGAGGCGTTATGTTCTATATGGTATATGCACCGTGTTACCTCTCTAAAATCCCCATACTGCTCGATTCTAAAACATATCTGGTCCAAGGATTTTGAATAAAAGAGCAATTATCTCCTACAACCTGAGCGCCCCCACATGCTGGTTTTTTCTAGGAACGGCCCATCTTTACCTCTGTTTAGAGCAAGGTATAATTATTAATAAGGCCCCATTCACGCTCAGAAGTCTTCCATTTTGGACAATAAATGACGTGGTCCCCATCCTGACTGACTGCGTTCTGGGTGATGGGAAACGCCATGCTGATGGCCATCAGTCAGTTTCTCACGAATTTCCATGTAGACAACTTTGAAACGAATAAGATTCCAGATTGTATCTTGAAACCCTAAAATCATTTAATGCGCTGTTTATAAGAAATGATTTTTAAAACATATCCCCCACTGCTTTCTTAGACAGAATTCTCCATAGCATTTATATAGACACCATTTTTTTTTTAGAACAAATCATCATTTTCCTCATCATAATTGCTTGTGTACCAGCCTTCCTTAACTAGGCTGCAAGCCCTGTCTCTGTTCCCCATCTCGTTATTTTTGCTGCCCAGTGTACACAGTAAGTCTATCGTTTATCTTCTCGGTGTCAGTCTTTGCCACGCTCTGAGGTCCTGGGAACAGAGTGGTGAACAGACAGTATTGGTCTTGGGCCTCATGGAGATTCTTGTCTAGTGAGGCAGACAGATATGGGGCCCCGCCTGGGCTGGGGAGACTAAGAAAGCTTGCTGAGGGTGTGATTTTGAGGTTAAGACCTGAAGAATGTGAGTCAGCCCGTGAAAGGGGATGCCCTTGAGGCTGAGGGATGGTAGGTCCAGAGGCCTTGGCCTGACCCGCTGGCTGGAGGGTCAGGGAGTGAGGACGGCGGAGCGAGGTGACATGGGAGCCTGTGCTTGTGACAGCAGCGGGCTTTATGCAGATCATATTTGTGCTTTGATAAGCGTGTCCTGGCTGCAGGGCGGATGATAGACTGGGGCTGGAGGTGGGAGAGCCATCAGAGTGGCTGCCTGGTGTGGGCTTTGCTGAAGGAAGAGGTTGTTCTTGATCCACTGGTTTCACTTTCTTTTCTGACAGTTAGAGTCATCCTCTCGGGGCACAGTAACTGTGTGCTCTGCTCGTTTCTTGGAGGCCAAACCAGTTACTGAAAATTATCAGCCAAGTTTGAGCAAGTAGAACTGAAGGTTATTCAGGCTCCGTATTCCCCAAGTTGAGGCAAAGTTGTAAATAAGAAACAAAAAGCAAAGAAAGTCCTTACTCATGGTGGGCCTGTTTTGAGCCAAGTGCTTGAAAGGCTGTGGGTGCGGGGCTATTGTCATGTAAGAAAACGAAACTATGCTGGGAATGCCAGCTCTGGGGGCTCTGGCGACAATGTGGAGCTGGCCTGAAATGCCCTACAGAGAACCGTGTGGTGTGGGGCCTCTGAAAGCGGGACATCTAAAACCAGCCGTCCCTGGCAGCCCAGGGACCTGCTTCTGACTTCCCTCCACCGCTGCTGACCTCACCTGCCAGGTAAAGCAGTGTCACTTGGAAACCAACCTTGTGTTTTAAAATCTAAATAACTTCAATTCAATATTAGTACAAAAGTTTGCCTGGAGGTAAATCTTTGATGCTAAAATCTGAAAACCTCCTTTAAAATAGGCAGGCGGGCTTTTTGATCATGTCTCACTTGGAGTTTTCTGCACAACCTACATTTTCAGTGACTTGTGGACCATCTTCCCCAGGAAATGAAGCTTCGAAGTTCCTTGTTCAGATCATTATTGCTTGATCATCTGGCCCCTTATGGATGGGCGGATAAAGTGACTGATGCCTGTACTTAATACAGTGGCAGTGCCTGGATTAAGGGAAAAAGCCGCCAGCAGTTTAATTCAAGCACCGCACGGGAAATTTGCTTGAGTTTGTTGTATTTGCAGAAATGCTGTCGTTTCCCATTCTGGACTGTAAATCACTTGTTATTGTCTGACTCGCCACGTCTTTTTCTTCGCAACTAATTTCAGACTTACATGAAAGTTGCAACAATATCTGCAAAGAATTTTTTTTCTGAACCTCTGTAGAGTAACTTGCCAACCCGAAGTCCCATCATGCCTGAATCCTTGGGTGCATCTGTCCTGCAGATAAGGGCACTCCAACCTGACCGTCAGAATCAGGCAGTTGACAGGAGGACCATCTAATCCACAGACCCCACTCAGGCTTGCCAGTTGTCTTGATAATGTCCTTTGAAGCAAAAGAACCCCATCCAGGCTCAGGTGTCATGCCTTTGTCATCTTTCCTTAACCTGGTTACACTTGACACTTCTGATGATTACAAGCCAGTTATCTTGCAGAATGTCCATCGTCAGTTTGAGCTTGTTGGCAGTTTCCTCATGATTAGACTCAGGTTGTGTGTTTTCTGCAAGAATATCTCAGACGTGATGCTCCGTTCTTACTGTGTCTTCTCAGGGGTGTATGACTTCGACTTGTCCCTTTATTGGCGATGTTCATTTGATCATTTGAGTAAGGATGGATCTGTCAGGCTTCTCAATTGTAAAGTTACTCTTTTTCCCTTTGTAATAAAAATTTTTTTTTGAGAGAGGTACTTGGAGACTATGTAAGTGTCACATCTCAATCTTTTACCTGCTGGTTTTAGCGTCCAGGATGTTTCTTGACTGAATACTTACTACTTGCATCGTCACCAAATGGCCGTCTTCTTGCTCATCCTCTTTCTGTGGTTATTAGTTGGCACTGCCCTTTGTGGGAAAGCTTTCTCTTCTCCCTGTTTAGTTTTTCATAGATCCCATTTTCTTCCATGGTCTATAACACATTTTTATCATTTTAGTGCTCAAAGTGTCTCAGATTTGGCCAGTGGCAGCCCCTTCAAGCTGGCTGCTGTGTTCTCTTGATGTGTTCCCAGCGTTCTTTGAGCACTTCCTTACTTTCTGGCTCCCATGGTGGCTCAGGCTGATCCTCAGTTTTCCCTGCCCTAGCCCTGGGATCAGCCATTTTCCTGGGAAGCTCTGGTTCCTTTCAATGGAGGATGGTATTTAGAAACTAAGATTTGGGCATTACATGTGCCCATCACCGTCAGCATATGGCTGTCCCCGACCCTCTTAGTGGACAGGGTTAGGGAATATCTGTACAGTTTCTATATTTACTTACTTACTTTTTTACACATACTGTTTTACATCTATTTTTATTTCTGTATATATTGAGATATATGAAAGCCATGAATTCAATCCTATTCTAATCTAACCCCCAGGGTTATTCTAGTTTTCTTTCTGTATTTGAACTTCCTTTTCCAGTAGTGAGAAACCTGGCTCCCATTATCCTTAATATATTAGTTAATTTGCTCAATTGCCTGTATGTATCTGATATCATGTCCCCACGGCCGCCGCGTGCATATTATGTATGTATCTGATCTCATGTCCCCACGGCCGCCCCACCTCACTTCACCCCATGGAGTCCTCCACTCTGGACCAGACTGCTGTCCTCCTGGACAGGATCCCATTCCCTCTGCTTGGGCCCTGATACCCCCTCCCAGCTGCTGCCTCCCTCCTGCCCCACGTGGGCTTCAGTACCCCATGCCTCCTCCCACCCAAATGGACACCCTCTTCATGCCCCACATTGGGATGCTTCTGCCTTGCTTCTCTGATGTCTCCATAGTAAGTCTGCTAGGGCAACCATAAGTTCCCACAAACTGGTGGCTTAAACGACAGAAGTTTATTGTCTCGCAGTTCTGGAGGCCAGAAGTCCTAAGTCAAGGTGTGGGCAGGATTGGTTCCTTCCTGGGCCCTAAGAAAGACTCTGCTCCATGGGGAGAAGTCTCTGCTCCATCCTGGTGGTTGCTGGCAGACCTTGGTTTTCCTTGGCTTATAGGTGCATCACTCCAATCTCTACCTCTGTCTTCATATCGCCTTCTCTGTGTCCAGATTTCCCTCTTATTGCAAGGACACCGATCATATTGGATTTAGAGCCCGTCCTAAACCTCACCGTAGGACCTCACTGTAACTTGATTACATCTGCAAAGACCCTATTTCCAAATAAGGTCACATTCACAGGTTCTGGGCGGACATGAATTTGGGGGAGAACACAGTTCACTCCAATACTTCTGCTTTGCTCGGAATGGTTTTTGGACCACATCTTACATAAAGGGGAGGGAGGGAGGGAGGAAGGATAGAAGGACCTCTCTCAGTCGTTTCAAGAAGAATGTTCTCTGCTGCCATAGTCTTATCTTCTAATCTAAAATTAGGGCACCGCGCTGATGTCAGGACTCTTGGAAGACTCAGGACTTGGAGAGAGCCCAGGATGGATGGCACTCACGTGCTGTCGTGGGATTTTACGATGCCCCGCGGGGACTGTACCCCTCAACACTCTGTACTATAAAGCATGCGGCCCATTACTCCAACTGTTCAGGAAACTTTATATGGTGCCGCCTGGGGTTGGGGGGCCTTGCCCCTCCCCACCCTGTCCCCTTGTTGTCCAGTTCCAAACAACTGTGTCTTGGTGCCCCTTGTCAGTCCCGTACTGGGCGGTGCTGGCCGGCTGTCTGTGAGGACCATGGAGTGCTTGCATGGGGTGAGCTGTGACTGTCAGTGCTGGGCCTCAGCAGCCAGGGGGATGTCCTACAAGTTTATTGCCCCAATGGTTGAAAAACGACCCCCACACCCTGCTTTTGTTCACTTATTAGCTTGTATTATATTCTGAGCTATATTAACTTATATATTACTTATATAGAATATATAAAAATACATAGAATATGTAATTATGTTTACTACTATATTACCATGTATATTTTGAGTACTTTCCCATACAAATGAAATATTCTCCTATAGTCACAATATTCCATTATTTGAGCCTGCCACGTTTTATTTAAACATCTTCCTACCATCTGGGATTTGGATCAATTTAGATTTTTTGCTGTTTGTAATGCGCCATCAAACATCCTTGGCCATAAATTTATGTCTGCAGGAACTATTATTAAATATCCACTATTGGTCAGATAGTAGGCTGGGCACTTTATATGTCTTATTTAATCCTTACCACAAACCCTAAGGAAGTTATCCCCATTTTACAGATGAGAAAACTGAGGCATAGGGATCTTGGCTCTGCTACCCTCTGCATTTGGTTCCTGAAGCAGTGCCGTGGGGAGTGGCCCTAATCACTAATGGAGATTTTCCCAGAGCTGAACAGCTCCTAGAGTGGTGGAGTCTAAGGATTTCTGAGTTTTTAGGGGAATGGCACTTTGACTTCTCGTTTAAGGTCATAAATACCCAGTCTTAGCCTCATATAAGCTATGGTGTTAAGGAAATGGCACTGGACTGGCCACAGACTCTCTCCTTGCCCAGGTGTGGGGGACACAGGCACCGCTGAGGCCTTCCCCGGTCCCCGCCCCACCCAGAGTCATGCTGGCTGTCAGACCTCCAGGGATGTCCTGCATCGTGGCCACCACCCTACCGGATGATAGATAAGGACAGTGCTAGGCCCTGTGGAGATCATAGTCACTTGCTAGGAAGTTCCAGCTCAGATTAATCAGCTGAGCCAGACAAGCTCGATGATGTTCACATTCAGCTATTTCTTAGGGCCGTCACATCAGTGTGAGCAAAATGACCCTTGTGCTACTAACTGAATCTGCACTGGACAGGAAGAGCGTTTTTGGAAGGGTAGATGTAAAAATGGCCCCTTGGGCCGAGGGAGGATCTCAGTGGTAGCGCGCATACTTTGCATGCCCGAGGTCCTGGGTTCGATGCCTGGTACCTCCATAAAACAAACAAACAAACAAACAAACAAACAAACAAACACTGGCCCCTTCATTCCAAGAGGGAAGTGAGCTGGTGTTGAGTGTGGAGGACACACAGGGCGCTGAGAGGTTGAAGCTGGTTGAGATGGCGTTTGTGCACCTGGGAGATGGGCACTCCTTAGAGGTCCTGAAACTAAGAACGAGGGGGAAGCCAGAAAGCTTCACAGGCAAGTGACTGGCCTTCACAGACCCTGAAGGGGGTGGGAATTGACAGATACCCACGATGCCCAGCACTTTAGTGGGTTTTAGTGCCTTCCCAAAGTATTCATGCTGAGATGTTGGCGCCTGTGGGGCTTATTTGTGTTCCTGAAATAGTTCTCCAGGTTAATCAGTAACAGGCTGGCCCAGGGCAGGATGCACTTGCCTCCTCCCCAGCTTTCGTAAGACTCCTCCGGGATCCAGGTGGCCCGTGCTCGGGCCAGGTGACCGTGCTTCGTGGCGGAGGCAGAAACTAAAGTGAAACAACTGGAAAATATGCCTAGTGACTCAAGGGGAAAAAGAAGTTCTTTGATTCTTTCCTGTTGCTTCTTAAAGAGGGGCTAGAGGTGAAGGGGTGGAGAGTGGAAAATATCTTTATTTTGGAGTGTGGGAATGGGGAAATACTGTTTTCCTAATACAAATTACAAAAATAAAGCTCTGGCTGGACAGGTTACACAGTATGTCTTGCTGATTTCCACTGGCCAGGAAGGTACTAAAAGGGCAGGAAGGTACTAAAAGGGCAGGAAATGTCATGAAATGGGGTGGGGCTGGGTAAGGAGGTTGGGGAGCCACTTTCTCTTCCTCGGGCCCCGCTAGTGCAGCCTGAGTGGTGCTCGCCAGCCGGCATGGGCTCCCAGGCGGGCGCCGGGTCAGACTGGGAGGCACTGGGGTCTCAGCGCCTCTCTCCATGGACCCAAGACGGGCCTCATAGTTCACAGGCTAAGTCAGGGCCTAAGACTCCTTCTTTTTAAATCTGAGCTGTACCACCTGCTGCGAGCTTAGGCGAGTTACTTAACCTTACGTGCCTCAGTTTCTTCATCTATCAAATGGGGATTTTTAGTAGCACCTACCTTATAGGGGCGTTGTGAATCCTGGCCAGCTTAGAACTTGCCTGACACTTAATCCTCATGAGCCAGTGTTAGTGTCACGTGGTGTGGTGTGGGGTATTATGCGCATGCCCTGTTCCCAAGTGCTTGCAGGTCCAGGCGCGGGGGTAAGGATGACTCACAGGAGCTCCCTCACTTACCAACAGGTTGCTTTCCCTAAGGTGATTCCGCTTGCAGGGGTGAGTCAGGCCTTTTCAAACCGACCTGACTGAAAACACAAGATAGAACACTCTCAGGCTCAGGTGGGCTCCCTGCCTTCTCAGGAACCCCTCACGGGTATCCTGTGCAGGTACGTTGTTTTTACCAGATGCTCCAACCACTCACTGTGATTTGGAAAGACTGGAACGGGCCTTGAAACTATGTCTTTGGGGAGAAATGGTTCCTCATTCACACCAGCCACATTTCAGGGGTTCAGTAGCCACATGTGGCCACCTTGGACTGTGTGGATATAGACCATGTCCAATGTTGTGCTGGATGCAGCTGGTCTACATTTATTGGCTACTTCCTGGGTGCAGAGTTCAAGACCCGATAGTTCTACATGTTAACGTGTGCAGCAATGTTAGCAGAGGTTTGTCTCAGCGGAGCAAGGCATGTAAAATGCAGCATAAGACGCATGTTAGAGGCAGTGTGTTTTATGAATTTCAAAGGCAGTTTTGAACTGGCCGGGAAGGGATTCGTGGAAGACATGGCATTTGAACAGTCTGTAAAGGGGAGCCTATTTCCAGACTCGACCTTTCTCCTGAGCTCCAGCTTCATGTATCAAATTGCCCACCCAGCATCTCTCGGGATATCCCAAAGGTGACCTCAAATTCAGTAGACCTGAAACCAGTCTCAGTATTTCTCCTCTTAAACCTTCCACATTCCCTGTTCCAGAAAGCGACATTACCACCTACCTGGTCTGAAGAAAGAAAAAAAAGGAATCACAGATAATTTTGCAGAGGGAAAGGAGTGAGAAATTCAGAAAGAAGAGTCTGGTGGCCTCTGCTTCTCTCTCTGAAGCTGGAGGCACAGCCACTTGTTGGGACTGATGAGTGTGGAAGTGAATCATGGAGGGTGAGGATGAAAAAATCCGAAAGTGCTCCTGTGGGGAACGGGAACGGGAACGGGAACTGATGAGGAGGAAAAAAAACCTGCAGAGACTTTTCGAAAGCCCCAGTGAGGTGATAAACCATGCATCTATAATGGTGGTGTTGTTATGACTGGGTATTTTTCAGCCCAGTCCTGAATTTTTGCCACATGAGCAAACAAGAAGAGGGAGGCAGTGGTGAGGCCCGTTTGTAGTGAAGTGGTTGCCAGAGAGCGAGGCTTCTGGGGGAGGGAGCAGGAAGCGGAGTCTGTAGGGCGGGGATGGACCCTCTCTTGGAAAAGCACACATCTGTACAGATGTCACACATTCCATATATTTTCAAGGCTTACCCCCTGGATAGAGGACTTCTGTTCTCTGTAGGCTGCACTGAGAACTGTTTTCTAGAATGACTGTTGGTCTCCTGCAGCAGTGAAAAACAGGTATTTTGGTGTCTTTCGGGCACACATGTGGAGGTCGTAAGTCAACTTCTCTATCAGCTTACAGTTGTGATTCAGAGGCTAAATCACACTGTTTCAGGTACCAGGGTAGTTTGTGGTCAGAGACAGGGAAATTTTCGTGAAGTTGCTGTGGTAATGTCTTCCAAAAGGGTATAGAAAACATGCCTAATAAGAAAATTGTGGGTAGAATGGCAAACATGCAGAAGTATAGTTTGGATGACTCTTAGCATGGGAAATTTGTTCTGTGGTATTGAAAGGCATTTAGCATTTTAGTTTCACATGCATTTACATTCCATTCATGATGAAATCTATTCACTACTGGCCTCCTCATTTTCCCGTGACTCAACTGGAGATGTCTGTTAAACATCTGAGATCTGGAAGGCCAATGGTACCAAATGGCAGTGATACCCACACTCAGCTGCCTATCAGAATTACCCTAGGATAATAAAAAAAAATTCCTGGTTCTTAAGCCCTGGAAATTCTCATTCAGTATTTCTAGCATGAGGCCAGGGAACCTTTTTTTTTGATACCCCAGATAATAAGGTTATGCAGGCAGTTTGGGGATGCTGGTAGGTGAACAGAAAGTATAGCAAGCAAATTATAACTGTGGATTATGATATATTGAGAGTAGCTATTTACAACAATCCTGTTAACATCCTTCAAGGTTGGGTTCCTGAAAAATCCACATACTAGGAGAATTCACGGTTGAATTGCTTAAAATCTTGAGAAACACCAGGCTAGAGACCAACATTCTGAAATGAATGACATGCATCTTCTCAGAGTTCAATGAAACAAAACAGTAAATGTGTGCAGTTACATCCATGGTACAATGGGGAGCATACAATTGGTTTCCGTTTCTTACTGCCACTCCTGAAGTTTAATAAAACCTTAAAATTGCTTTTGCCTTGGTGTGGATAACATGTACACTGAGAGGCAAGCTTTTTCCTGTGTCCCGGACCTCCCTTCCAAATGAATGTCTGATTTCCTGACTGGTAACTGTTGACTTCAGCCTACAGCCGCACCAGAGGCTGCAGAGTGATTTGAAGATTGTAGGCAGAGAAGTATTAAGTACAGCCAAGTGAGTAGGTCTCAAACCCCCTCCCTAATGTACAGAGCCGTGTCATCTTAGCCCCGAACATGGTATTTTCATGCCAAGCACATGCTGTTAAACTTCTCTTGTGCATTTCACTTCTGTCTCCCAGGAGCCAGGACCATTCTAAGGCTTTGCCATTTTCTGTCTTCCTGTAGCCTTCTCTCCTGTTTTCTGCTTCCCACCATTACCGCCGCCTCCCCCACCACCCACATGCCCACACACATCTGTGGACGAAACCGGGAAGCAGCACTCTGATAGTTTCTATTCTGTATTCTTGGTTGTTAAAGTGCCGATCTTCGTCCTGTAATGCCGATCTTATCCAGTAAATTGATTTCATGACCCTTTAATGGGTTGCTACCGGACATTTATAAAACACTGGCTGAGAGGTTTCTGACATGTTGTTCGGAGTCAGGAGGATCTGGATTTGAATCCTAGCTTTTCCACGTGATAGCTCTGCAGCTGGGGAAGTCCTCATCTGTAAGATGGAGATAAGATACTCTACCTCATATAGTTTGTTTGAAGACGGAATGAAATAGTGCATGAAAAGCCCTTGGCCTAGGGTCCAGTTCTCTGTAAGGATCATGTGATGGGGATACAGATGATGGTGATGATGTTTTACAATTTTCAGCTCCAGCTTCCTCCCAGTTCACATAACTTTGAGCTGAAATTCTTATTTTTTCTAAAAGATACACAAAAGTCAGTATGAGGAGTGTAGAATGTCATGTAAGAGGAACTTACATTTTTTGGAAGGATTACTGTATGTCCAGGAAAAGTTACCACTAAAAATTGCTGCTAGAGCCCTGCAAGTGAATTGCCACTTTGTGTGTGCGCGTGTGCTTTTCCTTTGCGTTCCCATAGCCACCATCCTGGACCAGAGCAGTAGCCTCTAGCTTATCTCCTTGTCTCCATTTGCTCCAGCTAGAATGCTGCTTGGTTCACGATGCAACATGGCCATTCAGAAGTTTTCAGTGGCTCCTGTAAACACGCTGAATGTCTAGCTGAGCATTCGAGACCCTCCAGAAAGACCTGGGCTCAAATCTGGTTCCCTATCTGGGGCTTGTGTGACTTGTACACTTTTTTCTTTGTCTTTATTCTTTTTCTAAAGTTACTCTTTCAAGCTGTATTTTCCCTGATCTCTAAAATGGGGATAATAATATTTAACTAATGAGGGCTACGGTGAGGGTGAGCGATGACATACGTAAAGTATCCGGTCCGTGCTTCTCAGATGCTGACTGACTCTTACGAAGCTTCCCCCATGTTGGTACCTAAGTCACTTGCTCTGCCCACAACAGCAAATGTGCCTTCCTCAGTTCTGCTTTGGCCATTCACACCGACCTCTGAAGGCTGCCTGACTTGCTTGCAGCCTTCCCTCTGCCTGAGTGATTCCTCCCCCGTCCTATAAGCTCTTCCTTTATCACAAAGCTTTTGCTTATGAACCCATCTAATAATGATTTATGAATGAGTTCACCTAGTTGGCAATTCATCATACACTGCCTTCTGATCTCTACTGCAGTCTTTTATTATTATAATTAGAGTATTACTAGTCAGCTGTATAAGATTTATGTCTCACGCCCCTAGTTAACTTACTAATTCCTTGAGGGGAGTGATCATGCCTTACACACCTTTGAATCTTCCATAGCCCTTAGCACAGATCCTTGTCATGATATGTGTTTAGTAAATGCTTGTCGGTGCCCTGGATGACTGGGAACTGCAGACAGTACATCATGGGAGAAGAGGGTCCAGTGGTTAAGGTTGTGGGAGAAGGTTTAATGGATGAAAACAGATTTGAGCTGGTTTTTGTTGGGAGGATAACATTTATGCAGGTTAATAAGAAAGGTGGCATGTGGCTACGTAGAGAGAGCTGTTAGGTGACAAGAGCCCTCACAGGTACATTTAAAACAAATGATGCAGCTACAAAAGGGATGGGGCTGAGCACTGCTGTGGTCGGTCTCTGTGCCACAGCCTCAAAGTTAAGCCCCGTGCTCAGCAACTCAGTTCCCGTACTCCTGCCTTTCCTCTTGCCCGGTCGTGACCTATCTCCTGGGACGCTGTAACTGGGGACTGATGAGCTGTGGGGCTGCTGACAGTTCTCTGCGTTTTCCTTTGAGTGAGGATGCCTTTGTTTCCTCTTCAATCTGGAAGGAAATTTGCCCTGTACATAACATTTTAAAATAGCAATGATCTTCTTTGGTTACTTGAAAGACATCCTTCCATAGTCTTCTGTTTTCCATTGTTTCTGTTGAATAGTCATTGTAAGGCTTCTGGGTTCTGTGGGTTTTGTTTTTCATTTTCTGAAGGTAATGAGCCAGTTTTCCCCTGGCTGTTTTTAAGGTTTTTCTCTGTGTTTTTGGTTTTCATCAAGTGTACTACAGTATGCCTGGGAGTAGGTTTATTTATAGTTTTATTTATATTAAGTCTGTGGTAGGATGATAATCGATACTGTCTCTTCAAATTGCTTCCGCCTCATTCTTTCTCTTGTCTTTGTGGAACTTCCAATTACTCATATTTCAAACTTTTTTTAGGTCTAAAATACTGTCTATGGATTTTAGGTCTTCTGTTACACTCCTTTGTCTCAGCACTTCATTCTGCATATTTTCTTCTCACCTGTCTTCTGGTTCACATTTTTCCCCGGTGGTGTCTAATCTATTGATAAACCCATCCACCGAGTTCTTAATTTTAATTATTTATCCTTTAGTTCTAGAATTTCAATTGTTTTATAGCTTCCAGTTCTCTGACAAAAATTTTCCGTCTTGTCTTTTATTTCCTTGAACATATTAGGCATAGTTATTTTAAAGACTATGTCTGAAAACATTTGCATATTCATTTGTATATCTGTATAGTCATAATATCTGTATAAAATCTGTGTATATATCCCTATGGGTCCATATCTATTGTCCATTATTACCCTTGGTTTTCCATTTTGTTGTCTTTTATCCTCATATTCCTAGCTATATTGATTGAATGGTGGCCCTTGTAAATGAGAAACGCCAGAGAGAATATGAACCTTAGGATAATGTTATCTTTCCTCAGGATATGATTTACATTGACTTCTGGTAGTTCCAGATCATTTTAATTTGATCAGGAATTGAGATGATTCAAAGCTGGGCTTTAGTCTTTGAAATTGTTCTATTTCCATGTAGTGTTATCCGTTACAAAGCTTGCATGTGGAGAGGACAGTTTGCAGGACTCCCTTTTCCTAGTTGGGTCCTGATCTTCAGTTCTTATCCCCCTGGTCACTGACTGTGTCAAAAGCTCTGCTCAGCTGCGATGACCTGCAGCCTCCTCCTCTGGCTGCAGCAGATGCCCTAGGCTAGGAAAAGAGCTGCCCCAAACACCAGGCTTCCCTTTATGGGATTCTTTGTTCTCCCAGATCTTGCCCTTCTAATTCTTTACTGCCTTCTTAGTTCTCTGATGTTTTTAAACATATTTTGAAAAAGCACACTTTGTCCAGATTTCTTAGTTATTCACTATGAGAGTTAGGTCTGAATTACCTGCTGTGCCATTAGCAGAAGCACCCTGCTCTCGGCCAAAGATTTTATTATCTAAAATCCAGCAGGGACGCTTGGAAGTCTCTAGAACAGAACATTAACATGACTTAAGTGGTATTTTAGAAAGATTAATATGTCAGTGGTAGGCAAAACAGAGAGGAGTTGGGAAAGTCTCCGTAAGTAGAATGGTTAAAAGACCATCCTCACTGGGTGCTTTCTGAAGTGAGAGGAAGGCAGGCGTTATGGTTTAGGAGCCTGGGCACTGCCGACAGACCTGAACAAGAGTCTGGGCTCCCCTACTGACCAGCAGGTTTCATCTGAGCAGTTCCCCAATCTATCCCCTCATTGGTAATACAGGGTAATAAAGTCCCCACCTCCTAGGGTTGTAAGAGTTAAATGGAAAACTCAGAGAAAACCCTGGCTTTAACATTTGGCACATAGTAAGTGCTCAGTAAGTGGTGGTCATTGCTATTACTTTTCCAAGATCTAAACCTCAGTTATTTACGTTAAGATTCAGGGTCACTGTTAATGGCATTAATCGGGACCATAGTTAGCACTGTCAGCTTTGTGGGGGACATAATTCTACGTCCTCTGAGTCGCAGTGAACAGCTCCAGGGCCTTCACACAGCAGCCCTGTGCCAGTGACATTCTAAATACTTGCCATGTGCTGAGTTGATTTATAGCCTGATGCTCTGGTTTTGAAGATGATCCCAACCCCAGATCTCAAAGATGTAATGATAGCTGCTTTTCAGAAGTGCCTTTTGTCAGGCTTGAGCCTAGATGCTTCATATTTTAGGTTGATAGAACCATCAAACTTAAGCGTTTTACTTTTAAAAGCAGCACGGAGTACAAGAATAGAAGCTTACAAAAAAGACGGACCAGATTATGAGCCTTCATGTTACAGAAGGATTCCGAAAATCACGGATAACCTCTGAAACTATCTTTGTGAACCCTATCCTTTTTCTAGATGATCAGAGTGCCGACCACAGAGAGCGAGTGACTGGCCCAGGGACACACAGTGGTAAACAACAAAGCCAGGACTGGAACACAAGTGTCCCAGTTTCTGGTGTATTTTGATTCTCTTGGGAAAAATAGCACCCTTTTGTTTTCTCTACCCAGTTCTACGCCTTCTGCAACTCTGTTCAAGTTTCATGTGGCCTGGGTGTTGGTGCCCATGGGAAACTTGCCTTAAAGAAGGAAGACCAGCCCATCACCTTGAATTTCACTGTTGGAAGTTAGAAAACACATCCACATGTGTGAGTTTCTGGCGCAAGGCTCAGTGTGTAGAATTCCACCTTCCCTTTCTTTCACAAAAGTTAAGGATGCATACTCAACCTCTTGATAGTCATGAGAGATCTACGTCAAACTATAACCTTTTCCTTCTGGGTCATGTGGCAAAACCACGGGTAACTCATTACCTGTTCAGTGTGTGGGAGGTGGGGCCAGGCTGTAAAATCAAGTAAGAAAGAGGAAGTGCCTTCATGAAAAAGGGTTAGCTTTCATTGTGTGTCATAGGGGATGGCCTAGCTTTTTTTTTTTTTTTTTTTTTAAACACCGTAAGACCTGAAATCAGTGAAGTCCTTTATAATAGAGTTTTCCCTCCCCGGATCAGAGTCTTGCTCTTTTTGCTCTTCCTGAACATCTGCTTATAATTAATGACAGTCCTGATGAAAGATTTAGAATTTCTACCTGTGTGATTTCCATAGTATTTTGGCTACATGGGCGATAAACGTTGAGGCTTGGCTGAGCTACATCCTTGTTAGAAAGACACCGTATGTAAATAAGGGAGGGACCCATTGGTAAATGGTGCAGCAGAATCTGACACACTGAGGCTAACGGAGGAGCTCTGTCTGCCAGGATGACCAGACTTTGTAGCAAGTCGCAGAAGAGCCAGGGGAGTCGTAATTAAAAATGAAAGATAATCTGGAGCCTTGCCCTTCAGAGTGTGGTCCAAGGAACTTGGAGCTTGTGAGAGAATCACGGGGCTCACCTAGACCTGCTGAATCAGGATGTGTGTGCACGTTGCTGAAGGTGAAGCTCAGGTCTAGATTTTGTCATCAGCCCTTATCATCTTTACTGTGAACAGCACTGATCATACCCCTCACTGGTATACATCTCCCGTTTTCTCTTCAGTCTTGGGACAACGACCAAAACCCTAGGTGCGGTTTTCCAGGCCTGCAGGGTCAGCGCGTCTCTGGCACCCTCCCTGCGCTGCCTGCCTTCTGTAGCTGGTCCTCCTGCCCAGGGATCTTGCTCTCACTGCCTCAAGGCACCTTCCTTTACCTGTAGACGGGGTGGGAGCCCTGTCATCTGACTCAGAGCATCTTCTGTTTCCTGGGGCTGCCATAACCAAGTACCACAAACTGTGTGACGACAGAAGTGTATTCTCTCACAGTTCTGGAAGCTCGAAGTCCCAAACTGAAGCATTTATAGGGCTCTTCTCCCACTCAAGCCTCGAGGGGACGATGGGTCCTCGCCTCTTCCAGCTTCTGGTGGTTCCATGCAGTCTTTGGCTTGGGGGCTGCATCATGCAGGTCTCTGCCTCTGTCTTCACATGGCCACCTGCCCCCTGGGTCTGTGTCGTCACATGGCGGTCGCTCTGTGTGTGTCAGTGGCCAAATTTCCCTCTTCTTCTAAAGACATTGGGTTCCTGAGCCTCTGATCACAACATTTTCATCAACCAGTCGATAGATCATCTTGTTTTGTGTGTTTCTGTTTAAAGACTCCATATTTAATATGTATTGTAGATTCAGAGATGTTGAACTCACAGCCCACAACACTATAATTCATGCCCGAAGGAAGTTTCTCCAAAACAGGTATTTTCTCCATAAATCCCACTGCAGCCTTGGGTTTAGGGATGCTAGACAGTGCGTCAGACAGACCACTCTCAGGGGCCATTTTAAACAGCAAAATCACCAGCAAAAAGCAGGAAAATGTGAACGATGTTGCACTAGGTAGACTGAAAAGGACACGTATTTATAGTATGAAAGCTGAAGTAAGAAGGCAGAATGTCACCTGTCCGACCTTCGCTGAGAATGTGCATTGGATGGCAGATTTTTCACCTCTCCGTGCGTGTCTGGCAAGGGCCTGGGAACACCCCGAGAATTGCTTTGGGCGTTAGACACACATTTTAGTGAGAAAGTTATTTTGCAAATATGGATTTGCATCTCCCCAGATAGGCTTTCGTTTTAAAGACAGAGGGCTTTTTTAAATACTTCAGGTGACCATTTCTCCCCCAGATGGGTTGTTTGTGAAAAAAGATATGTATAAGGAGATACATCATTATAATGACGAGTTGGAAGTGGGGCCACTCACACGTCCCCTGGCGTTTCCGCATCGCTAAGTTCAGGCAGGGCCGCCGCTGTCGGGGTCCCCAGCTGCTCTGCTGGTCGTCCTGTCCCCTCGGAAGAGCTCTTCACCCCTGTACCGACTCCCTCTTCCGCTCACCTCTCTACCTTCTTCACTGCCCGGGACTTAGCTGCCCCTCTGTGTCTGGAGATCTTCTCAACAGGGAGGCTCTGACTGGGGTGGCTGGGCCAAGCCCTCGCCGTGGTCAGTCACCCAGTGGGAGCTAACGTGGATGGCTTTTCCCGACGCCCCCAGAACTCTCCAGAACTCTTTATCATTCTGCACACAGGACACTTTGTGCGGTGTGTGAGTTGTCTTCTTCCCTGTCTCCCACTAGGCTGGGAGTCCCTAGATGTCAAGGAATGCTGTATTTCGTCCAGTTCCCAGAGCACCCCTCTTGATAGGTGCTCTTCGGCTGGATGAAGGAATGAGTGATGAGAGCAACCTGAGAACCACGAAGAGCAGCTGTGCTGGGGGCTCCCTGTGGCCGTTCTGGGTCCTTTTGGACCGTCCCTGCGGTTCCTGTTACTCCTGAAGCCCCAGATGGGTGGACAGGGCCAGCCTGCAGTGGTGACCCCATCTCGGCTGATCCTCAGAGCGGCCTGGCCCTTGTGCCGCACACCCCCGGGTGGGAGGCAGCACTCGGGCCTCGTAGGATTATGAAAAGACCCCTAAGAGGCGGGGTTCCTGGTCTTGTGATTTTGCAGTTTGGTTCGGAAGAGGGGGTGTTCACAGCTAAAAAGTTTACATTTAAGGTAAGGGTTAGATGAGATAAAGACAACATGATAATAGCTGCCCTAAAGCAATGTTTGATTTTTAAAAGAGCAGTACAATATCCATGAGTATTGTGGGAGCTGGAGGAGGAAGGATTCCTTCAGCTGGAGCATCTGGGAAGGCCTTGCGGAGAAGGCGGGCAGAGGCTGGGTCTTGGAGAATGGATATGGATACGGATTGACCAAGCTTGGAAAGAGGAGGAGAGCAAGGAGCAGGTGGCGCCTGCGCCAGAGGGTGGGTCAGACTCGGGGAGGAGTCCAGGGGAAAGGCAGGTGCTAGAATTTAGTTTTAGAATCGTATCAGGTTCTGTAGGCAGCGGGTGCGGCCCCCAGTGGATCACGGAGTGATGCTCTCACTCTGGCGTGAGCTGGGGGCAGGGTGTAGAGGAGATGGGAAGCCCTTTTCGAGCTGGAAAATAGAGTTATTGAGACATTGATCATCTCATCTCAGCCCAAAGGCCTCTGAATAGAATTCTCAGAGCTCATTTTTGGAGGAGGAAATGAGTAAAAGAAAGATGAGGCAGCTAAGGGTTGAAAACAGGATCGTGTCACACTGTCCACGAAGCCCTGCAGGATGGGGACTTGCGTCGGCATTGCCTGTGCTTTTGAGCCCTTCATTGAATCTAAATGCCCATGTGACTAGGATGACAGCGCTTTGTTAGCGATCCCGCTGGGTATATTTAGGTGGACGAGGGAAAGACTATCTGGAAGTGTGTCTGGGAAGAGGGGGGAGAGGCGTTATGTGGGCTGGTAGAGGAAAGGTGACCTCAGGTCAGAAGGGGAGAGTGGCAGTGAAGAAAGATTCTTGAGGAAGCACTTTTTTTTCACGTGAAAGCAAAGCTGAAGTCAGAGCAAGAGGCTGGCGTGCTCTGCGGGGAGACAGGGTACATCCGGAGGGGTTGGCTAGCTGCTGAAAGACCTTGGAACCGCCCGAACTGATTGCTTCAGGGCTTTAAAATGCCAACGTCAGGGCTTCGAGGCATTTCTATAACCCAGGTACCCCAGAGGAGTGAATTGGTTATCATAACTCTTTCCCACAACGCTTGTCTTCTGTGTCCACCCTTGACTCTTGGAAGGATAACACCGAAGGTATCTGTAAAATCCTGGTCCTCTGAATGCCAGGCACACTGAAGGTATCTGCTGTAAACCCAGCCAGGTGGGAAGGGGTAAGATCTAGCCTCAGGCACGGCCGCTCACCTCCTGCGTGAGCCGGCCTGAGGAGGTGTCTGGGCCCACCTCCTGCGTCGGGGGACCCTCTGAGCTGAGAGCAGGCTTGGTCCACAGAGAGACAGCCCCTCGGGAATGGATGGAGCACTCAAACAGGGGCTGGGGGCTTGAGGGCAAAGACCCTAATACGCTCCCATAGCCCCCTCCTCCCGTGTACACATAAACCGTGTGGTTTTGAGGAAGGGGAAAATAGAAGAGGGTCAGGCAGCGGTGTCAAACTTCACAGGGCAGAACTGACAGTCAGTGGCAGCAATGCCTAACAGTGTGTTTCTCTCCTGCAGAAGGGCACCATGCCGGTGGAAAGGATGCGGATGCGCCCGTGGCTGGAGGAACAGATCAACTCCAATACGATACCAGGGCTCAAGTGGCTTAACAAGGTAAGTGCGTGGAGGCCTGTGTGTGTGTGCGTGCGCGTGTGCGTGTGTGTGTGTGTGTGCGTGTGCGTGCGTGTGTGCGTGGAGGCCTGTGTGTGTGTGTGTGCGCGCGTGTGCGTGTGTGTGCGTGCGCGTGCGCGCGTGTGCGTGTGTGTGTGCGTGGAGGCCTGTGTGTGTGTGTGCGCGTGTGTGTGTGTGCGTGGAGGCCTGTGTGTGCGTGTGCGTGCGTGTGCGTGCGTGTGCGTGGAGGCCTGCGTGTGTGTGCGCGCGTGTGCGTGTGCGTGGAGGCCTGCGTGTGTGTGTGTGCGCGCGTGTGCGTGTGTGTGAGACAGATCCTTACTAAAAGCAGGTGCACGTGGATCTCCACAAGTAAAAGTTGTTCTTTGTGTTCAAAATATGCTTATTAATTACAAAAACCAACCAACCAAAAATGATCATGAAAATATCAAATTGTCACGTAAGAAAGACATACCATCATCTCAGACTGTAGCCTCGACCCTGATTTAAGGCTTCGGTATTGTGGATGAATAGGGGAAGCTTTCTGCTGTGTTTCTGTTCGGTGACTCCTACCCTCTTCCTCCTCTAAATTCCTTTCTTGATCTCCTGGTTTTCTGGGATTAGAGGACGTGGCAACTCTAGGACTTTCTACTGGGAATGGAGCATACTGATTTTCTTCTCTGCGTAAAGAAAACTTCTGTTTTTGTCCAATTTTTTTCCCCCACTATTATCATGAAATCCTGTTTGTGTGCCTATTTGTCCTAAAATAAAGAAGTCTGCCATCATTTACAACCTCCTCCTCGGCGTTTATACATACAGACTTCCTTACTGTCATCCACCTCAGAACTCTCAGTCCAATTGATCCTACCTCTTAGGGGTGAATCAGGAAGACATCGGGTGTGAAAATAAAGAACACATGGAAACATTTAGTTATAATCTAGAAAAGCAACTAATATGTCATGCTTTCTTTAAGACGGCCCCAGAGAGATTTCTCTCCCACTACCAGGAATATTGCAGTTCTTCTGAGCAAATGTCTGTTTCCTCTTCTCCCTCCCCGCTCATCTTTAATCTTAAGGACACGATGAATAATTTAGCAGGTCAGCCTTTACCTTTGTATCACGTGCTCGAGAGCTTAGAGCCAGATTGTGGCTGCTTCTAACAAGTGTACAAAATATTGCAGCATAATTTTTTTTCTTTTTTACTAATACTACTTGTTACTTCATTTTAGCTTTTTAGATATCTCTCAAATCTTATTTCTTTTTGTTCTTTTCCCCTCATTTACTTAATTTTGTTCACATATTTTAAATGTAATAGTATAACCATATTTGAATATATCTATTTCAATGAGTCCCTTCTGAAACAAGATGGGGTAGAAGTAAACAGAAATAGTTAAGTAAACCATATACTCACTTCATGTGACCTATCATATATCTTAAGGTCTCATGGCAAACGGTGTATTTTTCTAGGCTTGCTATGTCTATTGTGTTTTAGATTTGTATCCTGGAGGGGCTTTGTAATTAGCCTCCCCAAAAGAAACAAGAAATCAGGCTTAGCCCCTTGGCCTGCTGGATTAGCAGGGATGCGGGTGGAGGTGTAAGGAAAGGAGAGATGATAGTTTCGGAGCATTGAAGAGGTAAGAATAATGATAATGATAATAATAAAACTGCCATTTACAAAGTGTCAGATAGTCCCCTGTGCAAGATGATGCATTCACTCCCATAATCCCCACTATGGGGTCGATCCTGTCATTCTTTCCATTTTGCAGACAAGGAAACCAAGGCTTGTAGGTTCTGTAGGATTGTATTTTTGAAGAACAAGATAACATTGCCTATATGTATTTAAAGCATGAAATTAAAGCAGATATTCCTTATTTCTGAATAAGTTGTTTTTGCTTTTTCTTTTTTAAAACACACCCACTAGTTGAGGCTGGCTTGATGCATTGGCACACTTACAATGTCATCATGTCTCCTGTGTCAAGTAGGCACTTAATAGGCTGCAGTTAGCTGTTCTCTGTAGTAGGTTGAATTGTGGTCCCTGTTCCCACTGCCCCGCAAAGAAATGTGCACATCCTGACCCCAAAACTGTGCGTGTGAGCTTACTTGGGAAAAGGGGTCTTGGCAGATGGAATTAACTGAAGGATCTCGAGATGAGATCATCCTGGATTATGCAGCTGGGCCAATCCAATGACAAGAGGAGACACACCGACAGAGGAGGAGGCCGTGTGAGGAAGGAGGCAGAGATCGGAGTGATGCAGCCACCAGCCAAGAACACCTGGAATCCCCAGAAGCTGGAAGAAGCAAGGGGAGATTCTCCCTAGAGCCTTGGAAAGGAATGTAGCCCTGCTGACGTCTTGATTGTGGATTTCTGGCCTCCAGAATTGTGATCAAATCATCTCTGCAGTAGTAAGCCGCCCAGTGTGTGGCAATTTGTTATGACAGCTGTTGGAGACTGACACACCCGCTCAAGGTTGTTTCCTTACTGGGACTCTCCACTGAGATTCCTTTTCCTCCACCCATTCTGTCCATGTTTTTTTGGATAGAAGACCAGAACGTGAGTGGATTCCTCTTTGTGCAGCTGAGCACTCGGCCCCTCTCGGGTGGTTCTTACTGCTGAGCCTCACTCACCTGGCCCTTGGCTGGTGAGTTCTCTTCCCAGCACAGTGGGGCCGAAGACTCCTCCACCATCCTGTCTGGCTCCTCTGCTCCGCTGCACGTGGCCAGTCTGGAGGAAGGGGTGTGTGCGGGGGCCGCAGCAGATGGCGCCTCTCAGGACATTGCTGTCACAGGAGTTCCTGGGCCACCGAGCGGCCAACACAGGCCGTGTTGTCCCTGTCACTGGAGACCTCAGATGGCCTCAGGACATTTCCTCCCTGTCTGTCCCCACACCTCCCCAGGGCATCTTTTTATAGCCTCACTTAGGCTTGTTGGCATTTGTCTGTCCACATAAATATTTAACTCAGACCCTACTATTATTTCCTTCCCATTCATAAGCCGAAGAATCCCAGCTTGTATTTTGAGTGGTTTGAGGCCATTCTGGACTCTCTTCTCCCACTGAAGACTGTTGTGACTCTTAGAAAACAGGTGCTGTGTACGGGGCTTTGTCATTCACTTATGCCTTCGTCGTGTTCTGACCGTTGGTCCTTAAGTAACGGTGAAGGACTCCAGGGAGGGAGGTCCCACGATGGCAGGCGCCACGGATGTCTTGATTTTTGCTGCAAACTCCAGGTCAGGTCTAGTGCCTGACTCTCGGGAGGCTCTAGGCAATACCGTTCTGTGAATAAACAGATGAGGGATGGGCACTTGAAGTGGAGGAACACTAGTGATTCTGTTTTTGTTCCATTAAGATAATTAGACTTAAGAACACTAGGTCATGTCTCTCTCGAGTGGGGAGTCCATCAAATCCAGTGCATTCTTAGTAAGAGACAAATCGGTGGTTAATTAATACCTTAAATTTGTTTCCATCTCCTACTTCCTATACATGAGGAGGTGTGGGACGGGGTGATGGAATGGGTCGTCTGGGTTCCTTGGAAGGAGCTGTGAGGAAGTTTGGAAAAGCAGCATTATAGTTCCTGAAATGGGCCATGGCTTGGGCTAGTTACTTTTTATTAAGAGTGTTTGCAAATGTACACGGTATGCTTGGATGCTCTAATGACTAGAAAGAACAGCATAGCAAATTCTCACCTAGATTTAAAACTCACATCTAGATTGAACAATTATTAACAGTTAAAAAAATCTGTGTGTGTGAGATAAAGCAACTCCCTGACAGTGTACATCTATACCAGACCAAAGAACATTTTCTTTCTTTTTTTTTTTTTTTTAATGGAGATACTGGGGATTGAACCCAGGACCTCATGCATGCTGAGCATGCGCTCTACCACTGAGCTACACCCGCCCCTCCAGAACATTTTCTTATATATTCAGAATACTATTATCAATTAGATAATGATAAATTAATCATAATGAGTCATCATTTAAAATGTCATTACTGCCCTGTTCATATTCACAATGCCTTGAGTATTCCTTTTTTTTTTTTTTTCAATGTTGATTTGTTCAGTCAGAATCCAAAGAAAGCCTGCAGGTTGCATTTGGTTGCTCTGACTTGAAGCATCTCCCGCCTGGGGACAGCACCCTCTCCCTTTTTTCCTTCTCACTCTTGGCTTGTTGAAGAGACCAGGTCAGTTCTGGGTTTGTCTTCCTGCTTAGTTGTGGTTCCCCTGGACTGTTTCCTAAGGAAGGAAGGAGGCAGCCACCTCCAGGTTCATTGCTTTTCTCGTATCTCCAATTGATTCCCGCCCTGGTTATTTCTGTTCTCGTTTCTCACCGGAGATCCTCCTGGACCCGGGCGCCGAGGCCACTCCCCAAGCCCAGGAGATCATCAGGTAGTTCCTGACCTTTTCCTTCTCTGCGCTTTGAAAGCTAGCTTGTGCTCGTGTAAATATCAGGCCATCTCGGAACAAAGTAAGAAGTCCAAGCAAAAATAGCAAACGAAATTGGAACATCTTATACATATTGGGGAAGATAAGAGTTTCCACTTGGGGCCAAAGCAGGTTTGTTCGTGTTGCGCAGGATTACCTCAGATGTTCTCAGCTCCAGCTGGGCTTCTCCCTCCTGCCCACAGCTGGGCAGGGTTCTTGATACGTAAACACAAATGCAGTCCTTCCATTCACGGTGTATGATCACCCCATGTGGGGACCAGGTGCTTGGGGACTCTGATGGCACCTACTAATGTCACAGGGTCTACACAGACACAGAGCAGCGCCCTCCTTGTCCCAGGGTGGGAATGGTCAGTTATAGAAAGAGTTTTGCCTCCTTTATCTTTTAAGATGGTCTTTAAAAAAAAAAAAAAAAGACACGTGTGATACGTTTATTAGCATTTCTTTTTCTCCTGCAGTATGAAAAACGTTAAAAGGTACATGTAGGTTTTTTTCATTTACCATTTTAACCATTTAAAAATGTACAGTTCAGTGGCATTAAGTACATTCACAGTATTATGCAGCCATCAGCACATCTAATCCCAGAACTTTTTCGTCACCCCAGAAGGAAACACTGGACCGTTAAGCAGCCCCTCCCCATTTCCCGTTTCCCCAGCTTGTGGCAACGACTTATCTGCTTTCTTTCTTTGGATTTGCCTTTTCTGGATATTTCATTTAAACAGAATCATTCAATGTGTAGCCTTTTGTGGAAAGCTTCTTAGCATAATGCTTTCAAGGTTCACCCCATTCATAGCATGTATCAGTACAGTGTTCCCTTTTGTGGCTGAGTAATCTTCCGTTTTCTGCACTTTCTTTGCTCCATCAGTTGATGGGCATTTGGATTGTTTCCACCTTTTGACCGTTGTGAGTAGTGCTGCTATGAACGTTCATGTATAAATATTTGCTGGGACAGCTGTTTGTAATTTCTTGAGTGAAATGACTGGGTCATGTGGTAATTTGCGTTTAACTTTTTAAAGAACAGCCAAACTGGTTGCCATAGTGGCTGCACCATTTTACATTCCCACCAGCAGCGTTCCAGTTTCTCCACTTCCTTGCCAACGCTTATTATTTTCTGGGATTAAAAAAAAAATTCTAGCCATCCTAGTGGGTCAAAATGATATCTCATTGCTGTCTTGATTTGCATTTCCCTAATGACTGGTGACACTGAGCATTTTTTCATGTGCTTATTGGTCATTTATTTATCTTTGGAAAAACTGTCCATTTCAGGAAGCTCCATGGTGGATAATTGCTAGGTTCAGTCCTTACTTCTGTGGTTTCATGATTTGGGCATGGTTTCCAGGATACTAGGTTTGGTTTGAGTGTTTGTGTGCACCTGCGAACACAAAAATGGTTGAAAAGATCTACCTCTCAGAATCAACTTTGTGTCTTAGAAGATAGATTTCAGATTGTGTCACCCCAGATCTCCTTTGACCTAGGAAAATACACAACAGCAAATTCTTTTAAGGGTCTATATCTTTAATCATAAACCTTTAGATTCTGTTGTGCACTTCAGGAAAAAATTCTTTCACTGAGATAAATTCATTTTCATTTTTTTCGTTTTCACGTGAATGTCAAAACTGCATTAGGTGATTTTGCTCTCTGATTTTCATCTACATTAAAAAATAAAATTTCACTCAACCCTGTTCTGATCACTGCCCTTTTGAAAATGGTCAGCATGAAGCCCTGCCTCTCTCTTGCTTTCAGTTCTTCTTTACTGACTCAGTTTTAAATACATAGAATTTCCCCTTTTAACAGTTCTGGGGAACCCTCAAATATTCTGACATATTTTTAGTTCAGGCTTTGTAACTGGTTCTATGGAGAGGCGCAGGGTCCCTTTTGGGTCGGTAGGGACCCTTTGTATCTTTCATTGTGTGAAACCAAAGTGGTGGGAAATCCCTACTGCCATTTTCTTCCCTGCTCCAGTGTCTTGTGCAGAGATTCCCCAGATCTAGAAATTGTCAGACCTACCTTGAGAGTTTAAAAAAAAAAAAATGCAGCTTTCCTGGGCTTTAATCTCCACAGAATCCAAGTGAACAGATCTGTTGTAGGATGGGAAATCTGAATCCAAACTCTAGGATACGATGGGTGGTGTAAGTGACTGAATATGGGATCACACGACCTTGGCTTTGAATTTAGACACTTATTGCCATAAGTTCTTTGGTTAGATAATGTAATTCTGGTCCTCAGTTTCCTCAACTGTGAAGTGGAAATCATAACATAGACATAGCTCGTTGGGGTGTTGCAAAAACCAAAACCGAGACCACGTGGACATGCAAAGTGAACCAGGTTTCATGTGTGTAGTTTTACTATGAGTGTGACTGTGTTTCCAAAGCACTAGTTTCTAATCATATGTTTGCCAGGGTCGGTTTAAGCACCTTAAGTTATACCTCTTGGGATATAAGAGAGATGGAGAGAGTCTGCTATGAGAATTGTACCAAGGGACTTTTCTCCAGAAAAGGAGGATCATCTTCATACTAACAGTACCTGTTTGTACTTGCTGCTGTTTCCTGCAGGGTAGCAGACACAGGGATTAAAACAAAAGCTGTGTCTGTTGGTGACGTGAACAGATCGAGCTTCTCAGTCTCTGTGACAATGGCCTCAGACCCCCCCCCCACAACTCCTCTTTAGCAGCAAAATGAGTGTTTTGGAGAAATACCTAATTTTTAATTTATCTAAGGCAGCTGGAGTTCCGCTTTACCAAATGATGGAAATAGGTGATAAGACCAAGCATGAGAAGTTTCAGTAAGTGGTCAGTTACTTGCGGTCCTGCAAAAAGAAGGAGGCACAGATGACGGAACACGCTGGCACGTCCCACATCATCACCCTTGACCTTGGAATACATTCCTGTTCTGCCAGAGTCCACTCGACTCTGAGTGGACTGGTAGACTGCCAAGGTTTAGGGCCTCGAGGGGAAGCGGGTCTGGTTTACAGCGGATAGTCAGCAAACCCAGTGATACCTAGAGGGGTCTTACTAGCTGGGGCTTGAGAACCTTCTGCAACGGTGGCCTGAAACGCACGGCTGCAGTTCTTACTTACTTTTGTTTTTCAGGAAAAGAAGATTTTCCAGATCCCCTGGATGCATGCAGCTAGACATGGCTGGGACGTGGAGAAGGATGCACCGCTCTTTAGAAACTGGGCGATCCATACAGGTATTAACCCGCCTCACCTGTAGCGGCAGGCGCTGTTGCTTCTGTCGTGGTGGTTGATACGCCTTTTTAAAAACCGAGATATAATTGACAAGTAAAATTGTAAGATATTTAAAGTGTACTTTGTTGTTGTTTTTGTTGAGAACATTTAAGTTCTACTCTCTTGGCAAATTTCAGTTAAACAATAGAATGTTAGTTGCTGTTTATTTTTACGACATACATGAAATCTCCTGGCTTATGGCTTCATGAAGATAGTTCTGAAAAACCTGTGACTCGTCCCCAGGCACATCCAGGACACGTAGGGCGCAAATGTCATCACTCAGAAGTGATGCTCCACTCAGTCCATAGAAACTTAGTCCTTAAATTTCCTGTAAATATGGTTTTTGATGAAGTCCCCCAGGTGTGTACCAGGGGGATATAGGACTTATTTGTTCTGGAGCTATAAACTTGAGTTGAATTTCTCTTCCCAAAAGGTAGTCAAGAATATATTTATTTATAATAAAACCTAACTAGGGAGCTATTTACAGGAATGGACTTTTACTTACTGTTGGAGAGTCAGATGAAAAAGAGACCTTCCAGGTACCTGTGCCTGTTGGTCTCCCCAGCCTTCTTGCTTTCTCTTTTCCTTACCTTGATTTTCCATTTTTTCCCCATTATCATTTCCCCTTTAGCTATTTCATAGAGCCAGGGTGACCAGTTTGTCCCAGGTTGCCTGGAACTGTTGGGTTTTAAAACAAAAATTTCCACATTCCAAGAACCTTCTCAGTTCCAAACAAACCAGGATGGTTGGTCACTGTAGGTGTGGCCTGGAATTAAAAGGGCCCTCTGTACTACCTGGCCAGCAGTCCTGTCTCCAGAAATTTTTCCTCTAGATCTCATTTCCCCCCTCCTTTTCGTAACCTTAATACTTTCGGCTATTTTGTTAGGAAAGCATCAACCAGGAGTAGATAAACCCGATCCAAAAACATGGAAGGCGAATTTTCGATGTGCCATGAACTCCCTGCCTGACATTGAAGAGGTCAAGGACAAGAGCATAAAGAAAGGAAACAACGCCTTCCGAGTGTACCGGATGCTGCCCTTATCCGAACGGCCTTCTAAGAAAGGTAGATAAAGATGCTTACCTACTAAAACAGTAACGCCTTAACCTACGTTGTTGTGCCGTTGTGATTTCTTTACTTCCACATCTGTAGTCACAGTGAGGCTAGAACACCTGTTCCCCTTGTGGGTGATAATTAATTCTGCCCTTACCTGGCTGGGGAAGATGACTCCCGGGGCCCCCAAAGGCAGTAAAAGAAACATTTGAGATTGTGGCCATGTACACATTAAAGCAATACATTCATTGAGAGTTTCAGAAAGAATTCAACTTAGGGGGAATGTCTCTGTCTTTCTTCTTCATGAATTAATCCGGAACTATCTTTTGTTGCCACAGGAAAGAAACCAAAGACAGAAAAAGAAGACAGAGTGAAGCACATCAAGGTAATCTTTGGTTGTTCAGAGAGAAGGCCAAAGTCATGACCGTGTTAACGATTCATGTTCTGTCTCACGAGAACAAGTGACATGACCTCTGTGGAGCTTTGAGTCTTTCTTCTTCCATTGTTGTGTTTTACGTGCTTTACCTGTCTCCTCTTTGGCACGTACCCACTTGTAGACTCAAGTACACACATCCCCGGCTTCAGCCAGTTTCCCTGAGCTATTTATGAATGAACTCACAGATCCACGCTGAGCTCGACAGTCTCAAGCCTCCATCTGGTCCCCACAGCTATTGCCAGCTGGTCACTTAGTTCCAGCTAAGCTCCAGCAACCAGCTCCTCTCTGATACTATTACGTGTATTTTCAGGCCATTAAGTATGTTTTACAGTATATTAAGTATTACAGACTTACATTAAAATGTATTACCTACATTTTATATATATATGTGTGTGTGTGTATATACATATATATATATATATATATGTAATCTATGATAGGCCATTAGGTTGGGGGCACAGGGGTCCCTTCAAGCCCTTAGTTTGTATGGATCTCAATAGTTCTTTTTTCTGCTCCGCTATAAAAACTCTCCCAACTCCTAAAGGTTTTCCACAGGGATGTGTTTGTGTGCGTGAGCTTTTCGGTAGGCTCTGTAGCCTGCAGTCCCCTGCAGTGTGAGGGTCTTTGTGTGTAGGTGGGATGGCCCTTGTTCAATAGCCAGAGAATATCCAAGCATCCTGTGTGAAACTGAGGATGAGCTTCAGTTGCTGAGCAAAGAGCAGACACCACAGTCCAGACCCACAGACCATCAGAGAGAGGATTGTCTGTTTCACTGCACCCCGTTTGCAGATGGAGAAACAGAGGCTCAAGAGAGTTGAGTGACATGAGCCCAGGGGCAGTGGGACACGTGGCAAAGTTCACACAGTGGTTTAGAACTGAGCTTAAAAGAGATGCCAGATACTCTGATTTCTACTCAAGAGTAACTGTTGAAGGAAAAGCCAAGTTGTCCAGACAGCACAGTGTTTAAAAGCAAGCCAATCAGTCAGAATAATTGGGGAAAAAAATTTTTTTTAACATTTTTTTATTGAGTTATAGTCATTTTACAATGTTGTGTCAAATTCCTGTGTAGAGCGCAATTTTTCGGTTATACATGAGCAAACATATATTCATTGTCACATTTTTTTCGCTGTGAACTACCACAAGATCTTGTATATATTTCCTTGTGCGATACGGTATAAACTTGTTTATCTGTTCTACATATGCCTGTCAGTATCTACAAATTTTGAACTCCCAGTCTGTCCCTTCCCACCTCCTCCGAAAAAAAATTTTTTTAATGTACTTCCCTGTAAAGTTTGACTTGTGAAGGTAGTTAAAGGGAAAACTTAGGTAGATTGTTAAAGTTTTAGACACATTTACCTCTATAATGGAAAATAAATATTTTAGGTGGAGTGTTCTAGAAACTCCGTTTTCCACTTGCAGTATTTTTACTTGGTGATTTATTTTTAAACATAGTACAATACAGGCCTCATTTTTTCTTTAATTGACGTATAGTCAGTTTATAATGTGTCAATTTCTGGCGTACGGAGTAATAGTTCAGTCATACATACTAACTTTTTATTATGGAAAAGTTTTATACACACAGGAAGGAGGTAGGTGAGGCAAATGTACTCCTTAGACCATGACCCCTGTTTTAACATTAATCATTTTATTTCACTAGTACCTCCATCCACTTCCCTATGTCCAATATGCAACTGCAGGTAGTCAGCCATTTTTGACTTCCAAAAACAATCTCACGTGGTTCAGCTCAATATTTTGAAGCAGATTCTAAACATCCTATTCTTTCTTTCATGACTACTTTAATATGTATCTTTAAAGGATAGGCGTTCTTTAAAAATAGCACAGTTATTATTATATATAATAGCACATTATTGCATCCGAAAAAATTAACAGTAGTTCCTTAATAGCATCAAATATCCAATCAGTGCTCACCTTTCCAATTGTCTCATAAATGTCACAGTTTTTATACAGTCTGTTTACTTGAATCGAGATCCACATCAGGTCCACATGTTGTGATTTTTGGATATTTCTCTTGAGAGTTTTTTAATCTATAGGTCTCCTCTACATTACTTGAAAAATTTATTTTTTTCTTAAAAAAAAAAACCCTAGTTATTAGTTGTATCAAGTTTCCCACAGTTTGAATTTTTTTAGGACCTACATTCTGATTATTGTTGTTTAGTCAGAAAAGTGTAACGTCCACAACGATGTGATCTTGAAGACTCTGCTGTCTTCTTAAGTGTGACTATATCATATTGACTACTGTTCTCACAGCGTCTAATCTAGCTCAGTACCTGCTACAGAACAGATAATCGATACATATTTGATCACCGAATAGACGAATGAGTATTTTTTGACTGAATAGATGCATAAGTAAATATAATACGTGGGAGGGGAGTAGGGGGTTTACATTAGAATGCAGACTTAATTTCATAACCTCAGTTAATGGGGAAATAAGAACGTAGTAACAGATGTTCCCTTGTCAGCCACTTTTGCTCAGACATAACCCACCACCCTGCACTGAATATCTGATGTCAGTGATTTGGGGGTGCATCATTATTTCCTGTCAGCAAGAAAAGCTGCTTGCAATGAAATCATGACACATACTTGATTAGAGGGCACATCCCATTTCAGGGGTGTGGAAGTGCGCACCTTAGAATTGTGACACATGGCATCCTTGTAAGTAAAGGACATCCACAGTCACGCCACCCTCAGCAGTGCCCTCCACAAGGCCACGCAAGTGAGCAAGTTGTGGCAGGTGCCGCCCTGCGTGGGGCCTGGCCCTCCTGACCCAGGGAAGCAAATGAGAGACCTCCTCTTAGGTGCAAGCACGTGAGCCAAGTTCCATCCAGCCAAGAGCACCTGGAGAAGTCCCCCTGTGAAGATGTGGTAACTTGTCCCTCAGAGAGACAGTGTTCCTTCAGCAGAAGGCTGGTGACTCAACAGAAATAAGAGCAACCTAACCTTTAAATTTCTTTAAAAAAAATTTTTTTGAGGGGAGAAGTGATTAGGTTTACTTATTTATTTATTTTTAATGGAAGCACTGGGGATTGAACCCAGGACCTCGTGCATGCTAAGCACACAGTCTACCACTGAGCTACACCCTCCCTGCCACCACAGCCACTTTTCAATTTAAATCTATTCGCATTTGTCCTACAATGAAGCAGCAAAACATGGAAAAGGCCAGTCAGTGGGCTCCCCAAGTTCCATGGCTCTTGACTGTTAACACCATAGCGTTCACTTAATATGTCTATAGAATGGTTCAAAGTTAATTCTCCAGGTTGTCTGGAATTGTATAAAGGACCTTATCCTCACTGAGCTATGAATACATTACTTCTCATTGTGTGTCAAAACACCTAACTGCAAGTCCGCGTGTCCTGGGCATGGATGCAGCTGGACGGAGCAGGTGGGTTTCTTCCATAGAGAAAGTCTGTCTTGTGTGAAGTAACTAGGTATGAAAGTCTGCTGTTCAAAAACAAGCTCTTCCAAATCTTCTTTTAATTCAAGTTGAATTAAAGTTTTAACTAGGAAAGGATGTTTAGAACACATGGGCCAACTGTCAGAAGTTTTCTTGGTGTCATTCAGGCAGTTTATCTCCATGCTGTATGTCTCCTCAGCAAAGAGCTTTTCTGAGACTAGGAGACCCGAGGCCCATTGTCCGTGTAGCAGGTGCAGAAACGCTGCCTCCCTGTCCCCTGATGCTCTTCCTGGGAGTCTACGCTGTGTACTCAGTGAGCCACGCTTTGCTTGAACTAAGCCCCCGCTGTGTGGAGGTAACAAGCCATCTAAGGAAAAGAGAATAAGAAACACAGCGGTGAGCAGTACTCCCTTGTACGTCATCAGAGCGTATTCGTGTTTCAAAAAATGTCACAAGGCAGAGATCAGTAAGGATAGAAGTGAATGAAACAGAGGGGTCTTAGTGGATATTTCTGAGCCTCTGCCAAGTTCCAAGCTCTAATTGTTTCCTCATTTAGTTCTCCCCATGATGGGCAGGCTATTGTCCTTTTGCATATGTGGAAGTGGAGGCACAGAGAGGTTGAGTAATTTTCCCCAGGTTGCACTGCTTTTTGGAGATGGGATTTGAATCCAGGCTAGTCCAACTCCAGACCCTGTGCTCTCTCAGCACACTCAGTGGGTCTCAGTTTCTCGGACATTGTGGGCTCTGAGCCAGGCTGCGGGGGATGGAGCCAGTAAATCGGTGGGCCTTCCCTGGCGCCAGGAGCGTCAGGAGTGAAGGCCTGGAGATCGGAGTTGCTGTTTGGTCTTCACCGGACGAGTCAGGAAACTGACTTGGTTAGAGCAGGAGCTTGTGCGAGGGAACAAGGGGAAACAAAGACGTGCAGGGAGGGAGGGAGGATTAGGAATTAATAACCTCCTGCTTCGGAGGATTGTTTGCAGATGAAATATACATGCTTGGAAACTGTATAGTGTGTCCAGAGCAAAGCATTGGCGTTATGATGGAAAATAAAATCAAGAACATTCTTGAATGTCACATAGTAAAGTGTAGGCCTGGGCTCTGTTTGTTTTGAATGCAGACCTCTGGGTAGAAGTTACAGAAAAGCAGGTGTTGGTTCAGCAGAACTTTCTAGGAGGGCTGTTGGCTCCAACAGTGACTTGAGCTGGATTGAAAAACAGTGTACTCCCTGCCGCTATCCAAAGACAGGCTGAGTGACCACCTGTCAGGGCTGATCCAGGAGTGATCCTTTCACGGGCTGCAGGAGGTCTCCAGTTTTTAAGCCTTAATGAAATGGAAACACAGGCTGGCAACCCCCTTGAAATTTCAAGTCCCCGTGGAGGGAGCAGGTGAGCGGACTCGCCCCACCTGCTTTGGTGTCTCCTTACCCTACTGGAGAGTCTTGAAAGGACCGATCAGAGCACAGTCTGAAGACTGGTTGGCTGAACAACCTCTGTGGCTGCTTTTGTGAAAAAAGGCAGAGTTGAAGTCCTTGGGGAGGATGTGGATCATGGTGGAACTGATGTCTAAGGGAGGGCTCTCTCACGGTGGTGGGAAGCAGTGGAGTGGGGAAGAGAAAGTGTAGATGAAGGTGGTGGCCGTGGGAATGGAGAAGAAGAGATGTTTCTCTGGCAAATGGAAGAGGATGTGGAGGATGAAGACAGGTGTGGATCAAAGAGGAGGCCCCGAGTTTCCAAGCCTCATGGACGGGAGGATTGGGAGTGAAGCGTGTTTTGTGGAGAGGAGGGTGAGTTTATCTTTGAACGTGTTGAGTCAGGAAGGACAGAGGGCCCTCTGAAGCAAATGCCAGATAGGAAGTTGGACCTAACAGAGCTCGGGTAAGTGTTGGAGATGAGATGTGTGGTCATTTACTCAAGAATGATGCTTGAGGCTGTGAGAACAGATGCCTTGTCCAAGAGAGACACCATGTGAGATGAAGACAGAGATTCAAGGAGAAGACATGGAGAAAAGTGAGCCAAGGAAACACGTCTAAGGGGCAGCTGCAGTGGGAGCAGGGGGAGGAGAATGAAGACGCTCTAGTTCCAAGGAAGGAAGCTGTTTCTAGGACTAGGCAGGAGCTCAGTGGAGCTCCTGTTCTTAGTGGCCTCCTGACCTCCGTGGCGTAAAGTGTGCAATTCCCTGGGCTAATTTCATAAAGCCCAGCTGTCCGCCTGAGATTTGGGTTAGTAGAGAGACCTAGAGATGCCCTTAAATTTGGCTTCAAGGAGACTGGCTTTGCACAGACGAATTAGGGCGTTTCTTGGGGTAGGAAGTTTGTTTGGGGATGGGAAAAGGTCTTAATGGCCATTATATTTGGCCTCAAAGGAGGGGACATCTAGACAAGGGGCTGTGGCACAGGGATGAGACAGAATGGGCTTGGAGCTGAGGGGTGAGTGGCCTTGGTTGTCCTCTGACCCAGACCCACCCCCAAACCCCTCCAGCAGGTGTGGCTTTGAGACCAGCCAAAGGAATATAATTTTAGGGATCTAAGGAAGGCTGTCCTGCCCCTAAACTCTCTCTGGTGCAGATTTGCTTTTGCCTAAAATCCCTTAAACTGTAGACCAAACCTTGGATTCTGTCATGAGGAAAACAGTTCCTGGGCATAAATATTTGGCAGAGTTAATGCATCATGGAAGGGCCTGAACCAAAGCACCATCTTTTTTTTTTTTTTTTCTTAGTTTTCTTTGGGGCAAGGTGATTTACAAGAGAGCCTATGTTTAAAGTAAGAAAGGGAACATAAAGAGGAGTCTGGCTGAGGATTACCCAGGCCGGGCTATGACACAGCCAGGTGGGGGCCGGGTGTCACAGATGACCAGGACATGCTGCGGGCAATGGTGTGCGTGACCCACAGGGTCTCTATACACATGTTCCATAGAGAAACTTTCACCCTTTTTCTTAATTTGGGTCCCTTGCTTTTTAAAAATGATATACATAATTTAGGTTTAGATATTTGTATTCTAGTCATTTCCAAATTTTTGATTAAATGTAGTGAAGACCCCTGTTTTCCTGCTCCCTGGATGGTGGATGGAGACCTTTCAGGGAGGTGCTGGCTGCATTTCACTGTGTAATCTGCCGTATTGTCCTTCCAGAGTGATAGTGCCCCCGAGAAGTTTTGCCCTGAAGACTTTGAAATCGACAGGATATTTTTGAAGTGGGGATGGGAGGAGGTAAAACAATGTTCAGAGCAGCCCAACTCAGTCTCCCTTGGCAGGGCACACAGTTCCATTACAGAAGCAGTGCAGGATACGAGGTACGGACCTGGGGAGTAAAACGACGTTGCAGATGGTTCTGTCTCAGTCTCCGTTGGAATTAGTACAGGATCCAAGGGTTTATTGAGACAGAAACTTCTAGAACTGGACCATGTTGCCTGACCAAGGGCTGGGTTCAGTGTCTGTATCTCCTCAGAGTAAAAGTAGTGTGATCTTGGAAAACTAATCTGGTCTCTGAGTCATAGCTTTCTCAAGTGTAACGTGACAGAAGTGGCATTTGCCACTAATTAAACTGTAGATCATGTGAAGCACACAGAGGTCTCCAACTGAGAAATAAGATTAATTGAGGTTTTTAGACATATGCAAGTCCTACTGCCTCCTTACTTTCAGAAGAAACCTAGAAGCAGAATAAGTGGAAAATAAGTTGACAACGAAAGAAACTCATAAAAATGAGCAGTTCTTTCCGTTATTCTTTAAAATGCTCTGCGCTTAGTTACTTTGGGGGGATTGAAGAGATGGAGGTGGAATAAGACGGCACACAGGGCGTGACTGGGGAGGGGGAGATGGAGAGGGGGCCGTGGAGGAAGCCAGAGAGGAGGGCGCCGTCAGGAGAGTGGAGCATCAGGTCGCTTTTGTTAAGAAGGGAGAGAACAGGCCTTCCTACTGGATGCCAGAGTGTGGGGTTGTGGGGGAAGAGACTTGAGGAAAGGTCATTGAATTTGTTTGGGAGAGCAGTTTTATTGGGGACCTTAGATAATGGTGAGTGTTTATTTAATAATAAGTGCCAGGTGAATATTTATCTCATTTAATCTTCACATCATCCCTGTGACATGGCTCCTATTACTGTCCTCAGTTGACAGCTGTCCGCAGCCCCCTACGAGAGCATTAAAGATGTTCAAGTCCTGTAGCCAGTGCAAGGCTTGGGCTCCAGGCCTGTGTGACTCCACAGCCAGGCCTGTCTCCCCACCCGCTCTCCCACCCCAGGAGCTGGGAGCTTGATTCTGAGAGTGTAGTGGCAGCCATACTGCGGGCTTCACCAGCGCACAGGGAGGGGGCGGTGGTGGGAAGGCAGGAGCACGTTCAAGAGTTTGGCTGTAAAGGAGGAGAGTGGTGACTCAAATCACAGGCAAAGGAGGTTCTTCCCAGAAAGGACAGACTCTTGGGAATTTAAAAGAGATGCTGCGGGGGAGAAGGGTAAACACTCTGCCCAGTGGAGCTATCTTGGGCCCTTTCTGTGTTCAACCTTTGGTACATCTGGTCAACCCTGCTGTGTGTGATCTTTTTTGTTGTTGTTGTTAAAGAACTAAGCTATACAGTGAGGGAATGTCTTTAAAATCCTGGTTATCGTGGTGGGAGTTTGCCAGGTGGGATCATGAGGGAGGAGGTAATTTCCCCCTCCTTCCCATGGTGGCTTCTCTAAGATTTTGCAGGATTCACCATCGATTCCAAGCAACACATGAATTGATAAGAACATCCTGCATGCCTTGGAGGTGTCCACCACTCTAGATTTTTCAAAGCACAGCCATATCCACCTCACATGATCTTCTGCTCCCATCTTGTATTCTTTCCCCCTTCCACTCTCCTTTCCAGTTTGGTTTCCCCAGGAGTTGTCATGTGTGGCTTTTTTTTTTGGTCTGATTCTATTGCTATCATAGATGCCAGTGCAATCTCCCCTTGAGGAGAAGCTCTCTTATCAAAACACTGAAAGTCAGTACCCCAGCACTGGCTCGCCCAGAGCTGTCGGCACGTTCAGAGGTTGGAGGGCTCTGGTGCCTTGGCCAAAGCAGAACTGAGAGCTGTGCTAAGGAGAAGGGCCTTGTTCTAGTGTCATTAGCATGAATGTGGAGCCTCTCGGGCTGCAGGGGCCATTCCGGCCCTCGGGAGGCACTACGTGGAGCTGTGGGTGTGGGGCTGCTCCACGGGACTCCACGGGGTGGAGGAGGCTTTGGCTGTGAGTCTGGCCCAGGTTATCAGCCACTCACCCGATGCTCAAGTGGCCAGAGTCCAGGGCAAACCATATCCGAGAAGAACTCGTCTACCGTGTCCTCTGGTTTCCTGTGCTCGGGCCAAAGATTGAGGCTTTTCCTCCGAAATTGTGAAAAGAGGCAGCATGATTCCTTCCTTAGAGGGAAAGCCAGGAGCTGACTCTGTGCAGCTTGGCTTAACCCCAGAGCTGTTGTCTGCAGGTGTAAGCATTTCAGGAAGGCAAGCCAGATACACTGGTACCATCTCGAAGGCAAATCAAAGAAAGTGAACCCTTGATGTGATGCTCTACACAGAAATGTGCTTCTTAAGCTCCAGCTGATTTAAGCCTTGCAGGGAATGCATTTGGGAGATGAACACGACCTTAGCATTCAAGAAAGTAGATAGGGGGTAGAATTTAAGCTAAGGAAAGGGAGGGAAAAGAAAGTGTTCTCAATTCTTTTTTCTTTTCTTCTTCCTAGCAAGAACCAGTTGAGTCATCTTTGGGGCTTAGTAATGGAGGAAGTGATCTTTCTCCTGAGTATGCGGTCCTGACTTCAGCTATAAAAAATGAAGTGGATAGTACGGTGAACATCATAGGTAAACTGTTTTCACGTCTCATTTTTTTTATATATACACACGAGTAGCCCTCTGGGGTCGAGAATTTGTAAAACGTGATTTGAAATAACATAGTCAGCGGGAGGAGGTCTTGGAACCATCTCAAAATGCAAGTTCAGGCCCCCAGATTTCAGGGCTGAAGAACAAAGGCCCTTGAGGATCAGATAAAGGAACCAAGGTGAATCCATCTCAAGAAAACAGGTAGATGAAATGGGTTTTTCCCCCTACCCCCAGTGGCTAATGACTAGCCATTCTCCATCTCTCAATCACTGGTCACGTGGACAAAAGTGCTTATTAACTTGGGAAAAGGAGGGAGGAGACTGTCCCCACGAGTCCTCTCAGCATCTGCTACAGAGGTGGTGCTCATCTGACCGATGGGGAAACTGAGGCACGGAGGCACATGGCCAGAGGGCACACTTTGATCCCACAGAGTTTTGAGGATCTTCCGTAAACCAGACTCAGTGCTACGAGCAGGAAATAGGTTGTGGGGCAAGGCAGGTCCAATTCCTAGTTTCATACAAGGAGACAGACAGTAAACAAGTAAAACCGCACATGACGACAGCACTGTTGTTGTGATAAAGCGGAAGAGGAGAGGAATGGAGGGGTGTGGAGAAGAACCGGCCACCCATCTAGATCGGAGGCTTCTGGGAGGAGCCACGTTCCCCCTGAAGCCGGTGGGTGGAGTTGCAACGGACCCCGATGCAGGAATGGGCTTGGAGGACAGGAGGGAGACTGTGTGGCTGGTGTAGTGAGTTGAGTCTGGGAGAGCACATGAGGCTCCTAGGAAGGGAGGTAGGGCGGGGTTGTGGGAGCCCCTGGGGAGGAGCTTGGGTTTTATTCCCAAACTGCTGTAGAGTGTATTTAAAAAAAATCTTTTTTAAGTTGAAGTATAGCAGATAGTAAAGGACACAAACGTTTTACCTACACACACAGTGTAAATACCACCCCTGGAGGCTTGTAGACAGGAGGGTGACAAGTGTGAATTACATCTCAATAAAGTCCCGCTGGGATGCTGCGGTGACCGGTGAAGGGATGGTGGGGACTCTGCAAGAGTGGAGGCTCAGCCGAGAACTCGTATTCTAACTCCAGGCCTGGAATCCAGAACCCCGGCTCCTTTACCCTCAGTACCTTTTAATTCATGACATTTTGCTCCATTTTGCAAATGATTAGAGCTTCTGATGCTGGTAAGAATGAGAGCGATCAAGCAGGGCTCCGAGAGCAAGCCTCACGTCGGGCACCTTCATTTGTGGCTTCTCAGTTGATGCGGACAGGAGGCTGCAGTCCCTGCCAATGGCAGCCGTTCCTCCTTCCCCTCAGTTCGGGAGTTTGGGAAGCAGAGTTGCGTATGCACGGACCCCCTTGCACGCCGAGGTCTCCTGCAGAACACAGTGTGAGGGGAGAAAGCAGTCTGGGTTGAAATACAGCTTGCTCTGTATCTCAGGGCGGTGGGCCTTGCCTTCTCCCAGGGCTCCCGTCCAGACGGGGCACTTTTGCAGAAACAGATGGTCCCACTGTCACTTTGAGCTGAGTGAGGTCTCCGGGAGCAGGCGTTCTTCTCATTTCCCCTCTGGAGTGAGGCCACGTGGCTGACCGGAACCCAGCTCTCCCTCCCTCCTGGGCCCTTTTCTCCAAGGCCGAGAGCTCCTTCACCAGCACCTGGGTTTTTACCAGCCCTTTCTCAGCAGGCTGTCCCTAGAAAGCCCCCTTTAAAAAAGGAAGATATTTGCCAATCCTCCAGGCATGCTTTCTTAAGATTCAGCCTATTTTTGAGAGAGCTGGTTGGTTTTTGGAGCTCCTCCCTCATGAAGGAGGAGAATTCAGCCTCAAATAAGATGCCAAACAAAAGCTAGACCTGGACCAATTTTTTTCCTTTTTTTTTTTTAACATATTAGTTGAGTCTTCGGTATGTAAATTCTCTGTCAGATGGGTTGTTCTTTTTGGTATGATTGGTGCTGCATGGGGTTGGTACTAATTTAATGAGTCCTTACTTCTAGGACAAAGACGAAGGCCAGGTTTGGTTAGAGGATCACTTACTGGATGAAATGATTCTCTTCCTTGGCCTAATAATAAAATAATAACGGATGACAGCAAAATGAGTTCGAGTATCTCTTTCTAATTGGTCAGTGGCCCTCACAAATGTGTGTAATGATATAAGAAGTGAATCCACGCAAGTATGTTAAAGAAGTGGGTAATTTGTGATCATTGCCAACAACAGCACTGGCTCAGGTTTTAAACCCTTCATAGAGTTTTTGCCTACACTCTCTCACATGACCATTAATTACCCACCCCAGCCTCTGGGACATGTGGACAGAGATAAGAAACATAGGGGTTCTGATTCCAAGGCCACTGGAGGCAGTTGAGAGATTCTTTCTGTCTTTCTTTACTTTTTTTTTTTTAAAAAAGTGTTATTTTAAAATGACACCATTTCTTTTTTTCAGTTCATTTGTTTCTAAATCCAGAGTTCCTTAGAGTTTTGTGTCTAGGCACCAAGATGAAAGCTTCAAGATGTGTTCATTCTACTCTTATAAGCACATGTTTATACGATTAAAAATGGAAGCTGAAATAAGTCCTTAACATGATAGTATTTCCCCCATTGTCAGTAGGTTCTGTCACTAGGGAAATAGATTGAAAATCAATGCCTTAACCCAGCGGCGGCCAGCAACCCAGTACATTTTTATTCTGGAGAGGGTGGCTGTTTGCTAAGCGAATCCAGTAAGGGTGTAAAACACAGAATGTACTGTTACCCTAACAAATGAACTCTTGCCAGACTGCTGCTATATTTTACTTTTATTCTTGCAGCAAATCCTAGCGGGAAAACACACAGGCATGAGCATGCACTGACGGTCGGCGAGCTGTGGCCTGGCCCTGCCTTCTTGTCTGTAACAGCTGCGCGTGCTCCCCAGATTTCCCTGGCTGTGCACTCCAAGCAGGAGTGCGGCGTCTCAGGACTTAGACCAGATCTTTTAATGTTCCATCTCTCCCGTGTGTTTAAATGCACAGGTCAGCATCCCCAGTAGACCTTCCCTGCTCTCCCTTTAAGGAGAGGGAGGGAAAAAAAAAACCTTATTATTATGGGTTTTTTTTACTTTTCTTTCACATTGAATTATTTTGTGTGTGTGGCAACTTCTGTTTTTAGGAAGCAGAAGAAGCCAGCCACATGTTGAATTGTTCTGACAATACCCTGCTGGCGTCTCGCCCGGGTCAGCAGTGCTTCTGCTGAGCTGTATTGAAATCACCTCCAGGCCAGTATGAAAAGTCTGCAGGTGCGGACGTCTGTCTGACTGGCCCAGGCGGGGCTTCAGAACCCCATTGTGTTTCTTGATAGACCGTAACCCCACCCTTCAAGAAAGCAAAGACTGTTGTGAAATAAGGGAGGCTATTCATTACTCTGAAGTAAATCAAGCAGGCCTTTGGTGCCTAGACGTGGAAAGTAGGAAATAATGTGATTTGGATTTTGTCTTGATTTTGGTGGCCCAAAACGTACCTTCTAGGATGTCCTTTTTTGGGGGGTAATTGCTTCCAAATTTGACCGACTTTATCTACAGTAAACCTTGAGTAGCTTTTCTTTTAGTCAAGCTTAGAAACTGAGTACTGAAGGGAACAGAACAGATTCACAACTTAGAGACTAGACTTACAGCCTCCCTACCTGCCCCCTCCCCGCCCCCGTCCCCCAGGGTCTCATGGTTACAACTCAGGGTTGGCAGCCACCGGCACCAGATTTGGAAGGATCTGAGGATGCCAGGTGACTCTAGGCTGTAGAACTGTCTTCATCTTTTTCCAGCTCCTTTGTCCCCTATTCTTTTTGCCTTTTTCCCTGGTGCTTAAGACATGAAAAATTCCATCTGCAAGATGAAAAGTAGCTTTGGGGTAGCTCTTTAGATGGAAGGCACCCATCTTGCGAAGGAGCAAGTGAAGGCTTTCCATGCTCGTTTCCATGGCTGTATGCTGTTCATCCCTCAGGAGCCGGGGCCAGAGTCAAGGCATCCATGTTTATCAGGACCCCTAGAAAACTTGGCAACCTGAAAGCCCGTGTGAGATGTGAACCAGGATATCACAGTGTACCCAGACACAGAACCGATAGTGTATCTTGTTTTCCTTCAGCTGGACCTTGGAAAAGCCAAGGTCACGGAGTGCAACGTGCCCTCGGTCACCATGTGCACAGGAGCCCTGGGCGGTGGAGGTGGGCTGTTACTTTTTCAACCGTAAGGAGTTTTTATTTACCCAAGAAACCCGCCAACTTTTTATGAGGCTACATATTTTTTTCACCTTCCCCTGTCCCTTGCCGCCTTCAGCTCATTTATAATTAACTTTCAAATCCTGTCTTTCCGTGTCTCGCTTCTCAAATCTGAATCCTTTCTGTTTCCGATACGGCTCCCATTCTCCTTCGCTCTCGCCTCAGCTCTGCTTCCAGCTGCCCCCCCACCGCCCCCACAGAATCATTTGTTAAAAAGTACCAGTGTCACCATTGCCCCCCAGGACAAAGACCCTCATGTCCCCAGGGTCCTTGGGACCTAGCTCCTGTCCTCCTCTTCTGTACTTGTCTTGGAACTTGAATTATTCTGAGCAAATGGACTTCCATGTGCCTATCCAGAAAGGTTTTGGCTGTGGGTTTTGTTACCATGGTGCGGAAGCTTGGGCTCTGTCAACACAGCGCGGTGAGAAATGGACCTTGGACAGGTTCCTCATTAAGGGTAAGTGCAACCTGAGAGGTCTTCCCCAGCTTTCCGCTCTCAGACCGCTGACCCTTGAAGCAGATTGATTAACTCGACTGAGTGTTCACTGGGCCCCACTATTTGCCCCCCTTGGCAGCAGAGTGGCATGTGATGCTGTTTGCTCTTGGGAGAGAAGAGTGCATACACTGTACCAGTCACACTCCGGCCCCGCTCTGCACCTCCCTGTCACAGTCGAGGACAGTCTGGCCCGTGCAAGGACACGGCTCCCTTCTCTGAAGTGACTAACCCCATAGAGACTGTCTCTCCCACCATCGCTCTTGGATGCCTAAACCGAATCATGGCTGTATTTTATTTAAAAAAGCCAAACAAAACAAAAGAGCACCAGATGTGAAGCTAAAAGACTGGGGTTTCTACACCAAGTTCTGCAGGTTTTTATTTACCACGTGATCCTGGGCAGAGTCTCCAACCTCTCTGAGTCTCGATTTCATCCTATCTAAAATGGAAATAATAAAACTGGTCCTGGCTGCCGCAGGGACTCGTTGCAAGGATCAAATGAGCGTAACAGAAAAAAATCACTGTGTCAGGTTAGAAGGTGGTAAAACAATGTTATGATTATGGTATTATCACAATCATATTTAAATATGTTTGAGTAAGAGAAGTGGCTGTCTGTCACCAGAGCTGGTATTCACAGGTTAAATTCTCCAACTTTCAGATGAGGCCAAGAAGAAACTGCTCTCCCTGGTAGCATGTGGATGGCCTGCTTATATGCGCCCTACAAAAAAAGCTTTGATCTTGACCCTGTAGCTGCCTGAGTGACCTTGGCAATTTACCGAGCCTCCCTGGGTTTTAGCTTTTTTCAGCTGCAAAGCGGATAGGACCAACCCACCTTCAAAGAACTTTCTGGTTTCGAATAGTCTGCCTTTAAGAGCTTTCTCTGACGTGTGGGGCAACTACTCTCTCAGGTGGGGCCCAGCGTTAAGTCAACAATTGTTAATAAAGTAAGAATGACCTTTTAAGGAATCAAACCGGTTCATCAGTAACCAGCCATGAATAATATTGTTGTGAGTCTCGGCAACAAGGTCCAGATAAAGTTACATTCCTGTGGGTGACTCTTTTCCTGATGTGCTGACCTCCCTAAGCTGGAGAAGCTTAGTGGATTTCTAGCTTCTCCAACCATTTGAGAATTTCCTTGGCACCCAATATAGAACTGTTGAAAAGCAATTTCAGAATTGGTTATGAGCCCAGAGTCTTATTAAGGTGAGATTTGGAAGTTTTTTTTTTTAATCTGAAAAGGGGCTTAGAAAGGCAAGGGCAGCGCAGTTTGAATTTCTTTGACTCTTTCTGTTAGGGAGTCTGTACTGCAGAGCCCTGGGGAGTTGAGCACTGGGTCAGAGAGAGCTGGATTTGAATCCTGGTTCTGCCACTTCCTGGCTATCTGACCTTGACTTAAATCTTTGGACTCTCCATTAGTTATTTAACTCATAAAGCTTTTCCTTGTGTCTCCAATGGGGATGATAACTGTACCTTCCCTAGCGTTTGTGAGGTCTGGCAGGTGGTCAGGCAAGGTGAGAAAGACACAGTTCAGCGCTCCGGAAATGTTATGTTTGGCTATTATTGGGTGTCAGTTAGGACACCCTAGCACGTAGAGGGCTCCCACGTCTGACCTCATGTACTGTAGCAGATTGCCAAGTTTGCTCTCCTTGTGCGACTTCCGTGGTCAGGGATCAGTGGCACTGTCTGTGTTGTCCCCTGGGGCAAATTTTGGTGGCTCAGGGAAATCAGTTCACATCTATCTGTATAGATGGAGAGAGAGAGAAAGAGAGATGGTTTGATTAGGGCAGGGGTGTATGTAACGCATGCCCAGAGAGCATCTCAGATGTTGGGATTTCCCTGCTTCTTCTCTGGACTTGTGACTTGTGAGTTGGGAAGTTTCTAAAGTGCCCTCAATCATGGAGAGCATTGGTCGTCCCTGTCCCAGGCACAAAGCCACACAATCCTAGGTTGACATTTGGCCTTAGAGATAATGTAATTATATTAACTGAGTATCGAGATTGTAGCCCAGAAGACAAAAATCTGTTTTTCTATCTGGGTTACTGGCATTCCGGATAGACTTAAAATCTGAATAGAGGTGCTTATCTACTTTTTTGTCTTAAGGTGTGTGTATTATGTGAAATACAGTAAAACTCACCTGCTTTAGGCATTCAGATCTGTGAATGTTGAGAGACGCCCTCAGTTGGGTAACCACCAGTACATTCAAGACATAGGACTTTTTCCTCATCCCCAAAACATTTCCTCCCCCTCCCCCAGCCCCTGGCAGCTGTGGCCTGCTATGTCTTTATCACTTCATCTAGGTTTTTAAAAGTCCACTCGCCAGGAGTCTTGAAGTTGTCTGGAAAACGTTCATTGTTACGTGCAGTATTTGCAAGTGGTCCTGAACTCCTGCAGGACCCTGGCTCCAGTCTGGGAGCCTTGCTCTGTTCACTCATCTCTTTTCCAGCAGAGATTCATGGAGCTGCCCTCCCGTACAAGCCACAAGCACATGCTGTGACTCGATACAGAAAGTTCTAATGCAGGTTCTCAGCTCTCTTGGGAGCCATCATTTGGTTGGGAGATGACATGTACAAATAAGAAAGCTGAAGGAAGATCTGCAGAATTAACTGGCCACGCGAGGCAGAAAGTCAAGACACGTCCCAAGGTCGCGTGACATTGTAGTTTTGGCTGAGCTGTGGGGACGGGGAGTGAGAGGCCCATGGGAAAGAGAGGGCAGTCTGTTCTGGGGTGGGCAGGAAAAGGCCCCCCGAAGGCAGAGGCATCTAACTCTGCCTCACCCTCCCCTTCCACCCACTGTGTTACTGCCTCATCGGAGCCTTTGGTTTCCTCGTACTGGAAAAAAAATACTCTACTCTTCAACTTTCATCACACGCCCCCCCTCCCTTCTCTCCCTCTCCACCGCAGCCCTCAGCTTTTGCTCTGGAGTATTTAGTGCAGGTCTCTCACCCCACTGGACTTCTTACAAACCAGATCCTATTCCAGATTGCGCTTCCTCTGTCCCTCCTAGTACCTGACGGCAACGCCCTGTGCAAAGAAGGTGCTCCATAAATCTTTGTTAGTTGGAGTTGGGCCTTATGGGGGAGAACCCTGGTCAGAACAAAGGGGTGTAGTTAGCAAGATGCTGGAGCGGCCCCTGTTGTTTATGCTCCCAGCTAGCTCGCCGCCTCTCTCCTTGGAGTGACAGTGCAAGAGAGAAATGAATTTTGCAACATTAGAAATGAAAGTGGCTTTGATTTAAATCAAATTTATATAAGATTTTAATTGCCCTGGGATACAGGGTATCAGTGGTCCCCACCTCCTTGTCAGACACGCGCACGCATGCACACACACACACATGCAGGCGTTTGGCTTCTCTCTCCACCCACCAGCTGCTTCTAGGACTTGGGAAAGAACAGGACAGATCTCGTTTCCCTGCCGTTTTATTTTACTTGGGAGAAGAGGCAGCAGAAACTTGAGAGAGGTCAGTGTCAGCGCTCAGTCTGTGTCTGGTGAACTGCATAATTGATGCTCTCAGGCTCAAGGAGGAGGGTCCAAAAGATAAAATAAGAAATGGGGAGTCTGCCTGCCGTATTTAGCCTGCCTTCCTTTTCTTTAATTTTATTCCCTCCAGGAGAACCTGCTCGGCATCCGATTTCCCCTCCGTTCTGTGTGCAGTGACTTTGTGGACTCTTTATCACATCCCCAGATCTCCTTTCTCAGCCTCTTTGGGGCCTTTCTTTTCTTTACTAGAAAAATCCATGAATTCTCACTCCCTTCTAAATCCTTCCCTGAGTAGAAATCAGGTTATGTTCTCCCTACCTTATGCCAGTCACTTCATCACTGCCATCCCCCCACAAGCACTTAAAACATAAACCCATGTACAAACAGAGATACTTGAGCAATCAAAATACTTTCAGCGGTCAGAACAGGTGCTAGCCCAGGTTGCTAACTTCTCAAAGAGACTGGAATGTGGCCGCCTTCCTGCCTCACCTGAACGTTTTACAGATGACCGAAAAAGGGCAGGGGACGCAGAGCACTGCACATAATCCAAGCTGTGTGGCTTTAGGGAAGCCCCTCGACTTCTCTGTGCCTGAATGGCTTCACTTATAACAGGATAATGATGCTTTCCCTGTCATGCTCCTGGGTTGAAATGTTCAAATGACTTACACAGGCACGACTGAAACATTGATTATGATGGCAAAGCTTTGAGAGAGGCCCTGGGGAAAACATTGTTGTTCTCATTTGTTTGTTGGTGCCAGTTTCCAGGGATATTCCATCCAATCAGTTGCCAGTAGAAGTATAAGGTCGGCTCTGTTTGAAAGTAGGACAGGGCATTAGAGGCATTCAAATTAAAACTGCAATGAAGTATTCCTGCACCTCTACCAGAATGACTAAAGTCAAAAAATAGTGTCAACACCAAAAGCTGACTAAAAGGTGCATAAATTAAGATCATCCGTACATTGTTGGTGGGAATATAAAATGGTATCACCACTCTGGACAATAGTTTGGCAGCTTGTTGTAAAACTAAACATACAACTACCATGGGATCCAGTAATTAACACTCTTGGTCATTTGTCCCAGAGAAATGGAAACTTGCGTTCATATAAAACCTGTGCGCAAATGTTCATAGAACCTTATTTGTAGTAGCCAAAGAATGGAAACAACCCAGAAGTCCTTCAGTGGGTGAATAAAAACAGACTGTGGTACGTCCATGCCATAGAGTATTATGCAACAGTGTAAAGGGACCAACTGTTGATACATGCAACAGCTTGGATGAATCTGCAGGGAATTATGCTGAGTGAAAACAGCCCGTCTCAAGAAGTTACTGTGTGAGTCCATTTATAAAGCATCCTTAAAGGGACAAAAATTATAGAAATGGGAAACAATGAGTGGATATCAGGGGTTAGAGACAAAGGGGGTGGGGGCTGAAGGAAGGTAGATGCAGTTATAGGAGATGGTTGTGATGATGGAACTGGTCAGTGTGATGACTGTGGCGGTGCATACTTGCAACCTCGTTTGTGATAAAACTTCACAACTAAGCACACATACACAGAGGAGCACACGTGAAACGGAGGCAATCTGAAGAACATGCATAGATTGTTATCAACATCAGTATCCTGATACTGTACGTAGTTTTGCAGGATGTTACCATTGGAGGACACCTGGGTAAAGGGCACACTGGATTTCTGTATTATTTCCTACAACTGCATGTGAATCTATAGTGATCTCAAACTGAAAAGTTTAATTTTTAAAAAGTTGTGGGGGTCAGAATTCATCTTACCAGTGTTTCGGGGTATTGACACCACTAAAGTGTGCTGGGACTGGGAAATCACTTTTCTCCATCGTCCTGAGATTACAACCATTGCCTGCGGAGTAGGCAGAGGGCCGGGAGTGTGCACAGAGCATCCCACAGCTAGAAATGACACAGTAGGGTGGATTTTGGTGGTCCCCCTTCCTTATGAGAGTTGATGATGTCTCTCTGGACCCCAGGACTCAGAAAATAGCATGGCAGCTTCCTTCAAAGCAAGAGCAGAAAACAGAGAAGGTCAGGTTCAAAGCACTGTTTCTCTCTCTGGCCCTGGGAAGGGTCTGGATGCAGCCTCTGGTCCTTCAGCCTTGGCTCCTGGCTGAGGAGTTTGGGATGTTGCCACATGTAAGCACCGTTGGCAGGCGCACTGGAAATAGCCCTGGGGAGCCAGATTATTGGCAGGCTACTTCTACGGGGACATTAACCCAAAAGTAAGGCTTGTTCTTATTTCATGGAAGATGCCATTTGGTGACCGGGAATCTGAGTCCCAGCTCTTGGGCTCTCTGCAGGAAGTTTGTGTTTCTTGAGAGTGTGTGCTGGGATGATGAAGGCTGGCGACATTGGTGCATGATGGCTGTCTTTTCTTTGAAGTTGTAGGACAGTCACATCTGGACAGCAACATTGAGGATCAAGAGATTGTCACTAATCCGCCAGACATCTGCCAAGTTGTAGAGGTGACCACCGAGAGCGACGAGCAGCCGGTCAGCATGAGTGAGCTTTACCCTCTGCAGATCTCCCCCGTGTCCTCCTACGCAGGTGAGGGGGTGGGTCGGAAACCTTGCCACCTGAGGAAGGAGCACGGGAGGGCAGGCCTTTAGTCTAGGGTGACCCGTTGCACCAACACAGTAGAGAACCTCTCCTCTGTCCTAAGAATTATTCTGGCTGGAATTATTCTTGCCTTAATTTTCTCAGCCAACATCTTCTTGGACACTTCTGTTCTCAGTCAGGAGACGCGGTCACAGCATTGTGCTTGCCCACCCATAACGTGTTCACACGGGACCCACAGATAGTCAGATTTCTCTGGGGAAGTAGTTTGTCCGAGTCTGTTTTATTTGCACAAATTATCAGCAAGTTGGAAGGGTGTTGTTAATGGAATCTAAGTTTGAGCAAGCTGGACAGGGCCTTAGAGATCACCTTTTCTGGGTCCTTCACTGGAAGGAAGGAACTTCGCTCCAGGTCACAAATCCTTGTTCCACTCTGTCCCACCATGCTTACTTGTCACTTCGTATATTTTCCCCTTCTTTCTTTATTTAGGGCAGCTTCTAGTTGGGCTAGGTGAGTGAGCCCGTTTCTGATTCTCTAGGGAATGCGCCACAGAGTTGCAGGAGTTGGCCCTGACAGTCCAGATTAGAACTAAATTCAGTCAGTTCTTCCATCCTTACAGGATAAATTGATGGCTCCTTTTTCCCACCAACATTACAGCATCTTACACACGCTTTCTGATGATCTCCATTTAACTTCTGGGGACTCCATCACAATTATGAAACAGAAGTTCTGAGTCAGTGTTACTGCTTGCAGATACTCAAAATAAAAAGCAGGGGCCCTGTCAGGGGTGACTGCAGCCCACTCTAATAAATGGTTCAGGAATTCTCCCCAGTGTCCTCTATGTGCTGCCAGATAGCGTGTCCTCCAGCCAGGGTGCCACCCCAGCGACAGGCACAGGGTCAGCAGTAGAGTGAGGTTAATTCAGATGATGAGACGTTTGTGACCTGTCATCCCCTGCCCTAACCTCATTTCCTGAACCCCAACTTACTTTTTTTAACTTCTTTTTTTTCCTGTTTTTATCCTTATCTTTTTTTTTTTTTTTTACTCCTTTTTGTTTTGTTTTTTAAAAAATTGGGGGAAGTGTTAATCAGGTTTGTTTATTTATTTATTTAGTAGTAGTATTTTTTAATGAGGTACTGGGGATTGAACCCAGGCCCTCGTGCTTACTAAGCACACGCTCTACCACTGAGCTAGACCTGCTTCCCTTTTTGTTTTAAATTGTGGCAAACTACACATAACATAACATTTACCATGTTAGCCATTTTGAAGTGTACATTTCAGCAGCATTAGCTGCCTTAACACTGTTGTGCAACCATCACCACCTTCCAGCTGCAGAACTTTTTCATCTTGCAAAACTGAAACTCTGTGCCCATGAAACAGTAACGCCCCACTCCCCTTCCCCCAGCCCCTTGGCAGCTGCCCTTTTACTTTCTGTCCCTGTGAGTCTGGCTCATAGGAGTGGAATTATACAGTGTTTGTTCGTTTACGACTGGCTTAACGTCACTTAGCAGAATGTCCTCAAGGTCCTAGCTTTCTTTTGTGCCGGGAACATGAAAGGAAAGCGAGAACCAGGCTTGGCTACAGGAAGCCTACGATTCGTCCAACAGGATAAGCTTGTCATCAGCTGTTTGTTCATCAAACGTGCTCTGAGCTCCTGCGGGTGCCGCCCCCTCCCCCCCGGTCTTTGCCGGCGCCCCCATGATAATAGCTGCTATTTGTCGTGTGTTTCTTTTGCCCTGGGAGCTGTGCTAAATGCTGGGAATCGATTGCCTTCTTTAATTCTCTTGAGTAAAACCCTGGCAGCCTGGGCACCCTCGTTCCTCTCTCTTTAGAAATTAGGAATCTGAGGCTGACGGGGCGAAGCAGTGTGTCCGGGGCTGGACAGCCAGTCGCACAGTTAGACCCACACGTAGCCGATGCCAGAGGCCTGTTCTTCGTGCCTCCAGGGTGACGCTGCCCTGCACAACCGCACAGGGCTCCGCTGTCCAGAATGGTCCACGTCCCAGGATCTCCAGGACCAACCAGAGGAAGCAGAGCAGGATGTTTATGCCCTGATGTTACTGTTGGAATAACAGGAACTTGAAACACTAAGCTAGTTTGTTCATATTTCCCTGATTGTGGCTGAAAAATGTGGGACTTTCTTCTCTGTCATGCCGCTGCAGGTATCCTTACACCAGTGTGTGTGTGTGTGTGTGTGTGTGTGTGTGTGTGTGTGTGTTGGGGGGAGGCTGGAGTAGACTTTTCTGTTTATCTATTGAGTCACACTTCCCTAAAGTCTTCTCGAGGATTCTGGAAAGGCCTCTTCTTGCTGTTCCCGCCAGCAGTGGCATTTTGCTTTAGCAAAAGAATCCCGAAACAGCTGACTCATGAGAGAGAAATGAAAATTTCATTACCCTTTTCAGGACACTTGCAGGAGTTGAAAAGACGGCGTTTCGGGCGAGGCCGGCAGGCAGCCGGGGTCTGGCTGGAGCCCAGCCTGCACTTCTGCCTGTCGTGTCCGCTGTCTGAATCCTCCTGAACGCTCTGGAGGGAGGCTTACTGGATGGAACCAAGATGTGTCATCACTGCTGCTTTCCTAGAGCCCACGGGCACATAAGAAACTCTCGTGTTCCTGGCCATGGGTAGCTAAAATCTCTCAGCCAGGGACTTCACAGCTCGCTACCAGGAAAGGCAGATTTGGGGGGTGTATTAACTTTCTAACTTTATATTCCCCATGAGAATAGGCTGTTTGCCTGTTTTTCGTGATAGGATTCCGTTGTTTGGACTCTTCAACTGAATTTCAACCTCCTTTAACCCTCCCATCCACTTGTTTAGGAAACCAGTATTTGGAGGTGGTTGTTTGCTGTTTTGGCCCCCTACTGACCACTGAAATATAATCCCAGTAGTATTATAAAACCCACATTCATTTTTGCAAGGCTGGCTTCTCCCTGGTCTAAATATTATGGTGAGCAAGAAAAGAGACAGTGTCTTTGAGTTGACATACATCATTGCATTGGATGGTTTTATTGTTTTAAGACGGCATAAAATTCTAGTTGGATTCATAAAACTTTCATCCTGGGGAGGGGTGTCCCAAAGTTCAACCTTGGGAGGCTCTAGAGAAGAGTGATTTTGTTTTTTAAAGATCTACCATAAAGTGGCCTCTTGCCTGATGTGTGGCACCAGGATTGTTGGTGATACAGTAAAAGGAAGCCCCGGTAGTATTTCAGGGAAGAGTGGATGAGAGATGAAGAAGAAAGCTTAAGACAAAGGATTAATTGGTGATGCGTGAGACAAGAAAGATTTCCTACTGACCAGCAACCAGCAGGCAAGACTTTGGGTCCTTATGGAAACCACAACAGGCTTGCATTTTGTTGGGTGGGGCAAAAATAAAAGTGCTTGGAGATTCACAGGACTCTGATTTGAACCTTTTCTTCGAGCCTTCTAGTGAAAGTAATTGAGGAAATGATCGAGGGAAAGAAATCCTTGTCGATCTTGTTAGTAAAACTTGTGGAACAAGAGCCTTCCAGAAAATGCACCAGGATGTCATAGTGCAAAAAGGCTGTGGCAGAAAACATACTGTCTCTCTCCCCATTGTGTTCCTGAGATGATCTGACAGTAAAAACAGGGCTAACTTGAAGGTGACCTAAGACTGGCGTCATTCCAAAACCTCAGCTCTGGAAGAAGCAGCTTTGGAATCATCTAATCCAAACCGTTCCCTTCATTCTCACCCCAGTTGCTTTCAGGGAAACAGACCAGAAAGATAAACAGACTCCTTGGGTCGCTGTTATTACTCTGTAAACACCCGCAACGTGTTCAGACCATACTAGGGAAGCAACTCCAGGTTTTGTTTTATTCCATGCTACTCGGAACGAATACACAACCAAATCCAAACTAAGCAAAAGGGAAGATGAAACAGCTCACGCTGACGTATCGGCAGTAACGTCGATCTGGAAGCAGCAGCTGCCGTGAACTCGTTTGTTGGTAAGAACCGATCTTGAAAGTGGCAATGGTGAAGGAAAACCAAGAACACAGAGGCAAATGGGCGTGAGTGCCCCCAGCAAAGCACTTTGAGCCAGTGACTCGGGTAGTCGTGAGCACCATGTCATCCAGAGAGAAGGGTCTGGATCCTCGGGCTAGTGCTTCAAGCATCTCCTGCTCCCAGGCTCAAGGCACTCAAGGCCCTTCTTTTAAACAAAATTTAGAAATCTCGGTTTGCTAATCGAAGAGTCTTCCAGACAACTTCAGAAGTAGTTGATCTCCGTTTAGAAACAGTGCTTCTCAGCTAAAAAACTCAAGTGTCAGCAGAAAACGCAAGTTCAGAGCATGTGTGTCTTCTGTCTCCGACTGTCTCCCTGAAGTTAAAAACTGGCTTCTTACAGGCCATTAACAACCTGATCACATTCATGGCCGTCCAAGGTCTTATGCAGGAATCTTCCCCGGGGTCTGCCTCCCCGCCCCTCCTGCGTCTGTGACTTGGGCTGAGGTGGGACCCAGAACCTCAGAGCTACCTGCTCGTTTGCGCCAATTTCCAACCCCCGGAGCATGCCTGGTGGCATCGGGTTTTTATTGGAAGGGGAGAGGAACAGAAGGTGTTGGTGTTTAGGGAGGACGATTAGGAGTGGAGGGGCCTAGACATACAGGAAAGGAAGAGAAACTTTGGCTTCAGAGTACAAAGACAGTGAACCACAAAAATGGAAAGGGGATCTTGAAGTTTCATCAGAGGCCAGAGCCGCGGGAGAGCTTCGGCGCATGGCCCAGAATCAGAGGCCGCTCTGTCGTCCCTGCTTGGCGCTGACTCAGTCCACAACCTTGGCTGGTTTCTCAACATCTCTGTTCCGCATTTTTCTCGGGAGTGGCAGCGCTGATTCCTGCCTCCTGGGGTCCTGAGTGAGTGTGCAGTTTAAGTGAGAAGGGGCATTTTCCCTGGCTGTTGTTTTTAATTTCTTGTGGTGTGGAAACATCTCAGCGGGGCCGGTTTGCTTTGATAATTAGAGTCAAGCCTTCTCGAGCGTCTGCTGCCCCCACCGGGGATGTTTCTGGAAAGTCTGCACAGACTGCAGGGTGGACAGGCCCATCTTCTAGGTCTGAGGGTCACCCTCGGCGATCACTTGGGTGAAGTCACTGGGGAACAGTGGCACAGAAATGTGCATGAAGGCCCCAGTGCAGTCACTTGCGGTTTCTTTGTTTGAGGAATGAATCTGTGACTCAGTTTGTCCATTTGTTCCTTAGGCTTTAATTCATGGAGAGCCTGGTCTGTGGCTGGTGCTCTGGGTGGCCGGGAGGGCTCTGTCTGGGCTGGGAGGCATCTGGTCGCAGCTGTGACACCAGCAAGACTGGAGGCTGGAGGCCGGTCCCTGCATGGGTTTGGGAATGAAGTGGGTAGAAGGCCCGAGAACACACAAGGTCTTCTGCATAAGCGGGGGGGGGGGGGTGATGGGAGCTGCTCCCTGACTTAGGGCCCTTGAGGGACTGAACAAGACCTGCATCGGAGGCGCCGGCATTCAGCAGAACACCCTGCAGAAGTTCACTGTTAGGGTTCCCTCCCGGCCTTGTCTGTGAGATGAATGACCTAGACTCAGGGTCTCTGAGGGCCGTGGGTTTGGGAAGTTCTGCCTGCTGTGCTTTCATTTCTCAACGCTCTGAACACTGAAAAACTGCACACCATCCATTTTGTATTTAAAACAATTAAAATTTTTTTTTACTTAAAAAAATTAAAAATGTGTTGCTTTAAACAAGTCCTGTATTCTGTGTACAGGTGACATGCAGTCACCAGCTGCTGCCTCTGCCTCTGTTAACCCAGCCTGTCGTGCAGATCCAGCCTGGAACGAGGCCAGTGAGCGCAGGGCGAAGGCGCACTGGCCTTGACTGGGTGTAGCGAGGCCCATGCTGGCCTCTCCCCAGTCGTCACATCAGCCCCTTTGGAAGGTGTTTACACTCCCATTTTACAGATGAGGAAACTGGCTCAGTGAGGTTAAGTCACTCGTTCCGTGTCTCACAGCTGGCAGGTTGCATCGGGATGGTAACCGAATTAGCTTATCTATTGCTGCGTGACCATGTAACCACAAACTTACTGGCTTAAAACAACACACGTTTTTCATCCCACAGTTTCTGAGGGTCAGGAGGGCAGGCCTGGCTTCCCTGGGTCCTCTGCTCAGGGCAGTCTCTGCACAGACCAGCAGTTAAGGTCTGCTCCAGGGCCGCTGTCCCATCTGAGGATGGGGTTGGGGAGGCTCTGCTCCCAGGCTCACACGATTTGAGGCAGAACGCAGTTCCTGGCAGGTTGTCAGATGGAGGGCCTCAGTTTCTCGCTGGCTGTTGGCTGGAAGCGGTCCTTAGTTGTCCGAGCATCTAAGCCAGCAAGGGAGACAGACGCACCCCATCCCGGGACCCAGAGGCCGAGAATAAACACAGCCTGGCCCGGGGAACACCAGCCGCCCCTCAGCTCTCAAACTTTCCCCTGAAGGAGCAAAGTGAGAGGAATGAAATTCGCTCTGGCGCCGCCCAGGCCCCAGTGTGGGACCTCACAGGGGGGCGGAGATGATGAGTCTAGGGACCCGGTTCTCTTTTGAAGAAAGGAGTGCTGATCCATTTTGAAAACACTGCCTGAGCCTCGAAACAGTTTGGGGGGCAGGAATGATGGCCCTGTGTTTTTCTCTCTGTGAACAGAAAGCGAAACTACCGATAGTGTGCCCAGTGACGAGGAGAGCTCGGAGGTAAGCGAGGCGGCCGCCCGTGGCCGCAGCAGGCGCCGGGCGGCCGCTCCCCGCGCGCCCGCCGCGTCCCTGCTGCTGGCCAAGTTTCCTTCCTTCTGATCATGAGTTTCCCTTCTGGATTTTTTTTTTTTTTTTTTTTTTTTTTTTGGTGGTGGTGAAATAGACATAATGTAAAATGTACAGTGCTTTTGGATTTTGAATTATAAAATGAAGCTCTGGGAACCGAATGGGAGGGGAGGGAGTAAGACGTTACCGTCAGAAAGGAGGCTATGATGGCAGGAAAAGGCCGGAACCGTTGATATTCTTCCTACCATAAACATCCTGATTTCCAAGCAGAAATGCAAGGTCCCAGGGGCGGCCAAAAGCCAGGATGAAAAGTCAGCGTCAGGAAGTGCTGAGCAAAAGTAGCTCCCCGAAGCCTAGAGGCCCCGCCCTCTGTGATCCGGGCCCAGAGGCCGGGTGTGTGTTCAGTCCGGATTCTCAGTCGCCTGCTTCTGATTTCCCTCCTTCCCCTACACGGGCTCCTACACGGCAGGATATGGCTGTAATGGTGAGGGGAAGTATTCCTGCGAGGCCTGCTTGGTGTCTGTGTTTGAGTGAGAGACAGACAGACTGACTAGTGGTGTTTGGAATTAGCAGTTTCCCAACGTACTAAATACTTGCAAGTCTTGTCCAAGAATTCTGAAAAGACAGTAGGTGTGGATGCTTACGTCCATTCAGACCCCGTTTCTTCAAGGTGGGACTCCAGCTCCTTCTGTCTGCTTGCACACGGGAGCTCTAGGCTGTACCCATTTGGAAGCAGTCGAGGGGCATTCCCCGCTGTCACGAGCGCCTGGCCTCCCTCCTCCCGAGAACGCAGGTTGACTCAAAGATCAGATCGGGCCGTCAGGGAGAAACCAAGCCACCATGACACACCAGCCGCCGTGGCTCGGAGCTGCCTGAGGATGGGGCCGGCCGATGGGAGTAGAGGGGAACCAGAAGCCCAGCGGCCACCTTGTTTTCCTGCCTTCATAGAACAGTCTCGGCTAGGTTTCTGGGAGGTAGCAAGTGGGTGCGGGTGAGAGGGCAGAGAAACCGGTGCCGGGGGCGTGCGTGGCGGGACGGATTTCAGTTCAGGGCTGCAGAGTCGCTCCACTTCTTGTTAACTCCATGGGCCTCTTAAGAAATTCAGACACCGACACGTGGGAAGAGGGGCACGTTATTTTAAAGAAGCCATTCAAGAGAAGGCAAAGAAAATACGTATCTTCCTTGTTTTCTTTGAAAGGGGCGGCCACACTGGCGGAAGAGGAACATTGAAGGCAAGCAGTACCTGAGCAACATGGGGACGCGGAGCACCTACCTGCTGCCCAGCATGGCGACCTTCGTCACCTCCAACAAGCCCGACCTCCAGGTCACCATCAAAGAGGAGAGCTGTCCGGTGCCTTACAACAGCTCCTGGCCCCCTTTCCCAGACCTGCCCCTGGCCCCCTCCGTGACCCCCACGCCCAGCAGCAGTCGGCCCGACCGGGAGACCCGGGCCAGCGTCATCAAGAAGACGTCTGACATCACCCAGGCCCGGGTCAAGAGCTGTTAAGCCTTTGATCCCCCCGGTGGTTGTTGGGATTTCTTGGCTTTGTCTTATTGTTTGTTTGTATTTTTTTTTTTCTCTCTGACACCTATTTTAGACAAATCTTAAGGGAAAAACCTTGACAATAGAACAGTGATTTCTGTGTCCAACTCCAGTACTGGACCTTCTTTTTAAACTCAGGACTCCAGCCCATTGGTAGACGCGAATCTCTAGGCCTGCTGGATCTCCCAGGGCTGCTCCCTCAAGTTCAAGGACGTCATAGGACCAACACCCACACGGGCAGTGGGGTGCTGCATTGCCTGCGGTCAAGGGCAGCATGGTGGAGTGGATGCCTCGGAACGGATGTGAAAATGTGAACTAGCTGGAATTTTTTATTCTTGTGAATATGTACATAGGGCAGTACTAGCGACATTGCAGTCTGCTTCTGCACCTTATCTGAAAGCACTTACAGGTAGACCTTCTTGTGATCTTGCTCTGTTCCACAGCACAGTCAGCATCCTTCCTCCCACCTCCCCTCCCCTCTCCTTCCATCCCACCCCATCCTCTCCCCTCCCCTCCCATCCAGTTTCTTTCCTCCTTTGCCTCCCTTCAAAGGCTGTGTTCCACATCCCTGAGGAGGAGAAGAAAATGAACTTCTCCGCAGATGTCCCATTTTAAGACTGCTTTAAAAAAAAGAAAAAAAAATCTTTCTAATCTGCTATGCTTGAATGCCACGCGGTACAGAGGAAAACTATCCTGGAGACGTTATGCAAATTCCCAGATTTGAAGACGAAATACTCTAATTCTAACCAGAGCAAGCTTTTTTATTTTTTATACAGGGGAATATTTTATTCAAGGTAAAATTCTAAAGAAAATATAATTGTTTTTTATCTTTTCTACAGCAAATTTATAATTTTAAGATTTTCCTTCTCTTGTTTATTGGCAGTTGTTAATACATCCTTCTGGCACATTTTTTTTTAATTTTGTAAAGATGAAAAAGCTTTTATGAGCTTATGTAGCAATCAAATTATCCTGTGGATTGATAATAAATGAATATGATATATAGTTAAATTTTTAATGGGCATCACACTTGGCTTTATCTGTGTCCTCCTTAGAGCGCAGTCACGGGACAGGACTGACAAAGGGCCGTTTCTTTTTTGGGGACCAGAACTTTTCCCCTTTATGATCACAAGAAACCCTGGAGGTTCCTGTTGTGAGGATACGGATGGCTTCCTCTTTCGGGTGCTTGCCCCGAGCTGGACACTGCTGAACATTTTACATGATGGTTTCCCTTCTTCACTCATCAACGTTGTGCACCCGACAGGGGTTTATCTCCATTTCACAGGGAGGAAGTAAAGGAAAATGCCTTTACTCAAGGTCACGTGGGCAGTAAGAGTGCAGGGCAAGAGTTGAGCCCGAGGCCGGCGTGACCCTGGAGGGAGGCTCTTCAACAAACCCTTCCACTCTCCGCTCCGGTCAGCAAATTCCACCTACGCCTGTGTTTTTCCTGTTCTTAAACATATGACTAAAATTCTGTATTTATGTCATAGACCAGGCTCTTGGATAAGACATTTTCAGTAACAGGAAATATTTGTCGGGTTCCTAGTCAACATCAGTCGTCTTTCTAAGACCTGGGGCCTCGGCCCTAGGCCCTGCCCTGAGCACTCAAGGCATGTCTTGTCTTCTCTCTCTTTTTTTTTTTTTTTCCTAATGGAGGTCATGCGGATTGAACCCAGCACCTCGCACAGGCTAAGCACTGAGCTCCACCACCCCTAGGCATGTCTTCTCCAGAAAGAAATGTGGATTCCAGGACCTGGGACTCCACCACCCGCTGGGTGCATCCAGGTGCGTCCCTGACCTGGGGAAGCCGCTGCGCCCCGCCAGCTGCCCGCTGCCCGCTGCCGGAAGATCGGAGTCAGCTGCCTGCATCCTCCCTCTGGGGGTGGCGGGGGAGACTGCAAGGTTAATATTTGAAAAGGTGCCTTCAGTGAGAGGACAAAGGGCTATTTTTAGGCCTCTCTCTATGTGTAGCTGCAGATATAATTAGTGGCCACAAAATTATCCAGCCCTGAACAAAAATTAACTGAAGCATTTTACTGGTGGGCGGGGGATGGTCGAGTTGCCACGTGTGGAGGGTGGACTGCTCCTGGGAGGAGCACTTTGTTCCCCTCAGCGTCACAGGAAAGCCTGGCTTTCTCAGCGAGGGGAGAGGCCACGAGGAGGAGAGATGTCCGCCGCCTTCGCGCTGTGCTCCTCAGACCCACCCTCTCGCAGGTCCTGAATGAACAGGTCCAGTTCTCCGTGACTTGTATCTAACTCCTTCTACCTCGTCATCCTGTTTCAGAGCACACTGAAAACCGGTGACAGAGGGTGGCCCTCAGTCTCACAATCTGGGGATTAAATGGTTAAGTGTAGCCCTTGATCCCTGTCCCCCTACCCTCTTCCAAACCCCAGCTCACAGCGACTCTGCAGGGGGCCCCAGCACCGCCCCAGGTGCTTCCTCCAACGTCCGAGTGATGACCCTAGGCACAGAATCTTCCCAGGCGAGGGAGGATGGAGGATTTGGAAATGCACAGTGGAGGGACCAAAGGGAATCATCCGTGGCCAAGAAGTTTCAGGAGAAACAGAATCCTGTTAAAACTATTTCTGAGAAAGGCTGTCATGTTTCAAAGTGTTACTTGCCAGCAGTGTAGGGACACTAGCTAGTTATCTCGGGCCTGGGCTTGGCAGGAGGAAGAAAAACAAACTAGATGGGGCATCTCAGGGGCTCCAGCCTCAGACCTCATTGTCCGTTAGAGGAAGTTCAGGGGACACGTGCTTCATTCATCTGGCATCTGTGAGAGCTGATATGCTTTTACGATGGGCGCGTGTGTGTGCGTGTGTGTGTGTGTGTGTGTGTGTGTGTGTAACTAGCAGGTTCACCAGCCAGCACCCAGGTCTCCCTTGATAACGAGGACCCTTGCGCAGCTGTGAATTGTGAATTCAGGAACAGGAACTTCCTCCTAGTCAGAAGGTTGAGAGAACCCAGTACGCCGGCGAATCGCAAAGGGTTTCCAGAACACCATTTGTAAGTCTCAAAATAAATCCATGCTCAACCATAACATTTTTTCCATGTTTTGATGAAGTAACTGCCAGAGGAGGTGTTTAGTCTATTTAAATGTATTTATAGAGAAGAAGAAATATACATGGAAAAGAAATACACACAAACCCATTGGACATCAGAATCCCAAAATAGTAGCCTTTTTTTTTTTTTAATTCTCCCAAATGTAAAGGGTACTAAACTATCAGGTAACCACTAGTGAGATAAAAATTTTAGGAACGAGGAAGATTAGTGATTTGGTTTCAGGATTCTGAGTTTTCAAATTGGTGCTTTCGGAAGTATTTTGCATGTGAATAAAAACAATGTTAAGCCCCAAACAGCCTCCTGCCCTAATGGAACATGAGACATTCCATTTGCTTGAGGCCATTCTTTGAACGTTGAATTCATTAGGTTTAAAAGCCCCCTGTTAGTCTAGCTATGGACAAACAGACTCAGATGAAAGGTAAGAGTAAGAACCCCCCTACGCTGCCAAATTTCTGCCGAAGGAAGACAAAAAGCAGGCTAGGGAGAGGTTTGCAAGCAGGTACCCGAGATGGGTCCCTGGCGTGCTGGGTCAGATCCCAGGATCTCAGCACCAGGCTTGTTTTGGGAAGAGAATGGAAGCAGAAACTGGTTTTTACCCAGTGGTGTTCGGCCACCTCATCTTCAAATGCCACCCGCTGGCTTTCCCAGGGCCTGGATGATCAGAGCCAGCGGGACCTGATGCTGATCAGCCAAGGGGGCTGGGAGCCAGCTCTCCATCTGTTCGCAGGCTGCAGCAGACCCCTCCCCGAGGGGGTCCCAGTCCTTGGGACTTGAAGCTTCTCGAGTTTGTGTCTCAGTCACAACGTCGATGTGTGGAAATTAGGCAGTCACCCCAGCACGCTCCTTCCCTGGGATCCACATACCAGTATCCAAAGGACAGGGCTGGGACCTTTGGCTGCGCCCCTTAAGAATATGCCCAGCCACAGACCTGGAGAGGAGTGCCCCCATTGCCAAAGGTTCGGGTCGGGGGACACGGGGAGGCGATGGGTGAGATGTTCCCTCCAGAGGCTGCCTGGCCTCTGGGCCCCGACTGGCCCTCTGGACACTGATCCTGTCCCCTGCCCCGGCTTGGGCAGTGCTAGCGCTGCTGCGCGGACAGATGAGGGTTTTGTCGCAGTTTCCTTCTGTGGCCACACTAACAACAGGTGCAGGGGCTCTGCTACCGAAAATAGCGCCTGGAAGGAAGGAAGTGGCCAGGCCGAGTAGCCGGTGTGAGCAAAAATGTGAAGTCTGGCCAAGAACTTGAGTCATACCGTGGAAGGATCAAGACTTAGGACATTTCAGAGTTCACACATTCGGAAAAGAGCGTTTTCTGGAGTCCTTTGACCAAGCTCTTCAGAAGAAAAGCGGCATGAATGCTTCTGTTCCTCTAAGCAGGTTGGCCTCTGGAGGCTTGGTCAGTTTCTCTGTATCTGCTTCATAAACATGTTCAAACAGAGATCGCTGGCTCCGAGGAACACGCACTGTGCTGGAATTGTGCAACAAGCTCGGTTAACCCCTTGCACACCGGCTGAGCGGCACCACCGCCACATGCAGCAGTCTGTGCAGTGCAAACAGTTGATTTCAGTAACACAACTGTTTTTGCAGGTGCAAAACAAATTCCAGGGTGATAGCATCTCTGAGTTTTGGTTTTGGTTGAGAAGAATATTTTAAAATCTGAACATCCAAATGTTCGTTCAACCACATGAGCCGTCAGGGAGAGAGAATCTCCACGATGATCCAACTACCAGAAGTCTGGGTCGTAGATCTGAGAATGCTCATATTCTCCAAATTCTCCCTAATGCACCAGATCAAAGGCATAATTTCCAATCCACAAATTATACTTGAACATGCTGTCTGAAGTTTCAGGATGTTAGCAGCTAGAGCTGTTGAGTACCTTGTGGTTCATGATGGCTAAGCCTTTATTCATCCCTGGAATTAACATTGATAAATGCTCTCAATAGAATTCACTCTTCTGTTTCCCAATGAGATTATAAACAGACTTCTCTTGCCTTCCCCGAAGGATCTAATGCTGCTATAGCTTTTCTCTGGGATGTTCCTGTATCACATTTTAAAATTTAATTATGAAATATGATATTAATTACATTTCATATACTCAGCTATAGCATATTCAACATGCAGGAAAATAAGAATATTAAAATGTTGAATGCAGCCCAAGGCCATTGTTCAAATTTCACCTTGATCACTTTGGGGATCACTTGCAAGACAGCTGTGATCTGGGAAGGAAACTACAGTCCGGTTTAAAAGATTCATGTTTGCAAATCTTTATTTGCAAGACTGATTTAAATGAATATAATTCCAAATGCCGTTCTTCAGCATCTCATTAATTCAACTAAGGTAACCAGTCATCTTGGTTTGCCCAGGACTGATGGGGTTCCCAGGACGTGAGACTTTAGTGCTAAAGCCGGGAAAGTCTCAGGCAAACTGGAAGGAGTTGATCACCCTAAATTTAATCCTGAGATCCAGAGAACGCATATCATTTTGTGTTTGAGGACTTTCTAAATCCAGGTAAAAGTTCCGTGAAGCGGCATTACTGAGGGTACGTTGCTGATGGCTCTATAACTAATGCATTAATTTCCCAGTAACGTCCGTTAAGAAAGGTAGACTCATTCATTCAGCACCATTTATTGAATTCCCACCATTTGCTAATAGTGTTCTATTACAGGGCTGTACAGAAGTGAACAAAACGAAGACTTTGCTCGAATAGAGCTGAAATTCTAGTGGCGGGTGGGACATCCAACCAAGAAATAATCTTTGAGTGACAGTAACTACTATGGAGAAAAACAAATCCGGAGAAGGGAGACTGGGAGTGATGGAGATATTCAAAGCTCTCATTTTAGAGCTTAAAGGATCAGTTGAAGGATTGACGGTTGCAAAGACCAGCAGTTAGTGGGAAAGATGGAGAAGAGTGCGTATCAGCAAGGCTCAGTTGCCGGAAACAGAAACCACTCTGGCTATTTTCAGCAGAGAGGCACTGACTAGGGAGGTGCAGGTGTTCCCATTGTTGGAAAGAGTTCCTTCCACCTCTGCCACAACCACGAAGGTCGGAAATCGGGAGGCTGGCATCGGAGTACTGACCGTGAGAACATGCTGCTTTAGCTGAAATCTGAGAGCCAGGAAGTCCCTGAGACCCCCACCCTAACTATCTCTCAACAACCATTCAATTAGGGACTGGACATTGAGACGCAGCTTTCCGAAGTCCCCATGTCTCCTATCACATTTGCCAGTGGTTACAGCGATGGCCAGGTGGCGTCTGCTTCAGTCCTGACTCCCAGTCTCACACAAGTGCAGAGAACTAGTTGAACCTAATTCACAGTTAGAAGCCCGGCTGCAAGAAAGACAGGAGATATGGCTGGTAGATTGCCAACTTCTGCGGTAGAGGAAGGCACACTAGGAGATGCGGGTGGGGACTGAATGCCTCTTTAGGACGTGCACCCACCTCCAGGAAACCACTCTGCCAGGAACACCAAAGGAAGTAAAAACTCCAAAATAAGACCATCCAGAGAACAGAATCTTCATCTATACACTCCAGGGCATATGGAAGGGCAGCATGTTGTAGCGGAGAGGGCTTAGGTTTTTGAAATCAGGTGAATCTGGGTTCAGTTTTTGCTTGCTGATGACTTTTGTGCAATGTCTTAATATCTATGAGAAGCAGTTTTCTTTGTATAGAAAATTGGGTATTAATATCTCTTTTGCAAGAATGTGGTAAGAAAGAAGACAGTACTATTAAAGTATGGAGCCCACTGTACACACTCAGTTTTATCAGTCACATACCCTGGATATAAAATAGCTCAGATCCGTATTATGGAACACTGATTCCAAATTACCCATCCTCTCCCGGACTTAAATTAATTCAAGAATTTATCAGAGGATCCCAGAGCTCAAACATGTGACTGCAATTTCTATGTAGCTAAAATTAGTGGGTACTTTTCTCCCCTAGATCCTGGGCCATCCTTTATTGGGCAAGGCTAATGTTATTATTGAGTGGGCTTTAGAAGGAGCTAAGAAAATATTCCTTCCCGGTAGCAGTGGAGGGGGATCAGAACCTGCTGGTGGTGACTTTTACTTTTAACAAGGTGGACTCAAACCCATTTTTTAAATGCCTTATAAAACCACCAGGTGGAATTTAATTAACTTTTGATTATTGAGGTGATCTTAATTTGCTTCCTTCTGGGTCAGCAATATAATTTTCATCGCAGACCAGTTGGCACTATAATTCCCTCCAGATTCATGGGATGCATGACACCTTGACTCAGCAATTTTGAAATTAGGTGCATTTCAACATACTTATAAATCAGACAAACAAACTATTAAGCATTTAAGCTGTTTCTTGATACAGTCCGACCCTATCCTAGAATGTCATCTTAGGTCACGGACGGGACGAGGGGGCTTGTGTGGCAGGTGCTTTGTTAGAGGTTAGATGTACGCCAGGTGTGAGGATGGGAGGACTCCCTTCCAGGGCATCTGTTTGCCTAAAATGATTAACACCAGGGCTGAGAAGCCTCCTCCGAAAAGAACCAGAAGAATATGTCAGAGACTAGATTCCGGGAAGACAATCCAGCATGAGGATGTGACCAGCTGGAGCCAGTAAGATGCTGAAGGTAGTAGGCGCTGTTCTTAGAAGCATCCTGACCGCTCCTTGAGCCCCTAAGGACACTCCGTCACCCTGGAGGGGTGTGAAGCCTGAGAAAGGAATCGCTGAGGGCGTGTAAGCTGCCACCCCAGGACCCACAGCCCCCACCCGTAAGTGGAGGTTTATTTCTTATTTCCCTTACTCTTTTTAGTGGTTTGATTAGCCACGGCCTGAGCCTGGGTGGCCGATCAAGTAGAATGGCAGGAACTCCCCTGAAGTGGGCAGAGGCAGATGACCAGGAGAAGTTCTCGGATGTTCTGGAGTCGGATTGCTCCAGGAGAGTGTGCAGCAGCGTCAGCCAGGGAATGAGGATTCGGCTAAAAGCAGCAAGGCAGTGAGGCCAGCCAAAGGCCCAGGGGGGCAGCGACTCCCAGGCGAGGATGGAACCAATGTGCTTAGCGGACTGATGCACAAGATCAGGAGCCTAAGATCCTCAAGGTCAGGGGGGACTCTGAAAGTGGGTGGTAGCTGTGGCGGGGGGTCTGCTGTTGAATTCCTGAGGTTGCAGGGGTTGGACTTTCCAGCTGAGGACAGCCGGGGTATGTATTAACACGGCATCACTTGTTCCTGCAGGTTGGGAAATAGTGGGGCGTTCAAATTGTTAAGGGAAACCGAATTTTTTTTCCTTATAGTGTGACCATTATGATGTAAAAGTGTATTTCTTTCATTTCTTCTAGATTCTCAACATTTCCCCTCTTGTCTCCTTTTTCTTCACTGTCAAGTCTGCAAGGAGCGCCACTGCCTCTCTCTGTATCTGCTGCTCCTGCAGAAGCAATGCTACCTTCACTCACACTGGAGACCCCATGGGCGATAAGGACCACACAGGATGCCCTTCTACAGACCCTCTCTTAAGGGATGAGTTGCATCCAGCAAAAGATAACTGGAGAAACTTCAGCAAAAGGACTGATGATGAAAGCTTGATGTGTTTAATTGCATGGCCAAGACTAAAACAAGGGCAGGGCAGGGACGGGACGGGAGTCGTAGTATGTGAGTGCACGGTCCGGCAAGGTGGAAAGAATGCAGCTAAATAATGGCGGGAGAAGGGAAAGAGAAGCGGGACTTCTCTCCTTATTCCTTCTCTCGGCTGATATCATTGATACAGTGAATAATATCATGGACAATAGATATTGGGTGTGAGTCAAACTATACCACTAAAAATGGACAGAACAGCCAGTGAGAAGTAAGGAGAGAACAGAGGAATTGAAAAAGGTATCAGTTCAGAGGCATCAAAATGCTTCTGCACCAGACAACTACGGCAAAGTATTCTGATCCAGCGTGACGGCTGCTCTAGACTGAATGTCTGTGTCTCTGCAAAATTCATACGTTGAGGCCTCCTCCCCCAGTGTGATGGTCGGAGGAGGTGAGGCCTCAGGAGGTGATAGGTCACCAGGGTGGGTCCTTCATGAATGGGACTCGTGTCCATATAAAAGAGGCCCCAGAGACCTTCCTTCTGTCATGGAGGTCACAGCAAGAGGACAGCCATCTATGAACCAGGAAGCAGGGCTTCACCAGGCACCAAATCTGACCGTGACTTGATCTTGGACTTCTCAGCCTCCAGAACTGTGAGGAATAGATTTCTGTTGTTTATAAGCCACCCAGTCCACGGTATTTTTGTTAAAGCAGCCTGAACAGACTGAGACAACGGCTCTGGGAATTAGTTGTTTCAGCGATTCAGAAGGAAGTGAGGATGTGTTTATGCATCAGAATCTGGGGAAGGGAAAGGGTGTGTCTGGAAAGATAATAGCACTTTGTCTCATTGCTTTGACTTGTTTCTAGTCATACTATTTCATCTATCTGAACTTTATAACCATTTCAATAGTGTAGGTGATTTTTGTGCTGATGAAGAGAGAAAATGAGTTCCAAAACGTTAAGAAGCACTAAATCCAAGGAAATTTCTAGGTTTGAAGCATAATTGCAGCCACTTGAAATGGAATCTCTTCATACAAACCTTAAATTCCATAGAAGCCCAGGAAGACCACACCCGGGGCGCATGCCTTCTGCATTAACAGAAGATAGAGGTTATGCGCAAAATTGGAATTCTCGGTAAGCAGAGAATTAAACATTGTCTTCCTAGAGCGCTCCCATCACTTGTCAGTGTAAGCTGGGCACAGAGTGTGGGAGAGAGGAGACTTCACATCCCCAGGGAGAAGGGTAAAGAGGCGTGGAGGACTTCGATGTGGCCAAAGTCACCCACAGGAAGAGTGAGTTTCAATACCAAGTGACACGTCCACAGCACAGAGAGAAGGCGCTTGAAAGTGCACCGGCCTGGAAGCAGCAACTTCACAGAAGCACTGCTTCTAGGGAGAATCAGGTGAACTGAGAAAGGACGGAGCATGGTGCCCCTAAGAGACTTGGCGGTGAAGAGGAGGAAGGAAGGAAGGAGAACATTGAGGATTTTGCAGAAATGAAAGAGAAGTAAGACAGCATGACTCCTCACCCCATTACTGTCCACCAAAGACATTCACTGCTCTGATGGGAGAGGATATTCTTGAATTAGAAACTCTGTTCAAAAAATGTCTACAAGAAGAAGAAAAAACAACCTATCTCCATAAAGCCCTTCTACTAGGGGAACACAGAAAATAAGAGTCGTAACAGTTTAACCGTGGTCTACACTGGAATTTGACACAACATTGTAAAATGACTACAATGCAATAAAAAAAGTTAAAAAAAAAAACAAACAGTTTAACCGATGAAAATTATCCACCCAAACACAAACACAGAGCAGAATAAAACTACAGCATTCAAAACTGAAGTAACTATGTTCAAACAGCTGGAGAAATTTAGAAAAAAATTAGAAATTTAAAAACTAAGACCCGTGCTTGGCATGCACAAGGTCCTAGGTTCAATCCCCAGTATCTCTGTTCAAAAACAAATAAATAAAAATAAATAAACCTAATTAACTGCCCCCCCCCAAAAGAAAAACCCTCTGAGTGAGGGGGACACTGAGCCCCTGCAAGGTGACTCCTCCCAGCGCTTTGTGTAAATTCCTTCCAGGTACCTGCACCTTGGCCTGGCTGGACTTTGCCCTCCTGGGTGGGTTCACATAATTCCAGGCTGGGGGACTTCTCCTTTTAAAGCTAAGAGTTTTTTCAGAGGCAGTAAAGCAAAGCTCTTAACTGCCGAACAAGAAGGGAAGGGCTTTGCTGTGCGAAAGCTTGTAATCACCATTAAAAGGTTGTTTGCTTTTATAACTTCATTAAAAAGAAAGGACACCTGAAGCAAAAATAACCACGCACGTGAACACGCGAAACCGCAATAGAACTTTATGGGAGTTACTCCTAATTCCCATGTCAGATGGGAGCTGGGGTTTCACAACAGCCGTGTGTTCACACTCATTCAAAGGAGGTCCGAGGCCCTGAAAAGGGCTTCATACCTTAGCGCAGCCATAAGAACACACAGTTACGTAGGAGCTCTCAGGAAATAAAGTCTGATCTAGAAGAAATTAGCCTATGGGTAGTTCAGACAGGAAGTTTAAAATAAGCAGAACTGTTGTCTTCTTTTTCCTCTTTAGATTGCGTTTCCCTCCAAGCTGTGATTTAAACTCTATTATCTCCAGGGTCGAAGCTGGAGGAGGACTTGGAACGACCGACAGGGCAGAGTCAGGCACGGCTTTTCAGCTGGTGGACGTAGTGGATGTAGCCCCAGCTCTGCAGAATTCGCAAGGCCTTGTAACTTTTGAAAGCTACCCTATTTCCTCTAGTTTAACACTCAATTTATTTTCCCATATGTTAACATTTATGATACTGGGATCTGTACTGCACGCCCTGTCAAAAATATTTGCCAGCTCCCAGGCAGAAGAGTGGGGTGCCAGCATGGTTGGCATTGCCTTTGACCACACAAGCTTTGCCAGCGTAGAGGCATCTATTCATCCACTTTGCCATCTCTGTTTCATTATTTGCTTTGGTAGCACCACACACTGTTAACTTAGATTTGTGTCCCTAATGGTCACTGAAAATGTCTTCACAAAGATTACCCTGCTTTACTGCATTGAGACAAAAGTCACCTCGTCTGCATGGCATGAGCCAAGCATTACAAATCACCCATCACACAAAGTGAATTATAAAATTCCCAAAGCTGGGGGATATTGTTGTGATCACTTCATGCATCATTCAAAAAAAATTTTTTTAAACCTGTGATTCAGACTTTAACGTCTTTCCAGAGTTTCTAGTGACTTTCCATAGTAGCTGCTAACCGTTTATCTTTAAAACAGGAAAGACAAAATTATAAGTTTACTAAAGAGGAAATGCCAACAAACCCCTAGGGTTCTCTGTGATGCCTTCAAATTACGTTGTCAATTGTAAGTGTGCTAAAAAGTCCAAGCTCTTAGATGTGACTGAAAAGCAGTGTGTCCCCATAAGGCTGTGAAAAACTGGGTGACTGAAATGATTTGGAAAAATATTTCGTCTCTGATTATGAAATAAGGTATAGCTGAACTCTGGTAATGAAAACAGTATGTAATTGTGAAGGGTGGAAGGTCTGTGTCTAGAATCTTCTTTTCACATGTGGATATTCAGTTGTTTCAGCACTGTTTGTTGAAAAGACTCTCTTTTCTCCATTGTGTTGCCATTGTCCTTTGTCAAAGATCAGTTAGCTATATTTATTGGAATCTGTTTCTGGGTTCTCTAGTCTGTTCCATTGATCCATTTGTCTGTTCTTTTGCCAACGCCACACTGTTTTGATGACTGTAGCTTTGTAGTTAGTCTTGAAACCAGGTAGCGTCAGTCCTTCATCTTTGTTCTTCTTCAATGTTGTGATGGCTATGCTGGGTCATTTGCCTCTTCCTGTAAAATTCAGAATCAGTTTCTCAATGTCCACAAAATAACATGCTAGGATTTCTACTGGGATTGCATTCAATCTACTGATCAAGTTAGGAAGAACTGACATCTTGACAATGTTGAATCTTCCCCTCTGTGTACATGGAATATCCTCCCATTTATGTAGTTCTTCTCTGATATTTTCCATTGGAGTTTGGTTGGGTTCCTCCAACTTATTTGAGTGGATGGAGAAAGCGTGAGTCTTGGAGTTGTGAGCACAGAAAATAGGTCGGTCAGAAAGGCAGATCAGGAAGTGGCAATCTCAAAAGAAGGGGAGGCAATGAAGTTTGAGCATTTAGAATCCAGGACTTGAGTGGAAGAGATCTTGGTCACCTCCTTGCTGGATGCCTTCACTTAACAGATAAGGAAAATGGGCTCATATGGCAGAAAAAACCCGCAGAGCTGGGACTAGCTCCCAGCTGTCCAGCACCCTGTTCCAGGGGTTTTCACTTGGAGAAGTAAGGTGTGCGTCTCCCCCATGGCCTTCGCACCTGCTGTTCCCTTTGCCCAAACCATTCTGCCCCTATTTGGCTCATGGCTTTCTTCCTCATCTCCTTCGACTTTTTGCTTAAATTCCAATTTCTTAGTGAAATTTTCTCTTACCACCAAACTAACAATTACAAATTCCTACTCCGTACCTTCCCTGCATTTTTGCCCCATAGCATTTACTACTATCTAAAATATTATGTTAATTTACTTATTTTTTTTAATCTTTTTCTAACCTCCATCAATTCACTCCTCCAATGTGAGCACCAATAGGAAAGGCTTTTTCTTTATTAACTGCTGTTGCCTGCTGGGAAATACTTAAAAACAAAATCTCTCCCCCAGTCTCCACCCCAGAAAGGAGGGAGAGAAAGAAAACAATTTCTTGCTGAATAAACAGTAAGCCAGAATATGATGCACATCATAACCATCCACAGAAGGTATTGCAAAGACAGAGAGAAACCTCACTCATCTATGCAGCTAAGTGGGCACAAACCATTCATTACTTAAGTAGGTTTTGCAATTTGGCAACAGCTGAGCTGAGCCCATCTCCTCCCAGGAAACTGGGAGATAGAGGATTATCCTCCTTGATGATTACATTTCAGAGAGATGACTCTCAGGTCCTTGAGAAACATTCTTTGGCTGTGACACTGGAGAGAGGTTTATTTAGACACCAGAAAGATTTACTTCCATTTGAAGAGGGCAGAGAAGGAAATTCTGAAAGAGCAGGGAGAAAGGGGAAGTTCTCGGTCCTTATTTTCATTAGGGAGAATTCAGTTATTTTTAATTTGCATTTGCCTTTAAACACCCAGCATCCAGGACAATGCACATGGTAGTTGCTTGCGGGTATCTGTGGGATGAATAAATAAATGATGGATCCTGCTGCGATTGTCTGAATGCTTCATCTATGATTTCAAACCCCAATTACAAACTATGTTTCAAGTAAAAATAGTTTCCTTGGGATGTGAATAGGCATTCTTTTTAAATTACTTGTTGGGCATTCACTCTGTGCCATTTTTTTCACTGATCCTCACTTTAAAAAAATGATTGCAATATAACTTATATGCAGTAAAATTAACCCTTTAGATGTGTTCAACTCTTTGAGTTTTGAGAAATGCACAGCCATGTAGCCATCACTACAGTCAATGACGTAAAACATTTCTTTCACTCCAGAAACTTTTCCCTGGCCCCTTCGTCCCCATCACCTCCCCTGCTCCCAGACTCTGGCAGCCACCTATCTGTTCTTGTAAGTTTTACATAGTCCAGGATGTCGTATGAATGATATGCAATATGTAGTCTTTTGAGTCTGGCTTCTTTCCTTCACATGATGTCAATTGCTATTCAGCCACGCCCTTGCATGTATCAATAGTTCATTCTTCTTTGTTTCAGAGTAGTATTCCAGTGTATGGATATATCTCACAGTTTGTTCATTTATTGAAGGTGTAGGGAGGAAAAAAATTTCCCCTATCCTCTTAGGTTCAGTGACTGGAGCCCTGCAAATTACACAGACAAAAGATTAACAGGGGGAAAAAAAGGAAGGGAGAAAGTTGTATCCTTTCATCTCAATCCAGGGTCCTTATTTCCTGTCCCAGAAATTCTCTCTTGCCAGAATGATTGGCAGCTGGAATGTTACAACCTTCAGGAGAACCACACCCTCATGTGCATGTGCAAGAGGGTGGTCTGGCTACAAGAAGAGAATCACACCAAAATTATTTTCCCAAGTTTGGTTTCAAAAAAGATAAGGATACAGGTTCACCCTTAGCTTTGGTGACAAATACTTAAGAAAGGGCTAGTGCATTAAAAAAAAAAAAGTAATCTCTGAGTATATATAAAAATCATCTCTTTGCTACCCCAAGGATTCCTAAGATACCTGGAGGAATAGGAACTTCAAAGTGATGCCAAGTTTCTGTAATTTCTCAGGTGAGTCATTGTGCGGTGAAATCACTTTTTTTTTCCAGTTTCATTGAGATCTAATTGACATAAAGCACTGTATAAATTTAAGCCTAAGTTTACAGCATAATGATTTGACTTAAATGCATCATGAAATGATGACCACAATAAGTTTAATAAACATCTATCATCTCATATAGAAACAAAAGAAAAGAAAAAGAAAAAAAACATTTTTTCCCTGGGTTGAGAACTCTTAGGAGTCACTCTCTCAACAACTTTTGTGTATAACTCACAGCGGTATTAATCTTATTTATCATGTTGCACATTACATCCTTAGTACTTATTTATCTTGTGAAATTACTTTCGTCAACAAGTATCAGCTTAGGAATCTTCCTTGTAAAAGCTAATTGCAGGCTTCCTGGGAATTCTTAAATAGCTCAGCAAGCATTTGAAATCTGATATAAGCAAGGAAACTATTTGATTTGGAAGAAATAAACTACCTTAAATACAGACATGTTTGTAAAACTCAGTCATGGCTCTCACCACCTTCTTTTAGTATTTTGGGGGCCAAGCTACTGAATCAAATGCTACACAAAAAGACTTTTTTTTTTCTTTCTTTTTTTTTTTTTTTCTGAAATCAACCTCTAGCAAGGGATTAGCACCAGTTCTGAGAGATTCCATTTGTCTTGTTTACATTCCTTGTGCAATTTCAGAACACTGTGTTCCCTTTCTTGTAATTCCGCAGCAACAACACTGCCATGTAGCCCTGGACAGCTTCCCTCTCCGAGCCGGGTTTCCTCCGGGCTGGCACGCTTTGCAGACAGCTCCGGCTCTCTAGATGGGCTGGTACAGAGAGAAGTCCGCGGGCTTTAGAGACAGTCAGACAAACCTGGGTTCAAGTTCTTCTGCTGCCATTTGCAATGCACTTACTTAGTCTGACTCTTTGTTTCTGTTTTCTTCTATAAAACAGAAATGATATTACAGTCTTTGTTGGATCATGGTAAGGATCAAATAAGACAAGGTATATGAAGCATCCAGCATAGTACCTGCCAATCTCAAGTACTGCAATAAATGATTGTTTTTAATAATGACTCTAAGGGAATATGCAATGTGCTTTTTTGTTGTTGTAATCTCCGACACCAAAGTGCTCTGCCTTTGTTTAAAGTCTACGAAGATACACACAGAAATGTTCTGCCGGAGAAGGTATTACTAAATGATATGGATTCTTGGCTTTAGTAACTATCTTTTGAAATGTTCTGTAACTTGGCAAAAAAGGATGTCTTGGTGAGCAGATGGTCACTCTCTGAATCAATGCTGCTTTTGTAACATCCCCAGAGACAGAGGGATACCTCACTGTTGACTGTGAAGAAGCAGATGTGCGTAATGATGCCACGAACACTTAACAATAATCCAAAACACCTGTCTCTGCAGCTTACCCTTTGAGTGGCTGAAGAGTGGTGGGTGTGGCCACAGGTTACATGTTATTGCTATGCACAGTTATATGCAGTGAAAGCTCACTTTTTGATGAATACATTTTCTTCAAACTTCCTGCACATGGGGGTTAGTCTATCAAGGTGAAGGTGACAGGCTGGCCTGAGCAGTCTGAGAAGCCTTACTTAGGTGAGTCTTGCCAGGGAGGGTTGGTGTTTGCCTTGCGTATAAGCGCCCCACGGTGCGACGGGAGCTGGTGGTACTCATCTTACGGCATGATGGGAGAATGGAGTTTAGAGTTATACACGTCTGGACTTGACTCTCAGCTCAGCCCTCTCGTCATTTACTTTGAATGCTCTGCTTAATCCTGCTGAGGTATCTCATTTTATAAAACAGAAACAATAATGCATTCCTTGCAGAACAATTACAGATAAAAGGTTGTACTGTACTCTGCACAGTGCCCAGTGTAGGGAGCTAACGGTAAATGATGGTTAATACTGCCATTACCTAAGATTGATCTAGACCTACACAGAAGGAGGGTGATGGGGCCACAGAGCAGGCAGATGGACAGGTCTCTATGCAGGTCTTTTTGCCCTGGGCATTGCTTGTTAGTAGCTGCTCACAGTAGAAAAGGAACAGCTAGGATTTATTACTAAGTGGTATTTTGGCCAGGGCCTGGTCCCATGGAAAATCTTCTTGATGCCTGGCGCTGGCTTCCCCAGATTGGCCTGGGGGCACCAACTGTGCTAATGTGTGCGTCTACCACTGAGGACCGGAGGAGCACTGTCCCCTTTCTTGAGGTCCTCCCACATTGGGTGGAGCGCCCTGGGTGAATGAACACTGGAAACGTGAAGGGTCATAGTGTGCCGTGCTGCGGTGTGAGCTGGGCCAGGGTGACCTCATCCACTGGTGCGTATCCTTGCGGGAGGGGCCGTCTCCCGGCTCCAGAGCACTGCTCCAACTTAAATGTGATGCAAACCGAGACAGCAAAGCATGAGACTTTGGGAGCTGGTGGGACTGGGCTGGAGCTGAAGATCTGTGGCGCTGTCCCGCAGGCTGGGAGGGGACAGCTCCACAGTGTAAATGAGATGTGTGGCGGGACGGCTGGTTATTCACTACAGGACTGTTGCCCGGAGGTTGTGCTCATCCAGGGGTGACATTTCCCAGAAACACTTGCATCTAATTTGGGCCATGTGATAGCCTGGCTATCTGAATGTGGGCAAAAGTGATAAACACTTTCAAGCCTGGCCTGTACAATCCTGCAGGACCCTTTGCTCTCTGTAGCCTGTGTTTTGGCCAGACATCACTGCCATGGGAGGCACTGTGAGCCAAGCCTTGAGGACGGCCTTGCCTCTCTCCGCAGGGGTCTCCATGGGATTGTGCAGAGTGGAGCTCTGCCTTTCTCTACCTTGTGTCAGCTGGACACTACATGAGGGGGAGATAAATTTCATAAACACAACTTTATATTTCATAGAAATAAATAATAGTGTTTTTCCCCTGGGGTTTGGGGGTTTAGCTGTGATAGCAGATAGCACCATCTTAGCTAATGCAAGAGGATTTGTGGTTGGCTTTTCTGGAATGCCAGCCAAGGTGGCTGGAGACTTCAGCTATGCGGTGACCAGGTAACTGAGGGTGTCTGGCAGGTGATTACACTAGGACCAACGTACCTTAAACCAGCATTCACTACATGTTTATACCTTTCCGGACAAGGAGAAAGCCTGATATTTAAATTTTAAGTCTGTATCCTTGAATGTTGAGTAGATTTAGAAGGCACAGTAAGTCCCAGCTAAGGGAAGGAAGGAAACATTCACTTATTACAAACTTTTTTAAAGTTCTTTCTTGGATTTCTTTATCCTGCTCAGTAATTATTTACTGATGAATTAATTTAATTGGAGAAGAATATACAAAGGCTTTATATACCCACCCTGGTTTGTGCAAAATTGTTCAGATGTCGTTAACAAACAGATAGTCCAAATAATAATCACTTGGGTTCCTAACTGTCTTCGTGTCTATAAATGACTACTTAGCTGTCAGGATCGGATTACAAAACCTACTGTGTTTTGTTTTCCATTTCAGCCCTTCCCGCACATAAGGAGGGAGCCCATGTGAGGACAGCTCACTTTCGCTTCAGTCGCTTGGTGGGGGTCAGTCCCTTCCCTTTATCAGCCTGTCACAGACGCTTCTTGGACTGGGACGTTTGCCAAGTTCCCCACATTTCAGCCACAGAAAGCAGAACTCAGCGGAAGCACACACTTCCCTTCTCTTCCCAGCAAGAACTACCTTATCCAGTCACCAGGAAGTCCCGCCCCTGGCAGCGGGGCGTGTGCGGGCGCGCGCGCGTGTCTTAACGACAGTGTGGCATTAAGAAAAAAGACATAAATAAGAAACAACAGAAAGACTTTTCTCAAGACTGCCTGGACATCCCTAGCCTGCCTGATCAGCTTCCTTTGTTGCCTTCCTCCTGCAGGGAGCACTCCCGCCTCCGCTAGGGGGGGTCTCCCCGCCCCCTGGAGGGCAGTCCCCCCTGGGGGACACTGGGGGGGAATGTGTGCCTGTTTTCACTGGTCTCCAGGCACGCAAATTCGGCTCACCTTTCTCTTCTAGAAAAGAGATTTACTACCGTTCCCCGCCTCCCCCCCTCCCCCAATATTTTTTTCTTGCTTCAAGTAAAATGATTCTCCTAGAATTGATTCTTACCATGTTTTTCTGACTCCGGAGAAGCCACTCACTGTTCTGTACTTTTCCTGGGCGTTTGTTCATCAGATAGCATAGTCTGATAACTATAATGTTACCTCTGAGTCAGGAACAGTCCCAGACAGTAAATTCCGTGAAAATATGTTAACTACTCATATGGCGCCCCAGTTAGTACTGCTGCATAAGAAGTTGTCCCTAAAGTTTAGCAGCTTAAATCCACCATCTGTTATGCTCATGGGTTCTGTGGGTTTGGAGTTTAGACAGCAGTAATGGCTTGCTACTGTTCCTGATAGCCGGGGCGTGGATGGCTGGAGACAACACAGCCAGTGGGGATAAAGTCATCTGAAGACTCCTTCACTCACATGGCTGGTGCTTGGCCTGGGCGCCTTGAAGATGCCCACTGTGGACTGGAGGACCTGTCCAGGGCCTCTCCGTGTGGCATGGCTTCCTCACAGCATGGTGGCCTCCAGGTGGTTGCACTTCTAATGTGGAAGCTCTGGGCTCCAAGGGCAAGTGCATGAGCAAGCAAGGTGGAATCGCCATGGCCTTTTATGACCTGGAAGTCATAGAGCATCATTTCCACTGGCTTCTGCTGGTTACAGTCAAGTCACTACCCTGCCCTGATTCAAGGGAAAGGGAATCAGACTCTACGTCCTGATGTGTTAGTGGCAAGGTTCTAGATGGGGGATGTTGTAATCTTTCCATCTTTGAAAAATACGATCAGCCACACCAGATTCTGCTTTGAGAAGCTGTAAGGGGATCTGTATTGCAGAATTTGAAACCATACATGGTTGGTGCTCAGCCCTCTGCCAAGAAAGCACTCTGGGGTGCCAGGAGGTGCAACATCTTTTCTCATTGAGATGAATCTGGTTGCATTTAAGTTAAACCAGGCAAGATGGGGAAGGCAAAAGGGAATGCTAGGCAGAGGGGACTATACTTTTAAATACAAGGAGGTAGGGAAGCTCCAGGTAATATGACTACATCATTGTACCTACAGTGCTGGAGGCAGGGCTTAGGGGTGGAGGGAGACAGGTTTGAAATGTACACGAAGCCCAAATTTGTTTGAGCATTTGACTGACAAAGCAAAGCACCAGGAAGGCTGTTCATGTCTGTCCCTCCTGCCTCTCTCTCTCCTCATTAATCTCTCTACGTTTAAAATATTTCATTTGTATCACTTTAAATAAAGTGAACACTCCTTTATTCCTCTGACATATTCAGGCATAAATGTATTTCACTGCCATCTGGGTTCTCATTTTCACACTTTTACATCTTTGCACGCTATCTTGGCTCCTCTCTACCACTTTGATTTTCCCATGACCTTATTCAAAATGCAGAAAGAATGCACCCACTCTGACTCTTTCTCCCTGCTTACCTTCTCCGCTCATTCCAGCTCTCTCTTGCTCTGTAAAACTGCACTTGACTCAGTCTTGCAATTATTTTATCTTTAGTTGAACGTGTTATTCATGCTTTAAAGAGCCTGTCCCCTGGATGCTGACCAGTCATCTTGGAAATTTTGCGAGGCAAATTTATCGAAAGTTGGGGCAGTATTTAATCATCGTCGTACCCCCAGTGCCTAGCGAGAAGGTAAGATGCCGTGGTTGGCTTAGAACAACCCATACCTGGAAGTACCCCTGGGTGTTATTCAAATCAAGATTCAGGAAGGAAAGTTACTTTAAAAATACCCTCTTACTTTTTGAATTGGACAATTGCTGCAGAGAATAAAAATACAAGAAACAGTCAATGGTTTTCCAAGCATGAACACATGGAAAGGGTGGTGGCAGAATAATGGTCCCCCTAAAAAAGTCCACATCCTAATCCTTGGAAACGGTGAATATAAACTTTACGCCACAAAAAGGACTTTGCAGATGTGACTAAGTCAAAGCTCTGAGATGGGGAGCTTATCCTGGATCAGCCAACTTGGCCCAGTGTGATCACACGTGTCCATGTAAGTGAAAGAGAGAGGCAGGAAAGTCAGATTTACACATACAGGAATGACTTGACTGGCCCTTGCTGGCTGTGAGCCAAGACATGAGAACAGACTCTAGAAGCTGGAAAAGGCAGAGAGGAACACAACCCTGCGCAACCACCTTGATTTTAGTCCAGTAAGACTCAGTTTGGGCTTCTGATCCTCAGGCTGTAAGATAAAAAATTTGTGTTCTGCTAAGCCGTTAACCTTGTGGTAACTGGTTACAGCAGCCTGAGAAACTAACACAAGGAGTAAAGTGAAATGAGACAAAAATCCAGAAAACAGTGCCCCTGGTCAATAAACCAGAAATTGCCAAATACCGGGGTTTTTGTGCTAGATGCATCAACCTTCCCCATCCCCGCCAAAACCTGACTTCTAAACAAAGTCAAGCATGAAAAATAACTGGGCTTATGGAAAAAGTACGATTGGGGCAGATAATTTAAATTTACGGAATTTACAACCAGAGCACAAATAAAACCACAAAAATCTCAGCAGGCTTTGCATCTACTGCAGTCAGTCCATCTTTCGTAGCTCTATACCCCGGGCCGGTTGCTTTCTCCTTGAGAGTGGAGAGTTTATACAGGCACTGGTTTCTGATAGTGATCTGCCTCATTCATTAAAGTTAAAAATATAATCCTGAGGTAGCCGCCTTTGTCGATCTTTTTTTTTTTTTTAACACTGAGGGAAATGGCTTTGCAAATCCTTCATCTTCACTTGCAACTGCCCCAGACATATCAGAAAGTCCAGTTTCTTGAAGTTATGAGGCCAGTTCCTACTTGCACTACTGGAAGACACTTCTGTAAGAGGTTCAGATTTTTTTTTTCCCAAGTTTTCATAGAGTGCTAAAACTTGACATTGAATTCTGAAAACCCTTGCTGTTCATTATTGCAAAACGTTGATCTGCTTGGAAAGACCGAGGAAGAACAGACCATAATTGGTAGAAGCAGTGAGTGCTGTGAGTTCGGACAAGGGCGGCGGTGGCGGCCGGTGGGAAAGGCCACCTACCAGAGATGCCGGTGGGCTGAGCCTTGGGAATGAGTAAGGCTGTGGAGGACACAGGTTACCTTCCAGGCGAAGGGAAGAACAATTTCGGCATCATCCAACGTGGGGCGTTTCTGGTGGGCCGGGTGTGGCTCGGGTACCACCGGCTGGTTCAATGGCCAGCGGTAGGAGTCCCTGCGCACATGGCTGCTTCTCACGGCTTTGGACGGTGGGCTTTTAGAAGCTTCTCTCAAAGAGGCAGTGCCGGCCCTGTGCTCCTGTCTACGGTCCTGCAGTTTCCTCACAAGCCCCTCGCCCCTGTGAGTTCCCCTTCAAAGCAGCCTCCTGTGATTCTGTGGCATCGGCACTCTTGGAGGAAAGAAAATTACAGAAGAGAAGGTTCCAGACATGTACACGTCCCCAACATTTCCAGCCAAGGTCCTTCAAATGATTGTAATGCCTCTGCCTGTCCTAGGACCCTGAGAGAGGGCCTCAGCAACAAAGCAGCTACAGGCCAGGTGGGCCTTCAAATGCACGCCCTGCCCCACGGGTGTTAGGGCCTCCTGCGTATTGGTGTGCACGATGACCCTGCACCCCCTGGAGCCACTCAGTCTGGGTCTGTCCCTCCTCCTCCACGTCCTGTGCCCTCCCCTCTCCTCCCCTGCTTCTCTCTGTGTCTCTTTCTCCTCTTTGCCCTTCACATCCACCCTCCAGACTCCAAGATGCCGCTCCTGGTGGGAAGGAGCTGTGAGTGTCCAGCTGGAGCTGTGAAGCCCCAGGCGTGGTCCCCAGGCCCCGGCCCTCGGTGTCGCGCGCTGTCCTGGCCGTCGGCCGCACCTGTCCTGTTTGCACTGCCTGCTGCACTCGGGGTTGGCCTTGGCCTTTGTTCTGAAAGGGTCACTCATGCATCACAGTGTTTTCAGACTCTCTCCCATCCGCCTGCCAGCCATTCACTCAGAAGGAAGCTCAGGGACGGCTTGATGTGCTGGGTCAGGGAAGAAGCCAATCTTCAAGTCTTCAAAGGAGATCTCCAGAGACGATGAGGAAACAGAGGCCACGCGACCTGGGGGAGGAGGCAGGGGGCTGGAGGACCTGCATAGGAGGTTCTTCCACAGACAATGGGGCCCCTTTCTGCCCAACAGGCAGGACATAGCCAGCATCCAGTGAACATTCCCTGAGACGGAGGGGGTGCAGGAGAGGGTACGGGAGGAGAAGCTGCTGCCCGTCGGTCACCAGCACAAGAAGATGCAGAAAGAGGTCTGGGGATGAGAGACACACATGCAACTTCTTCACTCATTCAAGAAATCATGATGAGGCAGGGGCAAATTAGGGGAATGGGGCTAAGAGATGCAAACTATACGTGTGAAACAGGTCAGGAATAAGGGTGTACCGTGCAGCACAGGGGACCATAGCCATTATCTTGTAACCACCGATAATGGAACGTCATCTGCAGAAACAGTGAATCACTATGCCAAACCCAGCAATGTTGCCGATCAATCGTACTTCAATTTAAAAAACAATAATGGCAAGTGCATTACACGCAACGGATCCGTAAATGGTGATGTGGCGCAGAGTGACGACGTGAGGAAACTGGATGTGAACCACACATTACGGAGCTCTGTCCGGGGCAATCACCAACCCCTCTCTGGAAGGCTTTCAAAAGCGGAGCCATTAAACTCGATTTGAGCGGCGACTTATTAGAGGCGAGAGGAGGAAAGGGGGAGGGAGATACCTGTCACCGTGCAGCGCGCTCAGCCCCACCGGTGAGACGGCGCTGCTCACTGCGGTAAATATTTGCCGGCCACTTGGTTGAGCAAATCGAGTTGCTGCCTCACCCACTTGCTTTTAAGCTGGTTGGGTGAGAATCGAGTTGGCCTTTGTGTTCTAAAGAAGGGACATGAATTACAGTGGACCTTGACCTTCAAACACCACCACAGAGAAACGAGCCGCATAATCCACTGAACTCAGTCACCCCGCTGGATTAGCAAGGCTCTCAGGTGGTGTTTTTCCATTCACCGTACCCAGCACAGTGCTCCAGAGAAAAGCCTGGGAGCTGGCACGAGTACAATACAGTACAGGCTGGCGGGGATGGGGAGTGGAGAGGAAAGAAAAGAACTTATATGTTTTTGAAAATCGCTGCCAAAAGATAAGGTTGTTTACTCAACTTCCAACACGGATGGTGGGGGTGTGCGGAGGACTCTGTGCAACCAGGACAGAAAGAACTTCAGTCAGCGTATAAATGCACAACTCACATCAGCCAGCGAGCGGGCAGAGAGGTGAGGGAGGGACCGAGTCCGTAAATAGTCAGCCAGTAATAATTTTTGAAGGCATATCTGGGGCTAGGTGTCTGATTTAATTTTGTTTGCACGGAGTGATGATTTGAAGTCTACATTCAGAAAAATAATTTATCTAATGAAGTACCAGACAAATAGAAGTCTCTTAATAGACCCTGATGGGTGGAGTCAAGTGACTTTCCATGTCCCGGGGGCCTGAGGCTCTGCCGCTGGCCTTGCACTGACCTCTGGGTCACAGAGCCTTGCCACCAGGGAGGAGGAGCTGGGCAGGCACTGAGGGAATTATGAAAGGAGTCAGTCATCTCTATGAGTCCTGCCTGTTACTAGGAAGTGATCTAAAAAAATTGAAAATAAATGTGCATATTAGAAACTGGAACAGGTCTTTTACTGAAAAACTGTTTGGAGAAGTTCACTCATTTCAAGGTATTAAAACCCACTTTCTCTCAGCGTGGAGACACCCCTGGTTGCTCTGTGCTCTGAGTGTGACCAGACCCTGTGACCCGGGACCTCTACCAGGTGGGGTGGGCTCCAGAGGAGGAAGCCTTCCCTTACAAAAGAGCAGAGACTTTGATGAAAGTTTCTCAATGACAAGCTCCTTCATCTATCACTGGTGTCCGGGAGGCAAGTTCCAAAATTCTCCGTAATCGGAACTTAAAGCGATCCAAGGATGTTGTCATGAAGCCTGGGCGAGTCATCCCTAGGCAGACGGACATGGCAGCAACAGAGGAGACTGTGGATGTGGGACGCAAATCCAGCCACGGACAGGCTTTTCCAGGACAACACGCTGCTCTGCTGGGGCAGCTCTCCCAGGAAGATCCCAGCCCAGAGCAAATGGTCTGAGGCGTCCGAATATCCTTGTGATGTTCATTGACATTGTCTAAAGCTCAGGGTGGGGACACCGTGAGACTCAGGGTTAAGATTTAAATGTTGGCAGAATGCTTATGTATGAGTTTTATTTTTAAGTTGTGACTTCCTTCCTGCATGTTGTGGCCAGTGCCTGAGCTAGAGGGGACAGAGTTCTTATCCCCTTACAAGGGATGTTGCCCCAGATTTCTGGGTGGATTCTTGAGTCAATAGAAACCTGACACTGCTGAGAGGTAAGATAGCCCCCCAGGCCCGGGCTCGGGGGCCCCAAGACAGAGTATCACGCTCATTCTTCCACCCACTTCTGTCTGGAGCCGAAGACCCCAGAACAGTGGGAGAGGTTGATTTCTGCAGCGGCATTTGCTGTTCCACAGCTGAAAGAGGAACTAAAATTGAAGGCAGGGAAGTGGCATTTTGAAAATGCCTATGGAATTCACTGAGCATTATAAGGCAATCTGTCTTTAAAACCTCCTGAGAAATCACTACTGGGGATATATTTTTTCGAACTCTTAAGAAGATCTGTTGTGTAGCTGTTGTAAAATGGAAAAATTGCCCAGGACCATTATTGCTTTTCTGATCACCTGCTGAAAATATGGTGGACGTGAAATAGTGGAGTCAGCACCAAATTCCTGGCCAGGAGGAAACCCCTTGTTAGTTGCTTCCCTGGAATAGTTTTTCATAAAAGGATGTTTAAGACCATTTTTCTAGACATGATAATTCACCTCAAACTGAAAACTAGGCTAAAGGAGTTTATTTTGTGGCCTCAGATTATCTCATTTTCTTTCCCTCCTCTCTCTTTCTGAGTTCTTTTCTTTTCTTTCTTTCTTTTTTTGTGAACTATTTTTATTTTTTTTAACACTATTTATTATGGTATGATTCCTTGTTTCTGGGATATGTTTGACATAAATGTATAAAGCTTTTGAACATTGAGATCTTTCATAGAACTAGGTTAAGAGGACAAAATGTTGAGATAGAAAGAATTTTTAGCCAGCAATTTTCCTATAACACAAGATTTTCTTTCTTCTTTCCTTCCTCTTCCTTCCTTCCTCTTCCTTCCTTCCTTCCTCTTCCTTCCTTCCTTCCTTCCTTCCTTCCTTCCTTCCTTCCTTCCTTCCTTCCTTTTCTTTCTTTCTTTCTTTCTTTCTTTCTTTCTTTCTTTCTTTCTTTCTTTCTTTCTTTCTTTCTTTCTTTCTTAGCAAACTTCTTGTTCTTCTTTAGAGGAAAGCAGGGTATCTGGGGTGAGGACATGACTACAAGCTCCCCAGGCAGGAAACACTGTCTTGCAACACCAAATTTTAAGAGGAAGAGATTTTAGAAAAAGGTATATGTTTATGGTTTACTTCTATCATTTTGTTTGATGCCACGGACTCCTTTAGGCTTTGTAGTCGCTTGGAAGGTTGCAAATCTCAAAGTGAGCCCAAGAAATTAAGTTTCATAGCCATTCTTTTCCTAAAAGGCTGGGAATTTTTCCTTTTAAAGGTTAGTGTGTTTTTTCAGTTGGTCAGAAGATATTTATAGGCCCTCCCCGGGGCGCAAAGTGATGTAATGGGTCTTTAGGGATAGCAGTTAGAGAGCAGGATTGGGCCCTGCCCAGCTGTGTTTACAGCCTTTTGAAAGAGGAGGCCTCGTATGTAATGTCAGATGCTTGCCCCGTGGGGCCCAGGGGATCAGATCGGGGTGTGGGCACAGGGGCTGGCCCAGGGTGAGGGGAGAGCAGCAGAAACATTTGACTGGGACCCCAAATTCAAACTTACCCTGGTTTCTGGAAAAAAATAAAAGTAAGTGGCTCAGGCCTCTCTCGGCCTCTGAGAGACACAGGCAGGGAAGAGCGGACGACTGTGCCAAATGCGTAGCTGTCCCAGCCCCTTCTCCCTGTTTCTACACATTTCTGTCCAAACCAGCCATTCAGTTCCTGCCCTCTTCTGCCCAGCACTCTTCCTGGTCCTTAGATGCTTGTATCTTAACTCCCAAAATAGACTGGGAGGCAGCTGGTATCAGGGAAATAATATGGCTTTGGAATATGTCAAACCCGGGTTCCAATCCTCTGTACACACTGATCATGTTAGGCCCTCTGTTTCTACTCTGAGAAGGGGGAGCACCAGTACCTATGAGTCAGGGCTCAAGGCCAGGTAGGTAATGTGTGTCAAATGCACATCATGGTGCCTGGCTCATTACAGAGCTCACTGAAGGTCCCTTGTCCCTCCACCCCTTTGGGGAGCCAGTCACAGGCTCGCCCACACCAATATGCACGGGTGGAATAGACAGGCGTGCAATCTGGCGCTTTGCTGACCAGATGTGAGGTCCCCCAGTTTCCCTGTTTCTAAAGAGGGTAGAAGGATTCCACTGGTGTTTTGCAAAGTGGAGTGTGACATGCAAGCTTTTGCCCACATTTACATACCCCCAGCCAACTCCAAAGGGGTCGATGGCCAGGAGGAGGAGGGGTTTGCTCATCTGATGGTTAAACGTGGGCTGATAGAGTTCTGGTAGAGGTTTTGAAACATTCCACGTATGTTCCCTTTGCTTCAAACAGACTCGAAGAGAAAACATTTGGAGACACGCACACAACGACGTGCCACATCCATGTGTAAGTCGCACACGGTGCTGGTTATTCGTCTGTAGTCTCTCGACGCCACCTCCACTCTCCCTACCCTTCTCAATAGGGGGCTGGAAGCCTGCAAACTACTTTTCCCAGACTCCCCAGCCAGCTGTCTTCCAACTGAGCTCTACCAGTGGGAGACACAGCTGACAGATGCGCAGGTGGGTGGAATGGAGAAGACGATGTTTTTTTCTAATTCTGCTGAAGTCTTTGGCAATGGCCAGGGCCGCAGCCGAGGCAGCAGTGGGGGATGTGGGCTTGTGCTCAGATAGTTGAATTTCCGCAGCAGAGGCCCCTGGCTCTGGTTCTGGCAGCAGCTGCATCAGTGACAGAAAACCATGGGTGGGAGGTCAGCCTCTTGGCTTCCCCAAATGACGTTCCAACAAGAGCAGTGGCGTAGCGGGTATGCCAGCAGCCTCAGTAGTAGAGCAGTTGTGAATTCTGGATAACATCGACTTTTTTTATTTTTCTCTGCTCAACGTCATTTTCTCTTTTGCTCTATCAGCCCTAGGATGATGGTAGCTTCCTGCAGTTACTAATCTCTGAGTGATCTCAGCTTCTCTCTGTCTCTTTTTCTTTTTTGGCCAACACTTCAGCATCTGTGTAGCCAATATCCTATGTTAATGCTCCTTTATTTGAAAGTCCTACAGCGGTTTCTGTTTTGCTGAATGGGCACTGACCAATACCCACACATATAAGCTGCACACAAAAATGGAAGGCAAATCAAATTAAAATTTTGACGTGTTTCATCTCCTACTCCCCTTGCATTTTATTGCTCACAGTAAGGAAGGGATAAACAAGACTTTATGGGAAGATTTGACAACAAAACTCAGTTCCTTGTCATGTCTTGCAGGCTCTACCAAGGAAAAGCTCTAAAACTTGAACCGACGCCTGTCCCGTCCACTCTCCACTGATCCAGGTTAACTCCCTAATTCCTTCCCAGTCTAGTTTCCTCACTCTGTTTAGCATCTTGAAGATGCCTGACCTTTCTTAACAAGCACTGAGAAGAGCCAGGATCTAGAAAGCCTCATTAATAGGTATGACCTTCCAAATGCTATCCCTGGCTTAGGATTTGAGACAGACCTGTATCCAAGCTCGTGGGAGCATTCTCACGGCGGACTCTGACTAGACGTGCAGCTAAATCGTGGTGTTAGACTACTGTCACATCCACCTTAAGTGCTTCTGTTATGCAAGGGGTTTCTCAGAGCACCAGGAGGATGGGTAGCTGTGCTCTCATTGAGTTTACAGAACTGGTTGTACAACTTTTTGGTGCCTGCTGGCTCCCAAATGTTCATTTTATGGCCAGGTTCAGTCTGAGACTTGCTTTCATTGTAACACAGCACCTGATAATGAGCTTGAGGAGAGGAGACCTCAGCCGTCCCCTCAGTTCTGTTGCAGGCACATAGGCCCGCATATGAATGTTCCCATCCCTTAGTTTAAGGAAGTTCTCAGAGGCTCTAAGGATTGAATGAAGCATGAATCTATTGTTAAGGATGCCATTGCAGCAGCAGACATATTCTTTATTTCTATGACCCCTTATATTTCTACATACTGGTTTTCCACCATCAAACCCTTCGTTGTAAGCTGCCTCAGTTCTTTTATCAGAAGGACTTATAAAATGAACTAAATGGCATTGAGCTAGGAGCAAATTAAGGAGCGCCCTGCTGTTCCAGGAACCATTTTTCAAATGGGTGTGTTTGTGTTTCTAGGATAATATTTGTGATGAATCCGTTTCAGATACGTAAGATACTTAAGGCAGGGCTGACATCCTGGCAGCCAACAGAACCCCCTAAAGCTATAATTTCTCCCTCTTGGGCTCGTTTTAATTTCAAAGGCTCAGAAAACCTGCCCCACTCCAACTCAGGTTTGCACTGGGTCCGTTATTTTATTTATTTGTTCTTTTGCTGTCTCTCAGCACCGCCACCTGGGTGGTGTCCTTTTTTCTGCTCCCAGTGCCACCTCTCTGTACCATGCACACGCCCTCGAGTGGCTCTTCCCTTCTGTGTCGGTCCACCTTTGTTTTGGTAAGTGAGAGCGCGCTTACGTGGACTATGGTGTGAAATTCCTTGCGGGAACCCCACCAATAAAATAAATAAGACCCTCAGGAGTCCTTCGACTCGCTAAAATTCCAGACTCTCTAAAAACAATATTTCCTGTCTAATCCTAATGTTAACGAAATGATCATCTGAGAGCCAAAGCATGATTGTGGAATGAGCTATTTTGGACATTAACGGCGTGACGTTTAGAGCGGCCAAGTCACTGTCTACGTTAACTTGTCAGCGTGAAATGTCTGTTTCTCTGATATGAGCTCATATATACCCCCACGCCTGTGTGTGTGTGCTGTGTAAGTGTGCACCCCCAAACGGTAGAGGAAGCTGATAGTTTCGTGTCACTGCAGTGAGAATTCACGTTGAAAATCTACCATCCATTTAACTTTTTTTCACCCCTGGCCTTGAACTCAGCTTCGTGATCACTCTGTGAAAACAAAACCATCCTAGACACAAATCGGCATATGTTAAACGATTCTGCAGCGGTGTTCCTGGGCGGCAAACCGCGTTTTCAGAAAGGGCCTTTGCTCTTTGTTAGAGGCACAAAATATGTTTCCCTAGGACACTTACTTCTTTTTCAAAGGCCAGAGGATGGGAGCAGGGGACCGGGGGTGACTGTCGGACTGGGACCGGTGCCAGAGGAATGCAGGCAAGTAAGGGTTTGCGCTCACCCAGCTGGGCGCGGCACTGTTCAGAAAAGCCAAGGAGATTTTTGGATGCATCAGACTACAGTGATCTTTCTTTCATAAACACTTGGACTATTTATCATTAGGTCTGATGAAGTAGAAGGGTTCCTGGATGTTTAACCAGAATGGTTAAGGACAATCTCTGTTGTTGGATCCGCTCAGCTTGGGTTTGGCAAACAACTTTTGGCTCAAAGACTGTCACCCCCTCACCTGTCTACTTATTCGATGACTCCACCGTTTGCTGTGTTCCTACTGTGTGCCACTCACTGAATTTTATCGGTGAGCAAATCAAAGCTCAGTCATTAGATAATTTCCCCGATGCCAAGAGCTACCAAGAAGCAGACCTGGGCGTTGAAAGCATTTTTAAAGTTCCTTAGACTTTAAGCCCCATGCTTTGTATTCAGTGCCTCTAATTTCAACATCTAGCAAATGTTTAAAAACTGGTGACAATTGACCTCTAATTATGAATGGATCATTTCCCCCTTAAATGGACTTTTCCAGCCATTCTATCCAATTGGCTATCAGTGTTACCTTCTTAAATATCTTTATCTTCTCTAGGCCAATAGGCAATCAATTCAGGAGGAGAAAATTAGGTTTGAGATTGGAAATTGGGAATATTGGTGCAGAGTGGGCTGTAATTACAGGGTCTCCTACACCTTGGATGATACTGTGGGGTAGGAAAAACTTGTTTCCTCTACCCTCCTACATTCAGTAGCCAGGAGCCCTGCAAATTACATTAACAAAAGATGGGTTAACAAGAGAGGAAAAACAGATTTCATTATGCGTGTATGCCTGGGAGTTCATAAATCTGACTCGAGAGGTGGATCAGAATTTGGGGGCTTATATACCATCTTAGGCTAGACCGAGAAAGGGGGTTCAAGCTTCTGGTGTAAGTTATGGGACGGTGGGGGAAGGACAAGGAATAGGGTGGTTTCTTAAGGTTTGTTATGCAGATAAGAGGCATCCAGTCCAGGGGCTGGAGTTGTCTCTGGAGTAGCTCCCCTTTCGGAAGGGAGGGTGACAAGCCCCTTACAAATGGGAATTTGTGTCCTGCTTTTAGACAGAAAGGGAGAGAGCAGAGAGCTAATTGCCTTCAGCTCAAAACGATTTTTATGCTAACGTGGTATATGTTGGTGGTATACTCACACCCAAGCGCACGAATCTGTAGGTATTGGTACCTATCGCCTGCGTTGCTGTTTCTCTTGCAAGGATATCAGCTACTCTAGGAGATGAGAAGTGGTTTATTTGGTTTTGTGTTTGTCACACTACCCCTTAAAAGCTACCCTTTGTTCAGCACCCGTGCTATGCTGCGTACTTTATACGCACTCTCCCCCAAACACCTCAAGGTAATTTTAAAATCTTCCTTTTACAGGTGAAGAAATTGGAGCTCAGAGAGATTACTTAATTGATTTATTGAAATTGTTCTGCAAATATGTAGCAAAGGACCCAAGATTTGTCCCTAGATCTGTGTATTAGTCAGGGATCTAGAGAGAAACAGAATTCTGTGAGCAAATTCCTCAAAATAAATCTCTTTCTCTCTCTCTGTCTAACATTTTAATGTATATAAAATATGTTAATATACAATGTATTATAAGAGATTTGCTCACACAATTATGGAGGCTTACAAGTCCAAAAATCTACAGGGTGAGCCAGCAGGTGAGAGATTTAGGAAGGAGCCAAGGCTGCAGTTCAAGCCCAAAGGCGGTCTTCTGCAGAATTCCCTCTTGCTTGGGGGAGGTCAGTCTTTTGTCCTATTCATGCCGTCAGCTGACTGAATGTGCCCACTCATGTTATGGAGGGCAATCCACTTAACTCACAGTCCACTGATTTACATGTTAATCTCATCCAAAAACACCCTGACAGAAAAATCTAGAATAATGTCTGGCCCAGCCAAACTGACAAATAAAAGTAATTATCACCATCTGTTAACAGCAGATTCCACACTCCTTTTCATTGTGCTGAGGCTCTTCTCAACATGGGTCAATTGGTGACCGTGAGTCACATTCAAGCTGTGCGCACTAATCTTGGGCAAAATCTTCCCCATCTTATATGAACTGTATAATCAGTTAAAAGGTCTTCATTTACAAAGAAAGTCCTTAAGGGATTCTCTGCCTCCTGAAACTTAAAAGGCGAACCTGACATGAATGGGTATAGAGAATGCAGACATCCTCTAAGCATGCTAGCTACAGAGCCAGCTTTGGGGGTCTCTGGGTAAATTTTGGAAAATCATCTAATACGAGGAAGTAAACAAGATGAGAAGTTAGGTTCTTGTATTTAAGCAAAGCCATTAAAAATTTTTTAATCGAAATTTTTAAATTTTTAAAATTTTACTTGGGTGGGGGGTAATTAGATTTGCTAACTTATTTTTAGAGGAGGTACTGGGGATTGAACCCGGGACCTTGTGTATGCTAAGTATGCGCTCTTCCACTTGAGCTATATCCTCCCCTCAAAGCCTTTTTTTTTTTTCACTATTTTTTTTAAATTGAAGTATAGTTGATTTACAATGTTTTAATTTCTGGTGTACAGGATAGTTATTCAGATATATATATACATATATATATATCTGAATACAGATATATAGATATATTCCTATCATACTCTTTTCCACTGTAGGCTATTAGAAGATATTGAACATAGTTCCCTGTGCTATACAGTAGGACCTTGTTGCTTATTTATTTTATATATAGCAGTGTGATTCTGCAAATACTGAGTAAGCGAAGCCACTTTATTCTTACTTTCTGAAATAAGAGAAAAGGAAAATAAAAATAGATTGATCATAGGCTAGGAATTGATACCAGGTGGGAGGAAGTTTCCTTAGAGTTATATTTTAGCCTCCTTTAAATAGAAATTCTGCTTTTAAGGTATTTTTAAATTTTTGATCAAAAACGAAGGCTTCAAGCAAGCCATTCTCCTGAATGTGTCTCTCTGATTCCCTGGAAGCCTCTCTCGGTGAGGCTGATAGGAGAAGTGGTGTTGCCGGGTTGGCAGGAGTGGTCCGGGAGGGACGTCCAGCCAATAGCAAGTGTTTGCAAGTGATCTGTGATGGGAAAGCCTTGGACACGTGGCCTTGACTGTCCTTTCAGCAAAAGGATCCTTCTTGGAACTCAATGCCCAACTTATCTCAACTTTTAACTTATTCCTATTTTTGTATTTTTTTTATTGTGATAAAACATACATAGCATGAAATTTACCATTTTAACAACTTCTAAGTTTACAGTATGGCGGCGTGAATCCCATCTGCAGTGTTGTGAGACCATTACCACTAGTTCTAAAACGTTCTCATCATCCCAAACAGACTCTGCACCATCACGTAATAACGCCCCACTTCTCTTCCCTTCCATCCCTGGTGTCCTCTAATCTTTCTGTCTCTGTGAGTTTGCCTGTTCCAGGTCCCTCATGTAAGTGGAATCTTACGATTTTTATCCTTTTGTGACTGGCTTCTTTCTCAGCATCATGTTTGCAAGTTTCCTCCAAGTTGTAACCTGTGCCAGAACTTCATTCCTGTTTATGGCTGAATAATATACCATTCATTTCTCAACCTGACTTTTTTGGGGGAGGGGGTATTTAGGTTTGTTGTTTTTTTTTAATTATTTATTTATTTATTTTTTATTTGGTGGGGGAGGTAATTAGGTTAATTAATTAATTGATTGATTTATTGTGTATTTATTTTAATGGAGGTATTGTGGATTGAACCCAGTCAGTGTTGGAGGGGATGTGGGATTTCCCAAAGCTGGTCCCTTTTTGTGGTTCCTTGAATATTTCCAGGTCAAGCAAGAGAGATACCCTGTGTATCTATGCAAAGAGAAGTTAAATAATTGCGTCTCCTTTCGTGGTCTCTCTAATGCTCAGAGTGCCCCAGGTGTTCTCGTGCCATGGGGACCACCCCTGCCCCTGCCATCTTTGATTATCCGAGTCTGAAGTTTTATTGTTTAGCTGTTATCATGCTCCACCTTGCAGTCTTTCCAAACACCAGCATAGACGACCTGATGTTAACAGGTTCTCAAATCTTAAGATTAAAAAAATAATAATTTTATGGGAAACATTCTGGAAAACTGACCACTTAAAAATCACAGGCAGGTGTTTCTGGAAAGATTGAACTTCAATTGCCTTTAGGGCAGACTGTTTCCATGTGACTACTGGGTCCTGACCATAAACCAGAAGTAGCCGTGTGCCCACAGCTAAGGCTCTGTCTCAGCCGCTGTTTTGGTGGCACTGAGGGAAGGAGGCCCAAGGCTGGTAGAAGTGCTTCTGGCTTCCCACGGACTTAGGTTGAGTTGTCCAGAGCTGCGCTGGACAGCCTGCACTGCACCCAGCCGGTTCCTCTTGTCGTGAGATTGTGGTCCTCTCTGAACAGGTGTCTGGAAGGGCTGGGAAGTTTCGAGCAGTCTTGTACAGAAGGTTGAGTGGATGGCTCATCACCCGTATCAGAGGAGTGGGTGTCACCAGCACTGGCTTTGGCCCAGCTCTCCCCTGGATTGGGTTTCTGGGGGCCACTGAGTAAGTGTGGTCTCACCGAGTCAAATGCCTGCAGGGGCCAGGCAAGTAGAATCAGTGATTAAGAGACTGGGTGGGATTCTGGCAAATTGGAGACTGTGGCTCTTATTGGAGGGGGGAGCTGCTTCTGAGCTGGATCTGACTGCTGGCAGGCACATGTGTGGGTGCAGGTTGCTCTGCCTTCCTGTCGTTCAAGAGAAGATGGAAATCTTGATTTTTAAAAAGCGTGACTATCTCAATTGGAATATTGATAACAATGCATAGTTTTAAAAAAACTGCATTGCAAGTGTATTACACTGAAGTGGAAAGTCTTTTATCTCAACACTCTGTTCTCCTATACTGTCTACAGATCCATCCCGGACAACAGTAAGAAAATTGACCTGAACTGCCCCTTTCCTTTTAAATTTCCCAGGGCTTGGAATACATGACTTCAAATCCATCAGTTCTTTCAAATGTCCTGCTAGGTGGGCCGGGGTGAGACGCCAGCAGTCTACCCACGAAGCAGACTCCTGGCCCGGAGGGCAGGCCGGGTGTGCCACTGCCCCGCGCTGCTCCCCTTCGCTCCCATTCAGCGCCCCCGGGGGGTGGGGCAGACACCTCCCATTGCCGAAATGCAACCCCTACAGAGTGAGATGGGGCCTGGGGTTTCTACTGCATCAGTGATAACGCCATCTAAAGGTCAAAGAGAGGAAGTAAAAGAAAAGCTCATCAAAACCTATCCAGACCAGCAGGGAAATTCCATGTTGTCGGGTTCTGCCCACACAGGTGGCAGCCCTGCTCTGCGGTGACCCCAGCTCTGTGTCCTGAGGGGTCTCTGAAGCGTCAACAGGAGGTTGACTGATTGAGGCGTGCTCCGGGCTGGCTGAACGTGCCCGTGCAAATGTCACCACCAGCCCCGTCATAATGTCATAGTCTAAAGGTCAACAGATGGGTCCCCTGGCATCTGGGGTCTGCAGGGGGGCGAACGAGCACTGGAAACCCCCTCAGTGTGCGGACCACGTCCATCTGATTGGCTTCCACGGGGCCTGGGGCCAGGTGGGGCGCCCGTGGCGACAGGTGAACAGCGTTTCAGGACTGATGGGTGCGGAGGCGGCGGGGCATTCAGCCAGCCCAGCCGGCGTGCTGCCCTCCCGGCCCCAGGATGAGTCCTGTTCCTGCAGAATGCACTCTCTTCGCCTGCTTTCCTGCCTACCTTGAGCACAGTGTTCAAGGCAACCTCGCGTCCTCTGAGAGGTGATAAAAGCAATGAGACCGAGATGACAGGACTGAAATAGATGTTTTTACTTTGAGCAGATCCCCTATGTGTGTCCTGAAGCGGAGGACCGGTCTGGGGCCTGGGGGCCCATCCTCCGCTCCTGTCTCCTTTAGGGAAGGTCTGTCTGGAGACTTGTTCCTTCGGGATCCTGTCTGCCCTGATTCTCCCTGGGGTCTTCATAGCTCTGCACACTTTTGCTTTACTCAACCAGAGAAACAGCAACGGGAACAGAAACACGACACAGATGTCCACGGTCTCCTCCCCAGCGTCACAGAACTACGCACTCCCTGCTAGCGGTCTTGAGGAATGATGAAAAACATGTGGTTTTACCCCAACTTCCAAGAATTAGAGGCAGATTCTAGGAGGGTGGGGATTGTCTGGGCTTAAAAATGGCAGTACAACACATCTGGTGAGGAGCCACGGTTGCCCATTCAGAGAACAAAGCAAAAGTCAGCCTGGGGGGCAGTACCTGTTCCTGCAGGCCAGCCGCAGCCGGGCCCAGCCCTGGGGGTGCCGCCTGCCCTTGAGGCTGAGGGCGGATTCAGATTTCCCTCCACTTCTAATGTCCACAAGCAGTGAGCATCCTGGTGGTGAGTCATAACCCCCTGTAATCGATCCCCACTTTGTCAGAGAGAAGCTTCTAGAACTCAAGCCTGACCAGCTAGTCACTCCCTGATTTAAATTCACTTTATTGTTTCCCAGACTCCGTAGGTTATACAAGACCCTTCATGATCAGGCTCCAGCTTATCTTTCTACCAGATGACTCACAGGTCCACAAATAGTCCATGTTCTCACTTGCTGTTGATTTGTCCTGTTTCTTCCAATTCTCTCACATTTCAACACTCAGGCACTGGCAGATTTCCTGCCTGGCGCTGCCCACCCCATCCCAGTAGGCACTCAGGACCCGCAGGAGCTGGACCACCCGTGGCTCTGACCCGGTGTTAAGCATGCACTTTGAATTGTCTTTTTCCGTCACACCATGAGATCCTCAAGTGCAGAGCCACATCTCCTCTTTGTGCTCCAGAGTACAAATATTTCTCTCAGTAAACACCCCTTGAGCTCCTGTTATGCTAAGCCCTGTAGACACAGTGGCAAAAAAAAAAAAAAAAAAAAAAAAAAAAAAGCAGAGATAAAGACATGACAGCTGTCTGCATTAGTTTGCTGGGCACCGTAACAAAGCCCCTCAGACTGGGCCGCTCAACAACGGAAGTCTGCTGTCTCACGGGCGTCGGGAACGTTGGCTCCTTCTGAGAGCCCTGGGGAAGCATCTGCTCTGGGCCTCTCCCCTGGCCTCTGGGGGTTTGCTGGCCCTTGGTGCCCTTGGCTTGCAGACGCATCTCCCCCATCTCTGCCTGCATCTCCACATGTGTGCCTCTGCCTCCAGATGTCCCCGTTCCGTAAGGACGTGTTACATTGGATTAGCGCCTACGCTAATGACCTCATTTTAAACTGCTTAGCTCTGTGAAGAGTCTATCTCCAAATAAGAGCACATTTTGGGGCAACAGAGGGTAAGCCTGCAAATATGAGATGGAGGGACACAGTTTAATGCGTGCACCTGCCCTCATGACACTTGTGATTGGGGGGGAGGGCGGGCAGCGCAGTACGACCAGGACAGGCCCACATGTGGCGTGTGCTCACCCGGGAGGCATGCTGAGGTTTGACACGGTCCCTGGGAAGAGGGACTGGCCCCTGAGTCCTTAGGGACAGTGGGAATTCTTCAAGTGAGGGGAACGAGAGGGGTGGGAATAGCCATTGGGAGCAGAGGGAACAGCATGGGTAAGTCCTGAGGCAAGAGAGAATAGGGCTCGTTGTAGAAGCAGAAAGAAGGTTCGTAGGGCAAAAGCGCAGAGCCAGAGGAGGGACTGGAGGTGTGAGTGAGGCTGAAGGGACAGGACAGCCAGGTTTCCGCTGTCAGGAAACCAGGACTTTGTCCTGAGGGCAGGGAAGAGCCCTGGAGGGGTTCTAAGCCGTGGAGAGATGTGAGCTGCCTCAGCCCCCAGGAGCCCGAAGCCTCGTGGGGAAAACAGATCCATGAGCCAATCAGTCAGACCAAGTCATAAGGGCCACGTGTGCGAAGGCAGAGGAAGCCTCCAGGCCGGAGGAAGTCCTGCCTCTGCAGAGGGCTGAGTCAAAAGGGACCCAGGTGGGAGGGGGGCCCGTCAGGAGAAGTGCAAAGTAGATTTGGTTCCAGAACTTCTGCCATGGGCAGAGGGGCCCCAGGATGCTGCTCCTGAAGGTCTTTGCACAGAGGGGTTTACTGGGGGGCTGTGTCCCCACCTACGCTGGGGCCACCCTCCAGCAGGTTGCGGCTGAAACACCGAGTCCTCGCCGAGGGGGTGGTGTAATTATTGTTGGGGTGGGGGGTGGACGTGGACTGAGCAAAACTGCGTAATCTGATAATCATCCAGGCCAGCCCTGATGGCCCTCGTGGGGTACCCAGAGGAAAGGGCATTTGTTCCCAGTCACCAGGTCACATCACGTAAACATGTGACTTGAAATCATGGCAGGTGGTGGGGGTATGTGACGCGCGGGTGCTCCTCCCTGCAGAGCCCCGGGAGGGTCACACCCGAGGGGGTGAGGGAGGTGACTAGGGGAGGCCAGGGGTGGGGTGGTGCTGAGGACGTAACTGAAGGGACTGTGCAGCCCTGAGAGCGAAGGTCGCACAGGGAGGGGCACGTCTGCTTTCCCCGTCACCAAGCTGGACTTGGGCGCTGGCGAGAGGGGCCGGGTGCGGCTGACTTGCCTCTGTGTCATTAGGAACGCGATCCAAAGCGTGTTTTCTCACCCACTGCTTCACTTAAGCCTCAGCTGGCCCTCTGGGTGGGTGGGGCAGGGATTATTGATTCTGCTGCAGGTGAGAAAACAGAGCGAGGCCGGGGCCAAGGCCGTGGGGATGACAGAGCTGCGGCCACACCCGGGCTGACCTCTCTCTGACCTCTGCCCGCCTGCGCAGGGCTCGCGTCCCCTTCCGGCCACGGTCAAGGACACGCGGGGCGTCCTCGTTTCCCCAGTCATGGAAACGGGATTGCTCAGACCGGCCAGTTACTTTCAATTGTACCTTAAAAAAACAAAATGCAGAGAAAAACAGGGCATCTGTGTGGATGTACCCAAGGAAACGGTGGCTTGAAAACAGTGAACAGAGCTGCATGGGTGCATCTTAGGAGCGCAGGGCTGAGAGAAAGGCGAGAAGCAGCGAGAGATACGGGGACACAATAGACTCCAGGTAAATTAAACGCGTGCAGAAAGCCGTAATATTCTTAGAGAACTGGCACAAGTAAAAATCCACCCTTAAGCACATTCCGATGGTTGTATCCATGGGGAGGTGAGCCGGCGAAAGGTAACGAAGGAATAACCGAGGGGAAGGCCAGTGTGCCACGCATAGGGACCCTCTGCCCTTAACCTCCACAGCCAGAGACAGAAAACCAAGGCAACCTCCCTCAGAAATACTGCGAAGAGGTACGAACAGTGAACTTTGCTGGCAGTGAATGGAGGGGCAGAGCGAGCAAAGTGGGCCTCCTTCATTTGTTCGCAGAGAACTCGCTCCCAATGTCTCCTCAGTGAAGGTGTACACCATCCATCCATCCGCACGTATCTCAAGCGCTCCTACGTGTAAGACCCTCTTCTTGGCACTGGGAGGGGCAAAGAGATAAAGAACCATCTCCTCTCCTCTTTGTTTTCAATCCAGTTTAAGGACTAGGGGAACTTGGGTTTGCCTGTACATACACACGGGGACAAGTACATCGTAGGTTGTCAGGGTGACGACGGGGCTCAGACAGGGCTCTCCTCCACACGCTGTCCGTGGGGAGCTCTCCCCAGGCAGTAGGCGGGGCCAGTCATGTGACTGCCCTGTCTCAGGTGGCCCTGCCTGTGATGCTAGTCAGTGTCTGAAAATCATTGCTGTATAAATTTCATCCATCTTTTAGTTGTTTCAGGCAAAAGGGCAAATCTGGTTCCTGTTACTTCATCCTGTTTATAAGCAGATATCTTGGTAAATTGATTTTTCAGTCATTTTCCGGTTCTGTCCTAGGAGCCACATCTGCGTGCTGTTGTCTCTGAGTGCCTGCTTATCTGCAAATATCTTTCTCTCACTGTAACAGGGGATGAGATCTTGGCCGCATCATTTCTTGGGGTGCAGCTCTTTATGTTTAGCATTCTGTCACGTTCCCTAGAATTCCTTCAGATTCCTAGTGTTGCAGGAAAGTCAGACATTCAATTCATTTTCCCCTTTGTATGTAACTTGTTCTAAATGTCAAGAAGTTTGTAACTTATTTCATTTAATCCTTGGAACTCAGAGTTTTTTAAAACTAGGATATGCCTCTTTGGATCAATCCAGCTTAGAACATATTAAACTTTTTCAAACTATAGACCCAGCCTTTCTTCGAGCCAGGGACAGCTTTCCTCTACTTCTTGCCTTCATGCCCACCCTTTTCCCTCTACTGGAAACCCTCATATAGGGTCACCATCCCTTAGCTAAAGTTTTTGTTGTAGTTGTTAGTTTTTTAAAAAAATAAATTTGAAGCAAACGCATTTGGTAGAAAAACATAACCTAAACTAATGTGAGGTTGTTTTTGGTTATTAAAAAATAGTGGTATAAATAGTCATATGTTTTACTGCTGAAAATATTTGATTTCAGAGTATGTTCCATATCTTCCTGGGGATATTATATAGTATATATTATAGATATGTAAATACATAGCGTAAAAATATGATGTATATAAAATGATGAATACATAATACATAAATACATATAATACATCTGTATATGTACCTATATACATATAATACACAGTGTTATTTCTAAAAGCTGAAACAATGTAAATTCCATAGTTCTTCTGGCTTCAGTGGTTTCCGGTGAGAGACTGTAGGTCTGTAATCACATGTTGCTCCCCTGGATCTGTTGTCAGTGCTAACCTTTCCCTAAGTATTCCTCAATCTCTGAACTTTTTTCTTGAAGTTTTCATCTCCGTCACTACCTGACCTTTGTCGCTACTCATCAGACCTCAGTTCTTAACGTTACTGACTTCGCGTATCTGTCTTATCCAAACAATTGGAAATCATGACTTTGTTGATGGTGCGGTTCAACCTCTTTTCCGATCTTTCTCTCCCTGTTTTGGATAAAGCTGTTGTATGCTTTCTCCAGGAGTTCCGTTTTATGACGAAACTGTAATAATAACAGTCTTGCATAACAAGTTTTATAATAAGTCCTGTAGGAGGAAGTGTTTGGTTTGACTGCAAATGACTGATTCCCTCCCATCCCCAAATAAACAAAAACAGCTACTCAAACACGACTGATGTTTATCTTCATATGCAGACTCCCAGTGATCAAGGAAACAAGTCTTTCTATTCTGTTGTGTCACCGTCTTAACATTCGGTTTCCGTATTGTAGTTGGAAGTGGCCATCACATCTGTAATCCAGCCAATGGGACTGAAGTACAAAAAAGAAGCCAGGCAGAGAGCTTTCCCTTTAAGGATGTTTCCCTGAGGTTGTGCATGTCAATTCTGTTTCTGTTCCATTGGCCAGAACTTAGTGACCAAATTGACTACCTTGCAAGGCAGTCTGAGAAACATTGTCCACATCTGGGTGGTCAGGTGCCCAGGTAAAAATCTTTACAGAATATGGGGAGAAGGCCACTGGGAGACTCCTGGCAGTCTCTCCCTCTGACTACCTGAGTACATTAGTGTCTCTTCCCTGCTCCTTAACTCTATTCACCTTTTGTGCTTAGATCAAGTTGTTGGAGTGTTATATGACACTCTACCTGACTACCTCTTAAGATGTACATCTTCTTTGAAAATGGTAAAAAGAATGGAAGTATAGTTTTGCCATCCATGGAGATAGTAACAGGAAAATATTTAAATACAAAAAGTTTAGAAGCAGCAGACTTGACTTAAATGAAAGCGGAATAAAATAGGAACATTGATGATAATAATCTTCACGTGGCACTTTACAATTTTCATATTTTTTTCTACATTTTCAATGAACACTGTTGTGCTTGATAATGAAAAGGACCACCATTTATAGAAAGGTCTATTAGTTTCCTATTGCTGCTGTGACAAATTGCCACAAACTTAGGGGCTTAAAACAACACAAATGTATTCTCTTACAGTTCTGGAAGTCAGAGCGTCAGAAGTAAGTCTCATGGGTCTAAAATTAAGGCATTGGCAGGTGTTTTTTCTGGAGACTCCAAAGGAGAATCCATTCTTCACCTCTTCCAGCTTCTAGAAGCAGTCTGCTTTCCTTGGCTTGTGGCTGCATCACGTCAACCTTTGCTTCAGTGGTCACATCCCCCTCTTGTACCGCTTGTTCTGACACCGTACCTCTCTCACATAAGAGCCCTTGTAATCACAAGCAGGCCCATCTGGGTAATCTCCCCGTTTTAAGATTCTTGATGTAATTACACCTGCAAGTCCCTTTTGCCACGCAAGCTAACACTCACAGGTTCCAGCAATGAGGATGTGGACATTTTGGGGGTCATTATTCAGTCTGCCACAAAACGCAACTCTGTTCCCCATGCTGTGGTCACTGTTTTCCATATACCACCTCTGATGCTCACGACACGCTGTAACGTATTCAACAGAAGTGTCATATTCAGTCTGCAGGCGAGAAGTTTGAGGTTCAGGGATATTCAATAACCAACAGGTGTCACACATTCTCTAAGGGGTAGAGAAAGGATTCAAAGCCACATCTGCCCAGCTGAAGCTCATTCTCCCCCAATAACTATCAATATATCTCCATTTCACAGGTCATGATGAACTATCACTGAAAACAGCCCTTAAACAGAGCAGGGAGGCATCAGTGACTTCATGAATTCTTTTGCCCATTTCCACCATGCTTGCAATTAGCCCAGAAATCTGGGCTGGTGTGAACCATCCGTGTTCGCTTCTTGAGAAGAAGTGTCCCTGAAAGGCTAAGGACGTTAGCAAGACTACAGAATACAGTGAAACTCGAGACGGAGAATCAGCTCCCATGCTGACAAAAGGGGACCGTGGTCGTACTTCTCTGTGCGGGGAAATGCTGATGGAGTCGGGGATGGCTCCTCTCCGTGTGCGGAGGTACGTCCTGTGATATCCTTGGAAAGGGCGTGGCTGATTTTCTGCACGTTTTGCAGTCATTCCTGTCCTTTGGTCTCAAGGACAAAGCACAGTCATTAGTAACTACCTGAGCTATTGACTCCCTTTCCTTCAGTAAACACTGCTGGGAGGTCCTTTCTGCTTCCTCCTCGCAGCCATAGTAACCGTTGCTGGGTAAGCCGTGGTTGCCAGACTCTTCAACTGAAGTGAGTTTTAAAAAAAAACCAAACACCTACTGTCATATCCAGGACAAACAAGAAAAGTCCTTTTAATCATCTCAGACTCTTATAGCGACAGTGTTTCAGAAGAATGTGTACACCCCCATATGTTTCTGTCTACTACTTTGGAAAATATAATACACACACAGAGATCTGTTTTTATTTTGAGATTAGATATATTGTATAAAAAATGCTTGTTGCGCCGGAATCCATGGGTGGACTCTTTCAGTTAATCCTCACAGCTGTGTTAAAAATAGGTACTAACATGATTCCCATTTCACAGATGAGAAAGTTGAGCCCCAGGTCAAAGCTGCGTGTCAGTCGGGGTGGAGCTGGCATTTGAACCTGCCATGAACAATTTCAGGCTAGCGTCTGTGCCAGACAGCAATCTTGTTAGTCCGCCTTCACACACGTTTATTTCATTACCAACTAGCTTTCTAGTTCTAGAACCTTATCTTTTCCTCCTTCAGATAGAAAATAGACTTTCAAGACACAGGTGAAAGCAAGGCCAACCTTCTCTGATTGGGAGAAAGGGAGGATTTTCTGCCCAAAGAGAGAAGTAAAAAGCTGCGGTCGCCCCTCCAGCTTGGGGACCTGCAGTGACCTGGCGTAAGCCACTTGCCGATCCTACAGCAGGACACCGCTGGCGTCTACTCACTCACAGACATCCAGGCTCCGCGGCTCATCGCGACGCTCTGCCAGGCAGCTTCACTGGTTAGGAGACAATACAGAAGCCAAAGGAAGACGGCCATCTTAGAAAGTTCTAGTTATTTATTTGAGTGGTTCTAGTCCCCAAAGTGGATTTTCCAGGGGCCCCTTTAGCAGCAGCCTGTTACTACACTGTAACGAATTTATATTATTATGAGGAATATTATTATATATTATATAATAATATGTTTATGTATTATGTTCTATATTAATACACTAAGAATAGTATTTTTATTGAACTATCTGGACCTTATTGAATCCTCAGATGTACGTTAACATTCTTTATGCGTCTAAAGAAGTCTTATAAATGCACACAGAAATAAAGATGAACTACCTCACACAAAAATGGGAGAAATAAGGAAAGAAGCCACTCACAAAAAAAAGGAAATATAAACTGCCCCAAATTATAAGGAAGTAGACAATCTCATTCTTAACAAAAACAATTTAAGACAAATGAGATGCTACAGTTACCCACAAAATTGCCAAAACAGCAACAGATTTAAAACTCAGTGCTGGAGAGAGTATGAAAAAATAGAATTTATAGACTCCGAGTGAGAGTTTACATTGCATATCCTCTGACCCAGGAACTAAACTTTCAGGAATGGGACCTAAGAAAGCAAATAAACACAAAAAGATATTTAATCTTTTAGAAATCAGGAAATGCAAATAAAATACCATAAGATCTATTTTTAATCAGAGAGGCAACAATCAAAAATTTAATCATAGAAAGCGTGGGTGAGGTGGCAGGGACGCACATCCCCTCACTGGTGGCAGTGTGACCGTGCTCCTACTTTGGTGGCCAGTTTAACAGGGGCTCTTAAAAAATGTGCCTCCGTTTAGATCCAACAATTCTACTTCTCTGAATCTCGCCAGAGAAACATTTGCACGTGTGCGGGAGGAAAAGATCTAATGCAACATTGCTCGTCTTAGCAAAAAACTAAAAAGAGCCCAAATACGCAGCAATAGGGAACTAACTCAATAAACAGTGATTTGTCCTTATTATGGAATCCCACGCAACAGTTCCAGAGAAGGGTGCAGATCTTCATGTGGTAACGTGGAAGTGTCTCCAAGACATGCTGCCGAGTGAATATATATAGCACGTGAGCATCTGTGCACCACTCCCCGCCTCGCAAATAAAAACCATCCAGCACTATATACTTTATTTAGGTACATGAAAATATATGTAAACACATTAAAAAAGAGAAGGATTCACATTAACCAGTAATAGTAGTCACCTCTAATAGAATGACAGTGACTAGATTGAAGTTGGTCATTAATTGGGACTTTGATCATATCTGTAATGTTTTGTTTTCACCAAGTGCATATGTTCATTTATTACATACGCATTTTAAAAATACTTGAAAGAATGATTGCAAAGATCTTGCTACACAAATATTTGTTGAGGCATTATTTGCAGTAGTGAAAATTTGGAAATTACCTAAATGTCCAACAGCAAGGATTACTTTATGGGAGATCCCATGATGGATTACAACACAACCATCAAAATGATGTTTACAAGTCTACTAAATAACAGAGGGGAAATGTACAGCGTGATTGTCAAGGGGGAAAAGCAGATTGGCAAACAGTGTGTACATTATTAAATACTTAAGTAAAGGGTCCAAAGCAGAGATGTCAGATTACAAAATCTGTGAGTGCTGGCCAAAGGCTTTTTAAAGTTTCACTAATACCAAAGTCAACAATATTGGTGACTGAAATGATGATCCCACTAAGACAGTGGAATAACTGAGGGCTAGAAAAATTGAGGAAGGAAGGAAGCTTGGCCAGGCAGCTGAGTGGAGGATGGAAGCCAAGAGCTAATGGCACCACTGAGGACGAATCCATTGCAACCTCTCCTTGTTCAGGACTCTTCTCGAATCTGGGATCAAACTGGAGTTGGCCCAGCTGTACCCAGAGGGTCTGATCCTTCTTCACTGGAGGTGACCTGGTCATTTCCCTTTAGCTTCTTCAGCAGGGACTTGGTCAGGCCAAGGACACTGGCATCCTCCTGCTGGAAGATCTTTTCAGAGTAGAGAGTGTGACACCCCACCCCCCACCCCGCCCCGCTTTGCTGTATAGTAACGTGCATTCCAGATGCAACTCCATGGAGCAGAGGGCCCCGTGCCAACTTCTGAGGACAAAGCTAGGTGGGTAATACCTTTCTGTGGCTTATCCAGAAACTAGTTCATAGTCATCAAATTGTGAAAAGTGTAACACAGTATGGTGGGCGAGGGTCCCCCTTGAAAGTCAAAAATGAATGTTAGAAAATTACATAGAATTAGCCAGACAGAAAGCATTTAATGGAATAGATTTTACATTATGGAAAAGGAACAGAAAGAAAGAAGAGAGAACAGAAGAAAAGGGTGGATGGGAAAGAGGAAACAGGGAGGGAAAGAGGAAATAAGGAGAGAAAGAGAATATAAATATGGAGGAGAAACAGACCAGAGAGGTTTCCATACTCACCAATGACGATGCTCTTTCTAACTGCCTGTGCCCAGCAGCCCTGGAACTTAAATGACCTTGTGCCACTTGGTGGAGGGCAGGAAGAAAGAGGATGGGATAAGGAGTCAAATTTGAAAACACAGGTGGAAAATAATCTGGGTTTTAAGCACTAGGCAATTGTGGCTAAAACAATTAAAATAAGCAACCAACTAAACAAACCCAAATCTCAACGTGAGTCTGGAGATAGAGAAGAGGAAGAATAAACAGGGGAAAACAAGGAAGAAGCATTTCTGATGCAGGAGGTGAATGTCAGGTGGTTGGAATGATTCCAGGAACCATGAGCCTGTGAGTTCAACTCATTTCTTTTGTTGTTCATTTTTCCTCTTCTGTGTTTAAATCTCTTCCCCCCTCTTCTGTTTCTATACTGCATGAAATAGTTACTCTTAGTGAAGGGGACAAACAGTTCAAAGTCCCGGATTGATTTTATAACAAGTGGACCCTTGCATGGAAAGGAAGCTTCTGGAAGGGGCAGATGGGGTGGGAAAGCAGCTATTTGCCCTTGTTCTGTAGACTTGCAGAACTGCAGGTGTGCCCGAGCCAGGTGGGGGAACTGGCGAAACCTGCAATGCCAGCTTCAGAGATCAGAATAACAATTTGCTTTGTTTCTGCGGTCGAGCTTGCAAACATATTTAAAAGCTTTTCTGGGTGATTTGTCAAAGGATTTACTTCAACGGTTTACCTCCTGGCTCTGAGAATAGGTCTGTGTGTTTGGGCAACACTGACACCCAGTGTTAGAATTTTTAGGGCTGAAAGGAAAATAATGCGAAGGGAGGATGGAGAAACACAACAGCTCTCACTCCTGGAAGCTCATCCCACCAGCTTAGATTCGGAAGGATGCAGTGGTGATGAGCCGGGCCGTCTTATTGCTCTACACGAGGCTCGCTCCAGTTTGGTTTTAAAAATTAGTATTCAACTTACTGAAGTTTACAAACATATAAAAAGAAGCTGTTTTCTTTCTTAAGTTTTCAACTTCCGAATCCTATTATTTTATTTATTAGTAAAGTACATTTTCAACAACCATATCATTGACTGAAAGAACAACACAACGTAAGATGTGTGAGTTTCAGTTTTATTCAGGGAACTTACAGCGGGATAGGGGGTGGGGGGACTGTAGCCTGGAAAGCAGCCTCTCCATAGCTCTGAGGAACTGATCTGACGAGATAGGGGAGGAGCCAGTATATATATGAATTTTGGGGGCTAAGAAATACATGTGGTCAAACACACATTTTGGTCGAAGATTACCACAAATGACCGAGAACAGTCATCTCAGGTTAATGACTTTAGTGCTTTTCTATGTATGGGAAGATGCAAGAATCTGGAGTCATTGAAATTCTTCCTGAGATGCGCATTTTAACTACCTAGGGGCCATCTATGCAAAGCACAGAATGCTTCATCCTGTTTTTTCCACTCATCCATTGTTTTTTTCTACTGCAGTGAGCTGTGACTTAAGCCTTTGTATAGCTGGATGATGGGTGCCACTGTTCTTCCTTTGTGCGCAATATCTACTTATTTGGGAAATCTGTCAATAAGCAGTTGAACTACTTAAAAAGAAATCTGAATATTAAAAAGTAGGGAAATGCACTTAAAATATTTAAGGCGGCTAGTTAAGTTTGTCAGGGGATCCCCTCAAATACTACAATTTCGCTGATAAATGTATTATATTCAGATATCTTTTTGAGCACATCTGACTGAAAAGCCTTTCCAAGCATCTTGCAATAACTTAAAAATCAGATAAAACAACACTCTGAATAAGACAGTCTGTTACGCTGCTGAAATGACCCAGAATTGTTTTCAAACTTAAAAGGATTATCTCGTTCCCTTCCATTTAAAACCATATGTGTAAACAACTCAAAAGCGCGTTTTAAACTGGAGTCCTAAGGCTCATTAGTTGGATCCTTCAATAGGGCAAATTATCTTTAACACTAGAAATACTAGAAATACATTAAATTCCAAGTGATCACAGATTGCCCTGAAATACAATACAATAGTATTAATAGTGAGTTTCATTTACATATGAATCCAAGTCTTCCTGGTGTTAAAAAACAGCCCTACCCTGTAAAGAAGTTGTTATGGCAACCCAGCTCAAGCCCATTCTGCTTCCAATACTGATGCCCCGAGGTTAGTCATCAGACCAGAGGGGCCAGAGCACGGATCCTTGCCGAGGACAGGGATGGGACCCAGGAGACTTAAGTCCATGCCTTCCAGGTGCTCTGGGGCAGGAGTCCACGCCTCTGGTTTTGACATATTTGGTTGTTTTTTTCCTTCTCAGTCCTCACTAAGATTGTAGTTGACTTGCTTTCCTGCCTCAGCTGGACGGCATTTCTTTGACACCCTTGCGTTTCACTGCCAACTTACAATGATTTCTTATCGTGTAGAATTTTTGTCTTAAATTGACTGAAAGTCCTCCCTTGGACCTAATCATTTTTTTTAATATTAACCACCTTTGCCATACCTAAAAAGAGAGTAAATGTAAACTGAATCAGTGAAGGCATTCCTAAAACGTCTTCACATTCAGGGTCTAATTCTTCTGAATCCCTTTCCCACTTAGTGGTTGACGCGTATGCTTTTCAAAAAGTTAACAAACAAGATTTTCATACAAATGTAGAATGAACGACTGTCAAAGCTTAACACAGGAACCAGCAGGATGGTAAGCCTGGTTCAGAGGAGAACTCCAGGAACAAGGGTTATATGGCCATTGAAAAAAATATGTTGGAATAAGACTGCTAGGTTAGAAACAAAACTAATCAATGTCCTACAGGGGCAATAAAGCATACTTTGTAGTTATCTTTTCTATTAGCTAAAGATCATTTGCATCGCTACCTGGTGAAGACCTGTAGGTTCACATGTAACTTCACAAAATGTGAACCTTTACCCAGTAGTAGCTAGCAAGCCAACCTAAAGTACCTTCCATTAGACAATCAAGTGGACTATATGAACTTGAAAGGCTATGCCGCTCTCCCTTTGCCTGACTTCTAAGTTTTGGATAATTTTTCTTGACATCACTACCGAAAACACTGGTGATGCAGCATTTCTTAAAATAATCCACTGAGGAACCAAAGCAATTGTTCTGGCTTCTAAACTGGCTTTACAATTACGTAGCAACAGCTCAACTCATGTCTCCTCCTTCCGAAATGCTGCTGAGCACATCTGCTTCACCTCTTCCCCCACCTCCTCCTCTCCACTGTCCGATTCCTGTGGTTGAAAGTGCGTTAGACTGTTATTTCTAGGACTTCCCTCCAGGTTTAAGAGTTGGCACTGAGTGAGGGAGTGAACCCAAGCCCCTGAGTTTGTTCTCCTTTATCTCCTTCCCGTCCTCCTGCAACCCCTCAGTTCTAGAAGGGACGTGCTCTGGGCTTTCCATTTCCTTCATGTCACAACATCCTGCTGCCAAGGACTACAGCCTAACCAGCTCAGCTGTCACTGAAGGATGTGGGGGGCGGGAGGGGGGTAGTGGAATTTCTTTATTTATGTGGGAAAATGATCTGGGTCACCTAATTTGGTTTTTGACCTACTGAAAAATTGAGAAAAATCTCTCCCATTAGAAATCTGCTTTCAAGCTGACTACCTTGCTACAGATACAAACAAAACCCCAGTTTGATGGTCAGTGTGAAGCAAAGATGTCATGGTTATGGTAGATAACTGCCTTTCTCCTCGGGCACTCAGTCCCTGTTGTTAGGGATGGAAGCCTGGAGGACTCACTACACAGAAATGGGAGCATCAGCCCGGGTATGACCCAGACCTGCCATACTCTTGGGCTGTTTTATGGGTGACTTACTGCGTCTGGGGTCAGGACAGGAAAGAAGGAAAGAAAAGTGAGAAAGGGGGCTCCCACCACCCACACAAACTGCTATTATTCCAACTCATCAAGAGTCTCAAACAGTTGCTGGAAAGTACCTTGAATGATCCTTTCATAGAAGCCAGAGCAGAGAGGAGAGACTGCATGGTGACTGCTGGGCACCAGGCAAAACTTCTCCCATTAACTATCCTGCTTTGTCCTCCCTTTGTCTTGCTTCTCCCACTGGCTGAGCTTTAGGTCCCATTTCTCCTGGATTCTACTCCTCCTCTCAGTGTTTATGAAAACCAAGTCCTGTTCCCAGCGCCTCTAGACAATGCTCCTGGCAACTCAAGGAGGGCACAGCCAGGCGAGGGACCAGGCAAGGGATGGAAGAGGCACAGGATTTGGGAGGAGGCAGGACCCCGTCTGAGTCCCAGGTCAGCAGATGTATGCCCTACATCAATTTATGTAATGTGAGACTCAGTTTCCCCATCTGTAAAATGGGATTATTATCTCCTTAATGGGCTGTTGTAGGGATTAAATAAACGCATGGGGATGGAATCAGCTGTCAGTTGCAGAGACATGTTGCATGGACAATCTAAACCTGCCTCCAACTGTGCAGTTCCCTGCAGCTGCCACAGCTGGGCTCTGGGGGACATGGTGACGGCTTCTATTGCTGATTTTTTTTCCTGGCCACTGCCTGTGTAGTTTCAGAAGCAGAGTTTAAGTTCATCCTTGGGAACAAATTGTTTTTACAGTGAATTTCACATGTGAGAGTTGATGAATGTGAGAAACAAGAGGTTCAGCTGCAAAGAGCTCAGAACCAGGAGTTCAAAAGCCAGCTAAAAGCCCCAACTAATATTATGACTTTGAGAAAATCACCCAACTTCCTGGAGGTGAGTTTCTCTATCTGCAAATGGAGGCTGAGAGCCAGATGGTCTCTGAGGTCCCTTCAGCTATGACACGCCTTGATTTCTCATAACATTTAAGAAGGCAGCGGGCAGGCGTTTTTGTCTTCTGAATGTTCTCTGGGCAGCAGTTTGATCACCAACTCCGTGGTCTTGCTCTTTACTGACATCAGACTCCTGGTCCCCTGCCCTCAGCCTGTAGGTTCCATAGTCCCCTCCATAGGCTGAACCCTCCAACTTCCCTTTTCAGTTCATATCTGCAAGGGAGGTTATGCTAATGAGAGCCAAGAACCAGATGCTAATTCAGCAGCAAGATGAGCCCAGTGGCTCCCTGTTATCTCAAGACCCTAGCTTTTTCTGGTCTACTGAAAACAGTCTCTAACACTTCTCCTGAGATATTCGAGAACTGTCTCAAACAGAGGCTCCTTGGATCTTCCAAGAAACCCATTCAAGACATTCTTTTAAACAGTAGCCAGATCCTCAGTTCATTAAAGATCCATACAGAAATGTCCCAACTCATGTCTCTCTGTCAACATGTCTCTGTCTTGGAGACGGCCCCACGTGGTACTGACTCCAACAGACTATCCATTGGCCAGAGAACTCTAGCTCTGACTTCAAAGGCAAGAGGAGATGAAATTACAGGCTGACCAGGATTTCTTAGGCTGCCTCGTTGTAAAATGACAAATGTAGTAATGAAAATAATTGTGATACCTGCATTTTAGTGTTTCCAGAGGCATCATAGAAAAAAACAAGGTAATCTAAACTATGCTATTCAAAGCGAGGTCGAAGGATCGATCAGCAGCAGCATCCATCATCTGGGAGGTGATCAGAAATGCAGAGCCCCAGGCCCCACCCTAGAACTATTAAATCAGAATCTGCTTTTTAACAGGATCTGTAGATTTCTAAGGCACATACAGGTTTAAAAAGCACTGATCTAAAAGGCCCTGAGAAATTAGAGGAACTCTGGGTTGAAAGGTCAAGATGTAAATTGCTAGCTCTTAAAGCAAAACAGTATCTCCTGGGAAGATACTGTTACATGTGCGGTTAGATTCATATATGACAGAGACGGGTATAGAAGACCTTCTGCTCTTCCTCCCTTTCAGTGGGAATACGGAAAGCTGCAAAAATTGAAAAGTTTAGTGCAGGCAAAGAGAAAAACAGGAGGTTCCCTTGGGTGGAAAAGAATAGCTCACAAACTTGGGAAGGGGTTAGGGAGAGAGAGAGATGAGAAATTCTGGTAGAGTGGCTTCTGGGATTAGAGAAATTTAATGAAATTTTGCTGAGGTGGGTGATGACTTTGCTCTCATTGCTTTTACAGTTGGATTTATATTTATTTTGGATGTAATGCTGCAGGGAGATGGGTCATAAGTGGTAGAAAGAGTCCCAGAATTCTCCAGGACTCACATGTAATCTCTCCATAATTCCACCTCTTACGCTACCAATGTCTGCCCAGAATAGTGCTGGGAAAATATAAACATGTGAAATGTTGAAATTTTATTTTAAAGTTTAAAGATACTTTGGAAGTCATAACTCTAATAATCTCACATTACAGATGAACATCCTTCAGTCTACAGACCCAAAGTACATGCCCGAATTCACAAGGAAGAGCCTGGCTCAGATGCTGGGCTATGTATGCCCTTGACATTCATCACAAACTAAACCGAAGGTACCCAATTCTGCTTCTGAAAACTTGAAAGCAGGAGATATATCTGGTCTTGTGCACAGCTTGGGAGGAAACACTAAGCTATCTGGAAATTACCCAACTCCATGGAAACTCCCAGTTGACACCCCATCTGCAGATACATGAAGTGGTTTTGAAGAGCAGGCAGCTAAGAGTGAAGTGAGGACGCTAGCTCTGAAGAGTCCTCCCCCACAAGGTGGCCAAGAGCCCAGAAGCTCTGCTTCCTGCCCACCCCTCGTCCCCAGTGCTGGGCACCTACCTCTGCAGGGGCTGCTCCAACCGCATGGCGGCTGGAGCGTCCAGCAGCACCTCCTTTCTCTGCAGCACCCAGTTCCTGGGCTTTTAGAAGTATGCTGCTTCCTCCCAAACCCCTTAGTAACTGCTCTGTAAAATTTGAAAGAGCAGGGCTCGGATGGGCCATTTCCGTGACCTGAACATCCATCTGGCTGAGACACTTTTCTATTTTCATGCCACAGCCCAACTCAGGCAACTCTTCCTCCCAGAAGTGAGAGGCGGAAACCCAGAGAGAGGTGTCGGAGAGACATCAGGTAGGAGGCTGGGGGAAGTGGAGGCCAGGGAGAGTGGCTGCTAGGACTAGTGTTGGGGTTGGGACAGTGGGGGCAGCAGCAAGTGTCAGGGAGGGGGCAGTGGAGTATTAAGAATGGCAGTCACTGAGGAGTAACTCTGCCTGGCCCAGCTGACTGGTGTCAACGACAAAGAAAGCTGGACCTTGCTAAAGTGGTAAGCAAGAATTTTAATCAGTAATATACCACTGTAATAGGGAAGAGTCCAGCGTGAACTGAAGTCAACTTTGATTTGGACAGAAGTCACTGAGTGTTTTAAAGGGAGAATGAGGCAATATGGAGGGGGGTGAGCGGGGGCTCAGAGGAGTCAGGGAAGTGAAAAATTACAAACACTGGGGAGGGGTAGGGGCTGTTGGTCCATATGAAACCCATCTGGGTTTGTCAGCTGGCACTTGCTGAAGTCAGCCTTCCCCAGGGGCTGGGAGACAGGGGCCGTGCCTTGAGGTCTTGGCCTGAAGACAATTCAGTCAATTCTTTTGGAAGCCTGAGTTTCCTCAAGCTGGCACTTTCAGGGGAGGCTCAGGGTCACTGGGAGGGAGCCTTGAGCTGTTAGAAACTAGGTTAGTGTTTTGTTCAAGCCTTTATAGGACAAGGTTGAGGCTTGTTAAGAAGAGGCTCGGAGGAGCCTGGCTAGAGTTTGGTCCAGTAGAGAACCTTTGTCACTGGCCTGAGGTGGTCCCCCTCAAGTTGAATATCATCAAGGGTGGTTTTCCAAGCAGCACTCCCTTGGATTCAGAGGGCAGCCCCACGAGACACAGACAGCTGATGGTCAAGGTGGTGCTGTGCTGGGCACCCTGACCACGTGATTCCTCCTCGCTGGGGGAGCGTTTGGGAGGGTGATGCCCCACTTTCAGGCCGCCCCAGGATGCTCAGGGTGGGGAGGATGCCAGCCCACTCAGAGGAGCCATGGAAACAGCTCGATCTTGACACTGGAACTTGGTCCGGATCCTGATTCTGCCACTCATTGTGCCTAAGCTTCCATTTCCTTCCTAAAAACTGAGGGAAAGGCCTCTCTCCTTGGGCTACAGGACTAGACAGAATCATTTGTAAGGTGGGCAGTGTATAATGAACATTCAGTATGTGCTCATTCCTCTCCTCCTCTTTTAGAAGTTCAGAAAGTGCCTAATTTAACAAAAGGGCTAAAGACCAAAATTCCCCTTGTAAATTAGAAACAGAATACATTATATTTAGATTCCCAGGACCACTCACAAACACTCAGTTATGCTAAATACAGATGGTTCCCTACATCCTGGTAACAAAAGTGCAGAAGCAAAACCCATTTTGGGCCAGCAGTTTCAGTGTGCCAGATGTTTACAAGTGAGGCACCTGTGCTGTGACGGGTGCCCGCGGTGAAGGCTTTTCCTGAGAAACCCAACTCTCGTCAGCTCACCTGGGATTTTCTCTGGAAGTTAAGAGAACAAATTTTAGTGCCTGGCAGACTTGAGTTCACGTCTTGACTCCCCTACTTTAGTAATTATGATGTGGGGCAAGGCATTTAACCTTGCTAAGCCTCAGTTCCCTCGCCTGTGAAATGGGCTAATAGGGGAGGGAGCAAATGAGGAAAGGCAGAAGTGCTTGGTGGAGTGTCCAGTCAGGTGCTAGACCAAGCGCCCCCTCAGAATGTTCATTTTTGTGCCACAAGACCTCGTGTATAGCCGCCGCTCCGGGAAAGTTTGGAGAACTGATCCAAAACGGGAGGGAGGGGCGGGGAACTCACCCCGCCCGCACGACAGCTACACTTCCGGCGGCCGTGCTTTACGACAGCAATACTTTATGACAACCTCACTTTACGACAGCCACTGATCGGGGCAGATCGTGGGGTCTCCGCTGGGCTGTTTTTTACAGACCGAATAGGTGTGGAGGGAGGGACAGAACTCTGGATGAATTACTGGTCTTCCAGGCACGTGTACAGATTCTCTATGGAAACCTGTGCAGGAAGCCGCATAAGCTCCGAGGTCTCCGAGCGCTGAAGCATCCCAAGCGTCAAAGCTTTGGGCCTGGCCAGCAGTGACTGAGAAGTGGATGGTACCCGAAAGTACACATGCACAAGAGGAGTTTTTATTTCATCTCACTAAAGGCTTAGAGGAGGGGTGAGATGCTAGAAAACAACTACCCATTGTTGATACCCCTGTGAGGCATCAAGAAAACAAGAGGCTTTGGCCTGCAACCCTGGTGAGCCTTAGAAATGTAACAGTGTCTGCCATGCCGTTGATGGAGTCTGTACCTTCCATTGGATTATCTGTCAAGCCTAGTCCTGGTGATGGTGTCAGTGTTTGTTGTTTTTCCCTAGGAGGCTGAGAAAAGTTGCATTTTAGGGTTACTGATCAGATCTCACTAAAAACCGAAAATGTATTGTTATTTTTTTGTACGTGAGACACTGACATGATTTTCTTTGAAGTGGCATAAATCATTATTAAATATATACTTTTTCTCAACCAGCTGTATGTTAGGAACTAGCAGTAAAGGAAATTAGAAGAGAAGTTTTATATTTTCATATCTGGTTGAAACTGTTTAAAGCCTTTCTTCCTCACCGCTACAATAGACTCCTTTCTTTTCCTCTGTGCTTTCTGTCCTGACTGAAGGAGCATCCATAGCAAATGCCTATTTCTCTCTCTCATTTTTTTTATTTATAACATTTTTTTAAATTGAGTTATAGTCATTTTACAATGTTGTGTCAAATTCCAGTGTAGAGCACAATTTTTCAGTTATACATGAACATACATACATTCATTGTCACATTCTCTTTCGCTGTGAGCCACCACAAGATCCTTTATATATTTCCCTGTGCTACACAGTATAATCTTGTTTATCTATTCTACATTTTGAAATCCCAGTCTGTCTCTTACCGCCTCCCCGACCCCCTGGCAACCACAAGTTTGTATTCTATGTATATGAGTCTGTATCTGTTTTGTATGTATGTATGTATGTATGTATTTATTATTATTTTAAATTTTTTTAGATTCTGCATATGAGCGATCTCATGTGGTATTTTTCTTTCTCTTTCTGGCTTACTTCACTTAGAATGACATTCTCCAGGAACATCCATGTTGCTGCAAATGGTGTTATGTTGTCGGTTTTTATGGCTGAACAGTATTCCATTGTATAAATATACCATATCTTCTTTATTCAGTCATCTGTTGATGGACATTTAGGCTGTTTCCATGTCTTGGGTATTGTAAATAGAGCTGCTATGAACATTGGGGTGCAGGTGTCATTTTGAAGTAGGGTTCCTTCTGGATATATGCCCAGGAGTGGGATTCCTGGGTCATATGGTAAGTCTATTCCTAGTCTTTTGAGGAATCTACATACTGTTTTCCACAGTGGCTGCACCAAATTGCATTCCCACCAGCAGTGTAGGAGGGTTCCCTTTTCTCCACAGCCTCTCCAGCATTTGTCATTTGTGGACTTTTGAATGATGGCCATTCTGACTGGTGTGAGGTGATACCTCATTGTAGTTTTGATTTGCATTTCTCTGATAGTTAGTGATATTGAGCATTTTTTCGTGTGCCTATTGATCATTTGTATTTCTTCCTTGGAGAATTGCTTGTTTAGGTCTTCTGCCCATTTTTGGATTGTTTTTTTCTTATTAAGTCATATGAGCTGCTTATATATTCTGGAGATCAAGCCTTTGTCGGTTTCATTTGCAAAAATTTTCTCCCATTCCATAGGTTGTCGTTTTGTTTTACTTACGGTTTCCTTTGTTGTGCAGAAGCTTATAAGTTTAGTTAGGTCCCATTTGTTTATTCTTACTTTTATCTCTATTGCTTGGGTAGACTACCCTAGGAGAACATTCTATTTCTCTTTAAATTTAATCTCTCCTCCTTTTCTTTTCTGTTTTCATTATATCTGAACAAATATGGGCTGGAGAAGCATAGATTTAAAAAATCTTAAACAGGTCAATAAAAAGGCTATTCTGTTTTTTTAGGGGTTTTGGTGATTATTATGGAGAAAACAGACCCACAGGAGTTAGAAAGAATGTATTTTATCACAGAGAGAAATTTAAATATACATTTAAAAGTATTTTACTGTATAAATATATATTGAGTATATTACATATAAATTTAATATAGAATATATTTAAAAGTGTTTTATATATAATTGGCATTACAAACTATGTATTTTTACTCAACAGTAGAGACTTAAATATATAATATATACAATTATATGTAAAGTACAGTAAATATATATCTAAATTTATACTCTATACAATTATATGTAACTATATAAATGTATTTTACATTTTATTTATGTAATATATATTAAATAAATATTTTACAAGTTAGAATATGTTTTAAATATGTATCTTGAATTCTCTGCTGTTGAGATAAATACATGTTTGTAACTCCCCTGTTTCTGTTTTAAATATGTATGTGTGTCTCCATTGTATTTACTTTTTTTTTTAATACATTGTATTTACTTATAAAATAATAATCTAGGGACTGAACTGGAGAAAGTCCAGCTCATGGCGGGATTACAGACTGTAGACTGTAGACTGGCATAAAATCTGGATGGGAACCAGTGGGTTTGGTGAGCAAATCCTGGCAATAAACCTTCGGTATTGTCAAGCTAAGGCCATTTGAGCTGAGAGCCAGTTCAGAGCTAAGGGTTTGACTTTATTTTGAAAATAGAGCTCCACCTAGTGGCCATTCAAAGGCTGATGTCTAAAGTTGAGTTCTAAGAACCTGCCGGTTTCTGGAAGCATCTCTCACAATTTGTTTTCTTTCCGCTGTTGTTTTCTACCCCTATACTTGAGCTAAATTTCAGCTTCCACTCGCCCCCTGGGCTGGGAACCCTTCTGTGTTGTTCTTACATCTGGAGGATGAGGACAGACCCTTCCTAGAGTGTCACAGATGGAAGGATGAAGGGTCCCGGCTCACTTTGGCCGCTGTTTGGTGGTTATGAGAGGCCTCTAACACTGGAGGCTGGCGGTGGTGGTATACCTCTAATACTGGGCTGACTCCCAGGACACCCAGGGCTCGGTCCTGGCTGTGCCTTAGCTGTACACGTGTTTCCCCTCCAGGGCTCAGAGCCATGATCTATGTAACCAGAGGCTTGAAGGCTGACTCTCTCGAGAGCGCTGTCCATTCTGAGATTCTGGGTTCTAGGAGGTGTTTGGCGGGGAAGAGGGACTTTAGAGCTCGGCATCTGCTGTTTCTCAAGGGGCCCTCATTCCACAAGCTTGGCTCCCTCTGAGGTCAAGCCACAGGGCTGGCCTGGGACCCAGTGAGAAAATGTCCAGGCTTGCTTGGACAGCTCCCATCACTCCAGGGAGGGGGAGCCCGCGTCCTCTTCACAGGGGACATGCGCCGCAGATGTTGCTGATGGAAGGGTTCTTGGAAGAGGTACCCAAGGGGGAGGAAACTCAGTCTTTAGAGTGGGCAAGCCCGATAAGGGGCTGTATTTTAAATCTATCAAACTAAAAGTTTGGGGGTTTTTTTGTTTGTTTGGTTTTGGCTTTTAATTATGCTCAGTGCAGGCAAGGGTGTGGCAAGATGGGCATATTGATGGGATATAATCAGGTTGACCTTGTGTGGGCATCGTGGCAACAAGAGCTGTGAAAATGATTACCCTTTTCTTGGAATTTCAACCATAGAGGCAGAAATGTAGGTAAAGATTTCTTCATACAAAGCTGTTCATGCAGCCTTCCATTACAATAGAGAAAACTGCAAGTAACCTTAATTTTTAGCTTTAGGGACAAGGTTTAATAGGGAAGGATCTGAATGTTATTTTTGTAGTTTACCATGGAGCCTTTCTTCAGGTAGACTATTAGGTGAAATTCTAATATGCAAATGGTTTGACCAAAGTGGGGACGGGGGTTCTGTTCTGATGCCCCACCTGGACTGGAGGACCCAGTCAGTCCCCGCTGTCCACCATGACAGCTCCTTGGTGTCTGCATGGCAAAAGCAGGACTCCACGGCACGGCTCAAAGCCACTAACTTGGTCAAGCTCAGGATATCAGTGCCAGCGTTGCCCTCTGCCCAGGGGAATTCTGGATGGTTCTTCCTTGATTCTTTTACTTTTCTGTACTTGTACCAAATTTTTCATCATGATCGTATTTTTTTGTTGTTGCCACTATGTATTTGTTTTAAGAAATTTAAAAGGATGTCAGTTTGCTATTTTACAATTGGATGTATAATTGTCATACACTTCTATATCCAATTTGTGTCACCCTGGCCACCATACTCTTTTCTCCTTGGCAGATCTTCAGGCTTATGTGAGAAACCTGAATAACAGAAAAAAAAATAGTAAGAAAATAAAAATCACTCACGATCGCACCACCTAGAGAAAACTGTTTGTTAGCTTTTAGTGTATTTCTTTATCACTTTCTTTTCTATGTGATATGTGTATGTAGACGTAACATATGTGTACTATTAAATATATTATGAAAAATAAATATGTATCTTACATAAGACATTTTATTTATTCTAGTTTTGCATCCCATTTATTTTTGTTAACATTATATTATATATTCCCAAAACATTAAGTTTTGATAACATGAGGTTTAATGGTTTCTTAATTTTCAATTCTACTGATAAAATGGAATTCTATAACCAGTATTCTTGCTGTATTAGACTGCGCTAATGTGAACATATCTATACATGAATCTTTTCTCTATATCTAATTATTTCCTTAGATTGGATTCCTGGAGAGAAGATGACTGGGCCAAGGATTATGAATGTTTTCCAGGCTCAAGAAGCATGTGGCTAAATTTCCCTCCCATCAGTGATGATAATACAACACTTAAGAAAAAGTCTGCCCAAAGTTAGTGACCAAGTGACCTTTACTTTGGTGGTCAGTGATTGATTTAGGATTAGAAATGTATATGAAGTGTGGCCTGTTTATTAGGAAATAAGTTTGTTTAGATAATTATAAAACTACTAAATTGATTTACACTTAAATGTTTTTCATTTGCTTCAAATTGAGCTATAATCTGTTGAATGTCAAGGAATCCTTGCTTTTATTAGTATATGGCCCATTAATGTTACGTAGGTCGTTAAAGCTATGTAATGTTTTCTATGACTCGCTGCAGTCAAGCGAAGACTGACAGCATTCAATATTGGACAGAGAATTAAGGCAGAAGCAAACAGACAAGCCTGCCCAACTCACTGAGTGCAGTCTTTTGCTTCACGAAACTCTGTGTCACCGGCTCTGTTTTCTGACCGCTCGTTCTCGGAAGCCTGCCTTTCCTGTTGCTCCATATTCTTGAGCGCAGATTCCTGTAAACGGAAGCTCAGGTCCTGGCTTGTTTCCTTAAAGGCTCCCTCCCTGCCCAGAGGCTCTGCACATCCCTCCTAAAGGGCTTTCTTTCTCTGAGCCCATCGCCCAGGGAATCACAGGAGCTTGACCTCCTGAGTGCCTTGCTTCATCCTGCTTCATCCTTTTTCCAGGCCCTTCATTTGAGGACCATTTCTGGCACTTATCAGCTCTGAGGCTGCAGGAGAGTCTCTTAACGTCTGTGAATCTTAATTCTCTTACCGCAGAGTGGAACTAACAGCACGCACCTTGCAGGGCTGTAAAGGATAAGAAGCAGTGCGTGTAAAGTGCTTTGTGTATGTTTGGTACAAAATAGATGCTCAGTGAATAGTAGTAGTATTTTTCTCACTGCCACTGCCACTGCTTCTGACATGATTATTGCTGCTCCTCTGGTGATGCTCTGTGTCTCACACTCCATGTTTTGGACACATTTCCATTACCCAAGTTCTCTGGGACTTTGACGATTTGGACCTCTGTAATCTACCCTGTAAACTGAGGGCTGTTCCCCAACTTCCCATGCCCATCCTGGCTGGGGGGTGGGGGCTGCAGTGAGAGGTAACTGGTGATCACTCTGCTCATTTTCCAAGAAGGGCCCTGATCAGGAGCAGTGAAACAGCTCTGGGTCCTCAGGCCTGCCCCTCCCCAGAGCCAAGTGATCCAAGGGTGGGCACTGTACCCAAATCAGGCCAATGAGACCACGGCAGCCCTGGTCCCAGTGGTCGGTCCTCAGCATCTACCTGTGTAAACCAGGCCCATGAGAATCCCTCCTGGACTCTTAACTTGGAATGTGGGGAGGGAATCAGTCCTGCTGATTGGAAGAGGGACTCAGGAGCTGACGGGACAGGCTGGTATCCAGAAGAGCCCATTGAAGAGTCTGGAGCCAATGGCAGTGATGAAACTTAGGCGATGGTAGGAGAAGCCTGCTAGGACAGGCGTCACGAAGCCCAGTTGCATCCTGCCCCTGTCTGGGGTACACTGAGATCTCCACGCTCCCGAGGATGGCCTCCTTCTTCACCTAGGCCCCCCCAAGTCAGCTTTCCTTCTCTTGCAGCCACAGCAGCAAAATTCCTAATGAATACTCCTGGAGTCTCCAGTTCCAGGAAGGGGAAATCAGATACTCTCTGTCCCTGCTCCATGTAGAACAGGCCCTCATTTAAGGACAGGCCTAACTCTTAATGGTTTATATCAAATACTCAAGACAAACACACAGGTCCATCGACAGATGACTGGATAAAGAAGTGTGGTATATTTACACAATGGAATACTACTCAGCCATCAAAGACAATAAAATAATGCCATTGGCAGCAACATGGATGGACCTGGAGAATGTCATTCTAAGTGAAGTGAGCCAGAAGGAGAAAGAAAAATACCATATGAGATCACTCATATGTGGAATCAAAAGAAAGAAAAAAAAAAAGACAAACTTATCTACAGCTGAAAGTTCAGCCTCAGGCCGGGGTGGCTTGTCTGGAGCAACACCTATTGTTTTCTCCCCTTTTTCTCCTGCACAGAAGGGATTGGATTCCCAGCTAAATGTCCGGGAAAGCCTTCCTTGTCTTGGTTGGAGGGAACCCATCATGGAACAGATAGAGTTGCCGATGCAGGAGTGTCACGGTTGTTACTGTATCAACGGCTTGAAAGGCTCAGAACTTGCAGAGCCATAGAATCTGGAGAGCTGAAGAGGACCAACAGGGTTCTTTAGTCTAACCCTCTCACTTTGCAAGAGGAGAAACAGAGTTCACAGGCCAATGGGCTTACTGCTGGGCCAGGCTTCCAGAAGAGAGCGGGGAGATGGGGAGGAGTGTGGAGTAATTACGCCCTGGAGGGTCCATATTCTTCCGTCTGAATCTTCATCAGATTTGAGTCTTCTGACCCAAGGCGAGGCCTACTGTCAGGTCATTTCCAAACAGAGTAAATTCAAGGTCTAACAGTATTCTCTGTTTCTTCCAAGATAGCAGTTAAGGCATGCATTAGTTCCCTGTTGCTGCTGTAACAAGTTACTACAAATTTGGTGGCTTAAAACAATACAGATTTATTGTCTTACAGTTCTGGATATCAGAAATCCAAGGTGGGGCTCTCGGGGCTGAGATCAAGATGCTGGCAGGACTGCATCCGTTTCTGGTGACTCTTGGGGAGAATCCGATTCCTTGACCTCCCAGCTTCTAGAGGCCTCTGCATTCCTCAGCTCACGGTCCTCTTCTGCCCTCCTTAGGGCCAGCAGCAGTTCTTCAAGATCTTCTAGTTCTCATGACACATCACCCTGACCTTCTCTGCTCCCCTCTTCCACAGTTAAGGACCCTCGTGATCTCGTTGGATGCACCCCAGCGATCCAGGATAATCTCCCCGGCAACTTTGCTTGTATCTGCTGTGTTAATTTCTTTGCCACGTAACCTACCTTATACACAGACTCCAGGGCTTTAGGATGTAGACACCTTCGGGGACGGGGGCATTATTCCACCTGCTGCAGGGCCCCCAGTTCCCCAGTCCCAAAGGTCAGAAGCAGTCCCTACAGCTGATCTTTGACTTCCATAGTCTCAACTTCCAAAAATTGGAAGGTTCTTGGTTTCATCTATTTGGAAGTGATAATGAGGGCTCATGACACATCATTGTTTTCAATTCGGCTTCTATGCTGCTGCGCTGTCACCAGCACCTCACCAGGGAGCCTCGTCAGCCTCCCAGCTGCAACATCGCGGTCTCCTGTGTTGGTTTCATTTGATGATGCTCAGATTCGTTCGGTAACCCTCTGACATTGGTTTCATCATTCCTGGATTTATAGTGAGAAAACTTAAAAATTACGTGCTGTAATGATGTTTCCAACTAGAAGGATTATTTACATATTTCCCACAAAATGGTAGTGGTTTTATGTTCTTAGTGGACCCAGACTCCTTCGCAGGCTTCTGTCTTTTTAAAAAATACCTTTGTCCACTAGAGGGAGACAGCTCTTTGAAGAACTGAGGCCATTTCTCAGGTTGGGGGTATAGGCAGATGAAGTCCTATTCATGTTTTGAAACGGTATCCAGGGCAGACCTAACAGGGGACAATGAAAGGGACAATACCCACGCTTATCTTCAGCCCAGACCTCAGTGAGCAGCTTTCCCCATCACCTCACGGCTCCCTCTTCCACAGTCACCTGTACCACTCAAAGCAAAGGTCCTTTTTCACTTAGCCATTGGCAACTTAACATTTAAAAAAATCTTCTCTTTCTCCCTGACAGTAAACTTGGTGGCGATAAAGCCCAATGGACTATTAGAACTGATGCTATGTGAAAACATAGAATCCCAGAGATTTCAAGAGCTGTCACATAGAGTCTAAAACGGAGGCTGTTACCTACTCAGACCAACCCTGTTACAACTGCGCGTCCTCTGACAATATCATTCTGAAATGGGAACTGGGGTGATTCTGCTCTGTTAGAGTTCTGGGTTCCCTGACGCAGTATTTGCTCCTAGTTTAAAAAATGCAAATTCTGTAGTAAGGAGGTTGCATTCCGTGAGTTCAAATGTCTTTTTTGTGAGATTATGAATGCATTTTACAAATATGTTCAAGGAATCACTCTGTATTTTGGTTGTTTTCAGCAGGCAGTTCAGTCTTGGTATTCAGTGCATCCAATTCCTAGACCTGACACCCATGTCATGCTCTTTGACGGTTTCGTTGACTGTACGTCCATAACCAGATTGAAAATGAAACTTCAGTTGCAGGCAGCGTCCATTGTCTTGGAAGATACATCCTCTGATGTGTGTACTTCACTCCTTTAGAGCAGAAGGTCTGAGTGCTGTGCTCATTTTTTTGCATGATAACAGCTTTTGGTGTTCAGAACTAGTCACTGGTTTCAGTAAGTTAAAGTGTCTCTGTAATGAATTAATATTTGCAAATTGCTTCACTGCACGTATCTCTTCATTGAGCAGACTCCCAGTAACCAGACATCTGGGGTCAGCCCCTTGCAGTCAGGGGACAGCCTGGGTCAAACCAAGACTGAACTCTTCTGACTGGACATACATGGGTCTGGAGAGTGTATTCCTAGGGGGTCTGGACCGCTTCTGTTTCCACTTGAACCAGTTCAGGCAGATACATAGTTAACATTCATTAAAATTTCTCAAGGAGGGAAACTGGAGACTTCTTTCTGGAACCCTTGAGTGAGACCCTGGGCAGGAAAGAGGTACTTTGTGTGACTTGGCAGCTAGCAGTCTTAGTGGTGGTTGTTGGTGCAAAGATCCATCTCACTGAGACCCCCTTATGAAAAGGGGGCTCACAGAAAGGATACCGTGGACCAGAAATGGAGCTGGCAGGGCCCCAAGGCAGAAGTAGGACTGGCTATACCCCTCCTTTCTATCTTTCTAACAATGTTCTACACAGATGGGCCTCGCCGAGCCCGGTAGACTGAGAGCAAAGTGTGTATCTTTCCCTAGTACATTTAGAGTTTTCTCCCAAACATTAAGCTTACGTCCCTGTCCACCATTCTGGAATTCAAAAACCTCTGAAGACATTTTGATAACGTACTTGAGGAAAATCCTGATCTTACCTGACACTGACTGGGTGGCATACACTCACCTGGGTCTGCTGTGAGGCTATTTATGATCTTTAGTTATCCCACTTGGTGTGCACATGTGTACATTTTTCTCTAGAAACACTAACACATCTGATTACCGGCCGATGCCTCAGATGCTGCAGGTGCTTATATGATGTACTCTGTGTGCACCGCGTTACCTTTCCCAACTGGAAGAGCGCTCAGCTCAACACAGCTGGCCCCAAGAGTTTCAGATAGGGGATTGTGAACCTGAATCACTGAAAGCAAGTAATAAATATGTGCACAGGCAGATAAGCAGTGAAAGGGGGCTAGGGTGAGAGGCAGATTAGATAAAGTTGAAATCTAGAAAAGCATTAATATGGGAGACGAGACCCACTCCGAACTCTGCCGTTAATTTCCCTTTGCGATCCTGTGGGCAAGTTCCGGTGCCTGTTTGACATGCAGCTTTCTCTGCTCCAGAATGAACAGATTACGACTGGATTATTTCTGCATTCCCTTTCATATTCACGGCTCTATAATTCTGTGCATCTAGTTCCTTTCTTCAAAGCAGTTCCTCCCATCTAACAGCAACCACGATGTGGCAACTCTTGAGCGCGGTTTACGTGCCACTGCATTTTCCCTTCATATTTTATGTATTTAACACAAACTCAAATGTATTCCTTCGAGTAACCATTTTTTCAGTTCCCTTACAAAGAAAAACACTGAGGGGTGGGGTTCTGTTGGTTTTACGTGAGGTTTTACATTCAACTTTCATGTAATTATTAAATAATCCATTTTATTTCCCTCTGCACACATGATGATTTCTATTTATCCAGCAAAGACGTAAAGAGAGAACATTAGGTCATTTGTACGAGAGTATTTGAGCCAAGGCTCAGAATTGCTCACTCTTGACGGCTGTGCTGAGATCACTTCCCTAGTTCTAGTCTGAAGATAAAGTTCCTTTGTTACCTTGGATCATGGTTTGAATTAGGTTAACTTCCCTCTTTTTTCCGATTTATACGATGAGGTGATTGCTTAAAGATGGCAATTCTCCTACAGTACCGGTCTTGACAAATGGTACCACTCCATCATCTAAGGCAGAACTTGGGACTCATCCAAGACCCTTCTCTCTCCCTTACCACCCACATATTCAATTAATCACCAGGCTTGCTGATTTTTTTTTTAAAGTTATAATATGTTTCTGACCTGCATAAAATCCAAGAGCATAATATAAGCAACACCCTTGGACCAACCCTCACGTTTGTAAAATTGTAGCATTTTGTCAGATATATACACTGCAGGTTTTTATTTTGTTTTTTAAATGAATAGAACATTACTGACAAAGTTGAAACCCCCCGTGTACCTCTCTCTCTGATTTCATTCTCCTTTCTCTCTTGCAGAAAAAAACCTCAATCCTAATTTTGGTGTGTGTGATTTCTGTGGTGTTGGTACTATTGTTATATGGAGTATTGTGCTGCATGCTTTTATGTTAAGATTTTATACTGGGTGTATCCATCTGCAACTTGTTTTTCTCGCTTCACGTTGTTCTTGAGATCTATTCTAGAAACTAGACATTTACTTCCAATTCATTCTTTTAAAATACTTTGTAGAGTGTTCTCTCTCTTTTTTGTTTTGATTCAATATAATCATGAAATGATTATCATAATAAGGTTAGTTAACACCACCATCACCTCACAAAGTTCCCTTTGTGTGTGTGTGGTGGTAACATTTCAGATCCACTCTCTTAACAACTTTCAAGTATATAATGCAGGATTGTTAATTACAGTCACCAGACTGTACATTAGATCCCCCAAACTTACAACTGGAGGTTTGTTCCCTTTAACCGGCATCTCCCTATTCCCCCTACCCTCCAGGGCTACCTGGCAACTACCATGCTATTCTGTTTCTGTGATTTTGGTTTCCTAGATACCACGTGTAACTGAGAACATACAAAATTTGTCTTTCTCTGACTTACTTCACTTAACATGATGCCTTCAAGGTCCTTGCGTGTTGTCGCAAATGGCAAGATTTCCTTCTTTTTTTATGGATGCTATTCTATTGTATATACCTACCACATTTTATACTTTCACTCATTGACGGACACTTAGGTTGTTTCCATGTCGTGGCTATTGTGAATAATGCTGCAGCGAACATGGGGGAGCAGATATCTCTTCTTGATAGTGATTTCATTTCCTTTGGATATACACCCAGAATGGGACTACTGGATCATATGGGAGGAACCACCATCCTGCTTTCCATAATAGTTGTACCAATTAACATTCGCACCAACAGCGCACGGTGGCCCCCTTTTCTCCACATCCTGCCAACACTTCTCTCTTGTCTTTTTGATTATAGCTATTCTAACAGGTCTGAGCTGGTATCTCGTGGTTTTGAGTTGCATTCTTCTGATTAGTGACATCGAACATCTTTTCAGGTACCTGTTAGCCATTTGTACATCTTCTTTGGAAAAATGTCTATTCAGACCCTTTGCCTATTTTTAATTGGATTGTTTAGTTTTTTGCTATTGAGTTGTTGAGTTCCTTACATATTTTAGATATTAGCCCCTTATCAGATTGATGGTTTGTGAATATTTTCTCCCGCTCCATAGGTTGCCCTTTCACTTTATTTATTGTTTCTTTTGCTCTGCAGAGCTTTTTAGTTTGATATAGTCCACTTGTTTATTTTCCCTTGTGTTGTTTGTGCTTTTGGTGTCCTATCCAAAAAATTAGGACCAAGACCAAGGTCAAGAAGCTTTTCTCCTATATTTTCCCCTAGGAATTTTATGGTTTGGGGTCTTAAATTTAAGCCTTTAATCCGTTTCAAGTGAATTATTGTGAGTGGTGTAAGACAGGGGTGCAGTTTTTGTTTTGTCTTGTTTTTTGTATGTAAAGATACAGTCTTCCTATCATCAGTAATTGAAGAGATTATCCTTTCCTCATTGAGTATTCTTGGCTCCCTTGTCAAATATCAGTTGATTGCATATGTGTGGGTTAATTTGGGGGCTCTCAATTCCTTTCCATTGGTCTGTGTGTCTCTTTTGATGCCATTACCATACTGTTTAGGTTATTATAGCTTTCAAGTAAGGTTTGAAATTGGGAAGTGTAGTGCTTCCAGCTTTGTTTTTCTTTCTTGAGATAGCTTTGTCTATTCAGGATCTTTTATAGTTCCATATAAATGTTAGGAATGTTTTTCCTATTTCTGTAAAAAATGCTGTGGAAATTTTGATAGGGACTGCACTGAATCTATAGATAGCTTTGGATAGTATGGATATTTTAACAATACTCAGTTCTTCTGATGTATGAATATAGTATATCATTTCATTTATTTGTGTCTTCTTCAGTTTTTTATCAATATGTTACGATTTTTAGTGTACAGATTTTTCACCTGCTTAGTTAAATTTATTCCCAAATATTTTATTATTTTTGATGCTATTGTATATGGGGTTTGTTTTTTTAAGATAGCTTTTTCTTTTTCAAATAATTCATTGCTAGTGGATAGAAATGCAACTGGTTTTTGTATGTTAATTTTGTACCCTGCAACTTTACTGAATTCATGTATTAGTTGTAATATATTTAGTTTAAAAATTTTTTTGGAGTTTTTAGGATTTTCTATATATAGTATCATATCATCTGCATACAATTTTTCTTTTCCTTTCCAACTTGGATGCCTTTTATTTCTTTTTCTTGAGTAATTGCTCTTGCCAGGAATTCCATCATTATGTTAAGTAGGAGTAGTGAGAGTGGCATCCTTGTCTGGTTCCTGGTCTTAGTGGGAAAGCTTTCCCATTTCACTATCAAGTATGCTGTTAGCTGTGGGCCTGTCGTTTCTGGCCTTCGTTATGCTGGGGTAGTTTGCTCTTCTGCTGGCTTTTTAGCTGTGCCTCTTTGTGCTATTTCTTAGTGGTTGTTCTGGGCATTACAGTATATATCCTTGTTATGGTTTACTTAGAGTTAATATTTGACCACTTTAGTTTTATTTTTTATATCAGACTTTTCCCATTTCATAAATGAAAAAAAAGTGACAACAGTTTAATTCCATTTAAATGTCCTACACCTGTCTTTTAAGCTACTGTGTTTTATATCTTTTAATTCTTCATAAGTTATAAATTATACATCCCATATAGTGTTTTTTTACTTTAAATACTTTTTAATGACATTAAGAAAAGAAAAGTATATAGCCTTTTATTTTATCCATCTATTTACCAATTCTGATACTCTTATTTCCTTCCTATAGATCTAATTTTTATCTTATATTATTTCCCTTCAACCTGAAGGCCATTCTTTAGTATTTCTTGTAGTATGTTGGTGACTAATTCTCTCAGCTTTTGTGTATCTGAAAATGTCTTTATTTCGTCTTAGTTTTAGAATATTATCCTGGATCTAAAACATATTCTGTAAGATTTCAGTCCTTTAAAATGTATTAAGGCCTGAGCAGAGAGAGGGCAAATGGGACACTTGGCATGGTCAGGGTTTGGGGCAAGAACTTTGAGGATCTAAGACTGCTGATTTCTAGGGAAGGTAAGGGTTGACATGGACCAACATGGACTGACGAAAATGGGATGGATTAACAGGATCAATGGAGTTTGATGTTGCCGATGTGGATTGACTTGGGTCACAGCTTTTGAATCTGATTGATTCTATAGCTGGAAAGGACCTTAAAGCCTCTGTCACTTTTCAGAGGGGAAATTAAAGCATGGAAAGGCAGCAGCTTTCTCAGAATCCCACAACTGCTTACTGCCAGAACCCAGGCTCTAAGAGTCATGTCCTCTTTCTCTAAACCCAAGACTCTTTCCTGCCATCTCACCTGCCTCTCCATGGAGGCGAGGCACCAGAGTGCTGACAGATCTGGACAGCACATTCCTGAGAGCTCATTCCTGTCCCTGGCAAGACCTGGAGCGGTTTTCAGGGCAAAGGTCGTACCAAGTTCTGGAGGAAGCTTTTTACTTTTCTGCATTTTCTGGGTTGAACCCCTGTGGATAATGACCTTAGAGCACTGTTAACCCTTGAAAAACAAGTGGCAAGACGTGCTCTTAAAAAGTATTAGACGCTGATAACCACCCCCAACTGAGGACATCCAATAACAGACATGTTAGGTCTTGGACCACAAGACTTTGGGCACTTCATATTAACCACATTTTCTGATCTGTTGCATTTTAGCTTTTGTATCCAACCTTTTCTAGGCTGCAGGATATAAGACCAGGAGTCTGACTACAGGCAGTGCTGGTATTTCCTTGGTTTGAATTCCATCCTTTCTTTCTTCATATGTTGGTGTATATATTAAAGGTGCTTCTTTGCAATAATTTACTGATCTAAAATTTAGAGAAACTCTCTAAATATTGTCATAAAACACTATGGTCATCATATAACAATATAGCACACATCAGCAGTGCTCCCCCGCCGGACACATCACAGCACTGTCTCTGGAGCTTTGGAAACCTCTGGCGACCTGTGGCCACTCTAATTTGGAGCCTGTTAGCTAAGGATCGCCCTCCTCAACAGCTGGGTAAGGGTCTCAGGGAGCCATATTCCGGGTTGTACCTCCAGCTCCAGCTAGTGACAGAGGAAAGCTGGATGCCACTTTTATATTCATCTTTAAAATCCGATGTCCTCACTCTCTCCCCAGCAGAGCCCAGGGGCCACTCCCGAGGCAACTCGTGGGTTTGCATGATCACACCATCTCCATAGTCCCCCAGCCCCGGAACTGCTCAGGAACTGACAGCACATCCAGCCAGCTTTGCCTGCTGCCCCCTTGAACCCTCCCTGAGGAAGGGAACTGGATCAGGATGTGTGTGATGGTCACTGCCAGGGCGGCCCATCAGCTCGGCAGCACCTTTTCTTTTTCTTTTCTCTTTTCTCTTTCCTTCCTTCCTTTTGTTTGGAATAACAATACAATGCAACTCAAAGAAATAAGAATCACATTGTGTTTGCAAACTAGTAAAAGTTAAGAATAATCTCTCCTATTTCTCTAATTTTTTAATTGTAAAAAGCATTCGTTTTATTAGAAAAATAAAATCTGATTCCTGTCTCAGCCAGCTGAGATGGAAATGGTCATTTGGCCAAGGTGTTTCCTTGTTTTTTCAGCACAATGTAGAAGGTGACCAGCGTTCTCACTTAAACGCAGTAGAACAGGAGAAGAAGAGAGGGCCCAGGCAGAGGGCAGCAGGAGGGGGAAGCATGCTAGAACTGATTGAGGTCAGAGTGGCTGGTGTCTGACTGCTGTCAGTCCCTGTAAAGCTTTGCCCTGAGCCTTGCAAGTTTCACCAAGTTCCAAGCAACGTTAGAATGCTAATAAGTTAGCATTTGTTAAGTGCTTGCTATGGGCCACGCACATTTTATAAGCCTTTACGTTTAATTTTCTGCCAAGGGAAAGTCCCACCCTAGGGGACCCAGGGCTTCTGGACTTGGTGCTTTGTGTCCGGGCCCCCCTTCATCGACCTCCTGCTCAGCCTCTGAGTCCCCCCTCTGCCTAGGCCCTCTTGGCATAAGGCCTGCATGGTGATCTCTAGCCCGGCTTGTCCACCTCCAGCTCCCTGCCTCCAGCTCCGTCTCGTGGGGCTGTGCTTCCTCAGACCCGTCTGCCAGTAATGACCCAGCTCTGCGGTCCAGCTCTGGGACTTTCTGCTCAGAGCCACCTCCTCCTCCAGCTGCGTTTGGACACGGGCAACTTGAAAAATAAGACAATAAATGCTGTTTCTAAATGTATACGAGGAAATAAGTGGCTGAGGCACAGACCAGCAATTTGTTTTTAAATGCTATGGAGATGGAGGCCCTGCTGAAAAGTTGACAGATACGCCCACCGAATTTGATTGTCTCTTGTTTCCATCCTGAGTGAAGAGGTTTGCGTTACTAAATTGTAAGTGGAAACGTCCGTGAGAGAGTTTAAATTGGGCAGAGCCGTGGATAACAGCAAATTAAAAGATTACCCTTTTCCTTGGCTCCTCCCTTGGGTTAGCCCAACGGCAAAGTTAGGGTTGACTCCTGTCATCTAAAATTCCACCTCTCTGTGGGTACTTATATTTCTGGAACATTCTCACCAGATAATAAGGTTGCACTTGCTCCCCTCTGTGTTAATTCTGGGTTTGGGAACCTGGCCTCGCTGAAGGAGTCGGTCTCTGGACTTTCTAGTAAAGGGTGAACATGGAGGATTCTAAAAGGGGGTGCTGTACCTTTAAATTCTGAAAGTGAACTTGGCTCAGGAAGGCCAGCAGTCAAGGTCCAGCCCCTAGAAGAGAGAATAGCTACAGATTCTCCATCCTCGGTCTTTGCAAGGGGACGGCTGTGCCAGCCGGGCTCGGACACGCTCCTGGCAGCATGGCCGTGCAGCTCGGGGCCCTCCTGCTGGTCCTTGTGCTCAGCCTGGCGCAGCCAGCCGCGGCCCGCCGGAAGCTCCTGGTGTTTCTGCTGGATGGTTTTCGCTCAGACTACATCAGTGATGAGAATCTGGAGTCCCTGCCTGGTTTCAAAGAGATCGTGAGCAGGGGAGTAAAAGTGGATTACTTGACTCCAGACTTCCCCAGTCTCTCTTATCCCAATTACTACACCCTCATGACTGGTGAGTACCTGGTCGTCTTCTAGGTGGTCAGGGGTGGGCTGGAGTCCCAGAAGAACAGTTAGCACCTGGCATTAAAGTCTTATTTAAAAGTTCAAGTTTCCCTCATCCTTTGGGACACCAGAGATAAGTGAGAAGTGTGTGTCTGTGGCTGAGATTTTTTTCATGGGTGTGTTGTTTTCCAAAGTTTTCCCAAGGACCTGTTTCTGTCCTCAGTGTAGAGAACAGAGAACTATGTGAATAGATGATTTTTTAAGTGGTTACTTGTTTTACAAATAAAAAATTCTAGCCAACTCTGCGTTTTCTCAGTTCAAGTTTAAAAGGTCAACAGGTCTTCATTTGTTTCGATCAGATTCCTTGTGTCCCTTTGCTCTGCAGTCGTCTGTCATCCTGGAGGTGTTTTGGCTTATTTGTCATGTGCTAGACTGTGAAAGTTACACGTGGGACCCTGGATGACTCAGAGGAAATTTTCAGGCCATCACCTGAAGTATTACTTAGCAATGCTACTTGCTCCTTCTTTTGCCCTTTTTGAGCCAGATAAAATGACATAGAAAAGAAAAAAATTGGTAGCTCAGATTCCCATTTTTAACTTCTAGCATCTGTTAACAAAACAAAACCCCAACCCCAACCCCAAACCCAACCCCCCCGCCAGATAACCTAGACCATGCCTGGGCTTGGAAAAGCTGGTTTTTGCCTAAAGATGACCTTCACTTAAGATTGCCAGCACGCCGAATGCGATTCCATGAAGTTGATCCCCTATCTGTGCAATAGAATATCCTTTCTGCTCACACAGTGGGATTCCTAGCTTCTAGTCTGTTTCTCAGCTAACCTTTGTAAGGGCCAGCTAGAGGCGCTCAGAAAGAATTTACCCAACTGTCCAGGGAGGCTGTTAAGAATGCACTGTTATTGATGCTTGTGTAGATCTCAGCCATGTGCTCTGAGCAGAGGGAAAATGCTGCAAATCATGTTAACAGGAAGGGGCTGAGAAGTCTCGTATCTCACTCTGGATCTCCACAGGACAGCAAAGCCCAAGGATTCTGGGAAGACAAATGGCTATCTCTGACTTTATGCCTGGGTACCGTGTGCATGTGTACATAAAAATGCCATCAAATTAACAGGGAAAGATACTTAGGAGAATTAGAAATGAAGGCATGGAGAGGAAAAAAAATCCAGACTGCACACAAGCAAGGAATTTATTTGTTCATTTAAAAAATCTCCCCCAACAGACCAACCATCAGCATCCCTAAGATAAAGAGGAGGAACAAGAGCGCCCTGGTCCTCACTTGGCACGGTTCTCCCCCTGCAGGGAAGCCGTTTGCAGGCTGCTGGGCCACACACAGATGTTACTGTGTGTCACAGCCCCACTCCGGCTCTGTGCAAGGCATTTCGCACACACAGACCTCCCCTCTCACCAGTTGTCTTTCAGCTTTGCTGGGAGACTCAATTCACAAGCTGCCACGTGCAGGGTGCTCAGTCTCAGTGGAAGATGAACAAAATTCATTTAAGCAAGTCAGTCTCCAGTGAGCAAAAAGGGACCATTTCAGCCTCCCCGGAGAAACCAAGCCAGTGACACGGACCTTTGTTCATCCCCACATTCCTGATTTCGGCACAAGGACTAATTTGCACAAAGCCTTAGTCACACAGAGACACTTTCTTTTCAGGCTGTGTGTGTTTTCCTTGGTCCAGTCACTACAGACGGGCCCTTTCCATGATGGGACAGAGGAGGTCCCATGAAGGTGTGACAAAGATCTCACCTTCACTTTCAAACCAAGTCTGAAGCCACAAGCTCTCCATATATGTTACGCCAATATAGTTTTAGATGGTAAAATGCATGATCTAATTTGAGAGCTTGCTCGGTACTTAGTTGGCTTTTTCACTTGTGTAGAAGCAGCATTGTACACAGGATGTGTCCAGCGAGACCCGTGCTCATGTGCAGACGCCTCTGGGGATGATGTGTCTCGCACCTACTGAGCGGACCCGGAGGCTGGGGGCGGGCCTGTGGGCTGGGAGATGCCCGGCCGAGAAGCTGCTGTCCTCTCCACTGCCCCGGAACGGACTCGGGGCTACATTTAGACTATTTCCCGCAATGTCCATGCTTATTTTTCTGCCTGAAGTTGAAAAACTCCTCTTTTTTCATACAAGGAAGGATATATCCGTTGGGAATTGTACTTAACTGTGGTTTAAGCATGTGAGCATTTTATGAACCAACAAAAGGAGCGTGCTAGATCCTTTTGGTCCTAAAAGGTGTGCTGTTTTAGGGCTCCTCAGATCCACCCGGAAGACTGTGATCTGATCCCCTCACGGGGCTCGGTGCCCCAAGACATGCAGTGTTTGGCGTTCTTCTCTCTGCATATTGAGGGGTGATGGGTTATTGGAAAGAACTTGGCCTTGGAGCTGGGAGAACTCGGTTGGGGTCCTCGCAGGGTCAGAAGGACCTCAGGCAAGCCGTCGCACTGCGCTGAACCTCAGTCTCCTCGGCTTCTGGGTCCTAGTCAGGCCAGAGTCTCTGGGGCTGCCCGATGCAGACATGAACTTAGAAAAAGTTAGGACTGGCACCCCCAGGGAAGCTGACATCTAAGAAATCAAGCAAATGACTGCAACTCTCTGGAGAGGAGAATTTTGTGGGAAGCCCTGTGGATGGTGATGGGAAGGGAACAGTCACAGGATTTGTAAGGAACCTTGGAAATCATCTAGCCTAGTCATTGACATGAAGTCACAGTGGCTGTTTTTTTTTTTTTTTTTTCTCCTTCAAAATGTGTTTGCATTGGGACAGATGTGACCAGAATCCCAATAGTGATCATGTCCCATCCCAGGACACTTGAACTTGCTGTTCCCTTTGACTGGAATGCTTTTCCCCAGAAAGACCCAAGGTTTGCTCCATCACTTTTTTCAGATCTCTTCCCCGGAGTCACTGCAGTGGGTACGCCTTCCCTGGCCACCCTCCAGCCACTCCATCATGCTCTGTCCTCTGGCTCTCCTTACTTTTCATCATGGCACCAATTTGATGATTCTGTCTTCTCCAAATAAAATTTATCCTGATGAAGAAGCATTATAATAATGATTGAAACATTCAGGCTTTCAGGGATCTTGTTGATTATTATTTTGATGTCAGATAGTCCTAAACTAACAAGGAGGGGAAAAAACTGAAATTATGCTTTGCTTTATGAAAGCAATTAGCAGTCATTTAGGTGCACTGATTACCATTTATGCCTAGTAATCTTATATACCTCAGAATACGCTTATCAGTTCTGTTTTACGCTTTGACTGTAAGGTTGGTGGCAGCAAGAGGGTTGAAAGGAAAGTCACCCATGAGGAGGGAGCTGTGTCAAAGTAGGGGATCAGAGGCCTGAGGGTGTTGGGAGGAAGTTTACCCAGAACAGCAGTCATCAGCAGGACCTGAGAGAGAGCCTAATTCTAGCCGAGACTGCCGAAGCCAAGGAGGCAGAGGCAGCAGTAAAGCACGAACAAGGCAAATGGTTCAGAACCACGCGAACAACTGTGAGAGGGCAGTGAGAGCCACGTTTTGTGCGGTCCTGCTGTTGGGTCCAGGGATGGGGCTGGCAACACCCCTGTGTTCTCAGCCTCCACTCCAGAGTGCTTCAGTGGCCAGGCTCATGAGAGGCTCCTTTGATGTTTGGAAACATGAAATGGTTTATGGGCTGAATTGTGTCCCCTTGGGCAACCCACAAATCTGTATGTTGAAGTCCTAACCCCAGTGCCACGGAATGTGACTGCATTTGGAGACAGGGTCTTTGAAGTGGTGATTAAGTTACAATGAGATCATTAGGGTGCGCTCTAACCTGGTATGACTGATGTCCTTATAAGAGGGGATGAGGACACAGCTGGGCATGGAAGAAAGACCACGCGAAGACTCATGGAGAAGGTGGCCACCTGCAAGCTGACGAGCAGTGGCTTTAGGAAAGACCAGCCCTGATGACGCCTTGGTTTGGGGATTTGGGACTTCTAGCCTCCAGATCATGGGGAGATAAAGTTCTCGTGTTCACGCCACCTGGGCTGTGGGACTTGGCTATGACGGCTCTTGGAACCTAACGCTGACAGGCCGGGGACACTGGGCAGCCGTTGAAGGAAGGAAGGCTTTTTGGGACAGACCACGTCCATCCCCAAACCTACTTACTGAGAACTTCTAATGGTTTGTGCCCTGAAATTGAGGTAGTCAACGGTGTTTGGTTTCTTAGGGCTTCTGTAACAAATTACCACAAGTGCAGTGGCCTAAAATAATCAAGGTGCCGGCGGGACCATGCTCTCTCTCTCAGGGCTCCAGGGGAGAATCAGTTCCATGCCGTTCTCTTAGCTTTCTTGTGTTGCCAACAATCCTTGGTGGTTTTGCTTTGCAGATACATCGATGCGTCACTCCCTCTGCCTCCACTGTCACACGACAGTCTCCCTGGGTGTCTCTTCTTAAAAGAGCACCGGTGATGTTGGTGTTCTCGACCTCGTCTTAACTTGATTACATCTGCAAAGATTTGTTTTTAAATAAAGTCTCACTCATAGGTACTAAGGGATAGAATCTTCACCACATCTTTTTATGGAACACAATTCAATGTACAACACATGGTGCTGTGGAAGGAGTTATGGATTTACTGCAGAAGATCTAATTTCATCTATTCTCTCACTTTTTGACTTGCAGAATTTGAGCAAGTTCTTTTGAGTTTTAATATTATTTATCAGTGGAATGGAGAAAGTAAAGCTTACCCAATCGGCTTGTGGTGAGGACAGGATGAGAACCATTGTGTCAAACCACCATTATAAAAATTACTCACTTTATCAATAAGATTAGGCTAAATCGTGTTGCAGTAACAAGCTGTATAAGAGGCTTACCACAGCTAAGGGTTATTTTTCGCTCACCTACGTGGACTTGAATGATTAACTGCCCCATTTCCTCTTCATTTGGAGACGCAGGCTGAAAAAGCAACTTCTAAATGAGACACACTTCTCACATGGCAGAGGGGAAGGGAAAGTAGCAGAACAATGTAATAAAGCTGAACTGCTCTGCTCGGAGGCGGCACAGGTCACATCCACTCCCGTTTCATTGGCCAGAGCAAATCACATCGCCAAGCCTGATGCCAGTAGTTCAGGATGTATAGTCCTCCCATCGAGGGGGAGGAGTTATCTGTAACACGTGTGCCTTGTGTCACAGGCACCGAATGGATATTAGTCGCATTTTATAAGAAAAGAAAAGACATGCAATTGTTAGAAGGCTTTGAAAGCTGAATAGAAGATAATCCAATAGGCTCCACATTTCCCTTTTTTTCTACTTCAAACATTCCAGCATCTCTTCTTTATTATGGGTTGTAAGTGAGGAGCTGAACTTGGGGAGCGCCCTAGAGGCAGGACTTGCTGATTGGCTGACGAATGAATAGGGAAGAACTGAAGGGAAGGGAATCTGAATCAATTCCAAGGCTGCAAGATATTCAGAAGTCTGGGGCTTCTACGAGCAGAGATGGGAAAGTTTGGAGGGCTGTTTATTTGTTGCTGTAAATTTTCAACAGAATAGTTTTCAAGTTGGAGTAGGACGCTCACTGGGAGTTCGCCCTTTAGGGGATCAAAGACAGTATCCGAAAGGAGAGTTCCAGAAACATGTAGAATAATCATGGGAGTCAAGGAGAGAAATTGCTCCTGTGGGTCCCAGTGGACCCCACTAAATGTACTTCTTATCTCTTTGCCTGCCCTACAGCTGGTAGAGGGAATACACAATTAACACAAACACACAATTAAATCTGCCTTCTCATCTGCATGAACTTTTGTCTAACTTTTGTCACTGACTTCCCAGGGACATCTAGCAACATCTTTTCACGTTTCCACTTAAAACTCCAGTGTGTGTCATGGGTCCTGATTAAACCGCCTACAGAAGCAGGCTGGGTAGGTGAGGTGTCGGGCAGCAGAAGCTGTGAAGACCCCTCACCGGCTCAAGCTCGGAGAAAAAAGTGTTCCAAGAGGTCAGAAAAATACTCTCTCCTGGCACATCATTATTTCAGCTCCCATCAACGGGCCTCTCTACACTGAAGTGCCACTTTTCAGAAAATATGTTTCTCTTGGCTTCCATGACCATGAGAGGGTGTTCTTGTTACATGGCGTTCAGCTGCTGGAGACCCGCTCCCGGAAGGGAACAGTGAGGGTAGTGGGCAAAGCTAAACACGTGGTGAAAGCTTTTGATTATAATAACAGCAAAGCATTTTCCAGAAGGTTCCCCCGCACGGAGCCACTGTGGTCTCCAAACCATGGCTGGTCTCTCCCTGGTCTCACGTCCCCCCACTCCACCGCTGATTGATAGGACCGGGTGCCTCCTGCCAAGGCTTCTGGGGGTTTGGTTGGACCACGCTGCTCTCGGGACCTGCTTCCTCCAGAATGCTGCGCCTGAAATGGGTTAAAGAACATTTAAAATGGATTTGGAGGGAGCCTGAGTCAGCATGTTAACATTTATTTCAGAGACACTTTAAACAGCACCTACTCATGTTTCAGAGTCCCGGTCCGTGAATGGGGCCATTGTGTCCACGGTCTCCCGGGCGAGGACCTGGGGCAGGTCTGGGGCTCCTCTGGGTCCTGTGTGTAGCTTTTGGCTCTTGCTGGATATTGTGCTTGATCACCACCCACCCCGTCTTCAGCCCTTTCCGTAGCCAGGAGAGAGGGTTTGACAGACAGGTCGTGGAACCAGGTGTGGGCAGACTCACCTGGACAAAGGGCTGCCCGGGCTGAAGTTGTAAGCAGGCTTTTGGGCAGAGATACTGCCCAGACTTTACCCTGCGATGAGGTGACTTCCCCCGGCACCTGCCTCAAGAGTGAGTGCTTCCGTGATGCCGGGTCTGGAGCAGGAGGGCAAGTGGGGTCATGGTGAGCACTCATGTAAATGTCTGCAGCTGAGCATCCCAGCCTATTCGACCCCAGGGAGGAAGCCTTGTACTGTTTCTCTTTCTTCAAGGTTCTGGAATTTTGTTGCAGAGCCTCATCTGCTGAGGCTCCACTGCCAAGCTCGGTTTCAGTCTCACTGGCTCCTGGGCTCCTCTGGCCGTACCCCGTCGACCTCTAAGTCCTCTCCTCCATCCCCAGAGTCTGAGGGAGTGCCGTTGCCACCTTCAGCCTGTCATCCGGGACTTCCCAGCACCCAAGGCCGTCCTGGTTTGCTGGGCTGTGTGGGTGGATCTGATTCCAGGTTCTGCTTACTCCCAGTCTGGCCATTCCCCTGAAGCTTGGCCAGCTGGCCTCATCCCAAACCATGACACCCCTCCCTGAACATTTCTGTGGGCGACTTTCATAGTCCATTCTAGTATGCATTCGTCAGTGTAAAAGAGAACTGACTAATTTTTCAATAATATATCTCAAAACGATATCTAAGACTTACACTTTGGGCACTTGCAAGACATCTGGGCAGTGATTTCTTTTCTAGCCTTGAAGTCCTGGAGATACAGATTTCAGAGTCGTCCTCAGATACGGGGGGATTACAAGAGTAGGTGAGGCTTCTTGGGAGGGTTGTGTGGAGAGAAGAGAAAGGAGTCAGAATGAAAACTTGGGGGGCCTTCGTCCATTTGGGGAACACAATGTAGAAGAAGAGACACCAAAGGAGACAAGAGATAAAGACCTATCACAGACCATTCTAGCAAAGACCTGAAATGAAAACCAGGGGTCAAACAAGGTCAGACTAATCAAGGAGAGACAAAGTTTTTACAGGAGATGGACAGTATTATCAAACAGAAAAATTAAAGAAAAGAAACAAAAAAGGGAATCTGCGTGGAGCAGCAGGTTTTGGAGACCAACAGGGAGATGGAAAGGAGGGACAAGGCTTTGCAGGTAAAGCCTGCATTTGGAGGATTTGGGGGCTGGTATTTGGCTGTGTAGCTGGGAACCTGGAGGATCTAACTTGGTTTCCACACACTAATTAGGACCTATATGTGGATCTATATAGTTGTGATGTCAGTTGATCTTTTAAAATTGATAACCAGAGTTGCTGAGGTATAATTTACACATCATAAAATCTATCCATTGTAAGTATACAGTTCCCTGACTTTTAGTATATTTACAGAGGTGTGCAGCTGTCACCACAATGTAAGTTTAGACTATTTCCATCACTCCAAAAAGAAAACTTGTGCCCTCTAGTTTCTCTCCATTTTCACCGCCAGCCTTTGGGTGATCACTAATCTACTTTCTTTCTCTAGAGATTTGCCTTTTTCTGGACATTTCCTATAAATGGAAACACAGAATCTGTGTTCTTTTGTGTATGGCTGCTTTCACTCAGCATCATGCTTTGGAGGTTCATCCATGTTGCGTCAGCACATCATTCGTTTTCACTGGTAAGAAGGTTTCCATTGTGTGGAATCTTCACCAGCTGACGAACATCTGGGTCGTTTCCACTTTTCAGCTATTGTGAATAACACTGCTATGAACGTTCATGTGCGAGTCTTTGTGTGGACATATGTTGTCATTTACGCCCAGGGGATACCTAGGAGTGGAAATGCTGGATCATGTAATTCTATATTTAACATGATGAGAAGTTGCCAAACTGTGTTTCAAAATGGCCGCGCCATTTTACATTCCCAATATATGAAGTTTCCCATTTTTCTACGTCCACAAGGACACTCGTCATTGGCTTTCCTTTTTCACTATTGTCATTCTAGTGGGTGTGATGAGCTTTTTCATTGTGATTTTGACTTGTGTTTCCCTAATGACTAAGATGCTTAGCATCACGTGTGTATTGGCTATTTGATAACTTTTTGGGAAAATCTATTCAAGCTCTATTATCCATTTTTTAAAATTGGGTTATTTGCCTTTTTATTATTAGTTTCAGGAATTTTTAAATGTACATTTTGGATAGATATTTCATATGGATCTATGATTTGCAAACACTTTTCTCCCAGGTGGTGGGTTGTCTTTTCTCTCTCTTGAAGTGTCTGGAAGTGCAAAAGCATTTAATACTGATGAGCTCCTATCAGTCTTTTCTTTTTATACTTTTTGTGTCATATCTAAGAAATAATTGCCTCATCCAACATCATGAAGATTTACTCCTGTGTTTTCTTCTGAGAGTTTTGTACTTTTAGTTCTTACATTTAGGTCTGTGATACATTTTGAGCTAATTTTTGTGTATGGTGTGAGGTAGTTGCTCTAGCATCTTTTGTTGAAAAAAACCTGTTCCTTTCCCACTGAATTTTCTTAATATTTTTGTAGAAAATCACCAGACTACACATGTTAGAATTTACTCCTGGGCTCTCAGTTTTACTTCATATGTCCATCCTAATACCAGGGCCACACTGTCATGATTGCTGTGGCTTTGTAGTAAGTTTTGAAATCAGGATGCCTAAGTCTTCTCACTTTGTACTTCTTTTTGAAGATTGTTTTGACTGTTTTGAGTCACTTGTATTTCCAAATGAGTTTTAGTATGAGCTTTTCAACTTCTGGGGGAAAAAAAACCAGCTAGGATTTTGATAGAGGTAGTGTTGAATCTATAGAACAATTTAGGAAGTTTTGCCAACTCAACAGTATTAAGTCTTTTGATCCATAAACATGAAATGCCCATTTATTCAGGTTCCAGATTCTTTCCACAGTGCTTTTGTAAGCTTCAGTGCACAAGTCTGGCGCTTCTTTTCAAAATATTTCTAAGCATTTTATTCTTTTGGATGTTGTTGTGAATGACATTACTTTTTATAGATATGTATAAACTTTTTTTATTGAGTTATAGTCATTTTACAATGTTGTGTCAAATTCCGGTGTACAGCACAATTTGTCAGTTATACATGAACATACATACATTCATTGTCACATTCTCTTTTGCTGTGAGCCACCACATTACTTTCTTAATTTCATTTTGCAGCATATGAAAACACAGTTGATCTGGAGGTGTTGGTCCTGCATCTTGCTACCTTGCTGAATTGTTCTAATAGTGTTTTGTGGGTTCCCTAGACTTCTCCACATGGCAAGAATATACAAGACCATGTTTCCTGCAAATAAAGACAGTTACTTCTTCCTTTCTAATCTTGAGATCTTCAGCTGACCTTTATCATCACCTTGGGAATTACGGAAGGGAATTCTGCAGGGGAGAAAACTCAAGTCTAGAGAGGGTGAGCAGTTTGGGTGAGGTCACCTAGCCGGGAGGTGAGTAAATCAGGACCAGAACTGAGGACTTCTGCCCCCACCCCCACCATCACTCAGCACTTTTACCACACTGCCTCTGGTTGGTAGAGTCAGAATCCGTGAAGACAATGGAGGCCTGTATCTCTGCAGCACTCCTATTGTCCTCCTTTGCTACGAGCAGCCAGATTTAGTCAAGAGGGAACAGAGTGTACATTTGCCAAACATCTACAGTATTTCTGTGTCTCTGTGTCTACAGCGCATAGTGCTGGGTGCTTTCAAATGCTATTTCAGCCAATCCTCAGAAAACCCTGTAAGCTAGGCATGGTTATCCCCGTTTTATAGAAGAGGAAACCGAGGCTGTGAGATATTAAATTACTTGTTCAAGCTCGCAGAGCCCCAAGGAGGCAGAACTGTGAGCACAAAACCCTGTGCTCCTGCCCTGACTTCCTGCTTTCAAGGAAGTAGCTCCCAGAACAGCACCGTGCTGTGCAGCCATCTAAGTGTCTGTCTCACAGACAGTGACGTGGTGGCTGCACCACGCACATGACATGTGCCCGCACACAAGACTCCATAGTGCATGTGTCCCCGCCTGTCCAGGCTTCCTCCAGACTGAGCAACCTCACGGACAGCTATGTTTTAGCCCTCCTTTGTGCATCTCAATGGACAATACGAACAATAAGCGCTTCTGGGTTGAGTATGAAAGAGAGGATTCAACCTCACACACTTGGCTACTCATCCCAAACGGCCAAGGCTGAACAGTTGTGAGGAATGGCTTCCACAGGCCTCTCTGATAAGTCACATCTGGGACACTGACCCAGGCCACTGAGGTGCTGCTCTGGACTAGCCGCTTCTAATTACACTTGGCTCTGGGTCTGGGAGGGCATGGTGGTCCCAGTGAGGGCAGGTCCCTACATCCCACTCAAGTGTCTCATGCTTCCTGACACTTAGTAGGAACTCAATAGGTGTCCCTCTGTATGTGTTTTAAAATTACCTGGGAACTGCTTTATCCTAAATACTCAGCCAGTTTCCTTTTAAGCTATTGTCTGCCCCATTCCACCCCCAACTCCTTACAGAAAGCCAGTTCCCACTGCCAGTCCATCAAGGGGGACATTTTTAGTTCAGAGCAGATGAAAAATCCAAGTGGACATGGCAAAGATGGCCTCAGACACAGCCCTACGCCTCTCTCCTCCCCAGCGCCGGTCCACACCCAACCCGGGCTGGGTTTTAGGAATACAAAGCAGAAATGGGTATAATTAAGTATTTTGCAAGCTCCGTCAAATATTTTAAGAGGTAAGTAGACACCCAATTTAAAACTCCTATGGTTTACCTTTTCACTAAATTCCAAATTGGTGAGTAAGCCAATGCTCTGGTGGTTTAAAACAACTTCAGTCGTATTCCCCAGAGATTTTAGGTTTGGGAGTTGAAGCCATTTATAACCGAGAGTCTGGAAAAGTTCTCAGAAACAGCGGTTCCCTTGGGCAACATGGTGTGAGGTAGACGGTATCCGATTTACTCCGCCCCTCACCTCCAGGTGGTTTCGTGGTCAGCAGGAGAATATGAATTTCTTAATAATGTGAAATAAAAAGGCTGTGCTTCTGCCAAAACCAGATTACCTTGTATTTGACTTAGCCGTATTTCATAGGTTTTCAGGTCAGGGCCAAAGGCAAGCCCTTCTCCCCGCACACGGGTCCCCTTCCTCTCCACGTTCATGGGCTGATCCTGGGCCTTGACTTGGTCGCTTCTTCTCCATCTCCTGACGAGATCTGTGCGAGAAGAGAGATGGATTAGAAGCAGGATACACGGGTTCGAGTCCAGCTGTGGTGGTTCCTAACCCTGTGGCCTCAAAGGCTTTCTGGATTCAAGTTTCTTTTCTGAGAAAATGAGAAGGTCGAGGGCTCCTAGGGGTAGATTCAAGTGCTGTGGCGAGGTCCTCTTCCTGAGCTGCCGTCGTGACGCCTCTGGCCTGCTTCCCCGAGACCTTCTCACCGGGGCTCTGGTCGGAGGAGAGACAGTATTTGATCTGTGCCAACTGCTGTCGCCATGAACCCAGCTAGCACTGCCCTGTGGTGAGCTTGAAGCCACACGGCCAGACGCTGACTTCCCAAAGCACGAGCGCAGTCTTTACCCACATCCCTCACCCTGTTAGCACTCAGCGCTATAATTCTAAAAAGAGGGAAAATGGCCTGGCTTGACGGAGGATTTGGGGGATCAGAAACCTAGGCCAGAAATTTCTATTTAAAATCACATCCTTCACTACCAGTTTCCCTGAGGAACAGTTTAATTCTTTGGGGGAAATATCTAATGGGCTCCATCCCCCTCTGGCTTGACAGGGGTAAGGCTCACATAGAGCCGCGGCCGGGAAAGGAGGGCGGCGGGGAAGAGCTCCCCGGCGGAGCCATGAGGAACTGTTTATGATACCAAGTCCCATCCACTTGCCGGCGCCGGGCCTGGCGGCCTGCGGGGCACACAGAGCTGCTGGGCTCCCGGCCTCTGAAACAAGCCTGACGGGCCAGGTGGCCACCCTGGCGGGTCACAAATGGAAAATCCAGGAAATTACATTTTTCAAAAGAATGGGAAATACATTTACTTGCTTAATCACCTTACCTGTCATGTTGATTCCTATCAATCTTTCTAGATCTTTTGGTTTTAAGTCAAAGTATTAATAAGGCCAGAGGGTGACTTCTGCATGGCAATCAGTACCTCTTCCATCACACATGGAGACAAATAAAATGAAAAGTGACCTTATCAGTGGGCCCGGCGCTTATGTTCCTGTGAAGTGCCACAAACAAATAGATGTAAATAATGTCAAGTAGTTAAAAAATTCTATGGAAAAGGTTAAGGAAGGTTAAGGGCACCAAGAATGATGAGAACGCTGTTGTATATGGAAGGGCCTGGAAATGCCTTTCTGATCAGATGGAATCAGAGCCGAGCCCTAAAGTGAGTAAGGGGCTGGCCGTGTAGATACGTGAGAACAGAGTGTTCCAGAAGGGGAGCAGCTGGGGTAAAAGCCCTGTGGCCACACGGGCTTGGGACACTGGAGGGGCAGCAAGGAGCCGGTGTAGCCACAGCCAAAGTGAGGGGTGGGGAGAGCGGAGATGGGGTCTGAGAGCCGACAAGTGGCGTGGCTGCCACACATTCGCCCGGCTCAGATGTCCTGCTGCAGGGAGTCTGGTTGACCTGTGGTTCCACTGCTGCCTTGTGGGGCCCACCCCTGCGCCGGGGCCGAAGCCCCACTTCTCCCAGGCTGACGGAGCAGGGTCATGCCTCTGATGGGCGACTGTGGCAGAAGGACCCTTATCGATCTGGCCAAACTGTCTCACGATCGCAGGTGTCCTTTCTTCCCCATCTCCTTTCACAAATGTCAGACCTTCACAAATGGGGGACTTCCCTGCCCGCTCCTGCCTCTCCCCTTCGCCTGTAACAGGTGCTGCCCCCAGTAAATTTCCTGCCTGTCTGATAAGTTATTTGTCTTAGTGGCTCCCTCCCGAAGGACATGAACTGGCACAAGGCCACATTAGGTCCTTGCAGGTCCTGTAGACTCTGAGTCTTATTCTGAGCGCAGGGAATGCCTTTGGAGGGTTTGAGTGGAGGAGCAGTGTGATAGAACTTTCATCTGAGAAACGCACTCTGGCCACTGGAGCAGGGAAAAGGGAGCAACGGGGGGTGGGTGGAGGCAGGGGGGCCTTCAGGAGGCTCCAGCTCAGACCAGGTGGGCAAATGCATGAACTGCAGCCTGACTGCTGATGGCATCCTTCTGCCAAACTGACCTTCCTGAGTCTACCCAAGACCTTCTACCAGCAAGATCCAATGACATCTTTCAGCCGCTCTCTGTGGAATTTTATCTTTGACCATTCCTGCCTTCTAGAGATGGTCTCTTTATTGGTTTCTGAGTTTCCTCTCTCCTTTCAATCTCACCTTCTAGTACCTTCCACAGACTTCCCTTTTGCCAACTCCTTGACACTGGGGCTTCAAGAAGAGCTTGGTGCCTGTTCTCTGGTCTTTGCTTGCTCTCTCTTCTCATCTTGGTGGTCTCATCCCTCATGAGGTCTTACCCCTCATGCACATTTGTTGTTAATTCCCATTTTTTACCACCTCTGCCCCAGACAAACACTAATCTGCTTTATGTCTTTTTAGCCTTGCCTTTTATGATTTCACATAAATGGACTCATTCCATATGTGGTCCTGTGTCCTGTGTTTGTTCCTTCTTATTGCTGAATAGTATTCCATCATGTGGATATCCTCCAAGTTTTTATAATAAAAAAACCTCAAAGCTACAGAAACATTGAAATAGCATTGTGAGTATCTGTGTTCTGTGATTCTCTGTTAACATGTGGCACGTTTGCTTTATTCTCACTTGAGAAATACAGGTTTCTGTTTTGTTTTGGTTTTTGTTTTTGCTGAACCAGTTGAAAGCCAATTCCTAACATCATGACACTTCACCCACTAAATTATGTGGCGTGTATGGAATATTCTCCTATGTGACCATATTGTTTTCAGATTTTCCCTATTGCCAAAAAAAAAAAATCCTTTATAACCTTTTCTGAAATAAAAAAATCTAATCAAGATTCAAGCAGGCCATTTGGTTGCCATGCTTCTTTGCTCTCTCTTACAAGTGATATCCTCGCCTTTTTGTTTTGTTTGGACTTCCACCTTGTTGACATTCTTGAAAAGCCCAGATAGTTATCCGGTAAACTGGCTGCATTTTAGATTTGTCTGACTTTTCTTCATGGTTAGATTCAAGTTAACCTTTTCTGGCAAGAATACTACATTTTTTTTTCATCCAAATTAGGACAAGGAGTCATGTAGTTGGGATAGGGTGGTGAGTGCAGAGTGTCTGAGGTGTGGGCACTATTCTAGAAGAGGCTCACAGCAGCCTTCCCTATGTGGCCCCCTGAGACCACGTGGCTCTTTGTCACATTGGTAGGGTTGTTCCCACAGGCTTTTCCCTTGAGGTTCACATCAGCTTTGGGTGACATTTTTCATACTTGTCCTATGGCCAGTATTGTACTGTAAGGCCCTTATAGGAGTAGGAGCAGGTCCTACTTAATCTTGTGCTTTTCACAGTACCTAACATTGTGCCTTGAAAATAATACTCTGGAAATGGGTGAGTATTCTACCAGAATGTCTCTAAGACATTTTCTAGTGTCCTTTCTTTTTGAACCTCGATGGGCCTTTGGGACAGCTTTCACCAGTAGAGTACAACAGAAGTGATGCTATGTGACCTATGGGTCTGAGTCATACAAATACCAAATATTTTCTCCTTGCTCTCTTGGGTTGCTCGCCCTTGGAAGCCCACCAGTATGCTTTGAGAAAGATAAGCAGCCACGTGGAGGAGACACGTGTTTTATAGCAGCTGAAAGCCCCAGCTCAAGTCCTAGCCAGCATCAGTTTCCTTATTAAATAAGTCCAGCCCCCAGGTGCTAGTCACCCCCAGCCTCTGAGCTGCCCCTTGCTGATGTCACATAAAGCAGAGAAAAACTTTCCCTTCCAATTTCCATTCAAACTGCAGATTTGTGAGTGGAATAAATGCTTGTTGTTGTTTTAAGCCATTGAAGGCTTGGGGTTGTTTGTTACACAGCAGTAGATAACTGATACATCCACCCACTTCAATGCAAGAGATATGCACACCAAACAGAAATTCCAAAAAAAACCTGTTGCCAGAAAATAGTTTCACTTGGGAAGGGAGGAATTTTGCAATCCTTACAAAAGGAACAGATGTAGGTGATGATCATCAGTGGTTGCTAAAACCAGAAGATGAAGGTTGACGGGAAACTTTATAGTCAATGGATTAGCCTGACACCATCAAAACCCACAGATCAAGCTAAACAGAAAGTGAGGCAACCAGATATTATGAGCACATGATGTGATGCAGGAGCAAGTACTCAGCACCTTCTACAATGGATTCTTGCCTTAAAGAAATTGAACCTGAATCTAATCAGACTTCTAGATCAAACTTGTAGATTACAAGAAATACAGGAGCTAAAGGAACACATTAATAACACCATAATGCTAAAATCGGCCACATCCAGAATATGAGACATTTTCAGGACAGAAGGCCCAGTTTTCCATCAATAAACGGAGAATAAATAATAAACAAACAAAACAGAGGAGAACTCTTATAGGTTAAACGAGACTAAGAATCATAACCAAATACACGATCTGAGGCTTGTTAGAACCCTGATTCAAAGAAACCAACTGCTCCGGGACGTTTTTGGGATAATCAGGAAAAACTGAACATGAACTGGGTAGTAGACGATAATGAAGAATTATCATTCATTCTGTTGGGTGTGAAACAATAGTGTCATTTTTTGGGAAAAATTCTTCAGTATGAGAGATAGGCACAGAAGTGTTTAAGATTTAAGATATTATGTCTGGAATTTGCTTTACAAATATTCCAGTGGGGGAAGGAAAACACACGAAACCAGGGCAGAATGTTCTCTGTTGTTGTTTATCACACCGTTTTGAACATTTGAAAATGTCCACAATAGAGAAGTTTAAAGTTGTATCTAAGCTCTTCAGAAGGGGTAAGCCTAGACTTAGACCATAAAACAAGCTGATGTGTGGGATCTGCTGTGGGTGAGGTGGCTTTGGAGGAAGGAACGAAGGGAGGCCACCAAAGTCTGGTGCTCAGGAGCCGTGCACCACCAGGTCCTGGGCCTCCTCCTCAAGAGGTTCTGCACAGCCCGGGGCGGGGCCAGGCATGGTGAGGGCGGTGCTGGGGGTGGGGTGCAGCGTGGCCTGTGTGCAGGCTGCAGGGAGCTGAGTCCCGGGAAAGGTAAAGGAGGCTGAAGCCCAAGCCTGCAACTCGGCAAAGAGAACGCTCTGGAGCCCCTGCAACCAGAGACATGGTGGGGAGCGGGGAGCAGAACTAAGTAAGGGTGCAACCCTGCCAGGCCTGGCTCCCCAGCTGCATCTCGGCTGCTCCCTGCCCGCACCCCGCACTCGCTCCTGCTGCAGCCTGGGGAGCGTGTCTTCACACGCTGGGGATGTGTCTGCCCAGCCTGGCCACCAAAGGAGTGAGGTCTCCCAGCATGAGTGCCGGGGCACAGCTCTGACAGCTCAGCCTGGATCCTGGAGCAGCTGGCACTGTGTCCAGGGGTGGGCACCCTAACTGGCACAGGTTGGGATGGATGCCCACTCACCACAGCTGGGAAGGTGGTGTCCTATAAGCTCCTGAATGGACCACGTTGGGGTGGGGTGAGGTGGGGGGAAGGAATTTGTCAAGGGGCAGGAGTAGCTGCTCCTGAAGAACAAAGGATGCCAGAGACCTTGAATGTCCCCCACACTGACCATCACAAATTGGGGTAAATAAGATCCCTCACTGACCTTCACCTAAAGAGAAGAGAACGAAGGAGATAAAGGGCTGAGGTCAAGGATAATGAACACCATACAGAAGCAAAAATCCTGAAGAGAAAAGTGAAACGAAACCAGGATTAGGACAGAGGTGGAAGATGGGGATGAGGACGTGGAAACAAAACAGATACTTAAAAATGAGTCAAATCCAGACTAGGGAATCCCTCCTCCTTCCGCAGGTTGTGCGGTCCATGTTTGCGACTAAGGGGACTGCCCTGGGCGTGTTTAGTATTTCACAGGGAGCTCTAGGAATCCTGGGGCGCCTTCACATCGTGAGATGCCAGGACGAAATACGAGGCTGCCATACGCGCGCGCTACTCCCACCCAGCACGACCCTGGGTGAGGCTGCAAGTAGTGGAGAGCATCGTGACCGCCAGTAGAGGGCAGTGTCGGGCCAGGCATTTCCTAGGCGCAGGGGAGGCGCTTTCCCGGCCATCATGAACCCCGTGGTTATAGTTTCTGAATTTGGGATTCACCCCTTGCAAAGCTTCCTGAGCAATGGTAATGAGTGGTAATATTTTTTTTTTCCCTTCAAGTGAATTTGAGAGTCTGCTTCAGGAGATGATGTGTAAATACGAGGTAATAAATAGGCTGTCCAGCTTCATCCCTCCCAGAAGCCACAGACCCCTGCGTGCTGTTTGATAGGGTTGCCCTTTAACGGGGGATTTAGGTGATGTGCATTTACCAAATGCCTGCTATGTGCCAGACACCGTGCTAAAGTTAACCCAAATTAACTCTGGCTGAAGGGATGATTATTTCCATTTTTCAGATGAGAAAGCTGAGGCTCACTGGAGTTAAGTGACTTGTGTGAGATCCCAGGACAGGGACAGACAGGTCCATTGGGATCCAAAACACTTCCCACTAGGCCACATGCTTCTCATGGGTCCTCAGTTGCTGCCAGTTTTCATCCTGCCTGATGCTTCTATTTTTAACTCAAAAAGCTCCCCTGTTCCAGTGATGTCTTACTGTTTGGAGTGGGAAATATCAGTACATCAGAAAGATACTTCTCACACCTAGCCAAGTGATGAAATTGCTCGTCTGAGTTACTCTTTCATTCCTAAGGTAGAGTATCTTTCGGTACATTTAGATATGCTAAGAGCACCCAAGGAGAATTATGCACACTAATCATTAGGCGATGTACAGTGTCAGCTCCAAACACCAAGTGTTTATATACTGATCGCTGGTGCTCATTGATCGGAGCAGATAAGCTGCGGCTAAAACCACGACCTAAACTATTTTTTCCTCCCATGACGTGGGAGGCTGGTCTCACTCCTCTGTGGCCACACCTGACCCAAGGCAATGAACTTGGATGGGCCAGTATCACACCTCACACATAGGTTTAGATTTGTTTGTTTTTTATAGATTGATTGGTTCACACTAGATTCAGCCATTAAGGTTACTGGTTATCTCACACTCCTGAATAGCTGAATTTGATCATTCTTTATCAATTCCTGGCATTAATGGTTGATATTTTTATCTGGTACCTGTTGTTGATCACCCACCAACCATCCCAGGTTCTACATCAATTGAAAAGATGCATTGGAGAATATGGCTTGGATCTAAGACCTAAATGTGCTCCCCCCCCCCCTTTTTTTTTAACAGAATTGAACTCCATCCTTATCTATCGCCCCTGCCCTAGTCACAGGTGGAATGGCTGGAAAACCAGAGCAACCCCCTGCCCCGGCACAAGGAGGACTCCTGTCCTGGCTGAATTTATGGGGAGGGGCCTCCCAACCCCCTGCAGGCAGACAGGGTGGGAGGGAGCTGCAGCCTGTTGCATGCCTGAGTAACCACTCCCAGTTGTGTGAGGCATGTGGCCGATCTGCGGTCACTGGGGGAGAGGAGGGTGGCTCAGTGGGTGGGGAGGAGACGGACACTTCATCACCAGGGAGAGCTGGCAAAGCTTCAGGATCGAGGTATTGACTGCATTTCTCTCATGTGTGGAAGCACAAGAGCCAAGAGTAAGGAGTTTCCCCTCCAAACACCCGCCGTCTTTAGAAGTCTCTAGAAGTACTCAGTAAAATGGGACTGTGTCTCAGAAGAGATTCCATCTTAAATGCGGTAATTAATTCAAGCTCTTTTCCAGCTTTGCACGGTGAGGATAGATTAAATTGTCTGGAAATTTCTTTGCGCTTTGATACAAATTAGCTTTTCCAAAATAAAGGGTGTTTAAAACAAAAACGCCCGAACTTACATTTTTGTCTTTATGCAGGAAAATAATTTTTGTTTCTGTCCCTGTATTCTGGTTATTAAATACTTGCACCAAGCTAGAGCACTCTAGGAAGATAAAACAGTGCATCCTTTTGAGTCTAGTGACTTCGAAACTATGAGCATGAATGTCTCTAATCAAAAATAACTCCCCTTTTAACATTTTGGGGTTATTTTTGCTGCAGGCCCTACACTTCACACCATAATCAAAGCCTGTTATCTCGGTCTTGCAATATTTGTGACTCAGACTTCATCAGGACTGTGTCTGGCGCATACATCAGTAGTTGCATTTAAAGATGTGCAGATTGTGAACTTTTCTTTCAACTTGATCTTGCATATTTCATTTGAAACCGCTGCTTTAACATACCAAATTCTGTCTTTGAACAAGTTAAGAAAGTAAGTTGTATTTCCCTGTAAAGCAGATTTCGATTTGTATGTTAGGTAGGTACTTCGAGCAATGCACTGTTAATTCTTCCAGGTCTCTTTGGTATCATATAGTTATTTGAAAATTCACTAGTCTAAACAGGGTCTCAACTCATCTTTAGACCCTCCAAATGCTAAAGGCAAAGTGCAGAGAGGAGGCTAGTGGTGGGAAAGTCTGACTTATGTAATATCCTCAGGTTGCCTGGCCCTGAATCGGGTATATAGTCACTGCTTGGAGCCGGGTCAGCTTGAGGTGATGTATGTACATACGTTCAAGCTCTAAAATGCACCATTAACTTGAGGCCCCCAGATTTCAGTCCTTTGGGAGCCTCTCCTTCCACAGCTGGACTCCTTCCAGAGGGAGAGGGGAGGTAAGATTCCTGGCCGCCTTGTCAGTCTCCCCTGTCTGGCAGCCTTCCCTCCTTTAGAGAGATTTATGGCAAACCCGTGTGCGATAACCAGCTGCAAGACACGGGGGCTTCTGGCTTCCTGGAGACCCGCGCACCTCCGTGCGGTTCCCTGAGTGCGAGTCTCAGAAGCAGTCCTGGATCGTGGGGCCGTTTCCACTGAGATGACCGAGCCCTGGCGGGCTGATGAGCAGCCTGGTGGCTGGAGGGAGGGGCGCGGCTGCCGGGAGGGGTGCGGGCGCTAGGCCGGTGGGACCTGGCTTGGAGCTAGAGCTCTGCCCTCTGGCCAGCCGCGTGGCCCGAGCCTCGTCACTCGGCCACTTTGAGACTTAATTCTCCCATCTGCAACATGAGGACAATATTATCTGTCTTTGAGAGTTATCTTGAAGACTAAATAAGATGGAAACCCTGAAGTCCCCTGTCCTTGAGGGCGGAAGCTCCCCAGATGGCACAGTAGCAGACACAGCACCGGCAGTGGCTCCCTTTCTGTGGGCTTGTTGTGGCTGCGAATTGTACCAGGTGCTCCGTCACACACTGGTGACCCGGGGTTGGTGGGCCGTGGTGGTTAAGAGCAAGGACTCGGGGTCCAGGCTCCCTCGGTGGAGTCCTGGCTCTGCTGAGAATTCAGCTGTCTCTCTGGGCCTCGCTTACTTTACCTGCAAAGGGGGGCTACCGAGAGTGCTTGTCCCCTAAGGGACTTGTGAAGGTGAAATGTGTCAGTCTCCTGAGGCTGCTGTAAGTACCACAAATCAGGTGACTTAGAACCACACACAGTTACCGTCTCGCAGCTCTGGAGGCTGGAAGTCAGAAACCAGCGTGTGGGCGGGGTCGCGCTCCCTCTGAAGGCTCTAGAGGAGGATCCTTCCTTGCCTCTCCCAGCTGCTGGAGCCCCAGGCGTCCCTTGGCCTGTAGATGGCCACCTTCTCCCCGCGTTTCAAATCATCTTCCCTCTGTGCGTGTCTGCCTCTGGGTCCAAACTTCCCATTTTATAAGGACATCAGTGTTGGATTAGGGTCCACTCTATGGCCTCGTTTTAACTTGATCTCTCTATAAAGACTCAATTTCCAAATAAGGTCGCATTCTGCAGTGCTGGAGGTTAAGGACTTCAACATGGCCTTTTTGGGAAGACACGATTCAATCCATAACAGATCAACTTAGAACAACCCTTGGCACACAGTAAGCCTTACATACGTGTTAACTATTTTCATCTTTAATGCTCAGCACAGTCCAGCCAGGGAAGTACTATTATTCCCATTTTAGAGATGGAAAAATGAGGCTGCGAGAAGTTAAAGAGTACCCTCAACTCCCACAGCTAGAAAGGAGGAAGACCCCCGAAACCCCAGCTCTAGTCTGTCTGGCCACATGCCTGTCATCTCTCCACTGCCCGCATCACCTCCCAGAGAGGGACGGGCTGCCCGCACCCTGGTTCAGTGTGCCCGGCACACCTTGTTGTAACTCCCGGCAGGTGGCCCCAGAGGCCTGCCTGCAACTCTAGACTCAGAACTCACCGGAGTGCTGCCTCTGGGTGAAAATGTGTATGTTCTAAAAGGCTCATCTCCAACATCCTTTTTCATATTTTGTAACCTGTATTTATATCTCCATGTTCTGGCTAAACTGATGTGCCTAAAATATGACTTCGTTTCTCACTTTTCAGTCGGCTCTTTTGCTGTCTAGTAGACAGAGGCACATTCACCTAATGGAAACACACGTGGATGTCAGAAAAACACAACAGATGGCTTCAGAAGTTAAAGATTAACGTGACCTTGCAAAAGCGAATTAAGAAAGCTCTTGTATGATAGAGAAGTTCCTCATTGGCTGTGGAGCCTGAGTGTTTAGTGATACAATCCTCCATGTAGTTGCTTCTCTGCGTGTGTGTTTAGAGACATAAATAAATGGTTTAAAAAAAAAAAAAAAGGCAGGAGGGCTCGTCTTGAAACCAGCATAGTTTTGTGTTCCAGAGCACAATTAGAATGTCTAGATCCACTGCAGCTGTGAGAAGTTCCGGAAGTGTCACCCTGGGAGGGAAGTGATCCAAGTTCCCGCTGCTTGAGCTCTCTTTGCTCCTCCAGCACCCCCACCCCCCTGCTCATTAGCACAGGGACCGTGAGCAAATGTTCAGCCCTCTTACAGCTAATATGTATAAATGCAGACAGTCACTCCTTACTTCTGAGTTGACGGCTGGAGGGCTAGACCAGGAGGCCAGCTGAGGTCCCTTCCGTGTCTGAGGTGTGTGTGTGTGTGTGGGACCACACACACTCACTGTGCCGGCGACCTCGAGCACAGGTGGTTGCCCCTATTTAGTTAAGGACCCCTACCCCAGTGGTCAATGTGATTTCTCTAGAAATCCACATCTTATGATTTTCTTGGGTGGTTGTGCTGGGTTTTCTCTACTTGTCTCTGCACTCTTCCCCCTTCTTCAGCCTGCCTGGAGCGCCAGAAGACTGACCTCCACACAGTGCCCCAGCTGGACTGTGGGGACAGTGGGGTCAGGGTACTGATACCCTCCCGGCACCCTGCTGGCCACACCCGCTCCCCTTGCTCTTCAAGCCTGGGGCGGCTGCAGGCTGGGTGGACATGGCTCCCCACTGCCAGGAAGCCTGGCCGCTTCACCGTCTCCTAGTGGTTCCCCAGGACCCTGGCCACCCCTCTATAGGCAGCCCCCACGAGGACAGTCTAGACCATCTGTGTATTCTGCCAGGACCTTGACTGAGTGAGGCTACGGCTCTCCTGAACTGTACTCGCCCAGCACACCATTAAGAGCATCTCTCCTTTCAAGGAAAGGGAGCCCTGAGTGATGGAAAGTGAAACGCTACGTTTTCCCTGAGTAAGAACTATCCACCCCTCGTCCTGTCATCACTTTGCACCGGCTGCCACCTCTGTGTGCAGGGCTCTTTGTGCCTGGAAAAGTCCCACTGAGCTTCCAGCTCCCAGCTCCTCTAGAAGTTTCCTTGACTCTTCCAAGCAGCCTTGACTGCGCCTCCTTCTACATTCCCACCGTGTACACTGCCTTGTCCCACTTCTTATCTGTTACTGTTACTGTGAAATAGGAACAAATAAAGGATGCTTCCCATAGCCACAGAGTTGCCAGATGAAATGAAAGCCATCCAGTTAAATTTGAATTTTAGACAACCAACAAATAATTTTTAGCAGAAGTATGTTCCATGGAATATTTGGGACAGACTTAAAGTAAAAAAAAAATTTCCTTGTTTATCTGAAACTGAAATTTAACTGGGACTCTTACGACTTTTTTTTTTTTTTTTTTTTTGCTAAAATAAACCTGGCAACTCTAACTAGAATGGCCTTCTAAAGTGGGTGGTTCCTGTTCAAAGAAACACTTTCTTTTTATTTTTTCCTTTTTTTCTTCCTCCCCCCTTCTTTTTAGCATTCTGTAAACTAACAAGCTAGGTAAATTTAGCAGCTGAGCAGGTGCTCTGGAGGGCTGAATTACTTTTGAGAAAACATTGAAGTTTGGAGAGAAATTTTGGAGGTAGGTGTTGTGGAGCAGGGAATGGAGCAGAGATGAGTCAGTGAATGTACGAGGCTAGGACCTTTTGAGTGTGGGGCCAAGGAGGAAGCCCTGGTGGGGGTAACTGAAAGGACTTTTAAGAACTTGGATGTCTAATACTCAGTTTGAAGATCTGCACCGCTCTGTTTTCCCGTTCGCACCCCACTGAAACCCCGGTGAAGTTCCCCTAGTCATGAATATTTCATGGGAGGGGGTTTCTTTGTGCAAAGCACTGAACCTCATTTCTGGGGTGCCATATGTTATGGGAGCAGGAGTCTAGAAGTAGAGATGCCTGCAATTACATGAGTGTCATGGGGATTTGCAAGAATCTTGGTGGAAATAGCATTGGGAAAAATCATGTGGAAAGCTCAAGAGAAAGGAGGCTTTGGCTGATGTCTCTATTACATTTATTTATGTGGCTGTCTAATAATATGAATGTAAGTTAATGTCAGCAGTGCTTACCATGTGCTATGTATCCCCATACTTAACATGCGTACACAAAGACGCCCCTCCCTTTGCACCATTTGAATAAGCACAAACTCCAGTTACCACAGTTCAGTTAAATAACACCAGTTCCCCAACAACATGATTCTAATTTCAGTTACTACACTGTATTGACTACGATAAATCTGGCAGCCTTGGTTGTAGCTATCGCAGCATAAGGTATAAACTTCACTGCTAGCTCCTGAGTCCACAAATCACTATGCAGATAACACATGTGCATCATAATCAGTGACCAATCACATCACTTCTTTTGAGGTCTGTTGGTGATTGGTTGCTGCCCACCTGCTGTTTAGTTTACGCACCGACAGCAAAGCATATAATGGTGTTGCCTCTTTGTCTCCCAGTGGTAAAGCCATATAACTTAATTTGTAATGGACTACTGCTGTTGAAGAATGCTCCAAGTCACCTTGATTCTCTTGGACACTTGAATGAAGATCTGAAAAGTTTCTTTTTATGTCAAAAACAATTTCAACAATGCGGCAAATCGACAAGGAGTTATTTCAATTTTTAACGCCTATTTTCTTAGGTGGACTTTTGGACAGGCTTTTGAGGCTACAGAGAGATATCATGCAATTTCTTTAGCTGAGTTTTGGAAGAAATATGACATAAAATGTGCAAATGAAAACATTCAAGCATCATGGCAGAAAGTGACAGCAAGTAATACACATGTGGTCTGGCAGAAATTTGTACTGCACGGCGCCAATAACTTTGCAGGATTTGAATCTAAAGGAACTGGAATCAGAGAGGAAATAGCTGTCCATGGGAATGTTGACACTGGCACCACTGGAGACTGACTTTGCAGCCAGAGGAACCTGGTGAGGTGAACTTATTGATGTAAATGAGGAAGATGGTTGTGATGAAAAGGATAAAGATGTCCTGGAGGAAGTGACACCAGCAAAAACCTTCACATTAAAAGAAGTCTCAGACAGATTTCACAGCATTGAAAACATAAAGAGGGAAATGTTTGAAGATGAGCCACACTTAGAAAGGGTCTGACCATTTGCCTCGGCACAGAAAAGATGCTCCCTTGGGTCGTTTTGTATCTCAGGACAAAGACGGCGAGCACTGTTTTTAAAAAATAAATAAATAAAACTCTAACTCTCAATATCTGTAATGATTTAAATTACAATCTACTAATAAATACGAATTTTGCTATTTTCTTCATCTCTCCATACAGTTCTAACTTACAGTAAGAGAGTTTTTAAATATTTTGATGACAATTTTTAAAGGGCATAGAAGGAACAGTTGTAATCTTCCCTACTGATTATTAAGATAGCTTTGCACAGTTTCAGCTAGCGTAATTTTTATGGCCCCACGATGCCAAGCAGAGGGTGAACAGCATATCTCTGTATCTCACAGTAACTATTATTATGCCCGTTACTCAGATGAGGAGATTGAGGCTTCAGGGAGTCTAAGCTACCTGTCCAAGGTCCTGCAGATAGTAAACAGTAGAGCTAGGATCTGAACCTATGCACTCTGACTCCAAGACCTGTCCGCCTAACCCATATGCCACACTGTTCCCCCTACCAGGCTATGAGCACATCAAAGACAGGGGCCACATCTTTTGATCTTTATACACCTGGCATGTAAACATTATTTGATAAACACGTTGAGTGAATGAAAAAAAAAAAAGAATTAAGTGAAGTAAGAAACCATAAAAGGAAATAACATTTACTGTTTGAAAATGATAAGAACAGATTAAGACTAATTTAAGACTAAGTAACAGCAACCCTCTAGATGTCCAGTGACACATAAAATAGACAGATCCTCCATCATTTCATTTGGTGTGAAGGCCAGCCGCTTCTGAGATGTTTGGAAATATATAATGTGGTGCAGAGGATTATGAGTACTTGCTAAGAAATTCTGGTGATGGTCGTTACATCAGAACACACTCGACTAAGACTCTGGGGAATAAAAACCGAAGGTGTCACATCCTGCTCCTTTCAGAAGGCAGTTGTAGGTGTGGACAGTATTCTGCGAGCTCCCACAGAGAAAGACAAGCAGCAGGCCCCGCCCTGGCCGCTGGCCCGAGAGCCACCAGCACGTTGCAGTCAAATGCAGCGGCTCTTGACGGAGGTGGGGTCTGCAGATGGGCTTCAAGAGTCCGTAGCTCCTTCAAGGATCAGGCTGATTGCCACATTTTGTGTTACTAAGTTGATAAAGTCTTGAGTCTTAGGGCTAAGAGGGAAAGGGAGACAAACATCCAGCTTTTGGGAACTTTTTGTTCCAGGCGCTGCCCCCCCCCCCCCCCCCCCAGTTTTCACAGTGAGCGCTGAGCCTCCCGGCGTGAATGTTAAAGCCCCACAGAGCTGCGTCTGGGGGAGGAGGAGCAGAAGGAGGCCTTCTTTCCACCGCGCCCGAACACCCACCCGAGGGCTGCGGTTTGTGACAGCGTCGGGAACATCTCTCCTGACGCCTTGAGCAAAGGGAACAAATAATCAAACTACAGCAAAGCTCTGTTTAGAAAGCCCAAAGCCGAGAAAAATCACAAAGAGTTGCAGATGTATAAAAATAGATACAGGTCAGGCAGGAGTGTGGAGACGAGAGCCTGTGGGCTGCAGAGGCCGGTACATTGTGTTCTGTGGTCCTGCTTGTTCAGCCACCACTTTTACCCCAGCAATAAAAACGGAAGAGCGAGAGAGGGACAGCGTGGGGAGGGGAAGCGGCCTGAGTAAGAGCAGACAGGCTGTTACAAACACAGACTGCCAGCCTCAACATATTCACGGGAAGGAAAATCGACTCGGCTGGGGGAAAGGACCTGGAGCAGACGGGGAGACAGAGAGCGTGCGTCCCCTGCTGGCTTCCAGGAGAGGCGGTGCTTCCCAGAACAAAGGGACGCCCCTGGGGACTGGCACAGCATGTGATTAAGCCTGTGAAGAACACACCCTCCCACTTCAACTCAACCCGCTAAAGGAAAAACCCACTTTCTAAACAGGGGTCTGAGAGGCCCTTCTTGTTGAAAGGGCTCAACTCTGCACTTGGAAACCCTGTAATCATATAAGGAAAACCACTGGTTCCAGGATCTCCTTCGGGCCTCGTTCGCTCACAGGAAGAGGGCAGGACCCTCCGTGCTGGTGCATCACGTCCAGCCTTTGGAGAAGGCTGGGTCTCAGGAGCGTGGGAATGGACCACTTGCCCCAGAGGTCCAAGTTCCCCTCAGAGTGATGAGCCGCTCTGGGCCAGCCTAGACCAGCCGGGACGCTAGGTGGGAGCGGGAACCAAAGGCACCCCTGGAGGCCTGTCTCAAAGACGCTTCCCCAAATAACACCACAATTAAAGTCTGTGAAGCTTGCTCGAGTCTATGGATACCACCAACCAGTTGATATATAAAGAAGGAACTGAAACTGATGCTACGTCCTATACAGTGGAGAGGAGAGAAGACCCATTATGGGAAAAGCTAAGGGACTTAGATACCCACAGGAAACAAGGCTTCACCATCTGAGAGTTTAGATTATGGTAGAGCCGTGCGCTAACTGCACACAGAGATCCTATCTCTCTGCAGTCAGGCCTTAGGATGTTTCCCAAAAAACCTGTGTAAGAGGTAAAGAATTTAGATTAGCAGAAATTCTCTGGGAGAATCTCTCTCGGTCTCTGTCTTTGTCTCTGTCTCTCTCTTCTTTAGGATATTCGGGGTCTACAAATTTTCAAAATTATATTTTATGGTTTCTCCTTTTTGTTTGCTTAGAAATAAAATGTATGTGTTGAGAGGAGGGCGTGCTGGCAAGAAGAAAGAACAACAGCAAACAGACAAGAAAACAAAAAAAAAAAACCACTCTGATTAAGCACAGTCAGTGAGCTCGGTGAAGCGTGTTTCATCCCGGTGCCAAATGACGTTCACAAAAATTGCAGCAATTTTTGATGCACTTGCCAATGTTTGTGTTATTTTTACTTTAAAGATGTAACAGATTGCTCCAAAATAAATAATTTAAGCCTAACGTTTCAAAAGAGTCCAAGTGCAGCGTCTTTCACTTCTGGCTTCTCTTTTGGGACAAAGCTGTACCCAACAGAAGCAGCCCCCGTCTCTGTGTAACACTCCATTTGGAGGCTTGTTTTCTTGCTTTGTTTTTCCGAGTAGAATCTGTTTTTCACCGTCCTGTTCCAAACGTCATAGGTTCTGTCATTGTTCAGAGCTGAAGCGGTAACTCCTCTTATCCAGGAAGAAAGGGAACAAACCCCATAGCATCTAGATTGGTGATCTGGTGGGAGGAGGGTTTGGAAAAAGTGCAGAGAGAGCTATGGGTTGAGAATATACCCAAGTCCCATGGGAATCTACAGTGTCCGTACTGAGTCTTATTAGGCGTCAAGCCATGAGCAATGGGTCAAATTTTACACACAAGGTCCTTAGATTAACTTAAAATAGCTTCAGACTCGGCAAATTAACTTCACCCAAAATGTCCCCATCCTCGGTCGATATTGGACTTCTTACTGAATCGTTTGCCTTTATGTGCAGTCTAAGACAGAAGAAATATCTATGATTACAAAAAAAATCAAAAGCAAAGCCTTGTGGTGTTCTCTGCTTCCTAAATGAGCCTGAATGGCTTTTCACTTCAGAAGAGAAAGATAAAATATAAAAATACAAGAACAGTAAACCAACAGCCTCGTGTTTTCATTAACACAGGTCGCCATTGTGAGGTCCATCAGATGATCGGGAACTACATGTGGGACCCCGCCACCAAGAAGTCATTTGACATAGGTGTCAACAGGGACAGCCTGATGCCGCTCTGGTGGAATGGATCGGAACCTCTGTGGATCACTCTGACCAAGGCCAAAAGGAAAGTCTACATGTACTACTGGCCAGGTGAGTGTGTTGACATCTAGGTCCCACCAACCTTCCAGATCTCCAAGCACCACGGATTCACTGAGTTTGAAGCATGTAGATGTGTTTGAAGACCAAGCCAGGGTTTGGAAAACGGGAATGGTGTTTGAGAAATGTCTTATATTCAATAACAAACGATTTGAATTTTTATATCACTGAGTAGCTAAAAAGTCTCAACACTAATTTGCCTGTAAACTAGCTTGTCACCTCCAGAACACCTCCTGAAGGGCAGGAAAGGGCCAGTCGCTTTCTCTGATTCACGGTTCAGCAACTAATGTGATGTGACCAAGATCAGTTTACGGTGTTACGTGTCCGGAGGGCAGAATCTAAAAAGATAGGCCTCTTGAATTTCCTTAGTCACCTAAATGAAGATTAGCTAACCACCTGGCCATGTCGAAGTCTTGAGAGAAATCGGATGAAGCATCTCTTGTTTCTTAGACACTGTCCAGTCCTTCTAAACTGGGTCCACAAGTGAAGGCTCCCTGAGAACTAGCTGTCTCTGCAGGCCCTGCCGCCCAGTCTGAGCCAGGCGAGCCCTGGCCCCTCCATTCTTACTGGCCGACAGCTGAGGGATTAATGTCCCTTCTCTCCTTTCTCCCTCCACCTTGGTCCCCCTCCAGCCACAGCTAATAGCCCAGGGAGTGTTCATTTGTCTCTGCAAGATTAAGTGTGGTGGCATTTCTTCTAAACATGACTTGATTTTATTTTTCTTCTCAAATCCTCCTCTTCCCTCTCCACTCCCCGCAGGACATTGTACAGTCCTCTTGATGGGGCCTGGAAAGTCTTCATTGCTCCAGTGAGCTGTGTTATGACACTTTGAGTCTCGCCATTCTGTCAATATTTAGAAGTGCAATTTAGAAATGGCAGTAGTTCAAGTCTCCCTGTCAGGTAGATAAAGCAGCAGACTGAAAAATTGGTCACTGGTGAAGAGTAAAAATACCCCACCTCAAGTCTTGAGAAATTTAATCCTGTAAACAGAGCCTTTATTACCCCACCCAGCGGTGCGACGGGGCCATGCAGGGGGAAGTGTGCCTCAGGAAGTGATCCCAGGCACTAAATCAAATACTGTGGGGAAGGTCCAAAGAAGTCATCCAGGACCAGCATCACCACGACCTAGGAGTGTTCTGCACAGGATGAGAGCTGAGTGTGTGTCATTCACTAATTTCATTGCCCTCTTCCATTCTTCTGGTTTGAGGTCAAAGGAGTTCTACTGAGGGGGGAAAGGAAGAGGATCCCGTGTTCACTTTATCTTGAGAGCAACCCAGAGCAGAGAAGGATGCCTTGAGGGAGGAGGTGAAATGGGGAACATAGGCGGATAGTAAGATATTCCATGCAAACAGAGTTTCAGCTCTTTGGGCGATCAGTGCTACTTCATACAATGGCAACAGTTTTTAAGTTTATTCTTATGGCTATCACAAAATACAAAAAAGGAACAAAATCAGCAGCCTTTTGAGAGTCTGTGGTTAAAACTCTCTGGGGCAACTGTCTGGAGACTCTAAGTTCTACATCCTCAATCATAGGTTTGCAGTGCTAACTCCACACAGCCACGTAGTCGGGGGGAGCTGGAGGCAGCCATTCACGTGGCCCTGGGCTGCCGTTGGGTGTGGGCCTGGGCTCTCTGCTGGCCTCTCCCTGTCCTGTGCAGGTGTTGAAACAAACCAGACACCTTTTATGTGGGGAAAGACACATTTCCACCTGGCTGCTTCTCCCCTGCTTCCCATAGGTGGGTTGGGTGCCTCAGGGCCAATCAAGTTTTGGTGGTTAAAATCAAGGTGATTTCATTTGGGTGAGTGAGGAGGCAGGTTCTGGCTACTGATCAGGAATTGTGGGTTGTTTACAGCATCTTGCCCTTTCCTGCCATGATGGACGCTTGGCAACCCTGCATTGGGCTGAACTTAGATGAGTACACTTAGGCTCAGGAAAAATCAGGAGCCCAGCATCAGTCGGGAAAATGTATGAGTTAGTATTACAGCCCTGTTCCTGGGCTCTTATGTTCGTGACTCCAGACATCTGGATGAGAACTGGAATTTTTTTTTTCCAAACAAATACTTAATAGTCAAATACGGGAGTCCAGATTTTCACTAAATTTTCCAATAATATCACCAATTTGGCTTTAAACTTTAAGATGTATATAATTTTAGGACCAGAAGACGCGTTAGTCAGTATGTAGTTTGCTTGTTCCTACGCTTATAAATCAAGACCTCTCTAGGAAACTGATCAAACCTCTGGACTTTCAGGGGGAGGTACAGCCCAGTGGTGGAGCATGCGCTTAGCATGCACAAGGTCCTGGGTTCAAGCCCCAGTGCCGCTATATAAATAAATACATACATACATATATACATACCTGCCTACCTACCTAATTACCCACCTCAAAACAAACAACTATGGATTTTTTTTTTTCCAGGAAGACAAATGCATACATACTACACTCACAATTTTGGCTCATGTAATATAAAAGACTACAATGACAAGGATTGCCAAATGGTCTCTGACTCGGCAGGCAACACATATATAATATTTAATTGATTCGATTTTTCCCATGTGATGGAAACATGTGTTAAAAACTCACCAAAGTATCAAGTGAAACCCAGCTCCTCTAGTCAATGTTGTCTGTCAGGAGGAGGCTCAGGTCATAATTCTCTGACTCTCTGGGTTGAATTCACCTGATTCATTTCCTTTGTTTGTCAGTAACTTTGGTAAGACCCGCATCTCTGCTGTTGTCTCCCTGGGTCAGCAAGAAAAAGATCACAAATCTGCATATCAAGTTAGAGGTTATCTCAGAGAAGAGATCTTCAAAAGCACTCTGCAGAACCTCGAAGCGCCCTCCCTTCCTGCTGCAGAGAAGCCCAGGAGGTGCGGCCTGGCTGGACCGCTGCCAGCAGAGCAGTCCCCCCGCGCTGGAAAGTTTTCACAGCTGTCCAGCCACGTCCAGTCTCCTCTCGCAGGATGGTATCTTGGCCAAAAGAGCCCACAGTTTCTCCGCAGCATCCATTAAGGTAATTAGAAAGCCTGAACGAGAAATCCAGGGACAAACTTCCCTTCTTCACAAATCATGGCCAATCTGTTTGTCCATAAAACATCTTAAAAGGGTGTGACTCAAGGCCCTGGAATAAGCTCTCAGGAGACAACTGTGAGCAAAACCAGATACAGGCTCCCCCCCACCCCCACCCCCCTGCCCGGGAGAACTTACCATCCAGTCAAGGAGACAGATGATAATCTAATACTTGCCCAAATAAATGAAAAGTACACTTGTTTAAAGTATAATCATGAAAAGAATATTGCAGCGTGACCTCATCTAACAAGGGGTCTGGTTTCACCCCAGAGGCTGACATGAGTTAACACCTGAAAGGAAGGGTGAGGTGGGGACCGGCGGGAAGGGGCATCCAGACTGAGGGCGCGACGTGTGTTAAGGGATGGGAGGAGCACGGAAGGTTCAAGAAGCTAAGAGGAGGATGGATGCGGTGTGGATGGGGCCGCGCGCAGTGGGGAGAAGCTGAGGCCAGACCACGCTCCATGGGCCAAGCTGAGGAATTTATTCTCATCCTAAGAGGATTAAGGCGTCACTGGAAGTTTCTGAGGAGGAAGGCGACAGTACCATATGTGACAAGATCACCCCAGCTGCCGCGTGGAGAAGGGAAGGTGGGCAGGCTGAGCGGGTGGGTGAGGGGTGACCCACCAGCCGAGAAGTCACTGCCTGGATCTAGGGAAGAGGTGAGAATAGCAGACAAGGGTAACAGAAGTGGTGAGAAATGGCTGGGTCGGGGACATGGTGAAGCATTAAAGTTGCCGGGACCTGGTGATGGATTGGATTTGGGATGAAGGGATGGAGCAGTGACAGGCATGACACTGGCTTCTGGCTTACAGAACCAGATGGAGGCCTGGGGAGTGCTCGCTGACCAGGGGAATTGAAAGGTGAGTCGTAGGGAGGCAGGGGAACATCTGAGTTGACTCTGAGACGCGTCGAGTCGCATGCCTGTTGCTCAGAGAATAGAGCTGGAGATACAGAGATGTGGTCCGTGCAAGGGTCTGGGGTCGGCGAAGCCGTGGGCAAGATGGTCAGCCTGGGAGAGAGCCGATGTAGGGAGAGGAGAGGGTCCCAGACGTGGCCTTGAATCTACCCCCAGATTCTAAAAAGGGAGCTTCAGCCTGTGCCTCCTATAAAGAGTCATATGGGATGGGGTAGGGGTATCTCTGGCCAGGTCACAATTAGCCCAGAATAATGCTGCAAGGCCACATCAAGAAATCAAATAGACACTTGCAGCAAAGATCACAGAGCAAAACATAAGCCATGTTTTAAATCACCAAGAGAATTCTGAGACAGGCCATCAGGACCAGGAAGCACTGGGAAGGGAGTTTCCCAGGAAAGGGGTGGACAGAGGGACCTGGCCACTGGGTCATCAGAGAAGGGAAGGAGGACAGAGCCTGGCTTTTTGATGTCTTGGGCTGGGGGCAGAAACCACGGGCAGGGTCAGCTGCACACAGACCGTGTGCAGAGGTGCGCTCAACGCTGGCTGGTGTGGTCCCGGGACGGGCCGCCCAGGCTGTTTGCCCAAGGAGTGCAAAGAATTGGCTTTGCAGGGCCACACCCACAGCACTCACTCCTGGTCCCAGCCATTCCTGGAAGTGGCTTAGAACCACCTGAGAGGTCAGGGCTTGCCGGCATCCTGCACCCTGAGTCGGCCCACTCTTCTGTGAACCAAATACCAGGGAACCACCTGCTCTGAGAGGAAGCTTTGTGGGGAACAGCACATGTGCAGAAATCAGATGCCTTCCTCTGGGGAGCATGGCGTCCCAATCATGGGATCATTTGCAAGATTTAGGTGACCTTGAAGTATGTGCCTCAGACCCAAAGATGCTGCTCACAGCTGATGTGCGAGGCGCCGGGGGCATAATTCTGACGGCAGTCACTCACTCCTCACCTGGGCCCCTGGGGGGCAGCGGGGTCCCTGACGCTGGGACTGAGATTTTCCCCTCTAAAGCTGACTAGCAGATGTAGATTACAACCCACCTTTGGCCTCATGGTGCCTTGTTTCACCACCTCCTTCCTAAGGCTGACCCCAAGCCCGGGTTAGGCACGCACCCAGCTCACCTCGGTTTCCTGTTAGTCACCTTGTATGCCCAGTGAGTCACCTTCAGTTGGGTTTTCAGAATCCGCTCTAATGGATGGGATGAGCGCTCCTCATGTCCTCTGTCTCCCGGCTGGCTCTCTGCCCCTGCACACGAGGCCAGTCTTCGCGGTGTCCTGTGCTCGGGCCAGCGCCCCCACCCCCCAGAGCAGAAGAGGGCCGCCGCCACAGACCTGCGAGCCCCGCGGGCCAGGCCGACCCGGGAAAAGGTCTCCGAGATCAAAGGCCACGCTTCCCCCAAGGACTTGCTCCCACAAGCTCCTGTGCCTCAGATGTGTTTTCCTGGAAAAGGTTACACAGTTCTAAGAGAGTTAATTGGCTTAGCTGTTTTAATAAGCTCTCTTGAGACACGTATTCAGCAGTCGTACACCTGCCTCATAGCACATGAAATGCAGCTCACTGGGTTATTGTTACAAGATGTGTCAAAGTTGGCAAGCAGAGCTGGGCTTGGAAAGTGAGACGTGGGCTCAGAGAAGTCTGGAGAAAGGTGCTTTTCATGGGCTTAACTTGGTGGTCCATAGAGTTACCAGGAAGCAAGGATCATGCAGAGAAGTAGTGGAAAGGTACCAGGGCCAGGAAGCCGATAACTAGCCGGCAGGGAGGCCTCGGGACAGTCACTTTTCCCATCTGGGGCCTTTGTTTTCTCAGCTGTAAAATAAAAGGCATTGATGGAAGGCTGCCATGAAGGGTGGTGGGTACCACATCCCCGGGGGCATCGCCCATGCTGTAGTCATCATAGATGTTCATACTCATTTGGACAATGTTTCAGCCCATGGTAGCCAAATGTTGTTATGACAAAATATATTAAAATAATTTTCTAGTAGATGGAAGTTAAGTGTTTTGAAGAAGAAATGCCTTAAATTGTTTTCTTTTTTGCACAAAGGTGCATGGGGTTGGTGGTGGTCCTCTTTGGTTGTTCCTTAAGTTCCTTCTAACTCTGTATTTTCTACTTGGGACCATGCAGCAGGAAGTCCCTGGGGACAATGAGGAAACAGGATGGAGTAAAGCCAGTGCACGCCCTGGAAGTGTTTGTGAAGCCAAAATCTTGCTCCACAGTTCACAGTTGATCTTTGAAATTCCAAGAGCCAGGCCACTGCCTTTGTTTCCCCACAGAGCCCTGTGCAGAGATTCAGGAATCCCTGCTCTCCTCAGGACCTCAGTCCACCAGAACCACACTCCCTGGAGGCCACGAAAATGGCCTGGAGGCAGCAGCCTGAGAGGGCAAGCAATGTGCCCAGGTTCACAGATTGAGCCCCTGGTAGAATCAGAAAGGGGCCCCCAGACTTCTGGTTGGAGAACTACCTCGAGGGGTCCACACACCACACCCCCTCCAGTCTGCTGATTTCCATCAGATGGACTGAAGGGAACAAAACGAAGCCCCCACACCCATTCTCCCAGAAATAGTGAGCCTCGCTCTCTCTGAAACGACCAGGCACTCATTCCATCTTCCACTGCATCCTGGCTGTCGTTGCTTGCTGGCTGTTCCCTTTGCCAGTCATTTATTCACTCCGGGTTTTAAGATTAGAGGCCAGGTGACTGTTTTTGCCTTTTGCGATTTCACCCAGGAGAGTCCATTCAGGACAGAGAGCGCAGAAGGTTTGCACTTGCCCCAGTTTCTGTGCATGTGGGTACCAGTCTCTCTTCTCGGGGGCACATGGCAGTGTATAGCTTTTATCCAAATTAACTCTGTCTGCAGGACTTGCATTCAGGGAATCTCGGCCGGGCTGAGACACAGTCCCCTCACCCTATCATCAGGCTCTCTGCTGATCGGAAGAGCCAGTGAGGGACCATGCCCAATTTGCTGTGCAGCAAAGGTTCCCCCTCTGCTCAGCTTTTAGAGCTTCAGCCGTGCAACAACCCTGAGAACAAATCAGACAACCATCAGTCATATCTTACCTCCAAGTCCCCACACCACTCTCTGCCCCGAGGCTTTCCGAACTTTACATTCCCTTAGGGTAGCACTACCACTGCCTCGTTCCCTAGTTCAGGGGTCTTCAATTTGTAAGAATTTCCAAGAGCAAGATTAATTTTAAGGGAATCTATCATCAGCTTTCATATATATTGCAAAAATTGTCTTGACTAAAAACATGATCCTTTCCTACTTTACATAAGAAAGGAGTACCCCTGGGCCATCAGGAACCTTACTGAGGTGCATGGCCCCAGTATTTAAAAGCCTCCAGGGCCAAACAAAGGGACCGTTCAAACTACTGGTGTAGGTGTATAGAAGACAATGCATCTGGTGACAAAAATAACAGAACTTTTTTTCTTCGTGGATGAGAATATGATCAGTTTTTTCAACTGTTGTGTTTTTATAACAATTCCATTCTTGTAAGAATTCTATAATAATAAGATTCTATAGTAGTAACATTCTATCATAATAAGATAAAATTTTAAATATCTGTTGAATACAGCTTACTGATACGAACATTCAAAGCCTCTGTTTCTTTGTATAGATGTCTCTTACATCTTTTCTTTCTTTATATATTGTGTACTTCACACGTCCAAGTCTTTGTGTGTCTGTGTTATGTGTATTTGTGATACATAAACACTCATTCACATTCTGAACTATTGATGTGAATTTGTAACTGTTTCAGGCTTTTGAGACCATAATCAACTTTAATACCACTGACAGAGCTGATTTTTGAGTTTACTTTGTGGGGGTTGATGTTATTTGGTCTATTTTTTTATATCTAACCTTTCTGTGTTGTTTTACTTAACTGTAAGTTTAAAAAATAGTGTATAGTTACTTCATGTTGACATTCTTTAAGAGTAGAATATAACCCATTCACATTTATTTTTAAACGAATATATTTGATTTTCTCCTTTATTATGCTTTCAGTATTAGTGCTTCCTGGATGTCTCCTTTTTAAAAAAAGCTTTTCATTTACTTTGATATTTGATTAATTTTTTAAGCTTCTTTTTTTTTTCCTTTAGTGATTTGGAAGTTAAGCATACAACTTCTGTATATTCCAATCTTTTTTTTTTTTTTTAACATTTTTTATTGATTTATAATCATTTTACAATGTTGTGTCAAATTCCAGTGTTCAGCACAATTTTTCAGTTATTCATGGACATATACACACTCATTGTCACATTTTTTTCTCTGTGAGTTATCATAACATTTTGTGTATATTTCCCTGTGCTATGCAGTGTAGTCTATTCTACAATTTTGAAATCCCAGTCTATCCCTTCCCACCCTCCACCCCCCTGGTAACCACCAGTCTGTATTCTCTGTCTGTGAGTCTATTTCTGTCCTTTATTTACGCTTTGTTTTTGTTTGTTTGTTTTTGTTTTTGTTTTTGTTTTTTAGATTCCACATATGAGCGATCTTATATGGTATTTTTCTCTCTTTCTGGCTTACTTCACTTAGAATGACATTCTCCAGGAGCATCCATGTTGCTGCAAATGGCATTATATTGTCGGTTTTTATGGCTGAACAGTATTCCATTGTATAAATATACCACCTCTTCTTTATCCAGTCACCTGTTGATGGACATTTAGGCTGTTTCCATGTTTTGGCTATTGTAAATAGTGCTGCTATGAACATTGGGGTGCATGTGTCATCCTGAAGTAGATTTCCTTCTGGATACAAGCCCAGGAGTGGGATTCCTGGGTCATATGGTAAGTCTATTCCTAGTCTTTTGAGGAATCTACATACTGTTTTCCATAGTGGCTGCACCAAACTGCATTCCCACCAGCAGTGTAGGAGGGTTCCCCTTTCTCCACAGCCTCTCCAGCATTTGTCATTTGTGGATTTTTGAATGGCGGCCATTCTGACTGGTGTGAGGTGATACCTCATTGTAGTTTTGATTTGCATTTCTCTGATAATTAGTGATATTGAGCATTTTTTCATGTGCTTTTTGATCATTTGTATGTCTTCCTTGGAGAATTGCTTGTTTAGGTCTTCTGCCCATTTTTGGATTGGGTTGTTTATTTTTTTCTTATTGAGTCGTATGAGCTGCTTATATATTCTGGAGATCAAGCCTTTGTCGGTTTCACTTGCAAAAATTTTCTCCCATTCCGTAGGGACCTAATGAAACTTACAAGCTTCTGCACAGCAAAGGAAACCAGAAATAAAACAAGAAGAAAACCTATTCCAATCTTTTAAATCACTGTCTAGAATGAAACACTATATAGTGACCATCCCTTCCCTCCAACAACAAAGAAAATGCTTTTCCTGTCATTTTTGTTGAAATAATTTGGAAATTTAGATCCATATTATTAAACACTTTTAAATATGCACCTTATTTTTTCAATAAAATATTTTCACATAACTACATTAATATGTATTATTAAGACAACTGTAGTTTGTGATTTCATTGTTTACAGCTGTTTATTTTAAAACCCCATCTTATTCATTCTCGGGTTCTTTTATTTTGTCCTACTTCTTAATAAGCTTAGTAAATCTTAATAGTATGGAAATATTTCTGTCCTAAATTTCCATAATTTCTGTTCTTGCATGTTTCTTTAAATAGTCAATAATCTTTTAAAGAAGTTTCTTTCATGTTTACCCTTTCTGGCCAACATTTGTATCATCTGTGGATCTGGTTCCATTGATTATTTTTCTCTTAATTATGGGGCACATTTCACCGCTTCTTAGCATATCTCATGATGTTTTTATTATATGCTGTCATTGTGTGAGAGAGAATGGCAGTGCAGCAGACGATATTTTCCCCTGTAAGTTCCTGCCCCTTCCCATGCCGGGCGTCTGGGTGGAGGCTGAATCAATTTCATCCATAGGCAAGGTGGGTTTGGGTTGTTTTTGAAGCTTTAGTTAGATTCACTTTGCCAGTAGCTTCAAATGTCATGGAGGAAAATAAAGATAATCCTTTTAGCAGGTCTTGGAATTTGTCCAGTGGAGAACTCTCTGTTCTTTACATAGAGAGTTTATGCTGCCAACTTTCTGGGGCACTGGGGAGCTTTATTCTCTCCAGCATTATCCCCAACCTTCTGCAACTTGGAAGGTCTCTCTCGTCCTCGATGTTCTGCCCCTCGCCTTTGATGAGCTGTTGCCTCACAGTGAAGGATCTGTGTGCTTTGGGGGAATTCCTCTCGGTTCTCCTGTCCTACCCATAGCCTTTGGCAGGATGCTGCCATGGTTCTTGACTAAGTCAAAATTCAGTAAAATTTTTTTAATAAAAAATTCTGTAACAGTGTAACAACAGGTCTGTTTCGCCACACATGGCCTCCACTACAAATTTTCACATGTAATTAATCAATAAAAACTCATTTATATCCTACTTCAACCTGAGGCAAGAGTAAATTTCTCAGATGAGTTATATTACTCGGCCAGTGTTAAGTCCGGATTTATTTTCATCCAATAAAAGTTGTAAGAGAATATAGGCTCGATAATATCAACAAACATAATTATTATACAAAAAGCACTCATAGTTTGATATTAATGCGCAAAAATAAACAAACAAAGGGTGCAATTTCTTTTGTCTACAGAATCACAGCCCACATTCCTTTATCTGCAAACTCACATGCCCATGTGTCGGATGCACCAGAAGCAGACCCACTGACAGATGTACCCAGGAGGGGGGGGTAATGTGTTTCCTGACAGAGACACTCCCCACTTGTCCCACTTTTACTCACTTCCACCTTGGGAATCACTTTCTCTGGGCTACAAGAAAGCTTGCCATCTGGTCTCCAGACACCGCTTCCCTGGGAACTTTATTGTGCTGGCTGTTCTGCACAAACACCTTATTGTTCCTTGCTTTGAACTTTTGCTTCCACTGCTCTCTTTGCTTGGGACGTCCCTTTCTTCACACCTCCGTCCCCCAACACAGTGGCCAGACACAGTCTGAAAGACTGAGCCCAACAAGGGGATTCGAGGAAAGCTTCCAGGAGGAAATAACATCTGAATTAAATGTCCCTCATCTGAGTTCCCTCACCAGCGAAGAAATGTGCACCTCTCTATAAACCTCAACTGTTACATTGTTTTCCTGTAAGTCTCCCCAACTAGACTAGACTGGGGCGCAACAGGGTGGGGACCCTGGCTGATATATTTTTGTTTCCGTTATGTCTGAATAGTGACTAGTTCACAGTAGGTACCAAATAAATATATTCAACTAACTTAAACTGAGCCTGGGTCATTTGTCTCCGGCCCTATTTTCTGATAATAAGGCTGGGTGTCTCTTCTTCAGGGCAACTAACTACTTGTTCAGGGGTCTGGGGCAGAAAAGCTGAGGCCCGGGCAGCTCCTAACATTGAATGCCTTTCATTCTTTGACTTCATTTTGGGAGAGGCAAGGTCATGGCTCAGAACCCTTGCTTTAAGTCGGTGATTTTTAGACAGTACTTCTGAGTCCAGTTAGACTAGTGAAGTATTTATTTTATTATTCCCAGACTAATCAGATACTCCTTAATAATTGATTCTCAAATGGGCAAAGATACACTAGAATTAGCAGTTATACAACATCTATAGGAATAAAAGTCTTGATTTAAACACTTCTGTGTACTAACTCATTTTTGTTGTTTCAAATTGGGAGAGACAACCGTTGACCAGTTTTTGCTGGTCCCTGTCATGTGACATCAGCGTTGTGTAGATATGACATTTAAGAACCTCTGCTCCAGTTAAACAAAATTAGAGTTAAATGCACCGTCAACAATAAGTTCTTTTACTTCATGTAAAGGAACAAAAAACTCTACTTTAACTAATGGTATTTGCTTCCTAAAATAGGCTCATAACCTTATCTCGATTATTGAAGAAAGTAACCATTCACCATCTTTTTCCTTCTTAGGCTGTGAGGTTGAGATTCTTGGTGTCAGACCTACTTACTGCCTTGAATATAAGAATGTCCCAACGGACATCAATTTTGCCAATGCAGTCAGCGACGCTCTTGACTCCTTCAAGTAAGTGTCCCCAGGTCCTAGCCATACCACTGTTCTCCCTTGAAAAGGACCAATAATGAATGCTAAAGGGAATTAAGAAGACTTGGTACAGGGGAAACAATGTCTCAGAGAGGTGGGGAGCCTCTCACACAGTGATTGCTCCCTTCTAGCGGAAGATATTAATAAGTATTGCGCAGAAAGGGAGCTCTGTGGTGGAAGAAGTTTGGAAAAATTGCCCACTCTACCAGCTTCTCGGAAATGTACCACGCACGTTAGCATATTAGAACATAGAACCTTTTTTGCCCTCTCCCACACGGAACTATCACACCCAGTTTGAAAAATGCAGAAATCAGTAGTGCGCTCCCAAAGAGCAGACAAGAGTGTGTCCGGGAAACTGATCGGAAAGACGGGTCGGGACAAAGCCTCAAGTCAGTCTCAGAAGACACCAGAAGTGAAAGTCAAGATGGGAGACCAGGTGAGGGTCTGATGAGAGATCAGCAACCAGGAGGCGAAAGATGTTGAGGTTTCTCACAATCCCGGGGCTGGACGCGAGGTCACCTCGGCTGCCGAATGGGTCTCGTGGGTGGGTTCAAAGCAGAAGACCCACAGTGATCAGCATAGAGACTTGGAAAGGACTTCCATCCTCCCAAGTGAAAGGGCCTGGTTTCAAGCCAGGCAGACACCGGGAGCCAGCATACCCCACGCACGGTGTACCGGTCACTGGCACTAACCACACCGACTGACCTGCAACTAAGACTGCCTCAGATGTAGAGTTACCAGCTGTGACTCCTATTCTCACCCCTCCTCCTCAACGGTCACAGGGAGCAGCAGTCACCCCCCCATCCCCGCCTCGACACCCCCCACCCCCAGATCTGCAGAAGGAGAAGGCAGCACTCCTGCCTTCACTGCTGCTGAGAATGACTCCAGTGCCCTGAGCACCTGTCAGAAGTGTCCTTCGGGGCACGTGAAGGTTTAGGCTCTGATTGACAAGGTGGAGAGAAAATAGATTTAAAATACTTAAAAGTTGAGAAGTAACAAATTTAAAAGTTTCATGGGTTTTTGTTGTTTTTGGCTGGGTGGGAGGTGGAGAGGGAAGAGGCAGGGTCTGGAGGAAGTCACCTTGAAATCAATATTCTTTGCACACGGTTTGAGACTCAGGTGTGTCACGTGGTCCCGCCTGCTCCCTACTCTGCTTTCCTTTTTGCCTGCACGTGCTGGGAAACCACGCGTGTGATGAACTGGAGTATTGTGTTCTGTCTAACTTGTGCAAGCAAAGCAGAGCAGCCTAGCCTATACAGATGAGCAAAGCTGGAGCTCTGGAAAAGCTCGATGTTTATTTGATGCTGTTTCCTACGTACCCAAAATGCCAGCCACCCCTATGGCCTGTTGCCATATCAAACAGGAAAATCTGGAATGTAGTCATTGTACAGATACCTCCAAGTAATCCAGTGCTCTGTTTGGCAGTGTAGTCACTTCGCATTCATCTCGCCTTGACAGCTGAGCGACCTCTCACTGTATACCCCACTGTGAGTCACAGGTGGAAGGCTCGGGGTGGACAGTCACGAGGACCCCGGGTCGGCGCTGGCCTGCAGGCTGGCTGGTCCAAGCAGAACCCCCGTCCTGAGGCTCACAGAGCAGGGCGTTCATGCTGGAAAAGGTGTGTGATCATGAGTGGCTCATCTCAGGGGAGGGGGCGCAGCGGCCGCAGTGAGTGGTGGTGGCGGGACCAGCCTGGCTGCCTGGAGAGGACAGACTGACGGATGCAGTCTCTCAAAAGAGCTGGGCAAGTAACATCTGGGCTGCAGGAGTGGTGGACAGAGCTACTGTATTTGTCAAGCTCCGGGCTGGGGAGAACAGCTCGAGGGGATTTCCGCCAGGATCCCAGAACCTCAGTGGCTGCTGGAGTTGATAAAGGAGCGAATGGAGGATGGGGTCCTGGCCTTCGTCCCTCCTCCCTCCCTGTGGACTCGGAGGAGGATGGGGTGGGCATACAGGCTCAGCAGAGACCAGGGTCCCCTCCCTGCTCTGCACACAAGGAAAAGCCACCGGGGGCATCTGGAAGGAAAAGAGAAATAGGAGGCATTCCCTTCCCTTGGCCTCCCTCTTACAGTGCGTCAAACACTCTACAGACATCAGCTCGTTTAACTTCCAGTTCAGCCCTCTGAGAAGGTTTCTCAAACGGGGAAACTGAGGCTTAGAAATACCTGTGCCATTCATCAGAGACCTCCAGGTTTGTAAGAAGAGAAGCCAGAATTGGAACCTAGACTTGACTAGTTCCAAAGCCCTGACAAAATATGATTTTCAAAATTAAAACTCTGTCATGGGCTCAGTACAAATACATATGAGAATTCTGCTAAAGTTCAAATTAATTTATTACTCGTGGAACCAGGAGATGATGAGGAGAACGTGAGAAACACGCACACATCAGAAGAAAGACAATGATGGCGACTGATGTGACTCCAGTGTTGTGGATGCAGAGATGCCTAGTAACCCGAGGACAAGCAAACCACCATCTTTGGGACTGCTCCCTCTATCAGATAAAAAGAATTGTCATTTCACTGGTTTCCTACAGGATGACAACTGAGTTTACAGAGTCTGGGCTCTCATTGGTAGTTACGTCTGGTGACCCGTAAGCAGGTTTAGTAGACACGACCTGAGTGTGGCACTGAAGACAGGCAGTTATTTTTTGGCCGTATTAACAGTTAGTAACTTCAACCATTCCTTTTACTGCCTCCATTCTCTCTCCCTAATTTTTCCCTCTTTGAGCCCCACTTCAGTGAGGAAAATGGACGTGACAGTCTCAACTGTTTACACTGAAAAGAAATCTGGACAGAATCCGAAGGTGATGGGGGAGCTGGGTGTCCTGAAACCCCAGGGTGGGGGCCCTTGCAGCTCTCGGGTAACCGGGCCAATGGCCACATGTCCTCCTGGCCTGGTTCCTGGGCTTAAAGCTGTAAGCGGCCAATAACAGGTCTGCAGGCCTCTCCCCCTTCACCCCTCGCCCAAGCACTCCGTTATAAACGAGCTGGCCTGGGATGGAGACCAGATCCGTGTGGAAAACAGCCGGCAACCGAGAATTTGTCAGCCCAGCTCCGAACAGGCCAGAGCACTCAGCCCTCGCAGACTCGGGGCCCTCATGAATCAACGCACCGCGGCGTCAAAGCCTTTCACCAAAGGCTTGCGTGGGAATCCCCTGAGCACAAGCACCCCAGCCAGTGTTCCCGGCGTCCGGGGCTGACCGCTTCCTGACGGCGAGCCTGGCTGGCTTTCTGACCGTACGGAAGTTATGAGCATGGCAAGTAGCCTCAAAGAGCCCAGCCCAGTGGCTGCTGCACTAGGGCAACGGGTCTAAAATGTAGCGACCCGGAGCAGGTCATGGAACTCAGTGCAGCAGCCAACCACGTGAACTGTCGCCGCCTGCTGCTACATCTTCTGACTCTGGGACGTGATGAGCAGAGAGGGGAGGTGACCCATAAACATGACTTTTGTCACCAAGGTGCTGAGGGCTGGTACGTCTTGGTGCAGAGTTCCCGTTTCTCCCATGGAGAACCGCCCACCCCTACCCCCATTTGTTTTAAGGCATCGGCTTCGCCTGGCCCACAGGGCAGGGTTTAGGGGCGGCAGGGCCTCCATGAGGACTGGGGGTGAGCCGGGGGAAGCTGGCGGGCCTCTCTGAACCGCACCCCTCTCCCTGCTCCCTGCAGGAGCGGCCGGGCCGACCTGGCGGCCATATACCATGAGCGCATCGACGTGGAAGGCCACCACTACGGGCCCTCGTCCCCGCAGAGAAAAGACGCCCTGAAGGCTGTGGACACCGTCCTGCAGTACATGACCAAGTGGATCCAGGTGACCGAGAACAGGGTCCCCGGGGCTACCCTTCCCTCTCATTCCTCTCCTTCTGTATCCATGACTGTCACACCCCCAACCTCCTCCTCCTCGCTGCCGAGCACGGGCCAGGCCAGCACGGGACTTGAGGGGTCTCTCTTCTTCACACAGCCTCTCTCCAGGTACCAAGAGATCCCCTGGTTTACGGCCGGGCCAGCAGGGCTGAAATGACCCAGATCCGCATGATTGCCCAGCTTAGCTGGCGAGGTGGCCCCGACCTTTACCAGACCTATTAAGTCTGGGAACCAGGTTGGTGGGGGCGTGGAAACCAGGCCTGGGTTCTCTCCCTCATCCTGCCACACCCTCCCTCAATGACTGTCAGCAGAGTATTATTTTTAAAATTCTTTCCTGGGCTTAATTTTTCACAGCTGTAAAATGGGCAAGTGACAGTCGTCATGTTTCCACCCAAGGTTGTTGAAAAACCCAGAGAAGATGAAAGCAGGGAGGCCACCTGCAAAGGTGGAGGCCCTGTGTGCATTACTTCTAGCATGAATTGGATAGAGTGGGCTCTCTCTTTCCCCGAGTGTTTCTGCTGCGATTCTGAACTGTGTCTCATCAGGGCAGACGAGGAGGTGATGAAATTCGGAACTGGGGAAGAAGCCTTTCTCCTATAGCTTGTAGTTGAAAACATCACTTTGCAAGACTCGCCGTGTAAGAGGCTCCCCCCCCCCCCCCGCGCCATCCTGACTGCCCCCGCCCCCCCGCAGGAGCGGCAGCTGCAGGACGACCTCAACGTCATCATCTTCTCCGATCACGGGATGACGGACATTTTCTGGATGGACAAAGTGATCGAGCTGAATAAGTACATCAGCCTGAGGGACCTGCAGCAAGTGAAGGACCGAGGACCGGTTGTGAGCCTGTGGCCAGCCCCCGGGAAACACTCTGAGGCAAGACGGGCCCTGATGTGGGGACGGGGTGGGCAGGCGGGCCAGGGGAGGGGCTCGGGCCGGGGTGCACCTCAGTGGCCTTTGCTCCAGTTTGGTCTTTGTCCTGTAGCTGGGACTCTGGAGACAGATGGCCCACCTTGTCCCTCCCTCACTGAGTGACCTCTGTCAGGGCGTTCATCCTCCCATGCCTCTGTCTTCTCTTCTCTGAAATGGGCATCCAGTGCCAGTGGGCATAACTGACATAGAGGATGTGCGGTGCTTAGCCTGTTAAGTGCTCAGCCCTGAATAGGGCTGTTTTATTCTTGGCCAACACGCGGCACATCTGGGGGATCCCGGATGCACAAAGAATGCTCTTCTCTGCAAGGAAGCCACCGGTCCGATCTGTCTCCATCAGGGACCTGGAGATAAGAAGGTGCCAGATGAACACGGCTGAGGCCCTGTGGGGCGGGGGTCAGGTCCTGATCTCGGGAGCCACCCGGCTTGGGTTTCCATCCCAGCTCTCATCAACTGAACAGCTGGCTGGCCCTTCTGCTTCTTCACTGTCAGGGGTGGTGGTGTCCTCGGAGCAGCCCTCCTGGGCGGCTGTGAAGTGCGGAGAAGTGTGCTGGGCCCTGCAAGGGCTTTGTCCGTGTCACTAATGACGATTATCACCATCCGAGGGGGGCGTTCCCAAGAGGCTGTGGCTGAGCTCCCACAGCGTGCAGGCCATGGGGACAAAGCTCTCCTCCCTGCAGTCACTTCGCTCCAGGAGCACAGCACCCTGAGGTGACGAGGCTGCTACTCACCCTTCCCTCCAAACAACAGCGCTGTCAGGCAGCGGGTGGTCAGTCATGCTGTGAAGACGAAGGAGCAAGCGGCCCCTCTGGCTGACGGCTCTGCCGCACGCTGCCTGGTTGTCTCCCGGACAGACCCTGGGGTTCTGCCCGCTCCCAGAGAAAACTGCTCTGTACCAGGAAGTGAGTCTCTTCCTGGGGGGAGGCCCTGCTGCTGCCAGTCGGGTTGCCAACCCCAGGGAGTCAGGAATCGGCCTTGGCCGGGCCTGGTGCCTCCATACATCCTCACGGCAGTGATGTAGCTGGCGACAGACAGGTGCTAGTATCGCTGGAGCACTGGGCTAGGCTGGGGTCCCTCCTTTTTGGCCCAGAGAGAGAGAGAGAGAGAGAGAGACCCTCCTCTCAACCGCACCCACTCCCATGTCAGAGTCTCAGCTGTCTGTCTGGGGCTGAGGAGCAGAGTTGCCCACAATGCCACTGCGCCCCAGTCCCCACGTAGGTGCCCCTTTTCCTCAGGCTCCGTGGTCAGGAAGTAGAGGTGCTGAATGTGTTTGCACAGAGTTCCCATGAACCCCTGAAATATGAAACTGGGAAGAATCTTTTATGTATTGGCAGGTCCCAGAGTAAATGGCTTCTTGCATAGAAGTTCTGTCTTCCTGGCAAAGAACACCATCTGTGTCTCCAACTTGGCACCTGGGGGCCATGCCGTCTCCAGAATCTTAGCGCATCAGCAGTTTATGAGCTGGGAAGAGCTGCTTTCCTCCAGCGTGGTGTGTATGCCAGGCAGCTGCAAGCTGCCGAAAGCAGTTGGTAGATTATTCAAAAGTAGGGGCTGTGTTTGGGTGACAGTTTGTCGTGTGATGGACACAACAGTTTGTGAGACCTGTCACGAGCCATCAGAATTTTCACTTATACAAAATCTTCCTGGAAAGGCACCCTACTCTCCTTAAGAACTACGGATTTTCTTAAGTAGGAAACTGTAACTCCTGGGGCTATTGGAAACTCTCTCCTAATCAGCCTAAAGACTGATTATTTTCCAGAGTTGAGTTGATAAACTCAGTTTTATAATCAGGTCTACCCAGGAGTATATGTCCGATTTGGCTAAATCAACATCAGCCGGTCGATTTTACTTTTAGCCATAAAGACTTAAGCTGCTGCTAAATACTGGGCACATGTACCGGGTTTACGTAAAGTCGCCGTGTGATTAGTGGCAAAGGATTACCAGTAGTTTTAAGATCAGGTGTAGGCTGGATATATTCTAGGTCGAGTCAAAGAATAAATTGTTTTTCTTTGATCTTAGTGGTATTTAACATGAGGCAGACAAATGTCTCACTCACCCTTTAGTTTCACTATAGTATTTTTGCCATAAATTTTTGTAATTTGTTCATTAATTATTGAGAGATACCAAAAAATATTATAAGCTATGTGTAAGGTATCAAGGAAAATGTAACAACAGGCACCATGTATCCACTAAACATTTAAGAAATAGAACAAGACCATTGGTGATGGTTCCTCCTGTGTGCCCTTCTCAGGCTCCATCACCTTTTCTGCCCCCTGAGAGGAAACCACTGTCCTAAATTGTGAGTTATTATTTCCATAATTCTCTTTTACCATATATGTTCTTTAGTTTTATAGTTATTCCAGCTTCATGTAATAGGAATAATCTTGTCTGTCTTCTTCTGCAACTTACTTTTTCCCCTCAAACTAAGAGCTCCATGATTCTTCAAGGTGTTCTGTGAAGCTGTAATTCACTCATCTTCGTTGCTGTATAGTATTCCCCCATGGAAACACACTATGCTTCATTTATCCCTGGGCACTTGGGCTGTTCCAGTTTGCAATGTATCTCCATGTGTCCACAGGTGCACATGTATGAGGGGTTCTCACTATACCCCTGGGGGTTGACTGGTTAGATCGTAGGGCATGTGGCTCTTCAGCCTTCCTAGATAAGGCCACCATGTTTTCTAAGATATGCAAAAGTTTCTCATTTTTATGTAGTCAAATCTATCCAGTGTTTGGGTAATTTCTTCCTTTGGTTTTATAAAGTCCTCCCTCTGCTCCAGTTCCAATAAATATTCACACATGTTTAAGAAAGAAAATGCAAAACTGGTCATTCTTGGTTGTCTTTGCAGATATATAACAAACTGAGAACAGTGGAGCACATGACTGTCTATGAGAAAGAAGCCATACCGGGCAGGTTCTATTACAAGAAAGGGAGATTTGTCTCTCCTTTGACCTTAGTGGCCGATGAAGGATGGTTCATAACTGAGGTAAATGTAAAACAGATGACAAGATATTCATTATACAAATTCTGTCAAACAGCCAAAGGTAATAATTATTCACTTTTTCCACTTGAAAAAATTCCATTTTCACTTAAGTATCATTTGTTGCATTATTTCCTTCTTTGGAGAATCGAAAGGCTTGGTCAGACGACTTTGCAGACTCAAACTGGAGGCCCCCACCCGGAGTCACGGGTTAGACTTCACGGCTCCAGACTTGTTGTATTTTAACCAACGGGCCTTAACTCAATTACCCAGCTTATAATGTAACCTCTTCAGTTTAAACTGGAACAATTACTGTGAACCAAAGCAGTTGCTTTAGGGCAGCAAAAAGGTTCAGCTTTACTTTCACCTTAAAGAGAAATGATTGGCAAACAGAACTCCATAGATCCAGGTTCCCTGGGTTGCCAGCCTGATTTTACAGAGCTTATCTTGCACTTTGGGCCCAAACCCTAACTGCCTTGTGCCCCAATGACTCTAGCAGCCTCCTCCTTGCCTGCCTGGGCTTCAGGCTCCCCAGGCTCCTGCATCAGCTTCCAGCATGGGAAGGGCCACCCCGCAGGAACCCGTGGTCACGGCCCGTTTAGAATCAGTTCCTGGAGAGGGCCTGGGCTGGGAAGATGGGCTGCAGACTGATCAGACTATGGGGTGAAAGACGGTGGCAGATGCTGGCACGAGAGAGTCATTGGTTGAGGCCAACGAAGTACAGTGGAATTTGAGGATGTGCATCTGCAGATTGAACCCACCATGGATCAGAAATATTTGGGAAAAAAATTCCAGAAAGTTCCAAAAAGCAAAACTTCAATTTGCCGCATGTCAGCAACTGTTTACATCGGATTTACATCGTGTTTACAGCTATTTACGTAGCATTTACAATGTCATTCCCATGTAAACACCAACTTTTTGCCATCACATTAAATTGTGCAGACTCTAAGGCAGCTGCTCTAACAGGAAGATGCAACCGAGTTCATTTTTTTTAAATGGCCACTTGGGAGAGCTGTCACCGAAAAAGATAAACACAGGGAAACATTTAATTTGTCACCTGGAATTGCACACTTACTCAGTGTGACTGCTGACGTGGCCTTATGAAAGCCAGCTCCCTGCCCAGTGGCTCCCGCGGTTTGATTCTCACTGCACTCTTTAATGCACAACAGGCTGGATTTCCCACTGCTGCCAGTCCCTTCTCTGGCCTCCCCTCCTGCAGGGGCAGAAATCTGAAAATGTTCATCTTCCCAGAGCACTAACCATGAAGGGACAAAAAAACAAAAAAACAGGCCACCCACATAGGTCAAGCCTTAGCCTGTCACACCTGCCAAGTTCCTTTCTTCAAGGATGGAAAACAGGGCTTCCTAACTGATGCCCCCGTCCCTGTCTCCCTCAGATCTGGTGACTGTCCCCTGGAAACCCTCTCTTTGCTTGTCCTCGCCAGAAGACAAGGGTCACACTCTTCACTGAAACATCTGCGTGGCGCACAAGCTGGCCTCACCCCCCCAGCCCCCACGTGCTTTTCCCACAGTCCTTTTCACTTACTCATGCTCTGCACCCATCCCTCCATCGGGGGGCGCTTGGACAGGGCTGGAGCGGACTGGGTTGTCACAATACGGAGAGTGGGCCAAGGGCCCCCAGGAGGCAAGTCCAGGGATGCTAAATGTCCTTGGCATATGGGACGTGGCAGAATGCAAAGTGGAGAGATTCTGTGGGTAGTTCCCACCAAACTCAAGTACATTCTTCCAAAATCCACATGCCTAAAAAAAGTCATCCATCTACTAAATTCAGCACACATTTGATGAGTGCCTACTCCGTGTAACCTACCAAAGTTCTAATTCCAGTTACAGCAAGGAGCCCCTGGGAGCTCACAGCCCATGAAGGAGCCAAATATTAATTAAGCACATGTGCCATACAAACAAATGTGTAATTACCAAGTGCAGTCGGTGTTAAAAGGGAAAAGGGTGTCGTGAAAGAGACCGTCTGGGAGGAGAGGAAAGCCCATTCGGATGAGGGGCAGAAGGTCTCTTGGAGGAAGTGACCTCCACACTGGGACTTGAAGGACTGAGCGGTTGTCAGTGAGGCAGGAGGAGGGGCTGCTTTCCAGGTTGACGGAGCGGCACGCTTGAAGAATCTGAAGTGGGAAAGAGCTTTGAGCACTAAAGGAACTGCAGGAATGGGCCCAGTGGCCGAGTGCGGAGACTGAAGGGAGGGACAGAGACATGCCCGGAGCCGCCCAGGGGAGCAGGGGCCTGAGCCGGCCAGGCCACCGGCAAGACTTCAAATCCCATCTTACGTGCAGCAAAAAACCATTGGGAGTTTCAGTGAGGGAGGAGCACGCGCCGTAATCCCCGGGTGCTGTAACTCACAAGTCGGAAGAAGCACGGAGCTGAGGGACTGAGGCTGTGAGCCGTTCCCCACAAATTCTTACGTTTCTTATGCCGACCTGACCCACTGAGCATGGAGACTGTCAGTGGTATTTCACGCACCTTTAACAGTGACAGTGAGCGCTGTAGAAGTAACCTTCGTTTCTCATGGATCGTTAGAGACTTCAGGGTGGGCTCCCCACGACCAGCCCCCAAAGTTTCAGTGACACGTGCATCTAGTTGTTCACATTTTTCAGATCAAAAGTACATCTAGAAATTTTTCTTTCTAAAATTTTGGTCACAGAAACAACAGGCAGTGTCGGCAGTGACAGCTCTCTTGACTCAAGCGTCTCCTGGTCACTATTCCTGCATCGTGGACGTCTCCCAATTTTGCTGCGAGAAGTGAGGCTCCGAGTTTTAAACGTCCTGACTGAGGTCACAGAGCTAGGAATGACAAAGGATATGAACCCGGGTGCAACCCTTAAGCACACAGCCCTTCCAGGTCTCCAAAGATCCTTCACATCGTCCATCAAAATGTCCAGTGGATTTCTGCTGTCATGTTTTGGAATTACGGACTCACCCAGCGGGGTCTGGAGAGATGTCTCCGTGCCTTCACAAAAGTTCTAACATTGTCATACATTTTTTTCTTGCCTTCGTCACAGCGCAAAAGCGCTTCCTAACCGCCAGCCCTCTGCTTTCCTCTCACCGTCATGGGAGATTTGCACATATTGAACCAACATTTTCATATTTGTGAAAATGGCTTTTCCAAAGCAAGACTGAAGTGCTGGGGACTAAGTGGTTGGTCCCCACGTGCTGCACGCTCTCCCGACTCCATACCTGGGCTCAGCGGGTTCCGGTAACATCGATGAGCCCAGTGAGTCACGAGTGGAATCCCTGGTGTACCCTCTCCTTCCCAGTTCCCACCTGTTCTTCAAGCCCAACTCACATACCACCTCTTCCACGAAACACCCAGCTCGTCCCCAATTTCCTCCGTCTTGGAGTTCCCACAAAGCCCCGCAGCACCTCCCAGGTGCAGGGTTTTTCCGTCTGCCTTTGAACTCGTCCTTCCTGGGGTGGAAGCTCCTTGAGGACAGGTGTGTGGCATCTTGACCTTTGTTTTCCTCTATGGAAACTGGTACACGGCAGAGGCTCATGTTTGTGGAATATGCATGAATAAATGAATTCATAAATATTGAGACAGTCAGTCAGTTCTTGGCTACTTGTCGATGGGTTGTTTACTTTGTAGGTTTGTAAATCAGTCACCAGCTAGAGAGGAAAGCTAAATCACAACTTTAACTTTGGCTAATGATTCGCAGCCCTGGAAGAGATTTCAACAGAGGAAAGGTGTTGAAACCACTAAGAGCAGCTGTCCTGGCTCCAGTCAGCCCGCAGCCGGAGCCCAAGGGCAGACGGACACACCAGCTCTCCCCAGCCACCACTTGGCCTCAAGGGCCAATTCCTGTGGCCTCTCCAGAACGGTGTTCCCCTCATGCCGCTGGGCTCAGAAAGGTGGCCAGATGTGGCCACCTGGTGAAGGACTGTGAGACGCGGTGCTTCGCTGGCCTTCTGGACTCCCGTCTGAGAGACGGGAAATGCAGCACGCTCGGGCCCAAGCCACCCAGGGAGGCCACACCTGTCTCCAGGGGAAGATTTATGGTGGAAACTGGTGAAGGGTATGAAATGCCAGGCTCAGCTCAAAGGAAGTTAGTCTGAGACCCAGATTTGGGGAAATCAAGGCAATCTGGAGAACACAGCCCCTGAGTTTTAGTCGCAGCTGGAGTGGTTCTGTCCAGGCCCGACCGATGGTGCATCAGGAAGCTGGGTGTCAAGGGCTGGAGGCTGCTTGCTTTCTGGAGGTGACCAGGGTCAGTCTCCAGAGAGTTCTGCGGCCCTTGGTCCCTGCTGATTCTGCTGTCTGGCATTTTCCATTTCCAGGATTAGGGTGTACGTGGCTGCGGGCCTGCCAGGGTCAGACCAGGGCCTGAGGCCTGAGCAATTAACTTCTGTTCCAGAGAGGCAGCCTTCTAAGATGGAGAAAGAGGACCTGTGGGAGGGACCCGTCTCTGCGCTGGCGTGTGGCAAACGCATATCTGAAGGTTCATAACCGCCACTCCCGGGGGCTCCCAGGGGTCGTCCCCACAGGAAGCCCCTCAGGAGAAGGATTTAAAATAGCAACGCCACAAAACTGGAGAAGCGGTGCTTTGTGATGGACGCCATACAGCTCAGCCTAACCCTACAGCAGAACCACCAGGGCCAGCCAGACTGCCGTCACCTCCACGCGGGTTCTAAGTGAAGCCACGTCTGAGACGTTATTGGGTGCCTTTTCAGCCTGAGATGATGTCAGTGTATTGCATTTGGGGGTGTGTGTGTGTGAGAAGTTCCTGTAATAACCTTGCCCTAGGAGAACAATGTGGATTTAATTTTTATTTGGACCCTCACACACTTTAGACAGGTGTTCACATTTTAGCAATGTATTTTAATCTGACCTGATTTCAACTGTGTCTCCCGGTGTCCTAGAGATCAGGGGAGAGGCCTCATCAAGAGAGTAAGAGGGGAGACTCGGGTCCCTGACCCCACTCTCCAGCAGCAATTATACTTTCAGTGGTTGAAACGAGGGGTGATGGTTAAAATGTTTAACCATCAATGTACCCAGGCACCTGCTCAGGAGACTGGATGCCAGGTGGGAAAAGCCAGTCGGGGTGCCCTGGTTCCTCTTTGGAAAGCAGCCTGACAGTGATGCTCACCTCAGGGCTCCTCCCCGCTCCTCTCAAGCCAAAGGCCTCCGCCCTGCGTGAACCTTCCTCCCTGCTGCGGCCTCAGGCGCCCACCCCTGGCTCTGGCTTGCTTGGGAATCAATACAGATTGTTCCTTGCTCACTCAGGATAAGCTTTTTAAGGCGAAGGAACCACTTTCCTCATCTGTGTCCCCCGAAGGAAGCCCAGCAGAGCGCCTGGAGCAGTCAGAGCTCGCTTTTGTCTCCTGAGCTGAATAAACAGGCTCCTAACTCAGTGCCTCCTCCCGCACGCCATCAGGGACACACACGGATGGACGGACACACACGGACACACACACACGGACACACACACACACACACACCCTCTACCCTCTCTCACCTGCAGGGTCTGGGCACCTCCCCCAGATGTCACTAGGTGGCGCTGTGTGGCAGTCCCTGGGCCTGGTCGGGTCAGGATCGGGGTGGAGAGGGGAGGCTCCTCAGCCAGTATCTTGGGGACCCCCCGCCTGCGGACTCCTGCTCCGAGCTGCGAGGTCTGAGGGCTGCCCTGGATGGTACGTATCCACAGCGGCCGAGGTGGGCACGGGTAGGGTCCTGTGAGGGCACAGAATTAAGCAGTGAAGCAGTGACAGCCACCAGGAAGGGAAAAGGAGGCAGATTATCAGCGCACCTTCTGGAGGTTAATTACGCGATGTGGTTAGATTACATCCAGTAATCCTTTCTGTCACTTAGCTTCTCACGTAACCAGCCAGTTTATTATGACTTTTTAAAATCAGTAAGAATAGTTGTTTCCCTGGAGCAACTTGTCATGTTAATGAAAACTAGAGGATTTACCTACGATCAGACAGAGTCGCCCATTACCTTCAGGGCTGGGATTTTTCATTGCTGTATATTGGTGTTTGTAGAATTTAGACTGGAGTTTTAAAATCAGGTAATCAGCTTCGTCTCCTTGTACCTGTCCCTTTGTCATGGGACACATATGTCCCCCGGGGTTCTCAACTGGCAAAGTCTCTAGTGACAAAATGTGCCACCTAGGGCTTCAGGACTCACTGCCTCGTGGGCTGAGACGGGAAGCAGCCAGTGAAACTAGATTGGGACGAGTTGTCCCAATCGTCACACAGACAAAGAACAAAAAACTGTGTAACAAGTCAGAAATGCAGTCAGTTAATAAAAACATTCCCACAGCAAAATACAAGCTGCAGCTGGAGAAGGAGGGATAAGGGATGGTGGAGATTCAGGAAACAGAGAGTCAATGAAACAGTGCAATTTGGAAAGCGGTAACGCCAGAAAGCGATTTATGGGGTGAGACTGGACGGCGTGCAATGGGATATGACAGCTAAGTAAGCAAAGGAGGGTTCAAGCCTCGCAGCCGCCAGTGCGCTGCTGCGGGACCTGAGCGCCTCGCCCTGGGGCTGGTGGCATCTGGTGACCATTCCCAGCCATTTATCGAGGACCTAGTGTGTGTCAGGCACTTAGCACACAGTCGGGTTGTCCTCCAGGATCTCTCCGAGGCAGGCATTATTGCATCCAGCAAGAAAGCTGAAGCCTGGGGAAGGCACAGGGCTCATCAAGGATCACAGAGCTAGAAAGTGGCAAACTGGAATTTAACCCCACACCAAGCCTATTCCAAAATCTCAACTCCATACTCTGTAACTGGCCACCACTCAGCAAGCGGAGAGGCAAGGGACAAGGACACCCCACTGCCCAGTGCTGGCAGGAGCCCTGCCCGTGGGGTCCTGGAAGGTGTACAAGGGCCAGGAGACCGACGACCTGGGTTCCAATCCCAGCCTCTCAACAGCTGTGTGACTTTAAGAGTGTCAATTAACCTCTCTGTGCCAAAGCGAGAAAAATAATACCATCCACACTGGGAGGTGATGACAATTAAGTGGATGTCCTCAGAGGCTCCTGGTGAACCGTACTGCACACTAAATATATGTACTATGACGGGTCTTGTGAGCCAAGCTGTAAATCCCCGGTGCTTCAGCTGTTCTGCTTGCATTCATTCATCACGCCCGGTCAGCTTTGCCTCCTGCATTTGGAACACTTGTAACGGTAAAGCCTGCTTAGCAGGAAGATGATCGGAATATCAGGAATGGATGCTCAGTCTGCCATGAAGGGCTCGGGTTGTGTCCAGCTGGCTGCAGCCGCCTTAGGATTTGCAACACCGCCTTCAAGCTTTTTGTCTCCCAAGTCAGCAGCTGCAGTCCAGAAAAATTTAGTTCTGAAGGAAAGAAGGGTGGCCGGGAAGTGACGGTTCTGGGACCCATCCTGAATGCAGAATGGTGGAAGGAAGTGAAGGCACGAGGGCTGGGAGAAGAGGAGGACGAGCTCTACCTTCAAACGTGGATGGAGGTGGGGGGACTGGTGTGTCCTGGCGTGCAGCCAGAGAGAGGCCGCGGGGGTGGGGCACACGGGCTGCCCCCCGGGCTTCCATGGCTTCACTAGAAAACGAAGTGAGTGGATGAGACGCTGCGTTTTCCAGCAACAGCAATTCTCTGATATCAATTGGGTTCAATTCAGTTCTGACACTGCCCCCAGCTGGAGCAGAGCCCCGCGTTGAGGGGCTCCCTCCCACAAGACTGCCCACACGTCCGAATGCTGGCTGCGGTCCTGGGTCCCTGGGCTACCCACACTTGTCCAACGTGACCACGAATCTGAGGGTTCTCACAACCCTCTTTCAGGTTGGATAATTCACTGGAATGACTCACAGAACTCAGAAAGGGGCTATACATACAATGACAATCTTACTTCGAAGGCTGTTGCTCAGGGACAGCCCGATGGCAGGATGCATCGTGCAAAGCTGGGGTGAGGGGTGCAGAGAAGCCACGCTTTGGGTGCACCACCCTCCTGTCACAGACACGTGTTCATTACTCCTGAAGCTCCTTGGACCACACTGTTCTGGGTTTGTATACGGAGTTTTATTGTGTGGACCTGGGTAATTAAATCATTGGCCAAGTGACTGAACTCAATCTTAGAGGTCAGGGGATGGGGCTGAAAGTCTCACCCTCTCATCACATGGTTGGTTCCTCTGGTGACCAGCCCCCATCCTGAAGCTATCTGGGGGGCCCTCCTCCCACCCCGTGAGTCATCTCATTAGCATAAACTCAGGTATGGGAGAAAGGGGCTCATTACGAGTAACAAAAAATACTCCTATCACTCAGGAATTTCCAAAGGTTTAGGACCTCTGGGCCAGGAACCTGGGACAAAGGCCAGTTACATTTTTTATTGTACCACAGGTACATGTTAACATCCCTTCTGTCTCTGACATGCTAGATTTAGTGGCTCTAACAGTGATTACGAGGTACGGTGCAGCCCCAAGTAAGAAGATACCTTCAGAACTAGAGCTCTTATGAAGCTGAATGGGCCACCTCGTAAGGTCTGAGCTCCCTGGCATAGGAAGTGATCCCGCTGAGGCTGGACGACCCCAGCCGAGAACGCTGAGCTGGAAATCCCCACACTGGGCGGTAGTCTGGATGCTCATTCAGCACCGCATGGACACAGGGTGATGTACGTGCCTCACTTGATTTCAGGACCGAGAGATGCTTCCTTTCTGGATGAACAGCACCGGCAGGAGGGAAGGCTGGCAGCGCGGGTGGCACGGATACGACAACGAGCTCATGGACATGAGGGGCATCTTCCTGGCCTTTGGACCCGGTAGGCAAGGCATGACCAACCCTCTTACTCACCCGCTCCCAAGGAAGCGTCTGCAGCGGGGGCTCACGGTGGTAGTCAAGGCTGCAGTGATTTCTTTATAGACGCTCTTTATGAGCAGAGCTGAGCAAACCCAGCCGGTCTCCACGCCTTTGGCTGGCTGGCTTTCAAATGCTTCTTGGGTTTGGCAAACATGGCCAAATACTTCTCCTTGTAAGTTTTAAATCTCAGGCGCAGCGAAGAAAATGTATTCCACATGTTTGCGATTCATTTTTTACTTAATTCATCAAAATGTTATTTCACAGCTATCTGATGTCCAGGGACGCTTGTCAGGCACCAGGCTGCTGACAGCTGTGAGTCTCAAGGTTGACGTGAGCACTTCACGGGGTCTGACTCTTCCACAGTCCCCCTGCTGTTTGGAGCACCCACCCCAGTGGGGGCCGTTCGGTGCAGGGCCCAACCAGAAGCCAGGATGTGCTCAGGGGCAGGCGAGGAAGCGGCTTTGTGACTGACTCTGAGAACGAGCCCGAATGACCAGGGCTGTCTTGGGGAAAGCAAATTCATGCACCTTCCTTGACCAGATAAACGCCCAGGCCTGGGAGAGAGGGCGGTGGTGGGGGTGGGGTGATGGAGAGGGCTTGTTTGGTCCTTTGCTTTAATACAGTCCTGTAAATTCACATTTGGAAGAGTTTATCAAACACTCAAAAGGTACTACTACCTGAACACCCCCTTTTTCAAAACAAAAAAATTAGAGTAAAAAGCAGCCAACAGCCATCGACGGTCAGCTGACTGGCTGGCTCATGAGCGCCCCTTTCTGGCTGCTCTGCCCCCTCCTTATCAGATAAAATAAGTTCATCCTGAGGCCCAGATTCCAAATTCCCTTTTCTGGATGTTGCTCAGAATGTTTCAGCCCATGAAAGTCCACACTTCCCTTTCAGATTATAGGTTAGAGATCACGGCTGGAAGCCCTGCTCTTGGCCTCGATGTAACCGGACAGAGATCTATGTCAGCCCCCTTCACTCCACCCGCCTCGGTCACTCCACCTACCACAGGAGAGCTGCGGAGAGTTACGAGGTGTCAGTTTCTGCACCCTCCACAGGTGCCTCTGGGGAGCACCTCAGGCCCAGTCATCGCCCACGTGTAATCCAGGTTCCCTTGTCTTTAAGCAAGCATCCCAGCCGGCAGCAGCACATTTTTATACAGTGCCAGCTGGGTTCATGGCACTGGCCTGAGAGAGAGTTCAGAGGATGCCCCAGCCTGAGGCCATCAGCCAGTAACAGTCGTCCAGCGGCCCCTGTTAGCCAAGCCCAGGTGAGGTCCGCAGAGCTCAAAAGCCAAATGGATGCAGGATGGAGCTTTGAGGACATTGCTGAGGTCAGCTGCTAGACTAGATTGGCGACATTCCAGGGCCATGGCCTCTAGACGGGAAAACATGTGACAGCGGAGCTTTCGTTCAAGCCATCACCTCCTCCTTCCCCAGGAGAGAGACGTAAGATCGCGAATCAAAACAGCTGTCAGCTGGAGTGTTTATGAGTAAGAGTCTCGGGCATATTTTAAAGCAAAAGCAAACCTAGCCTCCCACCAGAAACTATAAACAAAGTGCCCAAAGCTGCAATAGCTCCAAGTTAAATTCAGCAGGGAGATTTTGTCCATTAACAAAGGCCTCCCTCATAGGCTCCTCTAAAACGAAAAGCTGAAGTCTTATAGATAAAAAGACAACCCTGATGAAAATGGACTGGGCTAATTGCAGAAACGTTTCCAGGCCGATACAGCCTTGAGAGCCTCCCACAAGCCGTCACGTTTCTGGCTCCAGTTCTCACAGAAGATTGAATGGCTTTACACACTGTTTACCGAGAAGAAAATGTAAGAGCGCAGCCTTTATTAGCTATCTAGCTGCACCTTGAGATAAAGGAACATTGCTCCCGACTAATTGTAGGTAATTCTCGCTTACGGAGGAGGCTGAGCATCGTTGCGGCTGCCCAGATGCAGCTTCAGAAGTCAGTCCGTGAGTCTGGTCCACTAAGAGAAAGGGAGAGAATTCTGGAAGATAGCCTCTCTCTGGTTAATCCCAGTTTCTAATTTGAACAACTAATCTTGCCCTGGAGAACTCCACATTTGAGATAAGACAGCAGGAGTATGATTCAGTGAGCTGCCTGGTGAGCTAGCAGGCCGCACCTGGAAAGCAGCCCAAGGTGGCCAGGCGCTGCGTGAGCCTCCAGAACCTTCTCTTTTTAGAAGCAGCGGTTTTAATGTCCCCCAAAATGTAAAACCCAAGGGAACAACTGGGATTCCCATTCCAGCTTCGAACGCCATCTTGGCTGGGCCCTCCCAATTGGATCAGGAATTGTTTTGCTATTCAGGAATTTTCTAGAAGCTCTCATTCCAGCCTGGTTCTCCTCTGCATTTGGTCCGAAGTCCCAACCCTGCAGGCCAGGGAACCGTGAACCAGACAGAGTGGGAAAGAAAACCCAATTCTCCTTCCTGCTTACCTGCACAAAATCTGATTTTGTACTTTCAACATAAACAGAGAATCTTTTCTAACATTTTTGTCAGTAGAGCTTGACCTCAGTTTTTCTTGTCAAATGTTAAAGAAGTAGATGTTTGAAAGGCTGGAGAGATATCTTGGATTTACTATTGTCTATGACCCCCTCACATACCCTGCCACTTTCACAGGTGACAGGGACATGGCCACCAGGCGGTGTGGCAGGATGGCCAGCACACCCAGGTCCACGGCAAATCAGAAGCAGAGAGGGGAGCTGCTTCTGAGTCACCGGGACAACCCTGCCCCTGATCTCTCAGCTGCAGCTGATTCTTCTCTGGAGAAGCGTAACCACCATCCTCATCTGGCTGTAACGTTCTCCTTGACAGAGAAGGGCTGGCATTCCAGGGCAGCCTCCGCATGCTCCTTTCTAGGGGAGCGTGGGTTTTTTAAAAACTAGTTTTCACCCTGAGGTGATGCTGACCTCCACCCTCCTTGCTCTAAAAGTAAAGTGAACCTTTCGGATTATCTATAGGGTGAAGACGTTCCATCCGTGCTCTGCTGGGCATTTGTTCCACATCAGCAGAGGCAGTGTGCCTGGAGCTGGGACTCAGGCACCATCTGCATGCCCATCCCCTGAGGTTGCCCAGCTAGTAAGGGGCTGCAAGCTGGTTGTAGAGCCCAGGAGCCTTTTAATGCTGAATTCAACTTTAATTCTTCAAAGTGAACAAGACCCATCCCTTGGAAAGTCGCCCTAGATCGAACATCCCCTGCGGCCGAGTTTTCGGTGTATAGCTTCCCCCTGTATTTATAATTTCAGGGTTAATATAGAGCAGACTTTGGTGTGGACACTTCTGTGCTCTCTTGCTATTGGTGCCTGTTTGCTTTTTGAATCAAGTATATGTGATCATTTTACAAAGCAACGATAAAGATTATTTTCTAAGATAGAAAACTTGGCTTTACAGCCCGCAAACTACCCTTTTCTAAAAAAAAAAAAAAAAATTAAAGGGATATTTAAAGTACATGCACAGGCCTTTATTGATGGATAAAACTCCTTCCCAAACTCAGATTTAATAGTTTTGGATATTTTGTTGGAAGCTCTGGTTTGGAATCTAAACATGAAGGTGCTTATGAATATTACTAAATATTCACTCTTTAAACACTTCTCATTCAGCATCTTCTTTGCCTCCTGTGGAGAAGGAGAGGGTCCACCTTGGATTGAAATCTCTCCTTCAGTGCCCTCACTTGCTATGCTGTGAGCAGCCAGCCCCGCCCGCGCTCACACGTGTCACTGCTAGAGTCTGATGCAGCCTCTGGGCACAACACTCTTCTCTTAGATCGCGGAGCCTTCACTTGGGTGCCTTACTCAATACCAGGTCCCTTACTTCCCACACAGCTAAGTTATTTTATGTGCCAGCGAAAGGCTCCCAAGGAATGTTCAACTGATCTTCCAAACGTATTTAGGAAACCATTGCTGTTATTTGTGAATTAATGATCACACCTAGAAAACGGTACAGTCATGTTGCAGCCAGCCCTGGGACCTCCGTGTGGCAGGAAAATGGGAAACATTCTTGAGTTGGGGGCACCCAGGCTAACCAGTCCCCACTGGACAGGCATTCTGGAAGAGAGGTCTACCATGGAATTGGGTTTTGGGGACTCTGGCAAGATAGCCTTCTGGAACCACAGCAGCTCTCCAGTGCTTGCAAAAATGAGCAGCCTCGGGTGGCCCTTGTGTCACGGAGAGCTCTTTTGTCACAAGGGAAGCATGGTTATGCAGTTTGTTGGCTGACCTGTCTTTCAAAGGAACTCATCTCCATTAGCCACAGAAAGTGAATTTCTTCATCTCCTAGAACCTTCCAGATTTCCTTCCAGGTTCACAATCCCTTGTCCACAGCCCATGGATGAAGCAGAGTTTCTGCCCAAAGCTGCCTGGCTCCTGAGAGTAATTCCTCTGCATTGTGACAACCCCCCTCTCTGCCCGCAAATGACCATGACAATGTGTTTGCTTGCCTTTCCCTTTCAGATTTCAAATCCAACTTCAGAGCCGCTCCCATCAGATCTGTGGATGTCTACAATGTCATGTGCAACGTGTCCGGCGTCGCCCCGCTGCCCAACAACGGGTCCTGGTCCCGGGTGGTGTGCATGCTGAGGGACCCGGCCAGCTCGGCCCCGGCCACCCCTCCGCAAGCCGGAGCGCTGGTCCCGATGCTGCTGGCGCTGCTGGCGCTGCTGGCCTAGCCGCCCGCCGACGGTCCCCGCACCCCCGGCCCTGGGGGGCCTCCGCCCCCCAGGGCTGGGGGCGTTTTTCTATCTGAATAGCTTCATTATTTCAATCAAGGCCATAAAAGCTGTAAATATATTATTCTTGGATGAGTCTATACATAAAGTCCCTATTTCTTAAAAAAACAAAAACAGAATTTTGGTTTTTTTGGAGGTAAGGAAAATCCTAGGTTTTCACTTGTTCAACTGTAGGTTATTTTTCTCCCTTTTTTTTCACGAACTCAGATGAGCTGTCTGAGCAGGGCCTGCCCCGGTGCAACCGGACCTTGAGCAGGTATTACATGCGGTCCTGGCCCCGCTCGGTCCTGTTTTGCATGGAGCGGGCCCTTGTCTCTGCCCTGTCTACACCCGGGAGCCATCCTCGGGGTAGAGGACCACCATCCACTAACCTGCTCCTTCCATCTCGGAAGAAGAGGTCCATGTGGGAGCAGTGGCTGCTGTCTGTGACCCAGCTCGTGGAGTCTTCTCACCTTCTATGAAGTCCCAGAAGAGCGTATCTTAGCACGGCTCAACCATCAATCAGAATCACTAAGAATTGCAGAATTCATAGAACAAAGTGAAAGAGACGGGTTCCTTCCCCAAGTCTTGAGTGCACAAGACTTTATCCCTGGCTTTGAAGAGTAGAAAAGCTTACAACAGATGCAGGCACCTGTGAGCCTTCTGGCAGCATACCACGTTATGAACGTGCGCACGGCCTGCCCGCCTGCCCACCTGCCTATGGGAAGGCGCACTCAGAGACGGCCACTCTTTGGATCCCCCTGACATATCATCACAGGCAGGGAAAGGGCTGACGGTGTGGACAGACTTGCAGGAATCTCAACTCGTTGCTCAAAGTGGTGATGCATTAGTTCGATGCATCAGCGTCCCTGAGCAATGCTTACTCAACAGCCACGGCACATTGGGTCCTTGATGGCCCAGAGTTCCCAGGAAAGTGGTTGCGGGAGGGGCGGGGAATGGAGGCGACAGGATGGAGCCAAATCCCAGTCACTAACCACTTAGTCACGTGATTGGGAAACAGTTTGGTCAAAGTGCCACCTCGGAGCCCTGAATTCTTAAGAAACCCCAAAGAAGAGGCACTGAGCCTGAGTTGAAATGTGTTCAGTTTAGTCTTCTACATTTGCTGTAGCTCTTGTTGCAGAACAGGGGATAACTGCATCTCCATCTGCTCAGCGTCATACATGTACCACTGCACTAAGGGGTCTGCACTAAATGAGGCACATCGGCAAGTGAGACATTTTGTCAGCAAAAGACAACGCACCACGTCTCGTCAGGACGATGACGCCTTTCTGTGGTCGTTCACGTTGAAAAATGAGACCCTCCGCTCACCCTGATTCAAGATGCCTGGGAACCGCCTCTGGGCCTTGAGTCGTGAGGGCAAAGGATCGCTGCTTTAAAATACCAAATTTATCTTCACAAAAGATTTCTAAGGATTTATGTAATGTGTTTTTTAAGTGCCAGCAAACCATCGAATCAACTGGAAAGGCACATCAGCCTTTGTTTCCTGGCTGAGAGCAAATTACTGCTTTCAGAACATTGGCAGTGGTTGTTGAAATAGGCATCTATTGTTCAAAATTTTCCTTCTCCTCAAAGAACTGTGTTCTGATGAATTCAGTGGAGCCCACTGTCTTCCCTTGTGAAGGAAGGATGCCTAAAAGATATCCAAGTGATTAAATTAAAAGTGGATGGTCAAATTCAAGGGTGGTACAAATGTACACACAGACTTGGATTCGTCTTTCATGCTCTGTTCTACCAATTTTTTTCCCTTCACTCACCCTTAAAAGCTTCAAGTTACATAATAAAATTTCAGATATTTGTCTGACAAAGTATAGTTACTCAACCAGTGGTCCTGAATAGACAGGTGAGAATACGGTACTTTTGGAATCATGCATATTGGTAAATAATAAAGAAAATTCAGACACCCAATGGAGAAAAAAACTTTTTATCTAAAACAATGCACACATTCTAGTGGCTTAATTATTTGGCTAAAATTTTTTTCTTTTGATTTTTGTTCTAAAGTTACCTTATTTTCCCAAGGAAAATTCTACTTTCTCTAAATGCATTTTGTTCCATCAGAGTAAAACCCACTTGGACTACAGATAGACTATTTTACTTTCCCAGATTATTCTACTACTCCATTGCTAATTCCAGGAGGAGATAATTGGATTGACCTGCAAAGACCGAAGATAAAGGAAAGGAATGATCCTTAAATTAAAGATAGGATGAATGGCTACTTTCCCTGCCCATATGCCCAATCGCCAGAACCCAATTCAATTAAGACCTAAAGACTTAGTGTAAGTTAGAGCAGGCCCAGGGAATTCCTTCTAGCCTCCAAGAGCCCTGAATTACAAAATCCCAGCTCCTTACTTTTAAAGGGATCTTGGAAATCCACAGCAGATCAGAGTCCAGCTAGAGACAGTAGTTTGCAGCCTTTCTGGAATTGTAAGCATCATCTGGCCCATTTCCAGAGAGGCAGGTTCACAGGGTCTGGGGTGCGGCCTTGGACAACACTTTTAAGTCATGCAGTTTTTTGCGCTAAGGAGAGATGGGCTGATTGGACCTTGGCAGACCTGAATCTCCTGACAGCAACTTCATAATCCGCCAGTTTCTCCAGGAGCCCTCAGACTGGCATTGGCTGCTGATCCCAGCCAGGTCAAGGTTCCCACCCCCTTTTAAACCAAAGCAGATCTGTAAGCCCCGGTGATGGAGAGAGACCAGAGAGCCTTCTGCACACCCAAGTCCTTGTGAGTCCAAGCTTCCCGACGGTGCTACCAGACAAACTCCCTGTTCAAGACGCACGGCTCTTTTATGAATTTTCTATAAAAGTGTTTTACATTTTTGTAAATATCCAGAGATTTCCAAATGTGATTATGTGTTTCATCTTTGTAAGCAGTTTGTGATAGACCAAAGTCAGCTCTTGTAAACTACGTGCTAGAAGAAGAGGGGGGCAGCCTTGACAGACTGGTTACAAAACATGGGAAGCTCGGTCTCAGGGCTAAGCCGTGGGAGACATATTTCTACGTTGCCTTGAAATCATAAAGTAGCACCTAGAGCAGTGCCCCGGATGTTTCATAAATGTCCCACAAATGCATGTTGAATGAAAAAAAGAATAAATATCAGTGGGGAGAACTGCTTACACAGCAGACACTCTCTCTGTCTGCAGTTCCTCAGATTAAACAAACTTTTCCTTTTCAGCTTGTTGTCTTTTCTTATCGCCCAACTGACAATATAATTATACTTCATTTCAAGGACTAAGCATGTTTCATCCCAAGCTTATAAACTTGACAGATGGAAGGAAGGAGATTAGATTTTAAAAATACTAAGCATATTTACTTTTAAAAAATATAACAGTTTTATCGAGATTCAATTCAAATACTATACAGTCCTTCCTTTTAAAGTGCACAATTTAATGGCATTAGTGTGGTCATCACCACAATCAAATTTCAGAACATTTTTATCATCCCAAGAAGAAACTCTATATCCACGGGCACATTAGCAGTCAGCCCCTTTCCTCCCACCCCACCCCCCCAAGCAACCTCTAAACTACAGTCCTTCTCTACACACTTGCCTGCCTGGGCTCTTTCGTGAAAATGGAATAATCATGATCCCTGTGATGGCTGGAGTCCAGTCTCTACCCTACTTTGCCACTTGGATGTACTCCGTCCCTCCCGGCGCATCCTTATGGCTTCACCCCAGAAGCCAGGGAGTCCACAGGCCCTTCTCGCCAGCACCCCCACTAGAGCTCTGCCCTGTCACTGTGCGTCGGCTTCCTCACGTCTGTCCGTGAGATGCCTGGCTCCTCCTCGTTCTCCTCTCTTCCATTTGGGGGACTTTCTCAAATGCAAGTCAGACCAGGCCACACACGCCCCTGCTCTAAACCCATCACTGACTCCCACTGTCTTCATCTCACACCTTTATCAAGCTGTATCAGGGCTGCCACCACATCTGTGCTTCTCTGAACTTGATCTCCTGTCACTCTCCTTTCACTCTGTAAGCTCTTCTTGCTTTGGGGCACTTGAACCACACCACTTCTTCCTCCTTGATGAGTACCCCCATCCTCATCAAGCTCGCGTCCCCTTCCCTTAGAACTCAGGGCAAACGTTTCCTTACACCCACCCTGACCAGGCTAGACCCCCGCTGTGCACTCCGGGGGCCCCGAACACCAGCCACACGACTCCCCCCGGCCCCACCCCTACCCTACACTGGCCAGAATTCTCGGCATGTTATCACCGCCGTTGCTGTTTAATATTGACTATTTTTCTCAGTGGAAGTTCTGCTGAGAACAGCAGTGACACTGTCTGTCTTATTCACCTAAAAAAATGCCTGGCACGCAGTGAGTACTTAAAAGATAGTTGTGGAAGGCATGAATGACTTAGCATTTTATTGCATTTTCTTTCCATTTTTATAACCGCCCCCTACACACACTCTTTTAAAAGTTCCTGCTTCACCGTTTTAATCTCATCTCTGGCCTTCTGATCTAACCCCACTTCTAATTATTATTTCACTTTGGTTTCCCTTTAGCACTGAGAAATGTACCTCCCAATTATTTTTCTGTTTCCTTGAATTCATACATACTCTATTTTGCACAAATTTGTTTTGCATGCTAAATATGGAAACAACTACGTTATTCTTTTCTGTCTCATTAGCTTACAGTTTCCTTGGAAGCAGAGAGATTTCCTACCTGTCTTCCTTCTTCCCTTCCCTCCTTCTTTCTTGGAATGTCAGGATTTGAGGGGACCCTACTAATCTGCAGCCCTGCTCCTTAACTAATCTGGTAACTAATTGAGGGTTTGGTAGCTGGGGAGTCAAACACCAGCACAGTAAAGCGGATCGTTCCTGGGAAATGCAATTTCTAATGCTCTGAACCACCAAGCCCTGCACCTGTGAGTGCTCTGCAGCCAATAGGAAGGCAAGCAAAGCGGACATCAGGCCGGATGCACACAGACTAACCCGCAGCAGCCCCAGAGCTGACTCCCTGCGTGCCGAGTCCCCGCAGGGCCTTTCTTCTCCATGTGCCCCAGCACGCTCACGGGGCCGGGACTCTAAAGGTGTATCACTGTGGTGGTTCCCATGGTCACCAAGGTGATTCCGGAGGACTCTGTGTGGCCCGGTCCACGGCGAGGCCACACAGGACTGCCTGTAATCTAGTCCTTGGACAGGGGCCCATGCAGCTCACTTCACAGCTCGTCCTTCAGACCAGCTTTGACCCAGGGACACGGAAGGAGGCCACGTGGTGACAGAGGCAGGGGTTTGAGTGATGCACCTATGAGCCAAGGAACAGCAGGGATGGCTGGCAGCCACCAGGAGCCGGAGGAGGCAAGAGGGTCCTCCCCTAGAGCCTTCAGAGGGAACACGGCCCTGCTGACACCTTGATTCCAGACTTCCAGCTTCCAGAACCCAGAGAACACATTTCTGTTGTTTTGAGCTACCCAGTTTCCGGGAATTTGTGACAGCAACCATGGGAAACTAACACACCCCTCAAATTGCTCTCGGGTTCAGTCTGGCTCATCAAAGATTTCTCGAGCTCCCCCTTCCCACCAGGTACTGGGCTGTACTTGGGGGATGTGTAGAGGGAAAAATACTTACCCTCCTCACAGAATTTACAGTGTAGTCATCTCGTTGTTTCCATTTTTGAGCAGAGTTGAATTCTCATTTCTGTAGAACAGAATGTTCTGGTTGCTATGGGCAGTGCATGGAGAGGATTTCAGAGAAAACAGGAGTCACACGAGGAAAGAAGCGCTCAGCTCTTGGGCGGAGGAGCTGGAGGCAGGAAGCTCACCCCCTGCTTCCTTCAGGATCTCGCCCTTGGCAGTTTGATGCCCCCGCTCCCGTCTGCTCTTTGCCTTGCCTGCGTAATTATCTCTCAGTGAAAGCAAGGAGGATCATGTTCCTCACCTGGGTCAAAAACCCCCTTGTGTCTCATTCCTATTGAATTAAATTCCAAATTCCACCTCCCGTCCATTTCTACAGCTTGACTTGCCCCACATCTCTCGATGTTTCATATCAGACCCCTCAGGTGAGCCCCGGGTGTGCCAGTGTCAGCGCTCTCTGTCCGGGCTGCCCTCCCCTCTAGCAAACTTCATTTATCCCTCACGGCCTAGATTCTCTGTAAGTCTTGTGCTTTCACATTCTTTTCTTGTTTCTTTGATAACAAAGCAAGTCACATTGCCTTGTAACGAGTTGTTGTCAAGTGTTCTCCAGCTAGGCTGTAGGCTGAGCAGAATGCCGGGATGGGGATCGAATCTCCTCATTGTTAGAGTCTCCAAACCAAGTCTGCAGCACCAGCAGAGTCTGCCACAACATAGTTGATAATTTCCTGGTGAAATGCATGAATTATTGAATGAATGAATGAGTGAAGTCAAGGTTAGGACACTCTGGTCAGAAGGTCACCTAAATTTGGACAGAGCTCCTTATAGAGCGATGGGTTGGAAAAGCCAGCGGCAGGAAACGTTTTGTAGAAAGTAGAGGGATTTGACAAATGACTAATGTGTGACAAGGAACCCAGGGGGCAGGGGTTTCTTTCGCAGCATTTCAGCGGGCCCCCTCTTTAGCCACGAACACCAGGAACTGCAGCAGATGGGGAGAAAGGAAGAAAAGATAAATGAGCCCTGTCTTCACCATGCTTAATTTGACTTTTCAACACGACTCTGACAAAAGCCGGTACTGTCATTTCTCGATGGCTTGGGAGAGGCAGTAGAGGGGAGTTCAGAGCCCTGGGTGCTCCTGTGTAGCACGTGGAGGAAGAGGAAGAAACCCAGTCACCGGCTCCCTCCCTCCCACACCTTGCCTTTGCTACTGAGAAGGGAGGAGTGGGCGGCGGGTAGGAAAAAAGGGGTGCTGATGAGATCCCCTTCCTGGAATAGCGGTGTTTACACGTCTCCCCTCCCCGCCGCCCTTCTGCAGCTTAGGAAAGTCTGGCCTCAGGGCGGTGTCAGGCAGGACAAGCGGGAGCTGAACCTGCACCGTATCTCAGAACACGGCGGTACTCGGAAGCGCCCCACCACTCCCCCGGTAACGTCCGGAGGGCTGGGGCCGTCTGTCCATAGACGCCCTTGAAACTGACCGGCCGGGGCTCCATACTGGGGTAAGGATCCAAATGGAGAAGACTCTGCTGAAAGTTCAGTCAAATCCAGCAAAATACGGACAACAGAGATGAAGGAAAGAGAGGTTCAGATAAGCATGGCAGAAAAAGAGCCAGGAATTCCTGGCCAGGGTGCCATATTTCTGAATACTACGTGAAAGCAACAGAAGATCTGTATAAAATCAGAAAGACTGTCCTGAACCACATCTGCTTCTGAAGTTTAGAGAAACTAATTTCAATTAAAAATGTAAAAAGAGTTGAAGTCAAATTCCATATTAAGATACAATTTTTAAATGAGAATAAGGAACAGAATGGTAGACCAACAGTCAGTGAAATCATGCCAGGAAGTCCTGATCACAAAACAGATCAAAACCATAACTTACTATTTCAAGATGAGACCAAATACATTAAGAAAACAAAAGGAAAGAACAACATAAATCAAATTATAAAAAGTCAGAAAGGGTTGGACTCAAGAAAGAATAAGAGAGAAAGAAAAATAATTTCAGAAGTAAAATCTAAACTAGATGGAACAGAGTTAAATATCACGACAGATACTGCTTTAGGAGAAATAGGTGAAAGGGAGGGTTAAAAAAATCAAAATTAAATTAAGAGGTAAGAGACAGTGACAAATACTGAAGACAGGAAGAGAACATCGAACACATAGTAATAGGAATCCAAGAAGAAGGAAACCAAAGCAGAAGACTAGAGCAAATATTAAAATTGTAATGCAAGGAAACTTTTCTAAAATTAAAAAGGAACAAACTAACACTAACTCCTGAAAGAAGACCTCACATATCAGACTATCCACTGGAACCACTAATATCAAAACCCCAAATTACTGGATTTTAAGACCAAGAAAAAAATCCTTTGGGCATCCAAGCAAAAAGAGTAAGTGGTGATTTATAATGAAAAAGCCTTTTCAAACACAATACCTTTATGGCAGAAGAAAACTATGTATTTGAGATACTAATGAAAAGAAAATGCCAAAGATTTTTATATCCGGTAAAACTGACTTCGAAGGATGAAAAGGTTCAAATTGTTATCGATAGGAAAGAATTTAGGAAATACTGTGCCCATGAGTCTTTCCTAATGAATCTGTTAGAGAACAGATCAAAATGACCAGGGAAACATGGACGTGACATTAAATGAACAGTTACTACAGAACAAGGGAGAGAGGGCAGTGAGCAGCGCCCATGTGCTTTGACAATGTAGATATGGTATCACTTTTTTAATGGAGGGAAAGTAAATGGGGAGAGAATTTGCAAAAAAAAAACAAAAACAAAAAACTGTTGTCAGTAGTCTTAATGGTGGTGAGAATATTCATGCTGTTATTCTGAGACTGCTGTGTAAGTAAACTAGAAAAAAGCATAGACGTTAACATGGGATATTCTAATGACATCATCTCAATGGCATTGAGAACCAGGATTCTCAGGGTGGAAGGAAGGAGATGCAGACATAAACTAAAAGAGGGTAAATAAATCTATGTCCTGAACTTGAATTAGAAATATCAATTTAAAAGTCTTAGAGATTTTTATCTTTAAATATATGTTTTCTAGCTCTAGCGGTTAACAATGACATCTCCAGCAGCATTCCTAGTGTCCAACCTGTGGTTTTCTAAATACCACCTCCCACTAAATAAAACCAAGGCTTCTTAAAGGAGTTGATTTCATATTCTCCTAAACATGTACCAAAAAAAAAAAAAAAAAAAAAGCAAGGAAAAACCTAAAAATAAATACACCCAAATAGTTATAGTTATTTTTTATTTCTGGGGAAGGCAGAATTGTAGTTGATTTTAATTTTCTTCTTTATACTTTCTGTATATAACAAATTTTCTAGAATGAACTCATAATTGAAAAAATAGAGCTTTAAAATAAAAAGACAGAGAACAAAATTAAGCTATGAAAACACACATATAAAAATAAACGTGTTGGGGAGGGTACAGCCCAGTGGTAGAGCGCATGCTTAGCATGAACGAGGTCCTGGGTCCAATCCCCAGTACCTCCATTAAAAAAAATTAACAATAAATAAATAAACCTAATTACCTCCCCCCTGCCCCAATAAGTTGATTTAAAAAAATTAAATAAATAAACGTATTAAGGTATATATTTTGAAAGAGGCTCATCAGGCAACCAAAAGACAGCAATTTAAAATTTTTCAGGGGGGGAGGGTATAGCTCAAGTGGTATTGCATATGCTTAGCATGCATGAAGTCCTGGGTCAATCCCTGGTACCTCCTCTAAAATTAAGTAAATAAATAGACCTCCCTCTACAAAAAATTTTTTAAAATATATATATATATATTTTAAAAAGCCTTTCTCTTAAGTAGTTACACACCCATCTGTCTCTTTGACAGAAAGATTCCTCACGTCTATGGGCAGAAGTGGCCCTGGGGCCACTTAGGGAATATGCACCCAGAGATGAACCCCCGGGGAGACTCAGGCCCCCGGGCGCCTGCTCCTGCCCTGAATTAACAGCGTTCCGTCAGCTCCGCTGGGGAGCGAGAGGAGTGAGCAGGCCAGGACACCGGCTTTCATTTCAAATGCCTGCCCCTTGGCTCCTGGGAATTGGGATCTAGAAATCATTTCTTTCCAAATAAACGTGAAATGGAAGACCATACCTCCCACCTGAAGTCTCCCGACACAGACATAAGAGGATCCCACCTCTTCACCGGAGGCAGGACGCTGGCACACAGCGTCGCGGGCTGACGCGTCTACCGGAGGTATTCCCAGGGGCTTCCACGGCCACAGCGGAGCCCGGGGCAGGGGCGGGAAGGCTCCGGGTGGCTGCCCAAAAGAGGAATGATTTCGCCGTTCACTGCGGGCCCCAGTTTTCCTCAAATCAGCTCCCAGGTGCCTCGATTTCCCTCCTGCCGCCTGAAGACAGCCCCCCCTTGCTCTTTACAGGTGCAACGGAGAGTCACGAGGAGACGTTCGTAACTACCTAAAGCCCGCGGGGACGGTGGTTGTGTGAGCGCAGGTGTTGCACGTGCCGAGTCCTGTCGCACACACGGAAATAGAGGAAAGAGGTTCACGAGGAGAGGTGGAGTCTGAAAAATACACCCAGAGCCGTTTCGCAGTTGCCGGGGGTGTTACGCAGGTCCCTGGATGCAACTGGCCGAGAGCAAGGCAGCGGGACACACAGGGCAGAAATCCCCAGCCTCTGCGCCTTGGGCGCGTGCGGGCGCCCGTCGTCTCCTGAAGCCAAACAAAGTAAAAGCCGAAGTTTCTAGAGGAACCCCGTCATCTGCTGTTTGAAGGCCTGTGGTTCTCAAACTTCAGGGAGTGTTAAAATCCCGTGGTTCTGATCAGAGGCGGATTTCCAGGCCTCACCTCCAGACACGATCATTGGGTGGTTTGGAGCTCCGCTCAGGAATCTGTATTTCAACAAGTTGCTTCTTCTGTGGCCGGAACTTGGAGATCAGTGGTCTAAATTTTACCATCTGAAGGTAAACTGACACATTATTCTCTGAAGGCAGAGGCTGGGCCTATCTGAATTCCAACCCTCGTTCTAAATTTTGCCTCAGCATGGACAGTGATGAGGACAGAGGAAGCAGAATTTTCTGGACACCATTTTCTCCACACCATTACTAAGTACAGTCACTCGTGTACCCAGAGCAGCAAGTGAGAACTGACTGAGCTTATGTAGTTAGCAGGTGTAGATAAATAGTCTGTATTCATGCTGCCTGGCAGGGTGGCCACTAGCCCCATGTGGTTATTGAGCACTTAAAATGTGGCTAGTCCAATTTGAGATTGAATGTAGGTATAAAATACACACCAGATTCCAAAGATTTAATGACGCCCCCCCCCCCCAAAAAAAGAGAAGATTTAATTAACATTTTTACATTGAAACATGTTGGAATAGTTATGTTTTGGAAATATTGTGTGAACTAAAATACATCAAAATTAATTTCACTTGTTTTCTTTTACTTTTGTAAATGAGGTTACTAGAAAATTTCAAGTTTCGTATGTGACTCACATTAGATTTCTACTGGACAGACCCACATACCATCTGGGTCTTAATTTATACAAGTCCTTGACCTTGGCATGTGCCCCTTCTGGATAACACTGGTATGCCAAGAGCCTCTTCTTCCTTGCTATCTTAGCAGGGTGATTAAATTCTAATAGCTCCTCAAGGGAGAAAAGAGGAGGAAAAAAAAGCGTGACCTGGCTCATTCATGAGTCCAAAAAGCCTGCCAGACATAAATACCCTTGCAATATAGCGAGTCAAAGGATTTAAATTAATCACTGAAGGATAATAAACATCCCAGCAGTGTCCAAAGCTCACAACCACTTATGTGTATAGAGTAGCTCTCGCTCCTGGCGTCCTGCTTCCTACCTGTTCTCGTGGGGACGGGAAGAATGGGAGGGATGCAGCGATGGGGCGAGGACTTGGTACCCAGCTCCACGGGGACAACAGCAAACATGGGGCATCTCACTTTCTCCTGGCATAGACCTCGTTGGACCCGAGACAAGCCTAGGCCATCCCACCTGCAGTGATGGGGTTTTGATGAGTGTTTCTTTAAGTCAGTCATGACATTCTCCTTCCAGTTCTTTTATCCCTGGCCCAGATGCCAATGAAGATGCCACATGAGCACGAGTGAAATTCGTTTCAAAAGACAGAAAAAGCAGAGAGAAATTTGTACGTTATTTGAGAATATGACAGATTTTACACGTTGAGAGACGTGTAAGAAAAAGAAAGTCTCACCTTGTTAACTGAACTGGAACTGAAAATAAAGATTCAGATGTGTTCTGGCTTCCTGGCTGCTCTGGGCGCTAGGGCGCCCTAAAATTCTGAAAAGTTTCTGACACTCTTCCGGGCCTCCATCCTTCTGGCGAGCTCTTTAGAGCTTCTCTTACGTGTACCTTCCATCCTAGACGTTTGGGAGGTTTGACAAGCTCTCTGCTTGAGTTCCAAGATCTGGGGGGCAACCATCCTTATGGCCTGAATCATGCCAGTTTCAGTGCGTGACCCAAATTATAGCTTCTTTATTTTTAGGCAAGAGCTGAGATTCGTGGCCCCAAAATCAAGCAAGCAAGCAAAAAATCCCCCCCAAAACCCAACTTTTCAAAATGCAAAGTTCATAAATAACATCTTGTCCAGCCTTTGTTTCGGGTGTGACCTCATCCACCCAGCAGAAGGAACTCGACCAGACTACAAATTACAGTAAATCAGAAAGAGGGCAATTGTACTTCCCTCGCTCAGATCAGCTACCTCGCGGGACAGCACACAGGAGGACCATGGCACCTTAGCTTGCACTGAATTCTCTAAACTGAAGTCCAGCAGAGCAGCCGTATACAAGACGAGTCACAGACGTGCTGCGTTGCCACATACCCCGGGCGGCCCCAAGTCATTCCTCAGCCGTACGGGTCATGGGGCCAAGGAGTCCCCCAAGTTCCACCATCTTTGTTTGACTTCTTGTGGATTTTCTGACAGGAAATGGGAATTTGGTTGATAATTACCAGGCGTACAGATAAGGTTTCCTCATTAAAGTCTCATAAAACCATGAAAATAAATCATTGCAAGTGGAGAGAGAAAGAAAATCTTCTGTTTAGACTTTTCCATGACCGTTTAGGCCACTCCTTTTTCCTCTCCCAGCCCAGCGGCTCTATTTCCAGCTAGCATCGGGCCTGACAGTCAGAGGAAAGACTGCACAGGCCTCACAGAACTTTTCTGGTTTCAAGTTCATGGTTTGGTATGTCAAGGACAGGCCCAGCCTGGCAGAATAAATTATGTAAGTGCAGCTGAAGAAACACAGCAGAGGAAACCCGCATAATACGCGTCTGCAGATATGATATAGACGTAAATAAATACTATGATTTCAGGGCAATCGAAGGGGTCCATTTGGCCTGTCCTGGAGATCAAAGCTGGTAGGGGTCACAGGAGCAGCTGACAGTCCCAAAGGCGGCTCCACTAGAAATGGGATCAGACCACCCTTTCCTGCGCCCCCTGCAGGGGCATCCTTCCTTTCTGAGCATCAAAGCCAGGCCTTAGGGACCGGGATGCAATTCAGTTCCCCTAGGAGCTCCTCTTCGGGAGTTTCCCAACTCAGCCACCAGCCCGGGAGCTTTCTGATTTTCCTACCACAATTTTCTCGGGTCCCAAGTCCCAGCTTTTCAGGCGTCTTACTTCTCCAGAGTTAGTGTGACCAGCCGATCAGAGCACTGGTGTTACTGGATCACCAGATGTTAGCAGTGGTCTTCCAGGTTTCACCTGGGTTCCTGACAAATATCTGATCTCGGCATGTTAAGACTGTTCCCAGTGGAGCTGGTGCCTGCAGCCCGCTCTGCCCTTGGGATGCCCCACCTGAGCAGGGAAAGAGATGCACTCTAAAGGCAGTTAGTAATTTCAGACGAAAGTGAATCCAGATTATCCATAAACCAGGTTATTAAAATGAAGATATCCAGGGCAGATGACTGGGCGGCAGGGTGACCGGCCATCTGGATTTGCCAGGGACCGAGGTTGACTTGCAGTGCTAACCCCAGACAAACCCAGACAAGTCGGTCACCCTGCGGGGTGGACCGGAGACATGAACTGAAGCCCAGCGCAGTGCTCATTTCACTCTTTCCTAAGAGACTGAAACCTGTTAGGCAGTGACTGCAAAGGACCAGATATGAGAAGGTTCCGATTTCAGTCTGTGAGCCTGTTCCCTCACGTTCAGCAGCAAGCACAGCACGGTCATGACCTCCAGCCAGAAGGCTCCATCTGCCTCCACATGTCTTAGCCAGTGCGGGCAGCCTTCGCAAAATACCAAGCTGGGGGCTCAAACAACACACACTTATTTTCTCACAGTTCTGGAGGCTGGACGTCCAGCACCAAGGGTCCAGCCAGTCTGGTTTCCTGTGAGGTCTCACTTCCTGGCTTGCAGATGGCCACCTTCTTAACTGTGTCCTCACATGGCCTTTCCTCGGTGTGTCTGTCCTGGGGAAGCAAGAGAAAGCAGGCTCTCTGGTGTCTCTTATTAAAAGGATACTAATCCTATTGAATAAGAGCCTCACCCTGATGGTCTCCTTTGGCCCTAATTCCTTCCTCAGACGCTACATCCACAATACAGCCACACTGGGGGGTTAGGACTTCAACACGTCAATTCGGGGGAGACTCAAAGATTCAGTCCATAACAGTTATATCACTCAGTCAAAGGAACTGACCAATTTTTAATCCCCATTCTTAAAGATCTAGTGAGAAAATGGATAGGACAGCCTTTGGTTGACCAGAACACCCTGTACAAGTTGCTCTACCATGATGATCAGGGTGATGCTGACGGACCATCCGGATGATGCTTCTTGTCTTCCTCTTGTCCACCTTTCTAAGGGTGGATGGAGGATGCTGAGAGATGACGGATTTGCCACCACTGGCAAAGTAACGTAGCGGCTGGAGGGTCTGGTGCTTGGCTGTGGGAGGAGGGAGCTCCGAGGCCAGGAGCGCCTCTTCCCACACTGGGAGTCGCCTCCTCCACATGCAGAATGGTGCTCGGGCGGGCGAGGTGCTACACACTGATCCTGGCTCCCTCCCACATGTGTCTCTGTCCTGAAGAGTTACTGAGCGTCTACGGTTCTGGTCTAAAGTGAGGGAAGCTTCCCCACCGATGGGCCACTATTACCTACCTGGGAAAACTGGACAGCCACATGCAAAGGAATAAAACTGCACCCCTGTCTTACCCCATACACAAAAGCAACTCAAAGTGGACTGAAGACTCGAACATCAGACCTGAAATTTTAAGATTCCTAGAAGAAAAGAGTGGGTAAGCTCCTTGACAGTGGTCTTGGCGGTGAGCTGTGGATTTGATACCAAAAGGAAAGGCAACAAAAGCAAAAATAAACACGTGGGATGACATCAAACTGAAAAGCCTCTGCACAGCAAAGGACACCACCGACAAGGCGAAAAAGCAGCCCATGGAATGGGAGATAATAGTTGCAAATCATATGTCCAATAAGGGGTTAATAGCCAAAAAATACAAAAAACTCATATCACTCAATAGCAAAAAAGTAATAACAATAGCCCGATTTTTAAATGGGCAAAGGACCTATATAGATATTTTCCCGAAGAAGACATACAAATGGCCAACAGGTACACGGACAGGTGCTCAACATTACCACATCAGGGAAATGCAAATCATAAACCATGATGAGATATCACCTCACACTTGTCAGGATGTCTATTCTCAGAAAGACTAGAGATGATAAATGCTGGCAAGGATGTGGAGACAAAGGAAAACTTGTGCACTGCTGGTGAGAATGTTACTGGGTGCAGCCACCATGGTAAACAGTATGGAGGGTCCTCAGGAAATTAAAAATGGAACCACCACATGATTCAGCAAGTCCACGTCTGGGGATATTTCCAAAGGAAGGGATATCATCGTCTTGAAGAGGTATCTGTTCTTCTGTGTTCATAGCAGCATTATGGATGATAGCCAAAACATGGAAGCAGCCTAAGTGTATGTCAATAGATGAACGGAAAAAGAAAATGAGGTATGTGTGTGTATATATACACACACACACAACAGAATGTTAATCAGCCTTAAAAAAAAAATAAAGAAGGAAATCCTATCATTTGCAACAACATGAATGAACCTGGAGGAAATTATGCTATGTGAAGTAAGCCAGACAGAGAAAGACAGATACCACATGGTATCACTTAGATGTGGAATCTTCAAAAAAAAAAAACCAAAAAACAAACCCTGTTGAACTCATAGAAACAGAGAGCAGAAAAGTGGTTCCCGGGGGCAGTGGGTGGGGGGAATAGGGGTACTTGGTAAGAGGGTACAGATGTTCAGCTATGAGATGGGTAAGTTCTGAGACCTAATGTACAGTGTGGTGACTGTAGCTGATGAAACTGTGTTTTGTAACTGATCACCAGCTGTGTGCTTGGGGAGGCAGGACATCAGAAGATGAGCCACAACAACAAGAAATCTCTCAGCTCCGCACTGTTCTCCGTTAAACACTTTGTGCATCTGATTTCTCCCATAACATAATCTCTCTGAAGCCAACTTAAAAGCATGGTTTCCATTCACTTTTCAAGAATTATGTAAAATAAACATTTCAGCAGACATGACTGTATGTTAGCTTTGGCTGCCCTGCTTCTTGACAGAATGACTTCACTGCCTTCCAGGTATGACTTTTCTAAGCACAGTACCCTTTGTGGTCCCACGTTAGACAGAGCGGGTGGAACACGCATCACAGTCCATGTATGTGAAGTGTGACATTTACAAAGTCACCGCTGTAGCCCTGCAATGAGGGGACGGTATTAATTACCTTGCTCCTGGCGTGGAAAATGATGAAAATGACCTGCTCAATGAGGATGTCAAACTGTCTTTTTTAATCTGACACCTGTACTGGAAATGCTGGGAATCTATGACACTTACAATTAAATACCTAAGATTACCGAGCACAAGTTCAGGCAAGGCTAATTTAGAAATTATTGTCAAGACTCACTGAGGAGCCGTCATCATTTGGGAGTGAAAAAAAAGTTTAACATACCAAAAAGCCCCACTGAGAGACTTTGTACATGGTTTCCCCATTTAGAAGCTGAACCAAAAGTCAAAGACACTTGCTTTAGTTAAAATCACAAAAATTCGAAGACACGCAGGATTAAGAAAAGTCTGTGCTGTGGAGCTGTTTCCAGAGAAGAGCGCTTTCTATGAAGGAAAAGGAGAAAAATCTAAATTCTGAACCTCCCTTCTCTCCTATGTTTTGGTAAAGAACAAAGAGTTTGCCTCGGACTAATGTTTTTGTGTTCAAGATTTGTGACATCTTTTACCCACACAGAATAAAGCTGAAACAGGAAACAGTAAAAGATAAAAGTGCCAGACGGCGAGAAAGCCAAGATCTATCCTAAGACGTACTCAAACTCTCAAGAAGACTCACGTATATCCCAAGTCATCCTTTAAAAAAGAAAAAAGAAAGACAGAAAAGAAAAAAAAGCTCAGAGAAGCACTTTTTATATCTTACAAATGCTAGGAAGATACTCCTCTTCAACACCTCACCTGGCCAAATGAAGACCCTGTGCCCCATTTCAGAGAACTGCCCGTGTCTGTGTGAAATACTCGTATTCAGAATATGAACAAAGGATTTTTGACCAAGGTGTGACTGATGTAAAACCAAAGCCAAGATGAACCTAAGAACATGACATGCAGCATAATGACACACTAAAGCCTGGCCAAGATCAGATACATTTCTTAGGGGAAAGAAATCCCCACCACCACCCCGAGCATTAAATCATAAAGTGGGGTTTTCAGTTCAGCAGCTCACGTGTGGGCAGCGGCAAGTTCAGGCCACTGTCCACGACGGTGGGTGTGGTGCTGATGGAAAAGCTGGTGGAGGGAGCGTTAGAACACGAAACCATTTGGCATCTGTTAGCCAACGACAGCTCCGGAAAGGCCGAGGAAGCACACAGACAGGCGGAGGGAGGGAGGCATGAGAGGTGTAAGAGGCCAGCTCTGTTTTGAGGCTTTACACACAAAATCCCGACCAGGACAGAAAAAGGTGGACCCACCTGCTCTCGAGAGAAGCCTTTCCTTCCGAGGAGGGAGGACCTGACTCGCAACACGGGGACCCCCCGAGGCTGCCTACTTCCCTGTGAAAAACCATTAAAACGGAGTTGCTACTTGTTTTCGACATTCCTGTGACCACTTTAAAGACACAATCTCTCAGTGTCAATGCTCAGATTACCAGCCCAAATATCATAAACGCAGAGCATGCCTGGGGCGGAACTATGCAGGGGGCAAAGCCGGTTTCTTGGGTGGCTGCAGCTGTCTCTCACTCAGCTGTTTTCACGAGGTTTCTTGCCTCTCCAACTCCAAATGGGCTGGGGTCTGCATGTGACCCTGAACGGTGGTGGGCACCCTCCCATGGCTGAGTGTGATGGACACTTCGATGGCGATGCTACTCTGGCTTATGGTCCTGAAGCTTTTCCATGAAAATGTCCTTCGGGAGTCAGACAGCCTAGGTTTGTACTCTGACTTCACTTCTCTTCCTCTGTACAGTGTAACAGTAGCTATCTACGTGGTCATCTGAGGAGTAAAGGACTTAAGTAACACAAATTCCCTAGAACAGTGCCTGGCATGTAATAAGAACTAAGTGTTAGCTGTTTTTCTTCTCTGTATTATTGTATCATGAAGAAATGTGTGAGATGAACACTGTATTAGTTTAACTTGGTTTTAAATGGTACTGATCAACATAACCAAAAAGAAGAGTGAAACAAAAATTAAAATCTGTCTGTCTGCATCACACAAAACAGCCGGAAAGGTTTTCCCCAAATGTGGCACGATCTGACTTAAATATAGCATCAGTGGTATGGTCCAAATTCACTTTGGGAAAGTGCCAGAGGAAACTTCAAAATGACAGGCAGTCTTTGTCCAGAGCAGCAGAAACTCAAGTATAACAAAAATCTCACAGGAGTGAAAATTCAGAGAGACATGCTACAAATTTTAAGATGCTCCTGACAAAGGAAATCAGAGACATTTTGAACCTGAGTCCTAAACTGCACATCACAAGGGCAAACACTCCTAAAGGCACTGAGTTGCTTTCAAGTTCCTTTTCCCGTGAGTACCTCTGTGCTGGCTGACCCAGGTGAGACAGACGTTGTTAAATAATGGTTCATGCTTCTCCAAAGCAACTCTAGGGAGATCATGTAGCAGGTAAAAAGAGATCGGTCCTTTTAGGAAAAAAAAGTTAAATTATTCACTCACTCAGTATTCAGTCTGAGGAGATGATGAAACTTGGTGAAGCACAGGCTTTTGGGCTATAAGGTCAACTCACAAGTAGGGAAGAGATTTATAAGAGAATTTTCAAATTATAAGTGACTTTAGAAATGATCATTTTGCGAGTGAGAGCAATTAATAAATTGCGAGGTTACGTCCACAGCGAAAAGTAAAGAAAGGAAAAGATCTTCTCTCCTGAGACACCCTAAAATATAAGGATAATAAAAAATTAATGTATGTTAACCTACAGTGTCAAAGAGACAGGAGAGGGGCTATCTGCAGAGGAGGGATTTCCACCAAATTCTGTAGGGCAGGAAGCCTGTAGAGAAGTGATGGATGAGCCAAGGAGGAGGAAAAAGCAGCAAGTGCTCACCCAGGGGAATCTGGATCAAAGAGAGGGAGAGGTGACGTGGCTAAGGAATCAGCGAGTTCAGAATGGCAAAACTGGGAGTGAAACTTGAGGCTGCAAACATGTGGATTCTTTAAAGAGCAGTAAATTAAGCAATCACTGTCCCAGCCTATTACACAGAATGCTATGACCTAAGCATTCCAAAGCTGATGAATCAATTTCTTTTTTTGGAAAATGAAATAGCCACCCCCCCACCTCCGCCGCCCCGCCAAAGACCTCCACATTCTGGCTTTTGGTGGCCTCCTGCACAGCAACAGTCTCCCTGCCTTGTAGACCTAAAAAAAAAAAAAGAAAGGAACCTTCCCCAAACATATAAAGTCCCCAACCTACTTTTAGAATCTTACTCTTAAATATGAATGGACAACCTGGGATCAATCCAAAGCATAAAAAAAGAGAGTTCATGATAAACAGAAAATGTAATCTCAGAAGGAAGGGATGATGTGGAAAATAAGGAAGCATTACATAAACACACAAGTTTGGCATCCCCAGAGAATGGAAGAATTACATTATAGCTATAAAATAAAAGCAGGATGTTTTGATAAAGGAATGAGTATGAAACAAGATAAAAATTCTTACAAATTAAAAATAGGAGAGCCAAGATGAAATAAATCAACAGGGTAATTGGAAGAAGGGGTCAAGAAAATCTCCTAAAAAATAAAACTGGTTGACAAAGACATGATGTGAGAGAAACTATAAGAAACTAAGAGAAAGATACATGATGTCCTATATGCAACAAGTAGAGGTTTGGGGAAGAGAGAATAGAGAAAAGGGAGAAGTAGAAATTAGCAAAGATATAATACAGAAAATTTTCCAAGTTGAAAAATAAAAGTCTCCACATTTAAAGAGTCCACTTTAATAAGTGAACAAATGAGTGGATGGAAAAAGACTTGTATCCAAACACATCACTGTGAAACTTCAGGATTTTCAGAGGAGAAGGAGAATCTAAGAACTTCTTGAGAGAAAAATCAAGTAACACAAAATGTCAGAAAATGGAAGCAATACTGCAGCCTAGGGGAAAGTAGAGGGAAGAGTGTATCTAACCTGGAATTAGGCAAAAAGATTAATCAGTTTTGAGGATGGATTATAGACATTCCCAGATGGGACAATCTGTAATTACTTGAAGATTATCCTTAAGTTAAACCAAAAACAGAAAAATAAAAGGCGAGGGGAAATACAGGCTCAGGCAAGGTGCAGGCAGAGGAAGGTCAAGGGAACTTCTATGTGACAAGTCTCAGAGAAATTAACCAAGCTTGGAGCAGGAGAATCAGGGCTGTGAATGAGATTTCCTGGAAAACACAGAGCACAAGAGAAACACCTGATGTTCTGGAACATTTGAAAAGCTTGAGGACATAATAGAAAAAAAAGTGAAAAAAATAATAATTAAAAACTCCAGGATAAGCAAAAGGCTGGATACAAAAAGAAATCTCATATGTGACTTTTTAAAAATTGTGGTAAAATGCACATAACATAAAATTTACCGTTTTAACCATAATACAATAATGTTTGGTATATTCACAATGTTGTGCAACCATCACTTCTATCTAGTTCCAGCAGATTTTCATCACTCCAAAAGGAACCCCCCTGCCCATTATACAGTCATATCCCCACCTCCTTGTTTCCATCTTCTTCAAGGCCCCAGCAACCCATTCTTCTGCTTTCAGTCTCTATGGGCTTGCCTATTCTGGATTTTTCATATAAATGGAATCACACAATATGTGGTCTTTTGTGTCTGACTTCTTTCACTTGGCATAATGCTTTCAAGGTTCATCCACTTTGTAGCATATATTGGTACTCCACCCCTTTTTATGGCTGAATAATATTCCATTGTATGGATACACCATATCGATGGACAGAACATTCTGGTTGCTTCCAGGTTGGGGCTATTGTGAGGAGGGCTTCTGTGACCATTCATGCACAAGTATCTGAGTCCCTGCTTTCAATTCTTTTGTGTATATGCCCAGGAGTGGAATTACTGGATTACACGGTATTCTGTTAAACTCCCTGAGGCTCTGCCAAGCCATTTTCCACAGTGCTGCACCATTTTACATTCCTGCCGGCAATGATCAAGGGTTCCAGTTTCTCCATATTCTTGCCAACACTTGGTATTTCTTATTTTTAAAATAACAGTCATCTTAACGAGTGTGCAATAATCTTATTGTGGTTTTGGTTTGCATTTCCCTAATGAGAAGTGACGTTCAGCCTCTTTGTGTGCTTAGTAGCCATTTATATATCTTCTTTGGAAAAATATCTATTCCAGTTATTTGCTCATCTTTGAATTGGGTTGTTTGTATTTTTGTTGCTGTTGAGTTGCAGTTCTTTATTTATTCTGCATATTAATCCTTTATCAGATATATGATTTGCAAATATTTTCCCCAGTTCTTTGGGTTATCTTTTCACTCTCTTAATAGTGGTTTTGATGCACAAAAGTTTTTAATGTTAATGATGTCCAGGTTATCCATTTTTTCTTTTGTTGGCTGTTCTTTTGTTGTCATATCTAAGAAATCATTGTCAAATCCAGTGTCATGAAGACTTCCCCGTTTTCTTCTAAGATTTTTATAGTCTTAGCTCTTAAGTTTAGGCTTTTGATCCACTTTGATTTTTGTATATGGTGGTAGAGATGGGTCCAACTTTATACTCTTGAATTTGGATATGCAGCTGTCCCAGCATCATTTGTTGAAGAGATTATTCTTTCCCCCATTAAACGGTCATGGTACCCTTGAGAAAAAACAACTGACCACAGATGTATGGATTTATTTCCGGATAAACTCCGTGCCTCTAAATGAGATATCCCAGGAAGGGCACAGCATCACCCGTGTTGGATTCCAGCCAAGAATGCAGAATTTGAACCAAATCACAAGGAAGCATCAGACAAATCCAAATGAGGAATGTTCCAATAAAAAGGAGGATGGGGTGCTGTAGTCTTCAAAACATGTTAGTGTCATAAAAGACAACAAAAAGCTATGGAAATATTCCAGATTCAAAGGGGCTAAAGAGACACAGCAACTAAACACAGTATCTGACCCTAGACTGGATACCATGCTGGAAGGAAAACACATGCTAAAAACAGCATTATTGGATCAATTGACAAAATTGGAATATGGATGATTAGGTTAGATTTAAAAAGTTTTTTTTCAATGTGAAATTTACTAAAGGTGAAAAACACAGAAAAAGTTAAAGGTAAATGTGATGAAGAGAAACATTTCTGGGGATATGAATGGTTGCTGGTCTAGCAGGAGACTCAAGAGTAAAAATAAAGCTCTTATGCTGATCAGGGTGCAGAGGAAGAAGTGTTTGTGCTGGAACCTTGTGAATCCAGAAATGGAGCGATGGTTGGAGGACCTGGGCACGTCGAGAGGCTGTCTGGAGCCATCTGCAAACTTCAGTGGAACATCAGAAATGAAGGAGGTCCTGAAGGTTTATGATTAAAGCTAGGCTCCAGTAAATGCCTCTTCTCCTTTTAGGGTCAACAGCTCCTGGCTTGCCACTGGACCCTGACAGGGAGACAACTGACCACGGGCACCAGGTGACCAGACGCCTGATACTTGCCATTCAGGAACTGGTCTTATCCGGTCTGCTTGGCCATAAAATTGGCAATTCCAAGAAGTGCTCAACCATTACAGAAAGATGATACGTAGAGGTTGATGCCTAACCATTCCCAAAGGCAAAATAAGGCTGAGGAGCAAGCCACTCACACCCAGTATGCTTGCCCGGCCACTGACCCCCTCAGCCGACACCAATGGCCTCATGTTCCCAACTGACTAAGGAAGATAGCAATTCAAGCCAGACTGAGATGGCAGGAATGGCCCTGTACCATATGCCAGCACCAGCCCAAAGTGGACTGTCCGTCATCGTAGCCCCACTTAGGGGCAGCCCTGGACACTGGGGAAAGGAAATCTTCCTGGGGGCAGCACTTTGCCTGTAAGAGGAGATGGCCTGGAGGAAGACCCTAGATCGATCCACAAGAGTGGCTAATGGCTGGCCATATGGTCGGAGGTAATGTTATGGTCTAAAAAAAAAAAAGCTGTATACATAATATTAGTCTAATTTCATTTATATGTAAAATATATAAATTTATTATATATAAATATATAAGATATATTATATATTTAAATATATATATATATACATATATGTACAAATAGTAATAGTAAAACAATGTATGTTGTAATGTTAACATTATAGCTGGCTTTTATTTTCTCCCTTAGATTTTCCTAGATTTTTTTCACTGATTGTATATTATTTTTATAAACAGGAAAAAAAGTTAAATATTATTTTAAAAAGAAACTTCCTTATGGTTTGGCTTCATAGACACATGATGCTTTGTGGAATTTGTCTTGCTCTGAAGTCTGTCTCCCATAAGCAGCACTGTGGTTAGTCTGTGGACGGCGTTCTCTTATGACTCTTTGTGAGCCTGGTTGGCGTGCTATCTACAAAGACAGTGGAGTCATGATCTTTATAAGTGACTCAGTCGTATAAATAGAAGGCAAAGTGATGCTTTCCATTGACCCAAAAGTACAGGAGGCAGCCGGGCGTCACTGAGAGTTCTAGGCTTTGGGGTGAGATTGGCTGGTGTTTGATTCCTGACTCCGCTGTTTATTCTTGGGGACAACACAACTGACCTCCAAGTCCAAACTGCCTCTTCTTGAAAAGGAGGGGATGCCAACCACCTTACCCCATCCTGATAGTGTGATCAAAATAACGACCAGGGCTGAGCTACGTAAGATAGTTATCCCCAGGGCTCAGCTCACTGCACGAGCTCTACGAGCTCTCTGATGCGGCCGCACGTGGTAAGGGAGAGTGCGTGGAAGATGCGTGTGGATGGAACAAGGGGCTGGCTCAATCCTTCCAAGCTCTGAAATGCTGCCTACTTTCATCAGCAAGAAGGGGACTCAAGTGTCAATTTACTTTCTGCCCAATGGACTGTGGTTGCCTAAACCATGGAGCACAGGCTGGCTGGTTGTTACTCCTGCTCCTCCCTCGGAGCCAGATTCCTCCAGAGGTTACACCCAAATATGGGTGCGAATGAATCTCCAGGCACCGTGAATACCCTTCCAGAGAGATGGGAAACCACAGCAGCGGTTACAGATTTTTAAGGTTAGGAAGCAAGTCTACTCTCCCAAAAGCATCGCATGAAGTGCTCGAGCACAGCACTGGCTTTCCTGTCTGTTCTCTACTTTAGTTTGAGAAACACCTGAATTTAGAAAGATAAACACCACTCACCCCGGGTGGATGAAGTTTGAGAGCAATAAAAGAGACAGACTTGCAGTTAGAAAAGCATTTCATCAACTCCGTGGCCACGAGGAAGCCCTTATAGTTCACCTCTGACCCGTTCACGTTCCTCCCCTGCATCGGGGGGGGGGGGCGGAATCCGACGCCGCAGGGGCACAGGCAGCGAGCGCCCTGGGGCCCCAACTGCGCCCCCCACTCCCCCGGGGGCCGGACTGCGCACCTCCACCAACTCTGCGGGGTTCTGTGAAGTCATGCTCCCGCGCTGGGAGGACTTAATACCAACGGGTCCCTGCACACGTGCTTCACAGTTAGACTGGTTTGGATTTATAGCCTGGGTTCACCGTCTTATTAGCTTTGGACCATGAGCAAGGACCACATGCTCTCCTGCATCTTAGACCCCTCAGCAATGAAATATGGGTGCTAAATGCATCTTGAAAGTCGGGCTCTCCAATCTAGGAAAAGAACCGAGCATATACTGGAGAAATAAAGGAAGTTCAATGATTATCAAGTTCACATTCCTTAAGGCAGCAGCAGACTTTCTGGAATTTTCTCGGGAACTGTCAGTTTTCCCTATGATTTTAAGGCAAGGAGGGATAAAGCAAGTGGAAAAGAATCAACTGCCGTTCTTACAGAATTACAGGAGGCTTGGCCAGGAGGAAGGCCAGAAATGGCCAGTGAGCCACTGCCCTGAGGTGTGCTTCGTCCCACAGCCCCCTCCGCATTCCTATGTGATGTCCAGGTCTGCCAGGTCTGAAATCTCTCCAGCCAACCCAAAGACCTTCAGCCCTCAGCACCAGCCATAGCTACTGAAATGTGGGGCATGTTATTCCATAAAGTCAACCTTCAAACCTTCTGGATCCTTAAGAAAAGAAAGAAAAAGGGGTGTGTGTGTGTGTGTGTGTGTGTGTGTGTGTGCGTGCGCGCGCGCGCCTGTGTAAGAGAGAGAGGGAGGGAGGGAAAGAGCAGGGGGAGGAGGAGGAGGAGATGAAGGGAAAAAAGAGAGACAGGCAGAGGAGAAACAAGCACACAGCTCCTCCTTGCTGGTTCCCTGATGTCATCTATTGCGTCTGGGAATGACAGTCTTGCAGAGACACCTGGAACATGTCACCTGCCTTCTGCTACAGCAGAGGAGAGATGATTTCAGGGTGTTACTCTAACATGGGGGCAACTCCAGAAGCCTACCAGAGGGAGCAGCAGGCTACTCTAGTTTATTGTGCCAGAGGAGAGAATTTAGAGCTTTGAGGGAATGTTTTCATTGCAATGTCAGGGTGGGCGTCCTCAGGACTCTCCCATCCAGATAAAGCGCAAGTCCTGTCTGTTCTAGGAGAGACTCAACGGCGGAAAACCAGCTCACACTCTTTGTTCCGTGTCTACACCGTGTTTCGAGAGTATACTTGAAAGAACAAATAAGGTTTCGAGGACTTCTGAGACGTCAGTCAGCTACGGTAAGAACAAAAGGCGCGTTTTTCTCTAGACTCAGTCGAGCCGTTTACAAGGGGATTCTCTTCTGTAGGTGCTGGTGATGCCTAATAGCTTGCAAAGGGTGACCGACGGGAAAGACTGACATTCAGTTAAACCCTAGTGGAAACAAGTTGGTTCAAGCAGAAAATCACAGTCCAGAGCTGACAGTGAATACGGTCTCAGGGCTGACCGTTCAGAGTCACTTCCATCGCCACAAGTCTAGGGAGGCTTCTGGCATTACTTCTGTAACGCCTTGGTTTCTTTTCACAAGGAAAGGAGCTGCACGTTCTGAGTACGTGTAGGCGTACAGTCAATAAATACGACGTATAAACACATGATTAATAACCAGACATCAGCCTACTTGCCAGAAATAATCGTTATTTGTTCCCTGTGTATACAGAAAAGATGGTTTTAAGTCAAAAGGCAGCTGAAAGAAGTGGTCTTTTCTTTTTGATGACTCAAAAAGATAAAATATTTGTAAGATTTATAGGATTTTTAAAAAGCAATCATTTGCTCACTGCCAATTTGACTGGTACCTTAAATTAGGGGAAAAGGTCTTCAGCTTTTATCTGTTAAAAATTGTAACTGTTTATTGGGGGCTTGGGATGAAAACCTCTCATTTTATTGAAGCTAATGACATATACTCGGCTATTAACCTTTGACAGTGAAACCAGAACTATCCTTCTAAGTCTGAGCATTCAATGAGAATCTAAACATTTTCCCCCAATATTCTTTTATTACAGACCATTTCTGGTTCAGTGAAAGTGCACTGCATTACAAGACAACATTCAAGACACTAGGGAGAAATATTTTTTAAACTATTTATCATCTGATGGGGTTTTAATTTTCTGCTGACTGTTATAACTTGAGAACAGAGGGCCTCACCCTGGCTTGGGCGGGAGGAGTGGGCGGTGGGAAGCTATTTATGAATAGTTTGTGATCTGCAGCAGCTGCTCTTTGATATAGATCATCCTTTTTTTGATAAGCATGTTTTCACAAAAAGTTACCACTAATAAGCGGGCGCATACTAAACCAACCACAGCAGAGCTGTCCCCTTGAAAGAAAGATGTCAAATAAAAAGCTCCTCCAGGTTGAAGTCTCCTTGAGCCTCTTCATTACAGGAGCATAATAAATCTGAAAACACGCTGCATCTTGGGAATACCCAACGTTACCGACAGAGAAGAATACTGTCAGGTAGTTCCCATGTGTCTTTCACTCTGGACTCAAATGAAAAACGTCTTGTAGTGAGAGCTTGCGTCCTTCTGGGAATTAGAAACGCCTCCATTCAACCCATAGAAACAGGCTGAAAATATCTGGGTTGTGTTGTAAATGTTTCCTCCTAAGCTGAAGACCCAATCGTACTCTCATTGTGCTTGGGTACTTGACACGGAGGAAGTGGGAACAATTTTGAATTTGAATCTGCTGTTCCGGGCCATCCAGATGAAAAAGAGAAGGGCCGAAGGATTCCTTTCTCTCAAAATATTTAATGATTAAAATGACTAATTCAGTTTCCCATGGTGTCCTTCTAAAGGCAAAAAAGGCAAAAAATCTTTTATTCTAATATACTTTATTAAAACTTAATTATGAGATGTCCAATACCTTACCTGCGAAAGATTCAATCAATAGGCAGAATAATTCTGCCCATGATACACCAGAACCTAACCCTGAATACAAATGGTAGATGAATGCCTACAGTTGCAAAAAATACAGAAATGACAACGAACTTTAAATACACTAGAAAATGAATTTCATTATCACTGCTGGCTGCAGTGTAGCTGGACACAACAAATTGGGAACTATAATTTGACAATAGATTTTAAAAGCCTTAAGCATGCATATAGCTTTTGACCCAGGAATTCTAATTCCAGGAAACATTCAGATTTCTTCAAGGATGTTCACTGCAGCCTGAAAATTCCAACATCCGGAAAATGTTTAACAAAATGCCCAACAATGAGAAACAGAAGGAAAATGATTCAAGGGAAGAAATTACGCAGACATTTACAGTATTATTTAGAAGAATACTTAAAGTCACGAGAAACGTTCACGGTAACTGCTGGAAAAAGGCAGGTTACAAAACACTTTGGACTCTGTGGTCCCAATTTTGTTTAAAATATGTAAAAATATTAAAAAGAAACACATACCGTGTAACACCTATGATCATCTTTGGGTGATAGAATGATGCTTAATTCTCGTTTGCTTCTTTTCTGCTTTCTTGTAATTTTCAGATTTCCTGTAATAAACACATATTCATTTCTAATAAAATAACAATAAACGCTAACATCACTGAGGCATAACAAACAGACCAGACATTCCTAATGTCTGTTGTCCCCCACCTGTGAACAGCTCTCCCATTCTCCATGCTATTTGTGTAACACGGCACCGCTACTGTTTGTACGTGTGAGTACATCCATGGGTGCTGGAATCTTTCAGGCCATGTACAAGGGCGTCACACATGCAGTGGACACGGGGTACAAGGGGCCAGTGGTTCAAAGACGAGGCTAGAGACGGTTCCGGAGAGAGTATTATAAGCCGAATTCTAGTTTTACTCAAGTTATTTTTCAAATATATAAATGTGTTCTATCTCAAGGAGTTTTCAAACACCAGTGTTTTGGTTTAAAAAATTACAGACAGTAATGCCTCTCTAGGAGTACTGGTAAGATCGCCACCCTGAGAATGTATCAGGACTGGAGCCGCAAGATCTCACTTAGAAGCTTCTTGAAAGAATGGGCCTTTACTCCAAAGGCTCTTCAATTAGCTAGCCAAACTTTAAGACAGAGCAGAATAAAACGAGTTCCAGGTGGCGATTACGATCCGAGACTTCGTGGAAGGTCACCTTACCCTAAGTGCCGACTTTGCCTCCGCCACTCTCCGCGTGCGTCCGCTCGTTCACTCGTGTATTCATTCATTCGTTCATAAACATCTCTGTCTGTGTCAGCACCGGAAAAGCAACGGTGACTAAGACACAACCCTCCCCCTTCAGAAGCTCGTTACAGACAAACAGAAAGGGGCAGAAAGACACGTAAACAGGCTCTTGGGAAATTAGGTAGAAGGCCATGCCCACCAGCAGCCTCCTACTGTAGGTTCTTCTATAACGTGAGTCTCTTTGGAAAAGAGAATTTTTCTAGAGAGTTACTGGCTTTCCTCCTGTGTATGAGAGGCTGGGCTGTAGGAGGGAACTGGTGAGTGGGAAATAGGAAGAGGCTCAAGACAAACTCACCTGCTTCCCACATTGGCCGAGGGACAGCCTGGGGCCCGGCACTCCCTCCTAGAGAAGCATCCTCAAAGGGGTGAATTTGACCTCGGATCCAGAAGCCACGGCTCCAGGGCTCTGCTGCCAGAGAGGCGGGGCCAGCGGCCGGCATGTTATTCAGGTGCAGTAGAAACCATTCCATCTCCAGGTGGCCACTGGGATATCTAAGAATAAGGTTTTCAGTTTAAGTAGGATTCTTGTAATTGTAGGAAGGAATTTTTTTTTTAAGGGTTTCCTGTCCTTGGAAAACATTAGTGGTTGTATAAATGTCTCACAGAACGCTCTTCACCTTGGCAGTGACATAATTTCGCGTTTGACTTTTTAGATCGTGCCTTATTCTGTTTTGCATATACATTCATTTGTATTATTTTGTGGTTACCAGAGGGGAGGGGGAAAGGGGGAGGGAGGAAGTGGGGGTATGGGGTTAACAGAGACAAACGACTATATATAAAACAGATGAGCAGCAAGGATTTACTGTGCAGCACAGGGGATGACAGCCACTATCTTCTAAAATAACCCATGGTGGGGTGCAACCTGCAAAAATACTGAATCCCTGCTGTACACCTGAAACTAACATAATACTGTAAATCAAATACACTTTAATAATTAAAAAAGAGAATTATGTCTGAGGAGACAGGAAAAAAGTGGAAAACGTGACCTGATTCCTGCAGGTCATTTTAAGAAATCACTACTAAACTTCAAGCTACTTCCTGTTTGGGGGCAGGGGAGGCTGGCGGTGAAGGAAACAAACTCGAGCTTAGGGAGTTTTTTCCGAAATACTCATGCCTGGGCACCACTCTGGACTTAACTGAGTCAGAATCCCGAGTGAATGGAGTCTTCTTGGGGGCCACGCCTGTGTGCTTCGAAACCGTTTCCCCAGCAGCTAAGTCATGCCAGCCCCCTTTCACTGATGAGAAGTATTGCTCTAGACGTTCTAGAGGGGCCACGAACAGTCCACAGGAAACAAGTTGTCTGCTGGAAGGAAAAGGTTGCACTGGAAGAGCAGGAGTAAAACATTTAGTCGGGCAGAAAATCAAGACCGCGTGACGTGCGTATTCAGACACCGTTACGGAGGACCTGGTCCTGGCCAGCACCACTGCCCCAGCCTGGGGCCCACCCTCCGGCAGGCTCTGGGAGCTGACAGGACTAGAAAGCCTTCCCAACTTCAAGGGCTGTTATCATCCAGCTGGGGGCACATGATACATCCCCGGGAAAAGGAGGAAAAGCAAAGAACACGAGAGTGTTAACATGACTGGAGAGGGCTGAGCTGAGACAGGGGCTTCCCAGAGGAGGTTAGACTTACCACAGTAACTGGAAAAGAGGGCTGGGCGGTGGGTCATCTGCAGACACAGACCTGTGGCATTAACGTGTGATGAACTTCTGGTGTGGCATTGTCCCATGATCATTTTCAATGCTCTGTAGCAAAATGGTGTGTTAGAAAATTTCTAGGTAACATTGGCTGCCCTCCCCACTGACCCCATAGATGCTCACTGCATTTATGATGATAAACCTTAAGTCTAAAGATGCTCTGTCTTGCAAAAGTATCTTTGGCACTCCTACTTTTAAGCCTTTGTTATCCATGCCTGGAATAACTCTTAGGACCCCTCTGCTCTCGTGTTCTTTAAAGGTCCATCTTAAATTCCAGTTGCCTGTAAAAATAACTCTGCCACAAGAGCAACCACAACGGTGTGCTCTCTCCCCGAGCCCTGCACAAGACTGGTTTATTTATTTATTTTTTTTGTATCTTACCCATTGTGTGTCATTCTCATAGGTCTCATAAAATCCTCATAGACACCACTGTGAGCAACGGAAGGTAGAATCCATCCCCATCCGGTAACAGACCGTAACCCTGAGCCTCAGAGGTCAGATGAGTGAGGCTGGCTGCCAACCCCCGCAGGTGGTGAGCAGGCAGGATAGTTCTGGAAGCAGGAGCTGCTCCAGGCAGGTGCGCTTTCCCATGCTGCCCTGAGCATCTTGTACCCTGGTCGCATTGCTGGTTTCCAGGTGAGGGGCTGACCTTCCCTCTGAATCCCCTAGAAGACAATGACCACGTCTTTTACGTTGTGTCCCTAGAACCCAGGATGTCTTGGCAGTCAGGAGGAAAGCACTGAATGCCTGCTACTTAAAATATTCGTTTTATCAAAATTAATAATCAAATGACATTACAATTCATGCAGGTGTATTTGTGTCTAATCTTTCTTTTGACTTAGGTTCCTTCTGCACACCACGTATTGTTTATTTCTGAATTTAGGAAGGTACTTGATGTATTATCAAGCTTAAACGTCACTGGATGAAGGCAGTCAGAAGGTGCAAACTGCAGTTATAAGATAAATAAGTACTAGGGATGTAATGTACAACACGACTATAATTAACACTGCTGTATGTTCTATATGAAAGCTGTTAGGAGAGTAAATTCTGAGTTCTCATCACAAGGAAAAAATTTTAATTTAATTTAAATATCTATATGAGATGACAAATGTTCACTAAACTTATTGTGATAATCATTTCATGATGTATGTAAGGGAAATCATTATGCTGTCCACCTTAAACTTATACAGTGCTGGATGTCAATTACATCTCAATAGATGGAAGAAAGCCATTTAAACTCCATTTATTTATCAGCTTTAGAAAAACCTAGACTACAACTATAGGGCCCTAAATTTAAAAAATGCATCCATTTATTAAAGCTACCTTTTGGGAGGTGATCCTTTTTAAAGTCTATGACTGAGGTATATTTCTTACAAATTACAGTAAGAACAGATTAAGTGCCACATGCATTGACAAGCACCAGATTTCCATGTACAGTAGGAAGTATCTGAGGATTCTCGCTTCGATTCTGAGGGCAAATGAGCTCGTTGTAACAAATCATTTGGGAAGAAAGTTTAATTACAAACGTAATGACTAAGGAGAATGAATCAAGCACCAGCTTACACTGGCTCTGAATGATTCATTTATCTTCCCTACATGATGGCTTCTCCACTGCCCCTAAAAGAAGAAACAAACCTTACCTTTAATCCTGGGTTTTGTTTTTTTTTTTTTTGTCTTAATCCTACCTCATTTGAAGAAATTCTGGATTGCATTTTATTGAGACCAGGAGACTTGTTTTTGCTCTGGAAAGCAGGAAGCACATAGATCTGCAACTTGAAAAATTAAGAAGGTTTTTTTTATACTCAAGAGAAATCTGCAAGTGTCAGAGTTTAGTCCCCATCAGAGGTGAAGTGGCCAGAAAGTGCTGTGGGAAAGGAAAGGATTCACTGAGCAGGAAGGGTTAAAACACAGGATGCACCTAAGTCACCATCTATGACCTTTCTCCTGTTATTGTATTCTTAAACATTTTATGTTTTCATAAACAGTGTTCTGACTTTCAAATAACATAGGCTTATTGTAGAAAAAATGGAATATACAGAAAACTAAAATTAAGAGGTATCTTTTCAGAGGCAAGACTTTCGAGAAGAGTCGATTTAGAAGACTCTTTTCAAGTTACCTGCACCATCTCCCAGAGGGAACCAGACTGGGTGGTCACTGAGTTCACCCTGACCCACAACCACACCCCAGGGCAGGACATACATCACCATTTCTGAACCCTGGTGCCGTGGAGAATAACCTGGTTCCAACACTCTTGCTGAATATACCAACCCCCAACACTGCAGGTGAACTAGGGCTTTGGGGGAATTTGGTATTAAGTCAACCCAGAGCAGGGCTTAATTTTTTTTTTTAAACCTAATTTGAGTATTTGTGAGGAATAGCAAGTTCTTTGTTAGAAGTCCCTGGTTAGGCTTTGAAAAGAGTCACCGCTACAAAATGAGTTAGTCACAGCTGGGGACACTGTTGCAGGCAGTTACGACAAAGGCCATCAAGAAGTCAAAATCAAGGGCTTGTTTGAAAAGTGTGTGACGGGGTGGAGGGGAGAGAAATGAGCACATTTCCATGAAAAATTAGCTGTAGTCAAAATCTCACAGATGCAACAAGAGAAGGAGCCAGAGGTTGGGGGAAGAAATGACATGAAACAGAAAAACACGGGCTACGATACAGGAGAAAGCCCCTCAAACTGAGAGAAAGTAGATTTTTTTTTTGTTATACTTTTGTGGAACGTTTGCATAAACAACAGTCAGCTGTCCTTAGATTTCAGATATGGTTAAAAGGAAACATACTGTGACCACGGTCATAATTACTCCCACCACTCTGGGGAAGAGCCACCCCCCCCCCCCGCAGCCCCGCCAAGCGCACAGCCTGCTCCCCCGCAGAGGGGCTCCCCACGCTCCAGGGGTGACGTTCGCCCCTTTCGCACGCCAGGCAGAATCTCATTCAAGGGCTTCTTACCCTCCCCCCCCCCTTCAACTCCTCTCCCACGTTTTGCTGCACACACACACGCACGCACGCACGCACGCACGAGTGCACTTGCAAGAAGGGACTAAAGCTTCCCATTCGGCTTTTCATCTTTGCACAACTTTTTGACATTTCCAAAGCCCTGCCCTAGTCACTGGTGTTCTTTTGTAACAGGGAAGACGTTCGCGCTGAGGCAAAGCCGCAGGAGCACCGGTCAGTGCATCTCCAGAAGCCTCCAGAAGTGAGGAGCAGACGCGGGCAAGGCGCCCAGGTTGTTGACACCCTGCGTGAAGGCTCTCACCGAGCCCGTCCCTTGCACAGCCCAGCCCACTGAAGGCTTCAAAGCTCATAGGGCCACTGAGACACAACCACAAGAGGAGGTCCCCCGCCCCGCCCCCCGCCAGGAAATCCTGTAAATAGCATAGAAGGGGCGCACATTGTTTAGCTGAGGTCATGGTCTTGCAGGAGTCTGCGGTCCTGACTCCGAGACAAAAACTGGGAACAGGGTTGGAAATGATAAACGTTGTACTTTGAGATCGAGAAAGAGGCCATATTTTTTTTCAGGACACGAAAAGGGGAAGGGCTGTTCAGACAAGCCCTTGGGAAAGAGAAGGCATTTGATCTGGACCTTGGAATATGACTAAAATTTAGAGATGCAGAGGCTGGAAATGGGGAGAAGAAAGTAGAGTCTTATCAAACATTGGATATTGATATTAAGTCCACATAATGCTTTCTCTCCAAGAACTGACAGTGTGACGTAAGGAAAGAGGCACATTAAATAACATTATTCACGTCCCTTTGCCCTCTGAACCTTAAAATTCTTCAGTGCAATCTCACTGGGACCAAGTAAGCTCATTAAGAAGTTTATGGTCTTTTTAGTGCTGTCACATTAAGTAAGCCACATACTTAGGATAAGGTGAGAAAACGTTCCATTTTTTTCACTTCCATGTTTATCCATACTTATCTAATCAGGTTTACAAAACGCAATGGATGAACCACCATATATGCACTATAATCAACAACTAAGTAAACGGACGGCAGATAGTGGGAGCCAGGATTCTCACTGCTGGAGGAGGAGGTTACAGATAAGCAAGGGCAGAAGCTAGAATGATTTATGGAAGAATGGGTTAGAGCCGGATACATCAGTATGAACTCACGTTTAGCTTACTGGAGACACGATGTTACATATGGCAATATTTAGAGACATACATACACACACACACCTACCTCCTCACTCTATAAGCAGAGGGGGCTTAGAAATCATGGCTCTCCAGTACCGGTGGTGGCTGTAGCTGCCACCTAGATCTTGGCTTCTAATACCCTCCTTCAGTAAAAGAGACTAGGGCTCCTTGGAGAAGTGACTGATTCTGCGACTGGGGTAGGATACACAAAGCGAACCTAGAGCATCCTATAGTGCCAGAAAGTTAGGACATGCTCACAAACAAACAAACAACCACATCAAGGGGGGTTCGTCAAAGGGATACAGGAGCCCACTGAAGGAGCAAATAGCAAAAGTTGGAAAAATTGAGGAATAACATATAAGGCAGTAATGGACTGCAACTCAAAACATAAAATAAGTATCTGTGAGCATATACGGATGGGGAAAAATTATTGTATAAATAAATGGGGAAGAAGAGACAAATCTGTGCAGGATTTTAAATAATCTATTTAGATGCTCCGCCCATAAAGAGATGGAGCATGACTCCTCACTCAAGTGTCAGTTGTGCTTAGTTGACCTTCTTCCAAAGAAGAAATTACGGAAACAAAGAAAAAGAGCAACTCCGCAGTGAGGAAACCTCGGATCACTTTATGCTAGGTGATTAAGGTTAACAGCAGCAGTGGTGAGCGGTGGTGTTGGTAACACACTTGTGGTACACGACATGAACTACACGTTACCTCCCCATACCGGCTAACACCAGCCTAGTCATCAGAAAAGCAGAAGGCATACCCAAATTGAGGGACATGGTACAAAATTCCTGACCAGTCCTCTTCAAAACCGTCAAGGTCATCAAAACCAAAATCTAAGAAAACTCCCTCAGACCAGAAGAAACGAAGGCGACACAATGATTGAATATAATGTGATGTCCCAGACAGGCTCCTCGAACAGAAAAATGACCGTAAGGACAAGCTGCAGAAATCTGGATCAAGTATTGCTTTCGTCAATGGTGTATCAGTATCGGTTCATTAATTATGACCAATGTACCAAACTAAGATGTTCACAATAGGGGAAACTGGGAAGGGGGAACAGAAAGTGTGTACTACCGTCACAGTAATTCTATAATTCTAAAACTGTAATCAAATGTTCGTTTTAAAAATGCCATGGAAGTGCTTTGCTCTCAATAATCTATCTACAAAATATTCCGACTGCTGATAACTTTAGGAAAGTCTCTCCGAGTATTGGTAGCTCTATCAATTGGCTAGAACAAAAGTCAACTGTAAAAGATAACCTCTATTGTGCCTGTTTGCCTGACTTCTTTAGGGCCGGATGGAGCCCCCAATCCATCTAATTAGACCCCCTTTAAAGGCAGGAGACACGAAAGGGAAATAACTGGAAATGGCATCTTCTATTTCCAAGGTCATCTCTCCATCCCTGAGAATCCTGCAACCTTCCCAGTCTGAGTATTGATCCTTTGACATTCGACACACATCCCATGAATGGCCATCAAAAACATATGAAGGGAAGAAAGAGAGAAAAAAAAAAACACCTTGTCTTTTCCAATCCATTTAAGATTTGCTAATCTGCCACACGTCCTGTCAACGACGACAAGCAACGTGAAACTGCACTGTGTACGACAGACCCACTGCTACCTCTGCCACCTGATGGGACGGCAAATGGGGAAATGTCGTGTTTGCGGAAGAGATTCAAGAATGAGATTGTAAATGCTAGGACCATTGAGATGTTATTGATGTTAAAGGAGGTGCCTTTCAGGGGGAAATTTTTTTCCCCACAACATAGGCTATAGTAAAGAATGGCAGATGCTGGCTTGACGCATAGATACAAGAGGGTTCAAAAATAATTTCCCAAGGTAACAAAGTCTCAGTACATCATTAAAATGGAGTCACACTGTATCTTTCTGCATGACATCTCCTTTTGTTTCACAGTGATTTATATACTATAAAAATACAGAGATCTTTGGTCTAATGCAATGTTGATCTATGTATCTACTTAATCATCTGTCTATCCATCCACCCACCCATCCAATTGTCTATCTACCTACCTACCTATCCATCCCTCCATCCAATTATCTGTCCATCCATCTATCCATCCATCCAATTGTCTATCTACCTACCTACCTATCCATCCATTTAATTGTCTATCTATCCATCCATCTAATCATCTATATATCTATTTACCTACCTATCTATCTATATCTTTGAAAGTTGGTGATTTCTCAGGCCTTTGATGAATCAGCTGGTGGTAAACTTCTATTCAAGTGCTGGAGAACAAAAGATTCTTAGTGCAAAAGTGAGTGGAAACAAGACTGAGGGAAGATGGTGGCTTGTGTGTACAAGGGAGGTAAGGCACTATAAATATGAAATTTAAAGTACTAGTAATCAATTGTAGTTATATACATAATTACTATGCATATAACTTATGTACTATTGTATATAATATACAATAACATCTCAATGGTCCTAGCATTTACAATCTCATTCTTGAATCTCTTCCACAAGCATGACATTTCCCCATTTTACTGTATATAATATACAAGATATACAGCGTGTATACAATATATACAATGTATTATATTATTTATATCAATATACTATATGTTAATATAAATCATATATTATATGCCACATTATTATAATATATATATGAGATCAGAAATTAGTCCAAATATTAATAGATGAGAAAGCATTAAAACAAAAATTTTTGGTTTTATGCCGAGAAAAGAATAATAAAGTGAAATAAGCCTGAGGTAATAGAAAAGAAAAACGATGCCCTGAACTTTACAACCAAAGGGGAGAAACAAGGGGGACATGAAGAAAGGCGGCCTGGGATGGATGCTGGGGGCCATAAGTCACCCATCTACACGGTCACCCAGACAAGCCCTGGCTGGCACGTTCACTCCACTGGAGCTGCAGATCTGCCTTTGGAAGAGAGGATTTGCTCTTCACTGAGCAACAGCAGTTCAGCTACTCTGCCCTTTGAATTCCAAACTAACATCTCTGATCTAACACATGGCATCTCCCTCTCCCTCTCAACACCATACTCCTAACTTGATGTTTTCTAGAAGATTCACCAAAAACCCTACCCCACCTCGCTTGAGTGCAGGTGCCTTGATTTTTCTTGAAGTTCCTGTGCTGTGTGTCGTGCTGGGTGAACATTCATCACACCCCCTCCTTCCATGTGTTAGATGATTAGCTATTTGCTTTACAGGGAAAGTCTGGAGCCACTGAGCCCCAAGAGGGGGAATATCACTAAATCCAAGTATTCCCAAAATAGGGATACGATTTTGCAGTTAAATAAATTATTAAAGTCAGGTGAATAACTTCTTTTTATGATGCAGTAGCTCTCAATTTCACAGCTGTAACAGAGTAGATGGCAAGTATCAAGTACTCTGCTTGGATTTTCTTTATGGAGTCAAAAAAAAAACCCCCCACCACTCTACACACTTAAAAATAAGTCAAAACCATACTATTTCCTTTGGAAAGAAAAGACTTTTACGAACTGTGACCATTCTCTCAAAGGAGCCCAAGTCCTGCCTTCCATCTTTGGAGTGAGTGACCACATTTCCTCCACGTGTCCAGCTGACCAGATGTTTCTGGAAGGAACATACAATTACCTTCCCTCCAGCACAGAGGCCTTTGGTCTCAGAGTAAAACTCACAATTTTCTTCCAGAATTCTTGTCCTTCTCAACTCCATGCTTGAAAAATGCAGTGTCTGTACTGAGACTGTTTTCAAATCTAGAGAGACAAACTTATACAAGTAAAATAAGACTTGTCCTTCAAAGCAGTCCCCTTGGGTTTTCCACACTTCCTCAAATGGCCTTGTCATTGTTCAAAACAGTCCTGGGAAGCCTGCTTTGGGTATTGCCTTCACACGAACATCAGGCTCAACTTCACGGCTCCAAATTGTTTATGACTAATAATGCCATTTCCCAGCTTAATCATTTGCTTGACAGCAGATCACTTCCGGCTTGAAAAAATGAGGTCTAATCTCCCAGGACAACGATCTGCCACCACTGAGGAGAGTCAGAAGAATGTATGAAGGACGCTGAAGGCAACCAGACACGGAGACATTCCGCACTTGTGCAAGGGCCTCGCTGGAATACATGCCTAGCCTGTGAGCGTGCACTGGGGAAAGGCTCGCGTTTATCTGGGGATGGATGCTCTGATACGAGTGATAACAAAAGAAAGCACCAAAAAAAAAAAAAAAAAAAAGAAAAGAAAAAGAAAAAAAAACCACCCCGACAATATTACTTTGTATTTCATTTAGAAAACTTAATTGTATGCATCTGGAAACCTTATTCTATTTTAAATTTGAATAGCTAGCTAAAGATGGGATTTCTTTTTCAACATTCCTGGAAAAAGATGTTGATCAGAAATTTCCATTTTTAGTTGTTTTAATTCAAAACCACTAATCACCAAGACTGTGTAATAGAAATTTGTTATGAAGTCTTATTAATTGAGGAGAGAAATAAGGCGGTCTCAAGTAAGGTACTTTCTCTCAAGTCCCCCCCAAGAAAATCCACTTAGACATATAACCAAATGTTATTTAATATCTTAAAAAGTAACACAATCCAAAATGGATATTTCACACAACACTACATAAACAACATGAACACAATATTACCATATGGAGGGACTTTCAAATATAGACTTACAAAAATCCCTGTGCTTTTTTTTCTTTTAAGTTATTATACTAAGCATGACAAGTAATCATCATTTACAATATGGTACACTGACACGATAAAAACCATGTTACAAATGTGCTGTTATAAATCAGTAACATTAGGGAAGACATTTCATGAACTGTAATTATTTCATATGAAATACTATACAATATAAACAGAACATCCATCTTGGATGACCTTTACAGCAACCAGAGACCAAGTAATTTAAAATTTTTTTTTCAGTGCAAACACATTTTATTCAAGGCAGTCTTGGCTGCAAAACTCCTTTCTAACATACAGTAAATCCCACTTGCACTTCTTAATTCATTTACCCTAATGCAATAGTCACATTCAGTCACTCAGAGAAAGATACCTGCAGAATTACGATCCCTTTAAACTGAACGCTGGAATTTAATTCTCTTCTAGGAAGTTGTACCTATGTCAGCTACTCTAAGGACCTTAATTTGCAGCTGTCAGTAACTTACATGAAGGTGACTCTAGGGCAGCACTGGTCCTAACCCATCCTGTGTGCACAATACCACACACGGCTTTGCCCTTCCAATGTGGAAACCACGGCGGTGCACGGGGATCTAAGTTGGGGAATGGGGAGGAGGCAGGGAGGCGGGACCTGGGAGGAAAGGCAGGCGAGGAGCTGTGTGTACTGCAAGGTGAATTTCCTGGAACTGCAGAGGATTCGTGTTGGAAGAAACCTCAGATCTCAGATCTGGTATCTCTTTTTGGTGGGTGCAAGGGAACAGGCATGCCAAAACCAGCCTTTTGACAGAAAGGGAGGCAGCTGTCTGTGGACCAACCAAGCTTCCAGCCTTACATTGGCTTCCAGAGTCATCGCTGCCTCACCTGGGGAACATCCCTTCCCTTGTTAGCAGGGTGTGTGTGTGTGTGTGTGTGTGTGTGTGTGTGTGTATGTGTGTGTGTGTGTTCAAATCTGAAGCCAGCAACAAGCAAAGAAAGCCCTGGAACTGATAATATACAACCATCAGAAGAAGGTTTAGATCCCCTTGAGCCTTGTAGAATTCTGAACCTTGCAAATCAGCAACTGTAAGTCCTAGAACAACTGTAAAAACACAGGATTCTGTGTTGGCAGAGCAATCGCTGGGGAATCCCTCTCTGGGATGCTGCCGCAAAAGATGACGAGATTAACTCCATCAGGGAGAGGCCAATGTCTATTTCCCACACACCAGGAAATCTAATGACGAATTCTCTCATAGATATAATTTATGAAATGTATCCTAAATAAAAATCTATGGGAAAATATTGGATGTATCCTTAATACTAGTAAAACCTTCTGGGAGAGCTGACGGAGTGACAGCTGATTCTTTTGTCTTACTTGGCAAGGATCAGACTGATGGTTATCTCTTTCCTGCCCATATTTTACTAACCCAGAGCAAAGCAATATTTCCCATGGCTTTTGCATTCATCTTTCCTGTGTTCTAGCTTCCTCAAGCCCTAAGCGTGTGCAGAAATCTGCTCACGGACAGAAGAGTGTGGGTAGGAGGGGCTGGGGCTGGTGACGAGGAGGGAGAAGGGATCCCTTCTGCTGGGGTCCACTGTCGCCTGACAGCGTGCTGCTAACTGGGTCTGTGACTGGCCTGTGATAACGGACAAGGTCCCCATCCAGGATCTTTCATCTCCTAATTCAAGGAAAAAACACTTAGAACTAGATCAGCTTCCCTGGGAAATCTAGATTCTTCCAAGGAGGGCTCAATATTATATTGTACTGAATTCCTGTTGTGCTAAGCAGCACGGTGAAGAGTACTTGCTAAAGTTTTTAATGAAAATTTCTGTTTCAGCACCTTCCACTGCCGGGAGCAGTCATGTTCCTGAAAGACGGTATTTGAGCACAGGATTTAGAGAAGCCCGATATGAAACTGTAAACAAGGGTGTACGTCCAGATGGACCTCGGACCGCAATGGCATTTGGGTGGATTTTGTAAAATACCCAACACCCTGAACTTTTTGAATGAAAATGGACAAAGGTGTCAAGTTGTATTCGTTTTCTTTGACTTTATTAGCACACATCAGAAAAAGGGCATTGTATTTCGTGATTTCTCGTGATGGTCTATCAAACATAGAAAATAGACCACTGGTAGCTGCCGCTGTGTTTCTGGGTAATCTTATGTCACTCCTTCCTTCTTCATTTCAAGTATGGGTTTTACAAATATGACCTGTTTTGTTAATCATGAATCCAAATGCTTTGGAAGCACTTTGAGATCCCAAAACAAATTTACGAAGTCATCACAGGTTGTTGTTGGTTTTTAATCAAGCTCCAAATACTGCCCGTGTTATACACATGGTGAGTTTCCAAAATATGATCCCTATTGTATTGTGAGCAATATGCTTGTAATTTAAGTTTAAAAACTTTATTTTCAAGTACACTTTGTGGTGATAAGTGGTTCATCCTGGGTAGAATTTTACAAAGCTGTGCCAACCTCAAAAAAAAAAAGCTTTCGTTATCACTGAACAGGTTTTTTCTCTCCCCACGGTGACTATAATATAATTTAAATTTATTTTTTAGAAATGCTGGTTGGGTGGTGAAAAAGGGAGATTTGGGAACAGCTGGTGTTAAGATCGTTGTTCCTCCAGATTAACTTTTAATTTATGCCTCCTGAACTCGAACTTCACGTCAGAGAAGCAGTCATTTGTTATTTTTATCCAGCTAGTCCTCTTTTAGCTTTTCTATTTGTTTTCTCTATTTGACGGCACCCCCACCCCTTTTCATATGCTCATGAAGATCCCCTGAGATGTGCAAAATATATAAAATGAAGTCCAAAATTATGGAACAGAAGTTGTGAATGCATGGCACAGCTCTTTGAATTCAAATGATGCCTGGGCTCAATATGGTTGCATGCAAATGAGAAGGCAGAGAGGGCTCAAATGCTTCAAAGTTGGCAGTCCAAATTTCTCGTGTGTCTTGTGACCGAAAACCTGGACTTCCAATCAGATTTGTATAGGAGTAAATAGCTGGCTAAATTATGTTTACCAATTGACTCTTTGCCAGAGAGAACTCTTAGCAGGAACAGGGTGGGGGCGGGGAAGCCAGGAAATCGAAACTTCCTCTCATTCATCACAAAGTCAAGGGTGCTTTGCGGGGGCTGGAAGAGGAGAGACAGGTTGACGTCTGAGAGTGAAATAATGCCGTAAAAGCAAACCATGGCGATGGGACAGTCACGAGTCCACACAGGCAATCACTGACACACAGACAACACCACGGCCTAACGTGTCAGCAAGTTTTTCAACTTGGCTCTTCTGAACAATACACTTGAACGCACTGCTGCCGCTTCATCAAATTTATGGAGGTAGTTCTATGTCAAAAAAAAAAATTACCATAAAGTAATATGCTGTATCATAATAATACATAAGTGTGCAAAATGCCGACAGATGTGTTGACCCTTTAAAGTTGAACGCTACACCGAGATTCAACCAGATTCAGTTCTGTAAACCTTTCAGTCGATAAACTCGAAGTGAAATCTAGAGGAGCAGCCGCGGGACACAGAGCTGTCGCCTCACTGGAGGAAAAGGGTGCTGGCAAAGCCTGGAGCGGGCCCAAGGGTTTGGTCACTGAGGACATCACTGCGGACCATCTTGGGTCATATGCGTCATGTGCTTCCTGCCCCCTCTTGTCCCCCATTCAACAATCCCGATTCGATTCCGACGGGCGTATCTCTACTTGGAACGTCTGCTTACATCATACCCTCTTTAAAGTCCATCGTTTCTATGCTAACGGCTGCTGGTCTAAGGGAGTTTTGTTTCGTTTTCTTTTTTCTTTAAATCATGTATCCCATAGCATCAGGCAAAGAGCTTACACATTTTATTCGAATAGCGTCTTCTGTAAACCTACATCTTGTGAAATATTGATAGGTTCCTATTTTAAAGCTTCTCTTAAAGGTAATGCTTTCCTTTCCTGTTCACACAGTATTTGATTATTATAATGGCTGCTTGAGGAGGGTTGACTAGAGGCTGATGTATTGTTTTGATGGTTAAAATATTTATGAATTCTAGAATGACGCCTACGTGAGGGCAGATTTTGGGGAAAAAAAATTTACATGGAAAAATTTAGTAACTCTATGGTATACAACTCTCCAAAGAAACAGATACATGTTCCTTCTGGACACAGTAAAGCAATGAGACAGAGCGTTTCTGAGCAATCAGGGCATGCCTTGGAGGAAATCCGGCATGAGATGGAAAGCCAACTGCTTAAGCATTTTAGTGATGTGAGAGTTAACCAAGAAATGGGCTTACGTTTCACTACGAGCACAGAAAAGGAATCTTTCCTAAACTTGACGAGTCCTATTTGACCCAACAAAACTTCCAAACAGCTGAAGAAGTATGAGGGACTGCCCAAATGTTTCAAGACTCAGTCCCACTGTGTACATGGCACCACTCTTGAAACAGACTGCTAGTGATTCAACCTAATACCAAAGCAGAAGTGGTTTACAAATTTTATGCCAATTCCTGAAATCTGAGGTGAAAATATTTTAGATTTATTTTTGGATCTTTATTTTCTGTTTTATGGCTCCAAACATCACATGCCACTGAACTAAATAAATAAAACTTCTTGTCAGACCGTTTACTTGTGTTGCATGTAACCCTTTGGTGAATAATTTTCCATCAGCTACAGATTTATTCCATCATTCTCATAAAATAGGACATGGGAACTTTGAAATCTCTCTTTCCTAGCAGGCTGAATCTTGATTATTCATAATCCCTTTGCTGCTGAGAAACTTCTTTGTATTCAACATGACATCGGAAACCGAAGCAAAATGTTAACAAACCATTTTGAAGTAAGCTGGGCTAAAAACTATACATCTGCCTAAAAATGCCTCCTGAAACTGGTTACAAAGTATTTGTAAACATTACTCTGGCATAGTTCATGTATGCATAATTGTTATTCTGATAAATTTTAGGGGCGTACAAGTTAGGATTACACTACACTTGCAGAATGATCACATTCTGTTGTTAATTACATGGGCACATGTGTATTTCTAATCAAAAATTATTTTAAAGTTTTCTCTATAGATATCTTCCCAGGAATAAAAGGCCTGAAGTTCAACTCTCCCTAAATTTGCTCTTTCCTATAACCACTAAAAATTATCTCCCATAGCCTAATTTAGGCATTCTATTTAAAACTACATAAAATAGATTTATGTCCTTCCATTAGAAAGAATAACGTCCCAGGCCATAGTCTTCATTTGTATCACAAAGAACATTTTGCTTTTAAACAAACTAATTATCGTTATCTATGATAGTAAGATAGATTATCGTAAGTATCACAAGGAGGAAATGATCTTCCTTTAATATTTGATTGACACATTTTAAACATCGCATTACCTCTCCCATCACTGAGTGCTGTGCCCCAGCCAAGCTGGGGCTGGGGGGGGGGGGTCCTTCCTTTGTCCATTTCAGATTCAAAGGCCTATATTCCTGTTTGTGATTACGGAAGGTTAAAAAAAATTCAGACAAGCATCTGTGACACTTAAAAAACAAAATCCTGACAACAAACACTCCCAGGATTTGGATCACGACCCCTTCTGATACACTTCCACGGGCTCCTACAAAATCGTGTCATGAAAACTCACAGTGCAGAATGACAGGTGCCTGAACGGTTCACACACAAAGGGCTGGGGGTCCCTTCTCGTCAGTTTGGCATAGAATTCCCTCAGGGTGGACCCTCACATTTGACATTTTGTGGTGGCTTTGTTTTTTTGTTTGTTTTTGGAAGTGTTAAGGATCAGTTCTGTGGCACCATGTGGCCACAGACTGGGAGCAACACGCATCTGTGGCATTTTCAAACGGACTTGGCAATTGTATGACATCGAAAATGCATATCACACGTACAGTGTCTAGACTTTCCTATGTGTGCTCAGTTACAATTAGTGAAGCAAAAGTATACATATCACCCCTACTGCTATTCTTGTTGCTACAGAGCCATAAACGTGAAAAGCGATACTCTGAAATAAAGATTTTTCTGTTGTTGTTTTTGCCCTAGCCTACTTAGCAGCACAGTTTAAGTTCAACACAAAAACTGTGGTTGAGATGCTTGTCTTCCCGAAGATGTAAACATCAGTCCCAGTGTCGTAAACTTGGCTGTATCGAACGAGACAGGAGATCTGAGGCAGAACGACTATCACACACTAGTAACAGAAGCTTGCAAGCAGCTGGAAGGTTTCTGTAACTTCTCAGCTTCACTTGTGGGGGGGTCCGTACTTGCTCGGAAATTGAAGGCCGGGCCAGCTCCACCGTGGGCTGGGCTCCAGGCAGGGTTCTGACGACGGTTACTTTCAACGATGCTTGATGTGTTGGAAGCCAGGCTCTCCCGAGTGCTAAAAGAGTAAAAAGGTTTCATTTTGTTTTGTTTTGCTTTGAACATAAACAATTATCTATTGAGCCCCAGAGGAAGAGCAAATGATGGAGTTAATGGATTTCCTCTGTGGGTTCACAATGTCACGTATGGACCATCTCATACTGATTATTCACATGTGCTCCTCCAACTTGAGCTCCAGAAGTTTTCACAAGACACGTAACAGCAGCATACTGAACAAAGGGTTGCTACACAGCTAAGTGCACTTGAAGTGTCTTCCCTTTCCTTTCACATTCAAGGAAATGCCTTCAAAATTTGATGCGATAGATGGTTATCACAATCATTTTTAAAAAAAGAATAGTCTTCGTAAATATACGTAGGTGATGATTTCATTTCAGGCTAGAAAGTCATTGATCTAACTGCTCCTGAATAAATTCAATAATTTTACCCTAATAATTCTGTTTTCCTTCTTGATTAGCAGATTTTTGACTTTGGTGGTGGACTTCAAGCATGCCACAGCCAATTTGCTGCACTGATGGGAATAAAATTCTTTCAAAACTTTTCATATCTCTGTTCAAATTTATAATACTTTAGTTGACATTCTACTTTCAGATAAAGAATCTTTGATTTCACCCATTTACAATGATTTCCTCCCTCCCCCCATTTCTGTAGAAATAACTTTACTTTTTAAAGAGTTCTTATAGAATAGAGGTAATTTAAAGGCTTCAGTATTTTTAATTTTTCTAATTTAGAAATAATTGAATATTTTATTGCTCTAAGAGATTTATAACATTTAACATGTCAAATATGTAGAGCAAAAGCAGGAATAAGATTATTTGGCCTGACTGATGAGGGCTGAATGGGTTTCATGTTCAAGGTCCTCAAAATGGTAATAAGAAACTTATGAGCTTCTTACACAGAGGTTGAAGAATCCATAGTGACGCTTAAGACATTCACCTATTGGATAGATTCAAGGTTTATAAAACATTCTATGTGTTGGTCCCTGTAACTGACTGAAGGTCAAATTGCACAGTGGACATCCTCACCACCTTGCTCTCATCCCACCCTAAACCCACAGCAATTTTGTCTGAACAGTATACCTTGGCAGCCTTTCCTAACAGGTTATTTCACCCTAACCCCTGTGGCCTTAAGTTTGCTTCTCATCAAGAAACCAAGAGTTAATTGTTTAAAAGGAAGTTTGTTCACCGACTACCAAAAAGGCAAGTGGATCCTTCTTGACTGCAGATGGTACCTCCAGCTTAATACACTTCTAGAAGTAAGTCAAGTTCTTTCAGGATGCTTCTGGTAAATCTGGGCATCCCTAAAGAATCCTCCAAAACATCATCACTAAAGGGATGGAATGTGCTAGACTCAGCCACTTACCTGCCTTACACCTCCTCTAAGAAAATTCACCAGTGGTTTGCCAGGACTACAATGGAGGGTCGGGGAGGAAGGAAGAACAGCAATAAACATGCAGAACCCCAAGGATGTCACCATGTCCCTTCAGCTTCATTCTTAATCACAAAAGTAACTTTTTGGCACCTGACCTCCGTCTCTAAAAGAGAAAGAGCTACGTGATACACTTACCCCCTGAGTGACTCTGAAGAAGAAATAAGCCATGGTCCAGAATTTGTACACCAAAAAGCTAGACAAACGTAAGTTATTTCTGTTGTACACCCCGCATCTGATGAATTAAGTAGCCATTGTGGGTTGGCTTGGGAATCGACACATTACGAGGGACATTGTTTCCATGGGAGAATGCATTTTGAGGTGCAAGGGATCCATGTTCAAACCAGCTTTTGAGGCACAAGCTGAGCATTCATCAAGTCCCTGCTGTATGCCAGGCACTGTCAACACACATCACTGCAACAGAGGTCTAAGCTGGGAGCTACCTGTGCTCTGAGATGCCTCTGAGCACCTCTGACCACAGCCAACACAGTAACAGCAGTAGACATACAGCACCCCCGCGTCTCCAGAGGCTGTATCTCATCACCGCCGTCATAATGAGTCCAGTGTGTGACCATCATATCGGAGGCTCTGAATATGAACAGTTCATGGAGATGAGGGGTGAGCAGTAAAAATAACCCTCAAATTTAAAATGTCATACTCTTTTAAAAAGGGAGCTAATGGAGTGTAACCTTAAAAATAAGATTTCGGGATTTTATCGGCAGAAGGACTGAAACAAGCCTGCATTTCCCTTGGGCCCACACTTGGACAGCAGAGGCCCAGGCGGCCCCCCCACGCAGACACATCCCCGGCAGCCTGGGTCCCTCTAATTTTCCTGTTGTGTTTAATCAACAGGTTTTTGGCCTCAAAACTTGAAACAGCAGGCTTTGCATGTCAAGATTTTTCATGTTCAGTATCAGATCTCATAGCATAGTTGAAGTTTCTACCTTGTTTTCTTCTCAGCGCCCT